>NC_135762.1:11216644-11816644 GCF_052425735.1 Oculina patagonica
TCACAAAACGGGTATTTTATCGCATTTTTAATTTTTGCCACCATATTTGTGCCCCGGTAATGAAGTCACAAACATGGCGACTGCGTACAAAGTACTGTAGTTTTCTTAAAATTATTCTCGTAATAAGTCGGTTCTGAAGAACGCTACAGAACTATAATTTCCACCTCCTCTACAATCTTATATGTTCTGTTGTTTTTCATGTAAACAAACTCTGATGAAAACCACCAATTATTGCGACGCAACATTGCAGAGTCCATCAAAAGAACATCCGGTTTTACTGTAATTAATGGTTCACTTCACTTTGTTCCCATTCCCAAGCTCGCAAACGGGATAAAAAGCGCAAGTAAGCTAAAAAGGATTGATCTAGACGAAGACTTAGATATAACAGTTTCCTAGTCGAATCGAAAGAAATGGTGCATAGACTACAGAAAAATCACTTTTGAAACTGATACAACCCGCTTATTAAATCGCTGCAAAATGCACATAGAAATTCATAAGATTCTGCCTCACAATTATGTATCGTATTTTCTCAAATAAACACCCAACGCGTTTATTTTAAACTTGGTCTGATAGACAGTTATATAATCAATAACCAACACAACCTTTATCAACTTTATTATCTCTTCAAAACAATGCAAATTAAATAAGTTAATTATACTTCTACAAAGTAATAAGATAATCGTAAAATATACATATTACGGTCTCTGTTAAAGGTTGCCTGAGATAAATCAGGTTTTGCGTAAATTTAAGAAATTAATTTGTTTTTACTAACAAGGCAAAACAATTTATTACTGTCTCTAGAATTAAAAGCAGAAACAGCAAAACTTGGTTTTATCACTATGGCTGCTGTTCCGTTTAAAAGTTCTTGTTGAATTTAATTTCTTCGTTTTGAATTTTGACAGCACTTTATGCTATCGACGTACTGTTTGGAAGAAGCCGAGATGAAAATCACCATATTTGCTCATTTTAAAGTTTATCATAGAAATATTTAAACAATTTAAGAGTTTGTATGGTTTTGGAGTACGCAGTATCAAAATAAGAGACGTTTGTATGGATTTTGAACCATGTTTCAAGGCCCTTAACTTGGTCTCTTTAAAACATAAACCTCCAAACTTAGTCAAATGTCCATCCTCGACGTGGTCTTTTATATTCAGTGTCAGTTTATCGATTGGTTTAAAGTTAAAACTCGCCCCAGTTCCATGTGCAACCTCGGAATGGCAAAAACCGCAGTGCTTTTTACTGTACGATCTCTTAAAGGAAGGGTTTATCTATCTACCTATCTCCTATGCAATGATAAACAATAAATGTTTAACCTTATATGGGTACTGCCAAGCATCATAGACGATCTATGAAATTCCCAGCAACAAATCAGAGAACAAGGAAATGACGTACTCCATGGTCCCTGCTTCTTGGTCTGATGCCGCCACCTCATAGAAACTCGTCTCGACAACACCTTATATTTTGTTCCATTTTTTTTAATATAGTAAATACAAACATTCAATAAAGGTTATAGTTCTATTACACTGTCTCTTGTTAACTGACACGTTATAACTTTCAGACAATATCAAGGAAAAATGTATAATATATGCATGTGATAATATTTTGCCATTTTGTTTTTATAATAGTAAGTTTTATCGTCTTAGAAGATTTGTTTGCTTTCATTTTTGTTAATAAAAATTACTAAATATTTTTTAAAATTTATTTTTGTAATAATGTTAACATTTACCAACTCTTTCAATAAGGATATAGAAGCTTTATGCGAACTCAACAAAACGTTGTGCAGCTTAATATTCTTACAAGTGAAAAGTTGCTTGCAAATTCATTGGTGAAATATAACCCTTTTAACCCTAGCTTTTTTTCCGTTTAAGGAACCTAAAGGAAAATGGAGTGGGGGTGAGGAATGAAGGGTTGGGGGGGGGGGGTACTGCCCCTCGCCCCCTCCCCTAAATGTGTCTTCAAAAGTATTCTCTTTATGGCAATCAAACTTGTGAAGTGCCTTAAGCTACTCGAAATCGTTAATTAAGTGGCAATCACTTGTCAATTTTGACGTCATTTCACGAGAAAATTACGTCATATATTTAAAACGTCGCCAAACATACATAGGAGGACGCCATCCAGAATTTCAAAATGTAAGGAAATCTCCAACGATGATTTAAAATTAACCAAAAGAACCAAAACTATTAAGATGTTAGACCAAATTTTTTTCTAAAAACAAGCATCTCAGTAAAACTGATATTTTTCTTAAAAAGACACCAAATTTCGGTTAAACAGCCTCGTTGCCATAGAAACGTCAAGTCAATTGTCAAAACAAGTTGCAAACCAAAATCTTTCCAGATAAGTTATAGGAAAGTTAGAAAGTTTGGCAATAAATGCTTGAATCCTCTTTTTTGTAAGATAAGTTTGAAATCAGACCGGGCACTTTGTGTCCACCATTCCTTCAACGTTAACTAGGGTTAATTTTCTGGTAGTGGTATCATTGGCCGTTAACTGGTGTTGGTATCATTGACCGTTAACTGGTGTTGGTATCATTGGTCGTTAACTGGTGTTGGTAGCATTGGTCGTTAACTGGTGTTGGTATCTTTGGCCGTTAGACTTAAACTGAGCGTTCACAGCCATCTACAGCCAATATAAAGCGGCCTTCACACGACAAACTAAAGTTGGCAAACTCATGTTGGCAGACTCAGGTTGGTGTGTGTGAACGACACAACAACAGTTGGCAAACAAGTTGGCAAACTGTTGGTGAGAATAGAGACAAGTTCTATTTTGTCACCAACAGTTGGCCAACTTGTTTGCCGTTGCTGCGTCGTTCACACACACCAACTCGAGTTGGCCAATTGTTTGTCGTGTGAAGGCAGAGACTACGGTGAGACAGATCAATCAGTTAAAAATATCAGAGTATACATACCCACGACTGTTTAACGCGAATCGCTTTTCACTTAATTCTGAAGACGATTCCGTACAGGTTGTGCAAACAGTCCATTTCAGGAGCATCCTTGTAAATAAGAAACTCAACTAACAAACAAAGCTAACAACGTCTGGCCCTTAACACGTCGAACAGTTAATATTACAATGTAGCTAAAAAATCAACATATTAGAATTACTAATACTGTACTTCTGACCGCTTACTTATTTACACGCGCGTGTCAGTGTTCTGGGTCTCGTTAATCGCTGTGGGCGTCATCTCTTTACTCTCCCTTTTCAAGTCGTGCTTTTTTTTGCCGGTCATTCTGGAAAATGCACTGTGCATCTTGCTGTTTAAGCCTATGTACAACCATGGGTTAATGGCACTGTTATTGTAGCCGAACCAAAAGCAGGCGCTTGCTACAGTTTGTAAAGTATTTGACGTAATAGCCATATAAAGCTGATAGACCTGCCCAGGAAGCCAACAGAGAGCAAACGCGGTGAAGACGATGATGAGCATTCGAACCACCTTTCTCTTGGTCAGTTGCTGTTGCTGGCGATTTTGGCTCACGTCATCCCCTGGTGCCTCATGGAACCACAACTTACGGGCAGTTATGGTGTACAGGATGGAAATGATACTAACAGGAACCAGATAGTTTATAACGAAAAAGTAAGTATATACTCCACGAATGGCTTTCGTTTTTTCTCCCAAAGTGGTGTAGTCGGCCCCACATACGTATTTCGAATCCCTAGGAAACAAGCCGACAAAAACCAGAACGATAGACAACAAGGCCATTGGCAAGATCCAGACAATTGGTGTAAGGACTTTTGGTCTTCGGAACCAAAGAAGGCGTCGGAGTGGATAAACGACTGCATAAAACCTGTCAATCGCCATGAATGTCAGGCATAAAATGGACGTACTTATTGTGAAAAAAGCGACGTATAGCACTGCTCGACACGTGATTTCTCCAATAAGACCTCTCATCGGCCACACATTCCCCGTGTAGAAATCTGAAATAGTGTAAGGAATCACCACGAACGTCACCAACAAATCTGCCACGGCCATGTTGACGAACATGAAGCTGGTCAGTGATCTTGCGTCGGGTTTCTTCCACACGATGTAGATTAGAAGAATGTTTCCCACAGTGGATACAAGGAACGTTATGGCGTACAGGACGGTAAATGTAATGGTCTCTGTGGACGCCATTTTTTCTGTTGAGAAACAAGGTTTGTCATTAAAGCACTGAAAGAAAATTTAGCAGAACGGTGGTTATAATATTCAGTTGACTATCATTAATATTAATAAATGTCCTTCCTTCCTTTCACCGTGAATTCATTCATTAGTTTATTCGTTCGTTCGTTGATTACATTCGTTAACACCTAACTTTTTCAGTCTTACTTAAATTGCAAAGTACATAAAATTCCAATAGTTCACTAGTGAAGACTTCATACCATAGTCAACAGGTATAATTAATAAAGTAGGTCCACAGTGCGTACATATTTTAGCTGAATAAGCAATTTTTCTTACTCTGCCCCGACGGCCTGAGTTGAGAACGTCCCTGCATGTATTCGGTGAAGCAAATATGTACTCTTGCGCGATCTTACAACGTAATGGGTGTTAAGTGATGTTTCGTTTCGACAATAGTCTTGAATCTTGGCGATGACAAAAGCAGCTTAGAAGAGAAAATGAAGTGCTTTCATCGACACCAACGAGGAAAATGTTAAAGCAATAATGGTAAGGGTTTGTGTTTTTAGCCTATTAAGTTTTGGTAGAATGAAAATGAAACTACTTATGTATGAATATTAACGCTTAAAAAGACTGATAAAACCTACCTTTCACTTAAGTATCGGGTATGCGTTTCTTATTTCTGTAAAATTTCTGTGCCCTTTATTATTAATTTTTAATAATGATGTGCGGTTTAAAAAACATTTATCGTTATTTGTTAAGATTGTCAAACTCGTTTGCGTCACAAAGGCTTGATCGCAGATAAACAGCATATCAATCTCGATGTCAGACTTTGCGGAAGCGGTTATGTAGTCCGATTGATGCGAGTGATGCAAGTGCACACCAGGCGACTTATAATGATAATAATATTCATTTATAGCGAGCAAATTCAACAAAGGTTTTCAAATGACCGTTACAAATATAAATCAAAATTAGATAAAAAATAGATTAAAGGTGTTGCGTTTTTCACTTGTACTTCTTTGCTTGCGGTTGATGCATGCAGTAGGCTTTGAGGTATGAAACTCTCCAGGCACGTACTGTTTTGTCTACCCCGCATGACAGACAGAACTGAAAAGGGCCTACTGCCAGTATATGTCTAATGCTTACAGCCACTGCCGACAAGCGAATTAAAAATTGAGGTTTTCGATCACGTCTTTGGTGGGCGATAAACAGATGCTACAATCCTCAGAAGAACTATTATCACAGCAACACATCACGCGGTTGAGCAGGCGAGGAACGTTATATTTCAATAAACACTGTTTTCTGTCGTTTTTTCTTACATTTCCATAACAAGGCTTAAAGGGACATGTACACTGTACCAGTTTCACTTCAAAAACTCAAGAGCCTAAAGACATATTGAAACTACGAGTAGTGGTTGAATTTGATTAAAAATCACTATGCAAGTGCACTGAAGCGATAAACAAGTGATATTGTTGTGATGCCATCAGGAACTTTAGATCGCAACTTGAAAAAATCAGGCTGAATTTTTTCAAGTTTTGTCCTTGTGGACTTTAAAAACACCTAAAAATTATTATTTTTTCCTTCATCCTTCGGTTTACTTTATATCTCCATCTTGATGTACTTGGTGCATTTCATATTATGAGAAGACCTATTCACCAATTTTAGTACTTTTTACCGAAAAGCACTAAAATCCCCGTGACAGTGTCCCTTTAAATAGAGAGAATAACGTATGTTTTATGACCATATGAGATAAAAATATGTTCCTTGTATAATCGTCTCCTTCTGACGCCGAGTTTGAGTAATGTAAAATAATATATTTTACTTGCTAGGATCTGAAGTCATATGACGTCTGAAGTTGAATTTAGTCTACAGCTAAGAATAGGGCAACGACCACAAAATATACATTAATTTCACTTATGTCCATTATTGAACGCAGGTATTGTTTAATGAGTACTTCATGTTTGACTGTGTTATTTGACATTTCCATATAACTTCATATTTGACATAATTTGGTGTGTGAATTTTTATTAATAAGGACAATTTGTGATGCCTGTCATGAGGAACGTGCATCTCATTAGCGTTCAATCCTGGACATATCTGATTAATTTAGATTAAAATGGAAATTTTACAAGTGAACTTCCTTGATATTAACTGAGATGCGTTGACAATATTATTATTTATTAATATTTATTTGCTCGGGGTAGTCTAGAGTTCACCTCAACAACCTTTTTTTGTCAGTTTTTGTGTTTACAGTGTCTTTAATTAGCGTTCAGTGCTTAACACATTGTTTATTTTTTATTTATCAAGTAAATGCGTGATGCGCACTGATGAAATACTGAAAATCTTGCTGTCTCTGTCCTGCTTGTTTTAGTAAACGTTTAGTACAACACCTCAATACGAAGGACTGCTAACAGTACTAATATTCAAATTAAGAAACAACAAAAAAAGATTAACCAAATTCTAGCGTAACAATAACTTAAACATGGAAGAGTAACACATAGCACATAATTTTTAATGGCACAAAACTCGGCCGGAAGACAAAAATGTTCTGGAGCAATCAACATATTATTAATATTTTCTTCAAATGTCAGACAACTAATAAATTTTGAGAAAAAGACAATGCTTTTACGTTTGAGATACAATCTTCGACAGCAACATCTGTCATCGTTAGTTACAATATCAGAGTGAATTTGAATATTGCATAAAAAACTTGTACATCAAGACACTCACGAATTATACATTTTCTATACATTGCAAATTAAATCCACGAAACTGATTGGTTCCTGCGTTGTTGTCTCGCTAATAAAACAAAATCGTGCGCGCCTTGCTCTTGAATGGTAGGAGCAAATTATTTTTAATTTCTGTCTTGAAAATACTTAAAATTGCAGGTTTTGTACCGTAATCCTTTGGAGTTTCTACTAAAACAATTGGACTACTCGACCTCTTTTCTGTGAACAGTAGTCAACTCAGCTGCGTCTCGTTGACTTTTCGCTCATGGAAACTCTATTCCCACATCACCGCGCAACTTCTTTCTATTTACTTTGGGAATGCACTACTCATACTTTCGTGCAGTTGACGACCGTTTAACTTTTCACTGACGAAATATGCAGAGATAATTGGAAGTTGGATAGTTTTTTATTATCCAAATGCAAATCGCATGTATGGTTGAACTTGAAAAGAGAAAATGTTTGCTGACCTGGGAAGTGCCACAAACTGGGCATTGATTCTGAAGTCTAGCTTAAGTCTTCGCATAACTTAAAGTCTTCTGAAAAGAATTCCCTTTTAAATGAGATTTTTTGTACTTACGAGGAATTGTTTACTACCGCGTGAAACACAAGCGAAAGTTATAAATATTTAACTCTAATATAACTTTTTTCATGTCATATATCTTATGTGAAACTTTTTCTCACCATAACTTGGCTGTAAGAATTCAGAATACTGTTAAACCATAGTCCAAACGGTTCCTCAACTGAAGTGCAGTGTAAACCACTAGGGATGTTACTCAGAAACAAGCCTTATTGTTTAGACAAGCGACTACTCGGCGCTGACAGACAAAACTAGCGTCGTCGTTACAGTTTATTGTACATGTTCCGCATATCATTAGCGTAATTTTGTAGTCGTCAGTCAGCTTGACAAGATGATCGATGACGTTTAGGACGTGCAGCTCAATCTTCAATAATTGCTCCATCTTTTTTTTGATGGCCTTTTTTGGTAGTTGTTGTGGCTCCCTTACCTTGTTTGCAGAAATGTTCCAAATTTAAGAAAATAGTCTTTAACTTTTTGAAAAAAAGGAATTTGAAAAATAGTCTTTAACTTTTTGAAAAAAAAAAAGGATTTTTTCGCCCATTGCGACAGAAATAAATAATCTTTAGCTATGCCTGACAAATGTTCATCTCAAACCATTAAAATGTTAATTATGTTCTATTTGAACTACGTGCAGAGCATTAAGCAAATTACTAGTATGAATACAAAACGGAGAAAGCTGTTATAACATCCACTTTATTTTGTTTACATGGGTAAATGTAAGGACAAAGTTGTATCTCAAATATCATAATCAATATCGTTTAAATTTATGAGTTACATCAGTACGGCAAGAAGCGAGCCCCAGGTGGGAACAGTGGGAGTTCAGTAAAACACAACTTATCGCTGCGGGAAGGGTTTTTTTGGTTTAACTAAGGAAGGAATTAATAAGATAAAAGCAGCCTATTTATACCTGTGTAATAAATAATTTTCCATCAATCGATCAACCAATCATCTCTTATTTAGCAGGTAAACGGGGAGGAACTAGGAAGCTCGTTAAAATACGTACGTGCTTGCAATAAACAAAATAAAAGCTTCTATTTAAGGTTACAATTAAACAAGTCATTAACTTGAGAGTCATTCTCACGATTTATGACATGACATATTTAAGATATGTAGTTGCAAAATAAAATAAAATAGTTATTGCTTAACTCTTGCTTGCGAGGCGCGTCAAAGCTATCTTCCTTCGAAATTCCAAGTTCAAGAGGAGAACTTAATATTGCAGCTATTTCATCCTTTTTTTTAACATTTCCACCTTTACAGGGATATATTGGCATATTGGTTTTTTCAAACGATAGTGCCATTTCAAATTCTCCATCAAATAACAGGAAGATATACTCAGAATGCCATTAATTTCCTGCGTAATCCAGATATCATATCGTTCAGTCGGCAATATGATTGTTTAAGTAATCTTCCCTTTTGCATTAAAGGTTGAAATGTGAAATTGTCATCCAGTGAAATAACTGATACACTTTAGCTTAGTCTTTAATATTATCGATCTGCTTTTGTGTTTGGATGGCAATATTTATATATATTTATATATAGCTGTTGATGTAGAGTCGCGGTAGTTTCCTCAACTTCTCTATTGTATTTTGAATGCTGTGTCCTCTCTCTTGTGCAGAAAATGAAAGTGGAGGCAGCGTGCCCGGGTGGTTAGAGCTAGCGCGGGACTTGAAATCCGCAATTCGCGAGTTCAAGTTCCACCCTGACCACTAGCTGGTGTCGTTCGCGGTAGTCCCGAGTTCAACATCAAGGCTACACTTGTAAATATCC
Organism: Oculina patagonica; assembly: GCF_052425735.1. Taxonomy (NCBI): domain Eukaryota; kingdom Metazoa; phylum Cnidaria; class Anthozoa; order Scleractinia; family Oculinidae; genus Oculina; species Oculina patagonica. The sequence goes on from NC_135762.1 coordinate 11,225,805, forward strand.
AACTGGTCTGCCTCCTGCCAGTTGGGAATTTTAACCTTGCTATGTTCATTTACAATTATTTACGCTGAAAAGCCTCATTATGGTGGTATCAGCAATGTCCTTCTATCCTCTACCGCAAGAGATATATAAATTCATTTTAAAGCTTTCCACTGACACAATTTGTAAACCAGTTTAAACATTTTACGAGGTAGTGTGTTATCAAGAGCTTTTATCAACACTTGCCATAATATATAGGTATTGATATGCAAGACTTCAACAGTGAAAGAACATTTCAATAACACACCAAATACAAAAGAAGGTACGGATGGCCAACGGATTGCGATATGTGTTTTTGAAATCTGAACAGTTTTTAAAGTTAACCTGGAAGACACATTTGGTTGTAACGAAGCTATGGTTTTGTCATTTAGATTCATAGAAGTAATTGCAAACATTAAGTTTCACAGCGAATATTTGGCAAAATTTAATAAAATAAACTTTACTCAGCCGTGACACAGTCCCTTTAATCCAGCTAAGGAACTAGCCTTGATAAGCTAAACTGGTGAAAACTTAAAACCCAATTTAGTTCAAATCATTTTCAAATGCACGAAAGAAGAAACTTGAAGCACATTATCTTGACCATAAATAATCAGATCAGATCACAATCGTACATTTCCCGTGACGTGAGAAAATTGAACATAACTTCAGACATTCTTGAATTTGGCTACCGTCTTACAGACAGGAGAAAATTTGGACTTCGTTTGTTATATTTGGATCCAAAAAAATACAAACGAAAAGCAAAGGTGGGTTAAAACTCCAGTCAATCAAACGAAAATTCTAACGCTGAAAATTATGATAAAACTAGCTAAAAACTATCTCACCTTACTTTTAATTTTGCAACGCGGTGAAATGCGTGATTGCAGATCGAGGGACAGCCCAATGCGTTCATCAAATGAAGCGAGATGATCACTGCGTTTTCTCTTGTGTTTCGTTCCTTTTAAATCGTTTATATCAATGCTTAAGCAGCAGGTGGGAAAATTGTTCATCAAAGTTCTAACCTTTTAAGGTGTCACCTACGCTAATGGCTAAGTTAGAAAATCAATGTATTTTTCGTTATTTGTCCAATGTTCAAAAAGTGCCAAATTGGCGCGCCTTTTGTCATGTAGCTATTAAAAGAAGTTCAGTAATTGACTGAATATTTTCTTTCCCTTTTCTCAAATTAACTGCACATCATGGTGCAATTTTGGGTAAACTTCAGTTAACACAAAACGTGCCCTTAAATGATATAATTTGTTTGACAATGTTTGAAAGTGTTTGGAAAATGGTTGAGGCCAACATAAATTTTAATTATTACAACCACAGAATAAAAATAAAATCTTTTTTTCGCCATGGCTGGTTAAACAATAGCATGCACACAGCTTTCGAATTTCTTTTTCGTCCTTCTTTAATCTTTCCGATAAGCCTTAATAGCACAGATAGATACATGATATCTTTCTGAAAGGTCTTACCATAACAAAGTTTTAAGTAAGATATGTTACTTTAATCTGTGTCATTCTACTTTGTTAAGATGTGAAATTTAAATGACATTTGTTTCTAAAACTCCAAATACAATCATTAGAACAAAACGTGACCAAAAGAACATATTACGACGAGCGGCAGTAAGTCTGTCGCTTCGACATCCAATACTATCATAAAGGGCTGGAAGCGAACAATGCATATTAAAATCGGTGTTCGGCCATTTGTTTCAGTCTTTGCAATAATCGTTTGGAATAAACGTACACACAGGAACAGTCGTTTAATTGTTTGCTATTGTTCAGCCGAACATGAACCTCTTTAATACGGACGCCAAAGGGAGAGGAAATGTAGCATGTAGCAACATCAACGTGCTTCAAGAAACTAGACAAAAGATATTTCATAAAAATGAAAGCTACCAAAATGAAGTCTTTATAGCCGCATATTTTCACCTTTACTGCAAACATAGCAAAACAGTAACATATAATTTTTGGTGCATACATTAACTTAGAAACGACCGAAATAAATTAGTCCTCGCCTGACCATCCAAGATGGAAAATGAAACGTAGTTTATTTTTGTGCATACGCTGTAACTGACGACAAACAAGGTAACTAAAATGTGTTCTCTTTGCTTCTCTTCCGCTATACCTGTTTTTTTTTTTTTTTTTTCATGATGCCATTCTTATGAATGCTTCTGTTCAAGTTGTTATGACTTCCTTAGTGTTACATCTATATTCCTCTGAAGAAGCAAAATATAGATTTATGCAAACAAGATTATCTTGTTTAGATTAAGTTTCTACGATATAACTACGATATGGAGGGGGGGGGGGGGAGCGCCTATTGCCAAAAATAATAAAAAAAAGAATTGTGGTTGTGCTATCTTTTTTCTCGGGACTTTCGTGAATAGGAATTTGGGATTTTTTGGATTTTTGAACTAGGAACCTAAGGAGAAATAGAAACGATATGAACTCTTTAAGAGCTTTTATTCGTTAAGTGAACATAAACAAAGCCCATAACTGTATGAAAGATAAAAAACGTTTTTACTATCTTTGCTAACTTTCCCTTTTGTCTGCTCCTTAGTCTGACTTGTAGTGAAAATAAAGCCAAAATGTTGGTTCTTTAACGATTCTTACACAACCGCCCATGATCAGCTATGAATATATCTTTTCAAATCAGTGATGTGTGCCGTAAAATGCATCTTAAGCTTCCCAGAACCTGTAAAAAGTTATGAAATGTTTCGCAGAAAGAAAAGACTAGCCATAGTCTACAATCGTTATTAGTTTTACAATATGCTCGAATCCAACGCAATTTGACTTCTTACGCAAAGTATATTATATCCATATTTTAGCGCAACATGTGGAGATTTTATTTTCTTCACCGGTAGCACAAAGCCTACACGTTAAATTAGTTTCCACATTAGCGAGAGCCACTAATGGATGATGGCGTCAGAGGATTGACAAATTAATTGTTTTATTCCCCGTCAGCTCAGTTGAATCGTGATATATAATTTAGCTTTTTGTTCGGACGTCTCCTTAATTTCATTTGCCTCACGCGGTGACGCAAAGGAAATAAGAGATACGCTAAAACGTACGGGAATGACCGAGTGCTATGTCCTCACGGTTAGAAAAGCACACGGGAACATGAGAGAACTCCATTCACGTCCCCATAGCCCTTATCGAGGGTCTGAATGGGATACCTCGATAACACTAAACACTTAATTTTTTGGGTCTGTAACATGAAACATTTAAATTTTAGGCATTTTAACACTTACAGTAAAAATTTCACTGTAAAAGAAAATTTTATCCAACAAGAAACAAAAACGGCTCTAAAAGGCCGACATTATTTTGCTTAGTATATAAAGAAATTTTCAGCCAATTTCAAACGATTTCCGTTCATTTCGGAGGATTTCCGAAGACTACTGAATATTCCCGAAGACTGTCGAAGATTTACGAAGACTACCGAAGATGTCTAAAAACTACCGAAGTTTTCCGAGTTGAAACCCGAAAGTTTTTTCTAAGTTCATGAGTAATGTTATCCGATTTTTGAAGAGCAGATAAGAATTTACAATGCTAAAATTTTTCACGGAAAACCTTCCAAACACTTAACAGTATTTTCGCCGGAAACAGTGAACATTAAAAAATTGATGTAACAGCAAACGCTGAAAATTATGAGCAAATAACACCAAACACTACACCCCGTTCAGATCCTCCTTATCGTTTCTCTTACAATTTTATAATTTTAGCCAGCGAAGCCTTGGCACGAGAATCGATGGGCTCTAGGGTCATAGATTTTTGAATTAATTCGAATTTTTTTTTGATTGGCCGTTTGAAACCAAGAATTCTTGAACGGAAGTAAAAAACGCAATGACTCTCTCGTACATAAATACATAATATATAAATACATAAATAAATAATTGTAACGAGAGGAAAATGATTATTTGATTTAGTTTTATTTATTCGCTTCGCTGTTAAAAACATAGAAAATCCAACGTAGAATTTATTGTTTTGGTTTGTTAGCTGTGAGATCATAACTGTAGATAACTGTTAAACTGTAAAAGCAACCTGCAGAAAGCTGTAATACACCTGCGAGTTTTTGAAAGTAATTAATGTTTCAGAGGTAGGATTAACTTTAGCCAATCGAGCTTAGAAACGTTTGTTTATGTTCTCAAAAATAGCGTTTTCTCGTATGATGTAATCTGTATCGCGTCACTAGCTCGTCCTTAAGTAGAACAGCACTGTAAAATATTCTTTGGTTATGTCCTGCTAACGCACTGGTTATGTCCTGCTAACGCACTGGTTATGTTCTGCCAGCGCTTACGCACTGGTTACGTTATTGGAATAAATCTCTGTTGTTGGAGCCAAGTAACTGCGTATTCTCTGCCGTTCCGAAGGACTGTTGTTGCTGTGTTAGATCCTGAACTTCCCGTAGCTGCAAGCGTGGTTCCCCCTCTATAAGTGTATACGGACGAACGACCGAAAACAGCGCAAAAAAACTCCGTTTCATTGGTGGAGAATCCGGGTAAACACAGCAGGCTTTCTAGGAACAAGCAGAGAAAGGGCAGGATGTAACCCCTTGGAGCGACTAACGAAGGATCGCCCAAGTAAGTGAAGTAAATTTGATTAATGAAGAAGTCTTCAAGAAGGTCGAACAGTAAACCGTATTATTTGAGAAGCCAGAAGCATTTAAACCAGTATTCGCACACGCGCCGACGACATTTATTGTGAACAAGAAACAAGTACATCAAAAGTGGAAGAAAATCGCAACCAGAAAACAATTTATAATATAACTACAGAAAAAGGAAAACAACAAGAGGAAATTACGGATAATTTAGAAGAAACTGTCCCTACAGCAGGTGGTTTAAGGCTACCAGTAATTACCTCACCCGCTGACATCTATAAGCATTTCCCGCGAAGAGTAACCTTTCAGGACGAAATTCGGGAAAGTTTTAGGGAAACAGACACTTCAATTTCAGACGACATTGGCAGCAGAGAAAACGTTAGCGACTCTGACGACCAATTAAGCGACGACAAGGAACAATTTTCGTCGCACACCCAGAGAACAGGTACCAGTTGCCCTGGTCACACTGTTAAGAAAATGTTTAGTCAAGAAACAACGGAAGAAATGGCCGCAGATATATTTCAATCATATCAACAAACACTGAACAATTTGGCACAAAAGATGCTAGTTAAGGATGTGAAAATTGACAAGTTTCATGGGCGAGATAATGAAGATATCTCGCGATGGTTTGAAAAGCTGCATTGCTATTAACCACAAAAGGAATCGACAAGACAGGTCCATTGGCCTTAGCGCAAATCATCAATAATTTGAGCGGACCAGCTGAGACGTTTCTCTTTGAGTTGCCAGCCGAGGAAAGAGAGAGCTTCGAAAAGTTGAAGTCTGCATTGATGAAACGCTACGATACGAAGGATCGTACATGGGTCAAGCGCCAACGCCTGATTACTCGACGCCAAGGATCCAATGAACTGCTGTCTGATTACATAAATGACATGCATGAACTGTTCAGTGGATTGCAGGTAGCTGAAATAGATAAAGTGTCATACTTCATTGAAGGATTAATACCGTCACTGAAAGTTAAAGTTCTCGAACGAATGCCAGAAACATTGTTAGAAGCCGAAGAATGTGCTAGAACTTTGGATTCAATTAACAAACGCGTAAACCAAGACAGCGATAGCAGTCAAATTGAACGACTAATAAACGCACTAATGGTTAGTGGACAGGCACCACCTGTGGACAAACAAATACAATCATTAAACACAAGGTTGGACGTGTTGGCCAGTAAATTAGATGTTGTTTCCCACAAGCAATCCAAAACAGAAACTGTTGCCGCTTATGTGGAGCCAGAGAGAGACAGCCAACAAGGAGTAGCAAGGCTGATACGAGAATTAAGAGAAGATTTACTTGATGAGTTGCAACAACAGGACCGGCGCCTAAACGCCCGAATCAGTGGTCTTGCCCGAGGTGGCTATGGTAACAGGTATGAATACCAACAACTGAGAGAACGAACTCGTTATGGACGACCTACCTGTTATAACTGTGGTGTCGCAGGTCACTTCGAACAGAACTGCCCTCAGCGAGAGTACTATCAAACAGGCAACTATTATACAGCACATAAACCTGTACAGAGGCAAGATCCACGCGGATACCAGTATCATTCTGAGTACCAGCGAGGAAGAAGAGAAATTATGCCACCAAACCGCCAAACGGAAGCCTCAACCAATCATGACGCCAACCCGCCAGTCATAGGTACTTTTAGTACCGTTAATGCAGACCTATCAGCGACTATGGCTCAACATACAGAGGGAACAGCACGTCGAGCTGGACGCACACTGCCAAGGCAAAAGCAGGAAAACCCTGTGAATGAAAGCCAGGCTAAGGGGAGCGTGCCCATAGTCCAAAAGAAGGAAGTACCTAGTCAAGACCAAGAACCAACAAGTGTACAGAGCCAGGAAATTCAGCCAAACATAGGTGAGGTGACAAGAGCAAGAAATACCAGTCCGGAGAACAGAAGTAATGTACGGCAGACTAATCCTGGTAATAATTTTGTGCCGCTCCAAAGCCAACCACCAAATGAAGCTTCTGTCCCAGAGAACCTAAGTCAATCAGCGCGTGCGCCAAAACCTGTGGTTGCCAGCCAGTCAAATGACGAATGCCCACAGCCACAAAACCCGAAAGCGACGAGCAACCATCGTGCTGTGTTAAACAGAAATGCACGGTCGTTCTACGGTTCAGGTTTAGCTATACGTTCTAATCCACCTGTTTTTGATACACCACAAAAGGAAGCTTTCGTGAATGCCTATACACACTGTGCAGGAAACAAGCCGTTCAGAAAACACGTGAATCGATCTGGTTCTCAGAGGCGTAAGATCCGTGATGTACATCGAAATTCCAGACAACAAGAGTTAGCCAAGTTACCAGATTCAGTAAAGGAAACAAGAAGGGAGAAAAATGCAGACAGTGTTACCAGATCAAATGAAGATCAGAAACAGGAAGTTAAGCGTCAAGTGTCGATTAGCCACAAGGAGGCATCTCCGCCTGGACATGTACATAATAGAAATTATTCAGGCATGAAGAACGGTGTACACAGACAAACAATGCTGCCAGAAAAGACGACTACCGAACTGAAGACTAGTGACCTCACGATGGTTGGAGATATTGAAGGTAATTCAATTGAATTACTCGCAGACACTGGAGCATGTGTCTCAGCAATAGCCGAGCAAATGGTGAAAAAGATATATGGCCCTCGACCTGCAAGGATGACTGATGGTTTCGTTCCTTCTGTAAAGACGGTAAATGGAGAACGGGTGCCGATCTTAGGCAAGATTGAAGTCCCACTGAAGATAAATGGTATCCTGTACCAAGCTCAGTTCCATGTGATGCAAACTCTTACTCACGAAGCCATACTTGGACAAGATTTCTTACAAAAGAACAGTGCTGTAATAGATTTGGGAAACAGCTGTCTGACATTAAATGAAAAGCCTATGAAACTAAAGAAACCGTCTGCGTCAGGAAGTGATCGTGTGATGGGAACCTTCGTCTTACCTTCTTCAAAGAAAGCCGCACTTGAAAGGAACAGCTCTGCTAATGGGGACAAGGAAAGAAGGCCCAAGGCTAATCCAAAGAGAGAAAAGCACCACAAGAGTAATTCTCAGTTTATGTCGTCATTTTGGATTCTCATTCTTGTTGTGTTTTACCTATTCATGACCTCGCAAGCCCAACGTTTAGACGAATTGCAGCCAACAGAACGACAAAGCAAAGAGGGAAAGTCCTGCCATGCTACACGGGACGAAGTTAAAACTCAAGAAAAAGTTTCTGTGCCATTCCGTGAGCATCCCAGCAGTTCGTTTACCAAGATATTTGCCAACGACTGGCACGATGCCTATAAAGATGATGGCTACAAGCCTTATTTTGCACACCTTGCAGATAATCCTAACCATACAGATGATGCGTATGATACATCCCAACTAATGAATAAGGACCAGTTTATTTGAAAATGTTGCAGATACAATGTAAATGACAATTTTAGCGATACATACAAGGAACAAGAGGTGACCCTCCAAGATATTCAGAATATATTTAAAGGCAGCTATTTAAAGCTGTTGAAACGTTGAATTGTGAAACAAGGAACATGATTACCCAAAGATTATGACGTGTTAGTAAATTCAAACAGATCACAAAAGGATCTATGAACATAATTTAAGACTAAGTATTGAACAATGAAGTAGTTACAAGGCACATTTAGTTTAATTACAAGGAATTAAGATAGCTATTAAGCATTTGTTTTGCCTTACTACCCAAACGAAAAAAGAGTTACCAAGAATAGGTTAAAAGTTGCTAAGACAGGAGACGATTTAATGATAAAGCGTTTAGTTTATTGGACCCCCGAGGCCAGTTTATTTAGGCTTGTTCGGTTAATGCAGCGGTCCAGGCACAAAAATCAAATATAACAATTCAAAATTTAACAATATATATACAAAAGCGTGACAATAAGTATGCTTTTCTCTTAAGGATTGCTTTGAACTTCGATAGTTATTTTTTATTGCTTGACTCAGGAGAGTTTCAAGCTAAGGTCGGAGGAATGTAACGAGAGGAAAATGATTATTTGATTTAGTTTTATTTATTCGCTTCGCTGTTAAAAACATAGAAAATCCAACGTAGAATTTATTGTTTTGGTTTGTTAGCTGTGAGATCATAACTGTAGATAACTGTTAAACTGTAAAAGCAACCTGCAGAAAGCTGTAATACACCTGCGAGTTTTTGAAAGTAATTAATGTTTCAGAGGTAGGATTAACTTTAGCCAATCGAGCTTAGAAACGTTTGTTTATGTTCTCAAAAATAGCGTTTTCTCGTATGATGTAATCTGTATCGCGTCACTAGCTCGTCCTTAAGTAGAACAGCACTGTAAAATATTCTTTGGTTATGTCCTGCTAACGCACTGGTTATGTCCTGCTAACGCACTGGTTATGTTCTGCCAGCGCTTACGCACTGGTTACGTTATTGGAATAAATCTCTGTTGTTGGAGCCAAGTAACTGCGTATTCTCTGCCGTTCCGAAGGACTGTTGTTGCTGTGTTAGATCCTGAACTTCCCGTAGCTGCAAGCGTGGTTCCCCCTCTATAAGTGTATACGGACGAACGACCGAAAACAGCGCAAAAAAACTCCGTTTCATAATTATCGTTCTTCTTTCAATTTATCAAAATAGATCCGGCAAACGCTAAGTTTGAATGATCAACGGCCAAGAAGTTCGGAAGTATGTAAATGATGTTTTGAACAGTCTCAAAACATCTACAACATGAAAGGCTTATAACTTCACTGTTATATCGATTTAGAACTAGCTAATTTACATAAATAAAGCTTTTTTAGAATAAAAAATTATAGAACCTCTAGTTAATAAGCTATTTCAGCGGATCAGCTAATTTACAGCACATAATCGGGAGAAACATGGAAGGGTTTCCGTCGTTTAAAATAAGCAGTATCCATGTATTCTTTGCTTATCTTAAACAAATACATGACCTTGCCAAAAATATTCTCCTTCTTTCCGTTCGTCTTAAATCGTTAAGATCAATGCTCAAATGCCAAAAATATGGCGATTTTTTAAGCAGACGATTGTTTTTCATTTTTTTTTCTATCGGCAACTTTGTTGTTTAGATTACGCTGTTGTTATGAAATATTCGTTTCATTATATACCGCTCACAAGAATTACTGTTGCTTGCATTTTCCACAGTTTTCCGTGACAAAGTCATTCCTTTCGTTTTCTTCAAAAATTACTGGGAATGCAAGCATACCATAGTACGGTATGTAGTATAGTATAGTTTCCTCCATTTTCAGCACCTTAACTTTGACGGATCAATACTAAGACTCACTGCTGGAAACATCATGATGTCATTGCTGGAAACATCGTGATATTAAATAAAAACGGCTTTAAAAGAAATCTTGTTGTAAAAGTCGCAGTACGCTATAAATTGTAATTTTAGATGCGACTTACTCCAGCTAAGTCATGAGTCTTGATGAGCTAAACTGGTAAAACCTAAAACCCAATCTTGTTCAAATCATTTTCAAATGGACGAAAGAAGAAACTTAAAGCACAGTACCTAGGACCTGGGAAAATTGATCATAACTGCACAAATTCCTGCATTTGGCTACCGTTTTACAAACAGGATAAATTTTAGACTTCGTTTATGTTATATTTTGATCCACAACAAATACAAACGATAATCGAAGGTGGGTTTTAACTCCAGTCAATCAAACGAAAATTGTGATAAAACTAGCTAAAAACTCTCACCTTAGTTTTAATTTGCAACGCGGTAAAATGCGAGATTGTCGAGCGAGCGACAGCCCAATGCGTTCATCAAATGAAGTGAGATTTTCACTACGTCTTCTCCCGCTTTCTGTGCGTTTTAAATCGTTTAGATCAATGCTTAAATAAAGCAGCAGGTGCAAGCGGTGAAAACAGTTCATCAAAACTCTAACCTTTTAAGGTGCCACCTACGCTAATGGCTAAATTAGAACATTGTTTAAATCTACAAATCAATATATTATTCGGTATTTGTCCAAGGTTCAACAAAATGTCAAATTGCTACGCTTTTTGTTATCCAGCTATTAAAAGAAGCTTAGTACTTGACTAAATATTTCTTTCCCTTCAGTATCATGTAAGAGATAAATACCGAGAACGGAGGTATTAATCCATATACATCCCAAGGGCCGTATTTCATAATATTATTCATGAGGAATCCTTAAATAAAGCCTATTTCCAACTGTTTTGCAATAGGCTTTAGTGCTGAAATTGTAGAGTTTAATTTGTTCATGGTTTGACTTTGTCAGGATAGATTAATCGAAGCTTAGAATATTAGTTAGAGGTTTAACAGATTCATCCTTCGTTTCAGGTATTATCTGTATAAATCCCTGAAACGAGGGATTTATACAGATAAATACCTGAAAGGGGGTATTTATTCAGACAAATTCCTCATTAATAGTCATAAATTCAATTCATCAGCCGAGCTCTTCCCTGCTACATTATCAAGCCCTCGCCGGAGCTTCAGTTAGTTAATATTCAATTAGGTTGTAAGTTAAATAGAGGTTGTTGAATAACAAAAGAAAATGTGTCAATCATGAAATAAGGTGCAAATAAAGCAATAGGTGCACGCGGTGAAAATGGTTCATCAAATCTTAACCTACGCTTATGGCTGAGTTAGAACGTAGTTTAAATCTACAAGTAAATAGATTTTTTGGGTATTTGTACAATGTTGAACAAAATCCCAAATTGCTACGTTATTTGTCATCTAGCTATTAAAAGAAGTTTAGTACTTGACTAAGTATTTTGTTTCCCTTTTATCATATCGACTGCATTACGGTGCAATTTTGGGTAAACTTCAGTTAATACAAAACGTGCCCTAAAATGAATTTTTGGAAAGTGCTTGGAAAACGCTTCAGGCCAACATAAATTTTAATTATCACTGCCACAAAATTAAAAATAAATTATTTGTTTTTCCATTTGGCTGGTTAAACGAAATCATGCACACAGCTTTCGAATTTCTTATACCTTCTTCTTTAATCTTTTCGATAAGCATTTATAGCACAGATAGATACATAATATCTTCCTGAAAGGTCCCATCACATAAAAAGTTTATATCAACATACATTTCTCTAATTTGTGTCATTCTTCTTTGTCAAGATGTAAACTGTAAATGGCACTTATTTTAAAAGTTCCTATTACAATCAATACAATAGAACGCGACCAAAAGAACATATTACGAAACGACATACGGCAGTAAGTCTGTGGCTTCGACATCAAACACGATCATATAGGGCTTGAGGCAACACTGTATATTAAAATCAAAGTGTTTGGCTATTTGTTTCAGTACTTGCATTGATCGTTTGGAATAAATATATGTAGAAACATACAACAATGCGGAATGATGATTTAACTAAAAAACTTGCCATATTTCGAACAGAGTGGTATTTCAAGAGTTTGGCTCGACATATTTGGAAGAGAGTTGTATTTCAAGGGCTTGAAATGTCTCTCTCTTCCAAATATGGCAAGTGTGCCGCCAAGTGCAAAGACAAGATGACAGACAATTCTATTGTTTAGCGTGTAGTCAAAAGTGAACATTTAGTGAGGTAAGCTGTCAAAGTGCACGAAAACCTACGGATGTGAAAAGCAACATACTTCTGTGTGGTGTAACTGAGCTGAGAAAAAAGCACTCTAAACGAAGCTTCGATGACATCTGCGAATGAACTACGATCATCGTAAGCTACTAAGGTAGGACATTGCCTTAAATTATAAACAAATAATAGCACGAGGTGTTCGTAGTACTTATTTGGAAATAAAAATTAAAATTGTCCAAAATATCACTCGCCGAAGCGGCTTGTAATATATTTTGGAAAATTTTGAAATATTACTCGCGACATTATTTTTTAAATACTACTACAACTCATGCTTTTACCTATACAAATCTTTATTTAAAAAAAAAAAAATAAATAAACGAATGACACACCGACCCAACTAATGTGTGTGTTCCAACTGTCGACTTTATATTTGATGGAATATATTAATTAATTTGAAAGTGAAAAGATAACCGACAGGAACATATAAAAATTGGAATATTGCCACCTAACGTTCATTGTTGTGTTTTTAATGTAGAAAGGGAATAGGTTTTAAATGTTGAATACGCCTTAGCAGTTAATGGAAAATAAAGTCCATTTGACAGGTGCATGGTGCACTGAAAAAGCGATCATTATTTATAGTTCTGACTTTACAGTCAATTATGCTGGAAGTAGTTTAAAGGAAAACATATTATGCCATCCCAAACGTCCATAACCGAAACAAAGCGTTTTTCCAATGACCTGTGATAAACCCAAACCAGGAAGGTTATTGTCGCAAAGGCATGTCACCTTCTTTCAAGTCGGCTGGATTATGAAAGGTTCATATCTGGTTATATAAATAAATTATTCTGCACGATTTAAGTGATAGTAATAAAAGGAAAAAGGTTATGAATTTGAAATTATATTTAATGGTTCCTCTTTTCGATCTATGTGAAGTTTATTTGAAACATTGCCAGTATTGACAAAGACAACCGCATCTGAAATAAATAACTATGTTTTGCAGCTTCAATAAAAAATAGTTTTCAAGATTATTCTGATCGAGGCCATCTTATTTGCTCCAAACCAAAACAAAACGAATATTATTTGACTTATGAAAAGTCAACGCTGTCTCAAACAGCATAATCTTGCGAACGTTGAATGCTTGTTTTTTCACATTAACGGGTCCAATTATACCACTTTTCTTTTAGCGACGATTTGTGACCACTGACAATATTGATGAATAAAAACAAAGGATAAATTATTAGGGACGATTTATGACCAGTGTCAATGAATAAACGCAAAGGCTAAATTAAAAAAGGAAGACTTATTTACCTAATTGAGGAGCTTCAGCTTTTAACCATGGGCTATTAAAAATAAATAAAAAGATAACAACTGAAATATTGATGAATGACATTCATTCGCATTTTCAATATTGCTGTTTCGAGGTTGAAATAGTACAGTCCTTTTTTCTGTTCGCTGGAAATTTTGGTTTGTGTTGAATTCGTTAAAAGGACGAAACCCCTTTCAAATTTTCAACTGAAGGCTCGCGACAACTCATTGACGTTTTTAGTAAGCTTTCAATAATACTCAGAGGTAAGCTGTATTAACTATGTTTACAGTTATACGAGTTGGATAGCTGTACTCAAAAAAAATGGTCTATTTGATGGGTGGTAGATTGACAAAAACCAATACTACGGAGCTCTGACTTTACAGTCAGTGATGCTTAAAGAAACGATATAGATGGCGCCGAAGTCCTAACCGAACCACTGCAGCAAGGTGCATGGGATATTTCGACGTTCTAGTATCCTGTACAACATCCACGTGCACATCAATATCTTCGGGTTTGGTTAGAACAACGTCGTTTAAAGGGACTATGTCATTTGTTTCCGCGGTCTTAAAAAAAATCGATATTTATAGCCGTAGCTTGATTTTTATTCGCAAATTAAGGTTGTATCTTCCTTTAAATGTTCAAAGATAATGTTTGTTATGAGTTAAGTTGCCTACCACTTATTTCAGAACGGCTTCGAGCAAAAAAAACTGTGAAATCCTTGTGACATAGTCCCTTTAATTTCACAAAGTTCATTGTCGTCGTTTCTTCCCTTTAATTGCTCTTTTGCATTACCGGCCCTGCAGCTGATTGGTTCACGGTTCATCATCCGATATATTAACCAGGTTACTTGACGCGGGAAAACCATTCAGGTGCGCACAAGGAGCTTTGAAGTTCGAGCCGTTTGAAGCAGCAGTTTCTCGCTGCAAAGAAAAAATATTTCTTATAAATTTGAAAAAATGCAACCACAAATACACTGGATGATACGGCGAAGATACTAAGATAGCCACTTCTTGGAGTCTTAAAGGAAACGAAACATTGTTCACTTGAATCATTGAATGGCGTTTCTCCAGTCCTGCTAAATAATAAGCTGAAGTACTACAGAAATTTTATGCCGAAGTTCATCTGAAAAGTAGACGTAAAACTAGACGTGCCAGTAAAGCAATTCGATTATATTTGAGTTCTTGATTCAAGTTCAGAGACGCTGCAGTTATTTTCAATTACACTTGGACAGTGCAAATGCCTCAGTAAAGCGTTGATAGTTTTTTATTACGAAGCAGTTGCATAAAAGAAAATGCTATTGCACTTTTTTTAGTTATCTGGAAATTGGCCATGTGCATGGACTATAACAAATGATAATAAAATGATCTTTTTGGGGTATTGTTTATTTATACCCTTGTAGTGTTATTTGCATCACTTGCGCTTCACGATCGGGTCACAAATGACACCACGCTGGCGCATATAGACGATATTTCCTCAAAAAGTCATTTTATTCACTCATTATCGATTTCAACAAAGACAGCACAGGAAAAGAAATAAAGCAATGTAGGCAGACATACATGTAAGATGACGGCAAAACGGGAAATGAATTTGAAACAACTATATATGACCTCTCTTTTTCGTTCAATATTTCAATTTTTCGCAATTGCCTTGCTTTTTTGAACATTATTGTTTACAATTATTCTGATAGAAACGATCAGACAACACAAAATATATATTGAAATGAATGAAATTATCCTCGCAGATCCTCCTTCGACTTTGAATTTTTTTCTCAGGATAAAAAATGCAATTGCTTAAATTGCTTACACACTGCAAGGATCATTTCATTTATTTCTTCAATGAACCAATGCTCAGATATGTGTCTTTCATATATTTACTTTGTCAAAATGAATATTCTTTACCAGGTAGACTTATGAAAGACAACATTCCGCTCTGCAACGACTTTATCTTACGAGCGTTGAATAGCATAGATCATAGCCTCTTTGGAGAAGTCATTCTATATAGAGCTCTGATAAACACAGTCCACTAAATTTTGTAGTTCTTCAGCAGAACATTATCCAGGAGATATGCCATAATTTGCATTTACACACTTAAACAAATTTAGCTTTAAACCCAGTTAAAAAAGACCATCAATTTCTTGTGATTATTTAATGCCTTGTGATATTTGACAAAAAAGCGCTCTTTTAGAGACGCAGGCAAAGTTTTATGCATTTAGGGCACGTTAGACGAAAAACTTTGTAACACGATGTTATTAGGGAATACAAACTTAGCAGACTGAACACCAAAACGACGACCAAATTACCACTATTCCAGAAATGGCAACTTGTCCCTCAACATCATTGCACTATTGCACTATATTTCAATTTCAACAAAATAAATATTTCCAAGTCAAATGCCAGCCGCTGACGTTTAACAGAATTCCTCATCAGGTGTTCATAACGTGCGCAGCTTATAAGTAAGGACGCCGGGGCTAAAAAATGAGCTTTGTTGGTGACCGCGAAAGTTGAAGTTGAATATTACTGTTTTTGAAAATTATTACAATGGGACACTAGTATTCATTTTCTTAGTATCATTGTAAAATCTGTCAGTGCTAAACGCCGATAGCATGCGATTGAACGTTGATAGCATGCAATTGAAACACATTTCTCTGGGAGCATTTTGGTAAAAAAAAAAAAATATTTACATGAAATAATATATTTTTAACCAAAGTTTTGAGGTACAATTTCTAATGATCTACCAAGATCCACAACGACGTCCTTTTGAAATATTTGACGCCATTTTGGCATTATAGATGTCATAATCGACACGTGATTGCCACTAAGTAAATTTTGAAGCTTAACACACCATATAGATTTGATTATTATTGACTGAATCATTTTGGACATACAGGGGAGTTCGAGCGCGAAGCGCTAGGCTGACGCGCGAACTCCCTGTATGTCAAAATGATTCAGTCAATAATAATCTGCGAAATTTCAAAGTACCCGTGTCATTATGATGTACATCTGCAATGCCAAATGGCGTCAAATATTTCAAAGGACGTCGTTATGGATCTTGGTAGATCATTAGAAATTGTACCTCAAATACGGTTAAAAGCATGTAAATATTTTTTTTTTTAACCAAAATGCTCCCAGAGAAATGTGTTTCAATTGCATGCTATCAGCGTTCAATTGCATGCTATCGGCGTTGCTTCTGATAGGTATTACTAAGAAAATGAATACTTGTCCCATTGCTCAACTGAATTTTCAAAAACAGTGTATTCAACTTCAACTTTCGCGGTCACCAACAAAGCTCATTTTAGCAGCCGTCCTTACTATAAGCTGCGCACGTGCGAACACCTGATGAGGAATTATTTTAAACGTCAGCGGCTGTACATTTATTTTGGAAATATTTATTTTGTTGAAATTGTAAATATAGTCACAATGGTGCAATAATGTTGGCCATTTCTGGAATAGTAATTGTCGTCAATTTAATTGAAAAAAAAAAAAATATTTACATGAAATAATATATTTTTAACCAAAGTTTTGAGGTACAATTTCTAATGATCTACCAAGATCCACAACGACGTCCTTTTGAAATATTTGACGCCATTTTGGCATTATAGATGTCATAATCGACACGTGATTGCCACTAAGTAAATTTTGAAGCTTAACACACCATATAGATTTGATTATTATTGACTGAATCATTTTGGACATACAGGGGAGTTCGAGCGCGAAGCGCTAGGCGCAAGGAGAGCGCGCGAAGCGCAATCGGAGAAGAGGCGAGGGGAACGATAGTGTTATGGCAGGCGTTCCCCTCACCTCTTCTCCGATCACGCTCTTCCCTTGCACCTCGCGCTTCGCACCCGAACTCCCCTTTCCTTCCCCTTTGAACGCCGGCCACGCAGGCTAGACATACATCAAATGAGCACAAAGTGTCACCAAGTTACTATAAGCAGATTGCTATTGGACAGTTTGATATTGGGTAGGTAAGCTGTTCAATGGGAGTAAAATATTGAGGGTAACCCTATGATCACTGTGATTTCCATTTTTTGGACTTTCTGGGACAAAGGGAGGGCTTCAGAAACCTACACCCTATTGTTCTTAAACCACTTATCATTTGGCTATGGCGAGGAAATGAAAACAGGCACAGGACGTCAAGTTAAATAACACATTGGATGTCATGTCATTTAATTGATTTTATTAGTTAAAACAGTCTTTCATTGACATTTCAGTCAAGTTTGAATGCATTACCTCAAAATCTAACAGGAAGGCATTTGAAAAATTACGTCTGCTAATAGTTCGATTGTCATTTTCGGAAGTAATGACGTCGCATTTATTAAAAATTTTACAATAACTAAGTGAATTCTCGCGCGCTGATTGGCTACTTTTCTTTGTCAATAAGAAGACAGACGCATAAAACTCGTTTCTGTCGCAATTAGCAAAGGTTTTGTCAAACTTTTCAGCGCTGATTTAGCGCTGTATTCTTAATGAGGCGAAAACTTCTCCACGAAACTCTAAGTCTTCAATGAGGAAATCATCTAAGATTTATCGGTTAAAACTTAAGAAAGCATTGCAACCTGAGAGCGAAAAGATGAGAATGTTTATAGAGGATTCAGACTTGAAAATGGTCGTTGAGCGGGAATGTGTGTTTTGATCAGTGAAATTAAGAAGCTTAACCGGGTTTAAGCGCATTATTTTGTGAACACTTTTTACCGGATTAAAGGTAAGGTGAACAATTCGAATTTTCTCTTGTATTTCTGGTTTGTATTACCAAACCTTTATTTACGAGCCCATGATTCTCCGAATTCCAGCGACGAAATTAAGATTCTGCGGCCGTACGGCAATCGCATCCTCCTCGTGCATTTCTTTCCTTCGTTTTAAAATCAGTTTTGGCTTTTTATTATTGTAAAAATCAAATTGACATCGGTTTTTATGCTTCTGTCCTGTTATTGATGATAAATTTCGTCATAACATTGTCAAAGTTTGTCAAAGTTTCATCAATAACAGGACAGACGCATAAAGAACTGATGTCAATTTGTTAAATTTTTTACCATCTTGAAATTTCTTAAATTTCTTAACTTCATAATCTCGAAGCAATTGCATCTTAAAGTTTATTTGCTTATTACTTGAAGATTATCTTAACATAAAAAATGAGACAATATTAAAAATACAGAGCGAAATGACCTCCTTACAAACGTAACCAAATGTGGTGGCTATAGCCGCCCTTCTGATACCGACGAAAAGGGTTAAGAACCAATCATTTTCGGCAATTTTGTTATAGGAATGATTAAGAAAGAAAACTAATCACCATCGTCTAAAGCAATACGGCAGTCTCTACTCTTCATTGGTATAGGCAAGGGGTTCCAACCGTCACTTTCAGTTAATCTATTTTTAACGCTCTTGCGTTGCACTACGTACCCAGCATTGCTGGATAATATCGATTTCTGAAAATAACATTAATAATGCAATATATATATATATATATATATATATATATATATATATATATATATATATATATATATATATATATATATATATATATATGTCTGAATTTATCAAAACCAGGTCAAGGAAATTTTTCACCGTTTTAAGCGAAATCGCTGTAAACTCGTTTTTTTTTCCAAACTCGATGATATAAAAACTAAAGGGAATGTCAGTCTTTTTTTCTCTTCTCCTCTCTCTTCTTCACCTTTCAGCGCTGTATTTCTTTTTTTTTTTTTCCCCCTTTCTTGTGGCGTTTTGAGCCAATTCGCGCAGTAACGTACTTGTTCAAGAATACTGACGTCACTTTTCTTTGACCCGGTTTTGATAAATTCAGACATATGATTCAATAGTATGACCGGAGAGGCTGGTGAATGTTACACTGGAGCAGGGAAAGCCTAGATTTCTCTCTAGATGCATAGAAAATGATTGATTGTAACTCGAGAAGCTCATTCTTGGCCTTTCCGGTCATACTATTGAATCATATGTCTGAATTTATCAAAACCAGGTCAAGGAAATTTTTCACCGTTTTAAGCGAAATCGCTGTAAACTCGTTTTTTTCTCGCCAGAAACTATCTCCAAACTCGATGATATAAAAACTAAAGGGAATGTCAGTCTTTTTTTCTCTTCTCCTCTCTCTTCTTCACCTTTCAGCGCTGTATTTCTTTTTTTTTTTTCCCCCTTTCTTGTGGCGTTTTGAGCCAATTCGCGCAGTAACGTACTTGTTCAAGAATACTGACGTCACTTTTCTTTGACCCGGTTTTGATAAATTCAGACATATATATATATATATATAGATTTGGACACATGTACTTGAACTTGTTCCCTTGTTACAGGATTAAAAGTTTTTATCCTTTTGATCTATTTCGCATTTATGTTTGGTTGCGTGTTGACATTTTTTCGTTATATCGAGTTACATTTGACGTTTGGGCTTCTGGATTGTGATCGTTATAACGAGGATTTCGTTATATGGAGGTTCGTTATATCGAGGTCCAGTTCCGTACATTTTACTGTAACTTTGCCCTTGCGGAAGAATATCGTTCGTTAAACCGAGAACTTCTTTATATAGAGGTTCGTTCGAGGTTCCACTGTATTATCCTGATACTGAATGCTGCATTTATTTACAATTAGTTTTAGCACAAGTTCAGAGGCTCATCAGAGAGTCCCTAAATCTGATGGTCTTGTTTGTTCCTATCACCTATCCACCTGCTTAATAACTGGATATTGTAAGAAGAATTACATACTATGCAAATTTCACTTGGAAATTTAAAATTCTAAAAACATTAAAACTGTGGACACAAAGCCTGTGCTATTGAAAACCCGCAAATCTGATTGGTTCCGTCGTTTTTCCATTCTCTGATTAAACTGAAACAAGAATGAACGGTCAGACTAGCACGAAATCGTTTTCTGTGAGCGAGAGTCAACTCGATTGCACCTCGTTGACTATTCACTCAAAGAAAACTCGGGCTTTCAGGGTAATTGTTAAATTTGTATGTCTTTAAACTAAACGAAAAGCATTTATGTGGTCAGGGGCCAAGGTCGCTTTCCTTTCCCACATTCCAAATGGTAATTTCGTATTCTTTTGAAAATAGAAATGACTTATTCAAAAATCTCAATTATTGGAATTTATGAATTATTATTTTTCTTTTTCTCAATCTTCCGAGAAAACAAATTCGTTTACGCGAAGCGAAATGGCGCAGCGTCATCGTTAATTTTTGCCAAGTTAGCCAAGAAAGATAATTGAACAAATTGTTAATTGCCCCATCTTCTAAAGTGCATTTTTACAATAAAACAGTATTGTCTTGGGTTACGTTGGGCTGCATTGAGGTGTCAAAACGAAGGCCTTTGAGTGATAGCGTTGAGAACATTTCCTTTCTAACTATCTAATGAAAGGTTTTTGTTCTTATAAATCTTCAATAGTAGTTCCATATGACATCCATGTTCCACAAATTCGAAAACGAAGAATTCTGAGTTATCATTACAGAGAAGATGATTGACAGTCAAGAATGCCTTTATTTGCATTTTTCGTGCGACGTGTTTGATGGCTGGGCGCCATTCTAAACCCTTTTATTTTCGCTTTTTTCGCAATCGCCTGAATTCCGCTACGTTGGTTCTCCTTTTTTGTTTTACTTTATGCCTTTTTTTGTCCAATATATCCCACAATCGACAAAAGAACTCTGATGCGGGTCACCACTTTTAATTATTTTATTGTATTCGTCTATATTACTTGTGTGGCAAATGAATAAAATTAAACTTGAGATAAAATAAAAGAAAACAAAATGCAAAGATCCTGATACATAAAAAAGAAAATTCAAAAATTGGAGAGCGAGTGTGAGTGACAAATCCTAGGCACAACATCCTCGTTTTGCATTGTTAGATCCGATAAAAGAGAGACTACTTTGTTACTAAAACAGTTGCTTAGATGCCATATGTATAAAATTAAAAATTTAAGCAAATGTATTGTCGATTTATGCGAAAAGATAGCGAAACATCTAAACAAACACCTGTTTGTTTGAACTGTTAACAATTGTCAGGCAGCCAGGTGCCAAAAGATATTTATGCAATTTACGGCTGATTAATGCAAAAGGGAGCGATACATTTAAAAAACAGATACTTGTTTTCCTTTAAATCGTTGGCACTCCTGAATTACGAAGCGAAGTTACCGGGAACACGGCGATACTTAAGCATCATTCTGGACTGTAGCTGTACCTCACCTTAATTGATTGATACATTTTCTACCTAAGGTGAGAAAAGATCTAGCCATTTTATTTTTAGTTTAGGAATTAATGTTACATTCGGTTGTGATGCATGGAGTAGTCCACCTATCGTCTTTATCATCTTTTCTCTGTTCAATTTGTAGGTCGACACATATTTTCTGTGTCATTTAAACCGTTTGCTGCTTAATAATTTTGTTTTTCGAAAGCAAAGTAAAAGTCAGAAGGAGTGATTTTAAGTTTAGTCCCCAGATAAAACTGTACTACAGTCAACTTCCTCTGTAACGGACCAACTTTCTGGACCACAACTTGGTGTCCGTAATACAGCCAACTCTCGCCTTGCGGACACCCCGTTATTGCGGACACTCGCTATTACGGACAAAATTCAGATCCCCGGCAAAAGAGGTTTGACTGGAAATGACTCCCGCTATTACGGATTCTCGCTATATCGGACACTAAACGACGCTCCGAGCATGTCCGCTATAACGAGAGTTGACTGTAGAGAATGTCCGTAGTAGCGAGAGTTATATTTTCAGTAATTCATATTCGCCGGACTTCAACTCCTCTCCGTAATTACGGGCTGTCCGTAATAGCAAGGTGTCCGCAAGGCGAGAGTTGAAAGTATTTGGCATGTTTATACAGAGCCATCAGTTTCTTAGTGACAATTTTTTCCAATAATTGTGCCTAAGTTTTCACTTGGAATGTGTTTAGACGTTGTGCAAAAGTGTGGCGAATTACCTTTAATGTTCGTTAGAGCAAGGACGCACGTTTTAAACTTTCGAAAGAATAAGAATAAAGGAGTTCAGGAATAGCATTACTTGCAAAGGTTATACAGTGGGTGTATGATTGGTTTATCAACCAATCTTCTTCAATTTTAGCAACCATAAACTACTATAAAAATATAGATACTTGAATTGCAGACGTTGCCTGCATACTTTTTGAGTTCATAGACCTTGGAAAAGGGGAAGGGGATCGGGGGAGGGGAGGGAAGTTATTACTACTAACCCCTTCTCCCTCACATCTCAATAAACGGCATGCAATACATGCTAAAGCGATGACGTTTCACAAGGGGTTAAAAATACATTTTCTTCGTAGATTTGCTCAATTGTACAACTACAGTTATATATATATATCTTTTTTTGATTTCCCTATGTTGTCTCAACAAAGATTACGTTATATTATAGGTCTTATAGCGTGACTTGCGATAAACGACATACGATACGCGGGAGCTAGCTTTTAAGCTGCGAGAAAGGTCAAACGGTCTCTTGCTTACAGTGGCCCTGTATCTTCTAAGAATTAGAAATCTCTGTCTACCAAATCTAATAGATCCCATCACATAAAATTTAGTCTCTTTCGTTTATACATTTTAGGGTCCCATTCTTACTGCACGGGAGTATTTTGCTTTTGTGTTCCACGCAGCGATTTCTTGTAATTAAGTTAAACTTGATTTCTGTTCGATTGAGCTAAACGGATCCGGTCGATCGGGTGCCTGCATTAAAGCGATGACGTCATCAGTTACACGTCATCGCTTAAAAAGGACAAACGTTAATTTGCATTGTGTGCTCACGTCACAATGCGCCACCTTGTAAAACAATGTCACAAAATCGTCATAAATGACAGTTAATGTTATTAGAATGCATAAAGAAAGACATTGAGAAGAAACGCATGTTTATTTTAAAAAAAATTTAATCGGATACCACAATAATAAAAACAAAATCGGTAGAATCGCCTGGCGAAGCAAGGTTGTTAAGAAATCTTCAACTTTGGTTTAATATTATTCCCTGAATAGATACTTTTGTAGGTTGCATAAATCAACAAAGGCACGTGCAAGTAATCAGTCACGGCAGGTTCTCATTCAATGCGCGCTGTTTAACATGCCAGTTGTCAACAACTCATACCATGCGGATTGAAAGACAATCCAAAACCGATGGAGTTTGACGAAATATTTGTAAACTCAGTTTATGCTCGAGGGAACAAAAGATACGATTTTACTATGATGGTAAAAACTTGAAGTTCAAAGTGTTTCCTTTCGAAGCACTGACGTCTACCAGCATCGAAACCAGACAACGAAACTGCGGTTCTATATTTTGACTCAAGTTGGAGCGTGGAAGCCGTTGTGCATGAAACGCTGCTTTATCACAACTTCAGACGAGCCGAATAAGTCTGCGGCGCCTGTGTGACAGCTGAATCGCTCTTGCCTTCAGGAAAGATTGTGGTGTGTAGTTTTCCTGTAGTTATAATTAACAAGTTAGCTTTTAAAAAAATTACCTGTCATTTCATAAATGGGCTCGTGTGTGCGTGCGCTATTAATATTTGACACCGAATTTGCATTTTGTTTATCTTGCTTTGTGGAGGGGTTATCAGGCTCATTCAAACCAATCTTTCTATTCGCTTACCGTGTACAGGTTGATTTCATAATGTGTCATTCTTCTTGCTCTGTACGTGTACTACGTTTCAAGTCGAAGTTTGTAGTTTCTTGCTCATAATTACAACCATGTGTGTACAGGTATTCTGGAGCGCAACAAATCGTGAACGCTTGAATAATTTGGCAATGTAAACTTAGACTTGAAAAGTTCGTACGCGAAAAGTTCTCGAAACTGAAGAAAATGTAGAACATTTTGCTTGCCGTTTTTCATTTAAAATCAGTATATCCTCCTTCGAATTTTTTATTGCTATTCGTTCCTATATGACGACCGCGATACGAGAAATGTCAGACACATTTTCTGTGATTTTGCAATGTGAAAAGTAATGCGGCGAAACGTGCTTTCTATATGTTTGACTTAACTATATTGAGCTTGTTGCATTCGACGCAGGTCTCCGCAAAACTCATGTTGTGTTGGTTTCAAGTACACGTGTTGCTTACCCTGTGCAATACAGACGGAATTATTTGAGATTGCTGTTTCCCTGTGGTTGACACCTATTTAGCCCCCCTCACCCCTCACCCCTACCCGTCACCCCACCCCCCCCCCCTCACCCCTCGAAGATTTTTTTCAGGAGCTGTAGCATTGCCCTGAAAAGCTCCATTCCTTTATAAAGGCCCATTGAGGGGTGGCCAAGATGATGATGATGATCATGATATTGATAACGCGGATAAAATCAATCACAGTGACATAAAATTCGTTCCTAGTGTTTTTGGAGAAACGGAAAATTCCAATTTTCTTTTGACTTAAAAGTTCTGTTTCCAAGAGACAAAAATATTAAGAATCGAAACGACATAACTTTACAGCTGGAACAACACGATTTTTAAGTTATATGTATGTACGTCATGATTTACACGGTGTTGTAATCCAGAGGTCCCAGGTTCAAACCCTCGTCCCGAGTTCAAATCCTCGGTCACGCTTTGTTTTTACCAACTTGTCTGCCTCCTGCAGGTTGGGATTTTTGACTATGTTGTGTTCATTTAAAATATTTGTCTCCTCTGTTTCAGTGGCATGCCTGTAAACTAGATTTCTTGAAGAGATATGAAGCTAAGGGCATGACTACTATAAACAACGTATGTTTACATTTAAGGGTGCGTTTCTTTGGGAAAATCCAAAATTGGATCATTGATCTCAGATCACACGGATACTTTGCTCCCAAAGAAACGAAGAATCCGAAAACGGATTTTTTGCCATGACAACCCCGTAAACACATTTCGCACAGAACATAAAATATCAGCACAAATTTATTTTTCGTCGAATGTATTCTGGCTAAAATAATTTAAGCATACAAAATCTTTTACAAAAACCACACGTCGAAGTAGATCTTCTTTAGCGTTAGGCACAATGTGGCGAGAAAGCATCTGAGAGCGAAGAATGATTGCGAAATGATCAGTGCAAATTTCACTCGTGACAATTTCAAAAGGATATAACTTCCGTAGGCACCCAGTGGCTGTTCTAGAAAACCTGTATCTCGTTTAAAATGATACTACATACCTATCTGAAGCTACCGTTTCCTTTTATCGTGAAATATGTTTGCATTTTGATCGAAATAACCGCCTAAAACTTTCCGTATGGCAGTGTTTACAAAGAGCGGACCTGTATTTTCACAGCAAAGACCGCTGGGCCAAGGTACTTTTTTCGAATCCTTTCCCAAAGAAACGCACGGATCATGAATCCTAAAAATCCGGATTCAGATATTTAACAATTATCCTGCGACGCGGGAATATCGCCGATACTAGCCGACGAGGCCGTAGGCCGAGTGGCAATCAGACGATATCCGCAAGAGAGAGGATATTGTTTTATTATTCAACAAATTGTCAACGAAACACATTTTGCAGAAAGAAAAACTGTAATTATGAAGCGCTGCAAGATCGACGAATCCGCAACCTACGTATATCGCAGGATTCTTTATGTACGGATGACAGATATCGTTTACATTTTGACCATATATGGGCAGCGCGCGCATGTGTTGAATAATAAGATCTGATGTATCCACTCGAAGTGTGGATTCTTCAGATCATTGATCCAAGATTAATCCATTTTCGGATATAGGTAAAGAAACGCAAAATCCGTTTTTGGATCAAGAATCCGGATTTGGATTTTTCCCAAAGAAACGCACCCTAAGTAAACTTGTGGGATTCCAGCATGACAATAATGATTGATTTCTGCGATAGAAACATCTTGCAATATCCGTCCAGCCTTTTAGAGACTAACAGCAACTTTGTTGTTGTGCTCTTGATCCGCAATATATGCCTTGATAACAGTTTCTCCACCTTTCACCTTCTCGAAGAGCAAAATTAAGCCGATTAACATCAGTGTACTCAGTGTTCTAAAATTCCATTATTAAACGCCACATAATTTCGGATATAAATACAAATGTTTTCCTGTGAAGGATCGACCTTTTAATGTTTTAGCGTCTGTTATATCATTGGTGCCACTTTTTATCCAGTGTAAGGCCCCCCGCATTATTTGTTACATCTTGTGACAACCACAACCGTGTCAAGTATACGTGTTTGGTATCGAATTCGTTATGTTGGAGAGCAGTGTATCAATTTTTGACACTTCTGCGTGGAAGAATCCGTATATTGTGTGCGGACCTCTCCTATTCCCTTTGCTTCACGCGTAAAAGGTTAGTGGCACAAATGCTAATCGAACCAAATCGAACGTTCGATTAAGTTGAACAGGTTCGATTTAGTTCGGTGACCGAACAAAATCCGACTGAACTTAATCGTATTCATAAAATGTTCTGAATCGAGCAAAATCGAGCGTCTAGCCATCTTTAGTTATGTTTCTTTTATTCACATATTCCGTGCGGGGATTCAAAGTATCTTCTCACAACATTCTTAATAAAAATAAATAGATAAAATTAATAATGCGAATTTGCAGTGGCATTTCCACAAAGTGGCTCTTTATCCACTGGCACATACAGTGGATCAAATTTAACAGACGCGCTTTCCCAGGTTAAAGAGTTTTCTTGTAACTGAACGGCTGCAAGTATAATCATCCTAGGGAATCATCTAGATTTTGTCGTTTCCAGTGAGTAAGATACATACATACATGTCCGTATTACGAAAAAGAGCCCTGTAATATGCTGTTCGTGATATCTATATTAAACGTGATCTTTGTTATCTTCGGCTCTCTTTGATCTCTCAAGAACACACTTTATAGAAAATTTAGATTGTTATTGGCCAGTCTATTTTTTTTCAGAAGAAGGAACGGCATTGCCATTTTGTGACATTTCGATAAAAATCGGTTACAACAAGTTGTAACTGATTTAGGGCATTAAAACAGATGTGCAAATATTGGCGTTGCGCTGCATGCCTAATGGCGTGAAAAGTCTAGCATGTCGCTTTTGGAAAAATCCTAGTTGGGAATCGACGTGCTCTTGGGTTGACCTTAAAATAACTTTATTCAAGTGTCAATAAAATGCCAGCATACAGTTATTCTCCACTAATTATCGCTAGTTAAGATGATGGTGGGGGGGGGGGGGGGGGGAGGCTAAAGAAACCGCAATAGTTCGCATTTAAGCGAACACAAGGAAATGCGGCTTTTAGGTCTTGAGAGAGTGTTTTATTTTTTAAAAAGCAAACAAAATAATACCAATGCGAACAACAATTTTTAGTGTGCGATAAATTACTGCCTACATACATTAGCTGATTCAGCAGGCAACGACAACACGACTAAATCTACGCTGTACTTGCATCAAAAAAGGATATGACTTAATAAACTACAAACGAATATATGCGGACAGGCCTTTTGGCTCAATACGTTTGCAGTAATGTAAGCTAGGAGTTTGATATATCAATAAAGTATTTATTTATTTGTTTATTATTTATTAGTGGCATGACTTCGCACTCAATTAATTTAAAAAAGGCCTTTATAACCTTATACTGGTCTGCCTGCTCAGCTTCACACATCATGCACGAGCGAGAACTGGAGCCCTGTTTCAATTCAGTCCCCAGGAAAAAGAGCAGGGGAGGGGCTCAAGAAATGTTTTTAAATATTTGAAGTGCGCAAGAACACGCACGTGAAATATATGCAGGGGCTATCTTAAAAAAAGTGTGTGTTGTGTAGAACCTCAATTAAATCGAAGAATCTACGACTAGGAAAAAGAGCCCTGAAAGATCAAAAGATTACAATGTCGGGGGTAAATGGAGCAAGCATGTCGGTTGTGTTGATCGTTTTGGCCACGGCTTTGCCTCCGACACTTTTGCCATTTGAGTGTTGCATTACCTCGTTTAAAAAAAAAATGGTAGTTAAGCTGAGGACGTGCGGCAAAAAAAAAATACGCTGCAATTAGCCGTTGTGACGAATTAACTGATGTCCACACCCTCAGCTACATGAATTTAGTTAGATATAAGGAAGAATACGGAACAGAGTGGAAACGGGATTTCGTTTGCGCCTTCTCTGGTCACACATACACTGTTACTATAGAGAACCATGTATTGTACGTTTCTTATACCAATTTACAAATTACTATACCTATACTATAACTTTTATTTTATCACTCATTTGCAACATCTCATAATTAGAGACCCGCCTTTGAACCATCATCCTTCCAAGCTAGCCCCCACCACTTATAATTAACCCCCATGACCCTTTTTAATAAATGATTCCTTCCATGTAATTCACGGTGATTTTTATCTCCCATCGTGTGCACCCTAATTACAGAAACGGAAACTAGTATTGCCGCTGCGTCCTGTTGGAAAGCAGGGGGTACGAGATGTTAATACCCGGTTAGAGCAACATGCTAAGCATGTGCACCCTGAGATAAATATTCATTTCTCCCTCTTTAACCATTTTCTTGGGAACAAAGGCACCATAAAGGAAGCTCGTTATACGTAACCAAAACTCGTTATAAGCTGCTGTTTGTTATTACTGGTAAAATTGATATTAAAAAAGAAAACAAACAAATTAAAAATAAACCCATTCATGCTCTCTCTTTCTCTGTTTTTGTATTCGCCAACAGAAAAGAGATTGAAGATGGAGTCAGCTGAGAAAATCACATTTACAGTCATGTACGCCGTAACGTTCCTTGTATCCTTGGTCGGCAACACTCTTCTCATCTACATCGTGTGGAAGAAACCAGCGGCAAGATCACTGACCAGCTTCATGTTCGTTAACATGGCCGTGGCCGACTTACTGGTGACGATGGTTGTGATTCCTTACACCGTTTCTGATTTTTATAATGAAGGCGTGTGGCCGATGAGTGGTCTTATTGGAGAAATCACATGTAGAGCAGTGCTATTCGTTGCTTTTTTCACAATAAGTACGTCCATTTTATGCCTGACATTCATGGCAATAGACAGGTTTTATGCAGTCGTTTATCCATTCCGGCGCCTTCTTTGGTTTCGAAGACCAAAAGTCCTTACACCAATTGTTTGGATCTTGCCAATGGCTTTGTTGTCTATCGTTCCGATTTTTGTCGACTTGTATCCTTGGAATTCAAATTACGTCTGTGGGGCCAACTATGCCATTTTGGGGGAAGCAACTAAAGCAGTTCGCGGGGTCTATATTTACTTTTTCGTGATCAATTATCTGTGTCCTGTAACTATAATTTCCATCCTGTACACCATAACTGCTCGTAAGTTGTGGTTCCATGAGGCACCAGGAGATGACTTGCTTCAAAATCGCCAGCAACAGCAACTGACCAAGAGAAAAGTGGTTCGAATGCTCATCATCGTCTTCACTGCGTTTGCTCTCTGTTGGCTTCCTGGGCAGGTCTATCAGCTTTATATGGCCATAACGGGAAAACAACCACCAATTGTATCAGTCGCTTGTTTTTGGTTCGGCTACAATAACAGTGCCATTAACCCATGGTTGTACATTAGCTTGAACAGCAAGATCAACTATCACTTTTCAAGAATGATCACCAAAAATCGTACCTCTAAAAAAAAGGAAGCCAAAGAGAAAAAAAGAGACATGCGTGTAACCATAAAAATGAAAAAGGTTCAATTTGACGGTCATACATGTTATGACAAATATTCAAAGACCTTATTAACTCATTTTCACACCTAAAGCAGCAAACAGCAGATAGTTAAAGAACATTTGCTTTCAGCAAGGAATTATCTATTTCTTTAAAAACACGAATCATTGCATCAGCAAAAGGTTATTTCTGTTTTGCCTCTCTCTTTTTTATAGTTTCACATTCTTATGGTATTCATACTTCTAAATTCCCGGACTCGAATAAAAGTTGGAATTGATAAATTATCTCAACTCGCTGTGACGTCCGCTTCAGAGAACGGTAGTTCAAAAATGGACCAACGCAAAAACAGAATAATTAATGTATTCTTTGCCTGACAGTAATGCAGGTTGACAATTTATTGGCAGCCAGTTATTTATCTACTTATCTTGCCTTTTTATCTAGTGTAACACGTGACTATGCCACGTGTACACACGGCTGTGTGGTGAGATGCGGTCACTCACTCTCCTCATTTTTGTTAGCTTATTTGGAGATAAGACAGTATGGTATATTAATGTTATGAAAGTACGCGGAAATGCAAGTGAGTGGAGAGAGTTATCTTGATCCTTTGGAGTAGAGGGTCGGAGATTGGCTGGGGGAGGTAACTAGAGGTAACCAGAGGTAGCAGATGAAATAAAACAATGGCCTACTGTATGCTTTTAACTAGCTAGTAATATAACAGTTCGCACTGAGAACAGTCCCCGGTTTTTAATTGTCATCTTGTTCAGTTCTCCTGAACTAATAAGCTTTTAAAACTCCGTTTATGTCTTATTTAAATGTTATCTTGCTAAATAGATTCTAACAGACATATACCTTTGTACGTTTGCTTTGCAGCTGATCATTAATCATGGAAAATTTTTCCCTCCAAAAAGCTAATTATTTAGATAAGTGCGCGTTTGATTGTTTGCGATTATGTAAGTCACGCCGGTTTATTCGGGTTGGATGGTGTGTAATCACGTTTATTCACAGTCGAACATTGTTTGATTTTTTGTAGATATGGAAAGTGCATCTGGTGCAGTGTAAGATTGTTCCTGTTAATTTAGAGTCGAACGGTGAATATGTTGTTAAACACCGCTATTGTTTCGGTTTACTTTCGAAAGGTCCGCATATCTTGACGATATACGTTTATGCAATGCTCCATTGTTTAATTTTTAATGCTCCATTTTATATTTATTTTATTTAGAATCGCATACCTAACATAATTCTCACCATCTGATTGGTTATCGAGTCGAGGTATTCAAAGTGGAATTGCGACTTGAAAGCGAGGTTGACCAATATTGCACCGTAGCAACGCGTAGCTTCACATAGCAACGTACGCAAAATTGGAATCGATTTATGTTTTCAAAACTTTTTTCTCCGTTTACGAAGAAAAAACCCGACCGAAATGGGGAAGCAGAAGAGTTTCCTTGTTAAAACTTTAATTACGGCGTTTTTCTTTCACCGCATGAGTGAAACAGAAAACAACTATGTCCGTACCGTATGGAAAAACTCGCGAGTAAATAGAAGTTTAAATACGCTTACACGACCACTGTAGAAACGGTCACTAAAAGAAAGAAATACTACAAATTTCTCATGTAAAAGAACAACTGTTTATTTTGTTGAAGTAATACTGTTAATAGTTTGACAGTAATGCCGTGAACGTACATAAAAATATACAGAATACATAGAGAGCCCACTTAAACAATATGTAAACTAAACTACTCCTAGTATAAAATAACACGCCGATTCTCAAGAGACAAACTTATAAAAACATTTCAGTATATACCACACAAGTGAATAGTGCTTGTCGCGCGTGCTGATTGGTTAACTCGGAGGTGATTAGCAAAGTACTATTCACCCTCGAGCAGCAAAAGAAACAAATTGCATTCGCGCGTCGCTTTGTTAACCGAAAGTGTTGTTTCGGTCCCTTGCCATTCAACTTGTGTGGTATATACTAAAACAAATATTCACCTCAGTAAATATCCACCGCTATTCACCTCCACTTCGGTGAATAATTGTTAATTATTCAATGAAAATGTTTTTGACACCTTGTTACACCATCGGAAACTCATTTCTTTTAATTGTATACTAATTGTAGTTATCTCTTACAATCATTATTATTATTATTATTATTATTATTAATATTTTTTTAGAAACTTGTTCCCTTAATTTCTTTCCAGCATCTTTAATTAAACAAAAAGCACTCTTATTTGACTTGTTAGCAATTATATTACTTGAAAAATCCGCTATTAAGAAACATGTAAGGTAAAGAAATGTGTGATCATTTGCAATTAGAGGCCCACCTTCACTCAAACGGCCTTCCGATCGTTTGTTATTGTTTTCAAACGGCTTTATTGTTCACATCGCGATTTGATTGGTTGCCGAAATATTTTTACGAGGGAGAAAACGTCACGTATGTGTAAAACAAATCGGAGCAGTCAACTCAGCGATTTACTTTGTGACGTTGCCCCAATCTACGGCCTCAATTTACAAATCTTCAGGCTTCCATGAAAAGCATTTACTCCCAGTAACTTTGGATTTACTAGTGTTAGCCATGTGAAAGCTTCAATGACATAGAAAGCGAGAAGTTATTTAGTCTCTGTAAGCGTCAGCAAGCGACTAGGCAGAAGACTCCAACATTTACTATGGCCTTATTTAATATGGCCTTAAATCGTGGAGATATACTGCATCGAAACTGTGAAACTCTATACCAGACGACACAAGAAAAATAAAAACTTACACGATTTTTAAAACGAACCTAAGAACATTAAATCTTACGGGACTTTGTCCCGAGTAGTTTGTCAATTTTTATTATTGCTATTTTACTGTTTTTAATAATATTTTAAATTTCTCTTTTTAATTTGTAAATTTTAAATTTTTATATTTTAATCTTAGTTAGACAATATTGTAATGTGTAGTTATTCTAATTAATCTATTTTTATACACTTCCAAGAAGTTTTTATTTCTCTATTTTGTATTTTTATTTCGTGGCGCATCTGAAAACTAGCTTTTTAGCTAAGCGTGCAGACCACGTTAAATAAAGATTGTGATTGTGATTGTGATTACTTCGACATTTGATTGTTTTGCATATTGCAATCTTGTCTTAAAAGGAAACAGTGATTTTGAAGTCCTTCATTGTCATTATAGAGGATAGTCTGAAGGGAAATAAACATCGTATACGACTCGATAGCAACTCATTGATTATCGCGTGCAAAATAGCACTTGTCCAGTGACTCCCGCATTACAGTTTTATCCTTTGAAAGCCGGTCATACGTGTGTGCTAATCTTCATTCAGATCTACCTGAACCTGTGGCTAACTAAAAAATAATTATTTTAATTCAATCGTACGACGAAAGACACGGAGGAAGAAAAAGAAAACAGTCCTGCAAACCCATTCATTAATTACACAGTCGCGAGCCGTTCTGTTAATATCGCGCGAATAAAATCACATCAATCAACTTACTTGCCAAGGTTCCGCATCCAATACAATCAGGAATTCAAACAACATCACTACGAGAGATTTTTTAAATCTCCCTTTCTTTGATTCATAACACAAGCTCCTCTGAGACAAATACTGACTATATTTTCTTCGGGATAAGTGTACAGCATATAAAACTGCGAGGTATCATTTTGCAGGAAACATATAGGACGAATTAAGAGCGATAAAAAGGTCTGGCCGACACAGTCACAAAGTAATTCCAGAAAACAACAGCCGAAAATTGAAGAATAAATTAAATTCTTGCATGTTTGTGGATGATTCTCGACAAGATAACTCCGAAGGAAACGGATTTTGAAAGAAAACCTGCTCAGAAACAATTTCGTGCTGCACGAAATTCATAAACAGCAAACGCAGCGCGCAAGGCCTTTTTGGTGAAGGTGGGCTCCCAGAGACCACACATTTTAGACCACTTTTAGAACACCAAAATGGCATCAACACAATGGCTGCTGTCACATCTAAGACGTACCTAAAGTTTAACTTTAATTAGTCTCAAGTTGCATGACGTCAAACCTAACTGTGGTTAGTTCTTTCGGTCGACTTTGCGGTCAGACCAATGCAGTTATCTACAGTATAAGTTGTGATAAGCCTTTGGATAATTTTGAATTAAAATTAGTAATGACAACCCTTGTTGCTGATCCGTTAAATGTAAAACGTTGGCCGGTAAAAGCTGTGTCAAGTTGTTCCTCTATTTTTTTCTATTTTTTTACGGCAACTCGGCGTTTAGAAAAAAAATAAAGTAAAGCTTTTAAGGACGCCAGACGCCGAATAATTTAAGCTTTATTTTTGCTTACATTGGTTATATGTAACTTCTTGGTATGTGTTTTCCACGCTTTATTTTGCATATTTATGTTCAACTTGCACGTGCGAAAAGAATTGTCACATTCTGATTGGTTGTTCGTTTGTACCCTGCTTTCAGTTGGGTATAGCTTTAGTTAGTCTGTATTGTTTTGGATCACCGAGGCGTAAATTTTCTAACTATAGTTAGAGTGAACAGAGAAGCGGTCATATTACCGAAATAGCTAACTATAGTTATCCCCGTCTTATACTATAGTTAGTAGTCTAGATGTGACCGCTGCCAATATGGAGAGTACTTTTGATGATGA
The DNA here is from genome assembly GCF_052425735.1 of Oculina patagonica. Taxonomy (NCBI): domain Eukaryota; kingdom Metazoa; phylum Cnidaria; class Anthozoa; order Scleractinia; family Oculinidae; genus Oculina; species Oculina patagonica. The sequence continues at coordinate 11,260,360 of NC_135762.1, forward strand.
TGATGATGATGATGATGATGAGTACTTTTTTGCCCTTATCATGCGTCACGCATTCCGGGTGTCTGTATAAGCACGCTCTGAGAATGAAAGTCCGAAGACGTTTCGTAGATAAAAAGACTGAAACATACAATTTGCACCCAACAGAATGACGTCTATAACTTAAACCGTATCTTTACTTTTAACTTGAAGAAACCTTACGATCATTCAATTACGCACTGAAGTGTGTACAAGCCAATCAAACACCAAAGAAAAACAGTTAAAAAAAGACTCTAAATTATGCTGCTGTTTTATAAATATTGAAACGCATTAGGTCAATTAATTTCTAACAGGGTACAATTACCAGAAAATAGTATCAGATAAAAACATACCGTAAACAGATTAACAGTGACCGAAACGTGTCCGTATAGCATAAAGGTCTCCGCACACGTGGGGACAAGACCCAGGGCGCAGCGACATGTAGCAGCGACATAATCATGTGTTGTTCACACTGCGGGGACATGAAGCAGGGACGTGTAGCGGGGACATACAGCAGCAACAACATCATGTGTTGTTCACACTGCGGGGACATGAAGCAGGGACGTGTAGCAGGGACATACAGCAGCAACAACATCATGTGTTGTTCACACTGCGGGGACATGAAGCAGGGACGTGTAGCGGGGACATGCAAAAGCGACAAAATCACAATATGAACACACCCAAGAAAATGTAGCAGGGACATGTTGCAGCGATACGTCCCCTCGTATGCACCCCAAATAGAAATGCAAAAGAAACAACGAAAACCAAACTGGAAGTTCAACGTCTCAAAGCCTCGCAGAATTTAATTTTTTCGCGTTGTTGTTTTGCAAAGGATAACTAAGGCACACGTGCAGGGCTATTGTTCATCAAACCTTCCGTTTGGTACGAAAACTCGTACTAGGTCTAACACGTACGGCTAGTTCACACTGGAGACGTGTCGCTGCAACATGTCCCTGTGACATGTCCCTGATACATTTTTTTCTTGCTTGTGTACATATTGTGATTTTGTCCCTGCTACATATACCCGCTACACCCCCAGCTTCATGTTCCCTCGGTGTGAACAACACATGATTTTGTCGCAACTACATGTCGCTGCGACATGTCCCTGCGTCTTGTCCCCACGTGTGCGGAGACTTTAAAGGTCTCCACACAAGTGGGGACATGTCGCAGGGACAGGTCGCACCGACATGGAGCAGCGGCAAAATCATGTGTTGTTCACACTGAGGGGAAGTGGAGCAGAGACATGTAGCAGCAACAAAATCACAATGCGTACACACGCAAGGAAATGTAGCGGGTTCATGTTTCAGGGACTTGTCGCAGCGACACGTCCCATCGTGTGTGCTGATTATTTTTGGCACGCGCAAAACGAACTTTGAAGCTGTTTTGTCCCTGCGACATGTTGCACGGAATTCCAGACGTTGAACTTCGTGCAACATGCCGCAGGGACAAAATGTTGCAGGAATTCGTGTTGCACGTGCCGAAAATTATGGTTGTGTCCAACCTCCACTGGACACAACATCAAATGGGACCATTTCCAGGTCTTAGCCAGTGGACGATGTGACTTACAGTGTAAAATAAAAGGACCATTGTAAATACGGGACTTAAAACCCACCCTCAATGAAAACATTGGCAGTGAAAAGCTGTGGCTTTATTAGCTCTCACCTATTGTTATCACTGTTGTTTATTATTGTTAAGCGCGTTACCAGTACCTCGCTTTGTATTTTTAAGTTTTAAAATCTTTCGCTTTTTGTAACCGTCACTTCTGAAGATGCGTGCTGTAGCATGCGAAACGTCAAGTAAATTTTAGATTCTTTTTTCAGACCATGCGTAGTCCATGTGTTATGTTTGTTTCCGCTGTTTGTATTTTATTTTTGGTAAAATAAGCACCTATTACGGACCTAAATTGCCTAAATTTGCGCTAATTTCTATTTATGTAAGAACCTTTTTAGGCTAACTTGGAAAAATGCAGGTTCTTACGCGCGGGTTTTTACTATTTTGTTTTACTTTATTACACGCGTATAAGCCTTTTTTGCTGAACCGTTCCGAATTTTCTTCCTTGCTCCTTTCCATTTCGTTTTTCTCTGCTTTCGTATTCTCTCTACCTTCTTCCCTGTGCATCTCTTCTACTGGCCTGAAAAGTTTTGATCTTAATCAATGGAAAAGCCTGGAAAGGAGACCAGGTTTGATCAAGTACGGGAATATTGGCCTGTTTTACCGCCAATTTTACACTAAAAACTGATCAGGTTTTTTTTTTCGATTAGCTCTGTGGGAATGTAGTTAATATTCAAAATGGACAGTCCTGTGGAAAGATCTATCCAACCCCTACTAGCTAGTTGCATAATTATCTCAAGAATTTGCTGACGTGTAAATTGGTGAAGCCACAAGTGGTTGAATGGCCATTCCTCCAAATCCTGGGAATATCCGGGCTTAGCTTAATAAGGGTTAACTAAAAGGTGCTGTGGTTGCCTTAAGCAATTTCAGTAAGAACTCCAAATAACAAAACTACCATGCTTAAAGGGGCCGCCACGCTAAGGGAAAATGCCGTAGCGTCATGTAGCAGGGCCAAAATAACAGAACACATAAGGAAATGAATAGCCACTGTAAAAAAATAGGGGACGGCTGCACACAGACTTGAAAGCGAAGCGAAGACATGTTGGCGTGTCCAATTGTGGTGCAATTAAAGTATCCTGAGTTTGTATTACAAAAATGATACCAAGAGGGCACGGTAACGAGTCCTGCAATCTGATTGGTTCTTAGCGCGGCCAAGATTTTCCTATTTCTACCCACGGGCCACGGTAGCGCTTTGAATTTCGAAGAGAGACGAAGAAGCCATGACAGTCTTGCCCTCCAAAATCAATGTAGTTGCTCACCAACCGTTGTTAATTTTAAAGGGAAAAAAAGCAGTGGAATAAAGGGCCTTGAAGTTCTCAAAAAAGCGAGTATTTATTCTTTTTATTGACAAATGAAGTTATAGTTTTATGGCCGTGATTTTTCGATCGTTGTTTGTGCATTGGCACTTATTTTCACGCCATTGCGGATAACTACAAGTCGCCGGTTTACAAACTCTATTTATCCTTTCAAACACCATACTGCTTTATCGCCATTTAAAAATGAGATGCTTTATTAAAAAACAGTCAAATTATTGCCGCAATATTGTGCCGTGTGCAGGCGACCGAACTACACATTTCACCTTCTTTCAGTTTCACTTTCACAGACTTTTTGTCAAAACAAAATACCTTGAGAATCATAACAGAGTTGTTTGACTCGTTAAAAACAAATGTAAAAGCTAAAAACTACGTGTTGTAAGTGCTTTCCAGCCCGAGAAGTAGGGATAGCTAGAAAATATGTGTGGTTTTTTCCAGTCCGAAAATTAACTTAAAGAACTTATAAACGCCGAAATGTAGTTAAAAGTGTTCGCGACTCGCTGATTTTTTATGCTCTGTTTCAGGTGCTTTTCTTATTTCTGAGGAACTCTTCCGTGAGCACTGTTTATCTTAGCGAATTCATTTTGTTTAGCGATAAGATCTGATAGCTGTCGCATTTTGCTTGGTAGTAAGCTCTTATAGCAAACAGATCATTCTTCACTCTTGCCATAGCTTAGTAATCGATAACATCGATTACTAAGCTATGGCTAGCTTAGTAATCGATAAAATTGGATGCCCGCGTAAACACATTTTGCAAGACAATCTTTGTAGATATTTTTTTTAATAAACACATTAAAGTAGGAAAAAATAAATAAGTTATTTACCGGCTTAGGGTCGGTCCGTATAGTGAAAAACTGTGACCCGGCCTTGAAAATGCCACCCGCTCACCCTGCGGCCTTGGTAGCATTTTTCAAGACCTCGGTCACATTTTTTCACTATATGGACCGTCCAGCCGGCAAATAACAAAAATGTATTTAAGTATTAGTAATGTAAAGTGTAGCGTGTGATATAGCTGTTAATAATAAATATTCAACAAAGTGTACGATTCAATGTGGGAAAGACAGATTGTTATACTACTCAAAGCAAGGACTGAAAAAATAAAAAAAAAATAAAATAAACGACAAAACTTTAGTACGTCATTCCGGGTAGTTTTATTGGATTGAATGTCACAAATCATATGGAACTGGTGCAAACTCTACAACAATATCATGAATATCTCTTTATAGTCTGATCAATCCAGTTTTTCACGTAGCGCACTTTGGCGTACACTCCATACTTCCCGGGAGCAGCGCACCCAGCTCCCCAGCTGGTGGCTCCTTCAATAAACCACTTGCCATTGTATTCGCAGACCAGTGGACCACCACTGTCGCCTTGGCAGGCATCAACTCCTCCTTGATCCAGTCCTGCACACAGCATAGAGTCGTGGATCTGGTAAGGATAGCCCCTAAGACACCTATTGATCAACGTGAGGAATAAGTCAATTATAGTTTGAGAAAAGGTGTTGTTAACGAATTAGTTACTTAACCATAACGGAGTAACAAATTCACAGCTATGTTTTCTTAAACATTTTTTTAGGAGCGCCATTGTTGAACGTTAACATGGCAGCTCTCGAATATCCACCTGTTAAATACCTATTACTTATTGCACGTTTTATGTCCATTCTTCCTTGACGATTGGAAACTTAAAATGACTTGTCCTACAAAAACCTAAAAAACATTAAACTGCTACTGAACTCTCCTTGCTTAAGTAGACCAAACCATTTGGAGAATTACACATTTTGTAATGAAAAGGCTCAATTTCATTCACTCGAGGATAATTCCACAGCTCTAGCGAAATTCACTAAAATAAAGGGAAAGAGCGAGAGTTTTGCGGTTACAAAAACTCAAACTTTACAAGTAGTATACCTTTAAATCCTCATTTAGTCACACATATTAAAAATATTGATCGAAAACAGGTTCAATTTGAGTATTTGGAGTCCCCGCACACGAAAACCGACTAATTTTTTTCCTTCGAAATAAGGTTCCAGCGGAATGAATAAAATACATCAGGATTTCTTTCCCACCTAATAGCTTTATTTATATAAGGAAATTTCGTTCGTAATCCGTCGTTTTCTTCCTCAGTCGTACCGTCACTGTCTATTTTTATAGCACAACTAAAGTAAAGCGCGCGTTCTGATTGGTTAATTTAGCGTCTACAATTTGCCCATGGGTGCACGCTGACGTATGCCTTCAACCTGAGCGCGCGCGCTGATCTGATGCGACATGACACAAAAAAGTGCACGAGTTTTTACATGTTTTCTCGATTTTCCTGTGAATTTAAAGCTAAACATAAGAAAAACCATTTCTCCATAATGCTGAAAGACTGAGGTATAATGCAAGTTTGAAATAAATCAAAAGCTTGTTTGTTGTTTTCTTTTACGTTTTCGGCAGCGTTTACGCGAGCACTACACGCAATTGTTTAAATAAGCGTGCGAACTTTTACCTAAAAAAAAAACAACAACTGTAAATCGCCTAAAGGTTGTGCTATAAAACAAATGGTAAACGTCACAGCGTGCATTACTGAGTTACAGATGCACCTGGGAGGTTTGCTAAGCACTCAAGAAGCTAGAGTCGCCCTCGGCTATCGCCTCGGGCGCTTCTTTCACGTGCATCTGTAACTCAAAAGTGCACGCTGTGACGTTTACCATTTGTTAATTGGTACATTATATATAATTAGTATAACCTTGGTATTTTCTACCTTAGAAAACCATTTCTTCAGGTTTCATTCAATTTAAAAGTAATTTAGTACATAGGAAACATCACTCCAAAAATTTTGACGTAGCTCGGTGCCGATAGGGAACACGTCCCCTCGTGCGTCACCACCATTAAGTTCTGTTTTAAACTGAAACAGTTAAAGGCAATTGATGTTGATTGGGCGCTCGATAGCATTGAAGGTTTCTGCAAAAGATATCGAAATAAAATAATTGTACCTGTTCTTTGAGACAAGTGGCACCGCAGCTTGCTGCAATATGTCAGGAGAGGCTCCACCGGAAGCCAGTGTGCCCCAGCCGGTAATCCAGCATTTCTTCCTAAAATTGTCAATTGGCATGGCTGGAGTGCTTCCATCTGGTACACACACCAGTCCGACGTCCTTGTTCAGGAGAGCTGGTTTCTCGAGTTTTATCAGGGCAAAATCGTAACTGAGACCAATGGGTTTTTGATAAGACCAGTGGGGGATAACATTACTAACTCTGAAGTCTTGCTCAGTTCCAATTTTATAGAATCTTCTATGAGCACCCATTCTAAAAAAGGAACACAAAAAACATACTGACGTCATGATGTAATGTATATGAAAATGATTCATATATGAACAGCGGATGTATATGAAAGTGATAAATGATCATTACAGTGAATTTTCAATTTAAACAATTGGAATAAAGCAGTGAAATGATAAATGTATGGCTTCATAGATCAGTCCCAATGTGTGGCTTCATATAGTTCAGTTGGTAGACTACGCATCTGTATCGCGGAGGTCACGGGTTCGAATCCCGTTGAAGCCCTGAATTTTATTCAGGCTTCTTTATTTCAATTGCTTACTTTGGAAATTTACTGCGGTGATCATTTATCACTTTCATATACACATGCAGTTCATATATGAGTCATTTCGTATACATTACATCATTTCTCTCCTCTCACGGGAAAATATGAATTCACAATTGCCCTCGCTTCCAATGTGTGGCTTCATAGTTTAGTTGGTAGAGCATCGCACCGGTATCACGGAGGTCACGGGTTCAAATCCCGTTGAAGCTCTAAATTTTTTTAAGGCTTCTTTATTCCAATTGCTTAAATGGGAAAATCACTTTCACCTTGATACTTTCGTCTTGTCTGTCATGAATCAAGGCATTTTTAAAAGTAACAATAGAAAGAAGGGGGTTTTTTTTTTTTTTTTCTTTTTTTTTTTTCGTTTTTTTTTTTTTTTTCTTTACCTCTTTTTTTTTTTTTTTTTTTTTTTTTTTTCTTTTTTTTTTTTTTTCTCTAGTCTCCGCCTTTCTTTTTTTACATCTTTTAAACTTTGCACTTTCATGATTCTAGATAAACTTGATTTAATTAGAATTATTATACTTGTTACTTTGTCATATCTAAAAATTTGTACTCTTACCTGATAAAAAGGCTACTCGGAGACTTCCCTTCGATGCAGTGGGCAGCAGACAGCACCCACTGAGGTGCTATTAGCGAGCCACCACAGAATGGAAACCCAGATGTTGTGCGCAGCATTGCCTGCCAAGGCCAACTGTTTGGTTCAGCATTAGTTCCACCAACAATGCGAACATTGGGTCTAGATCCGCACTTACCTACAAATTGACACAACAACAGTCAGTTGGTAGTGTATTAGCTGTCTGTTCATTTGTTTGTCTGTCTGTCTGTCTGCATCTGCATCTGTATGTCTCTCCGCATGTATGTGGGTCGATTGCATAGTTGGTCTGGACGGGTCGGTCACTCGCTTTTATGGTCATTGCCCCGGAAAAGAACCAACCAAATTTTGCCTATTTTTTTGGTTACCTTAAGGGCACTAAGATTTTGAAATAAAAATAAAGGGGGTCACCATATTTGTTTAGGAGCAGCGAGACTTTGTATATACCGCAAATTGATTAATAATTCCCTTGCGAGCACTGGCAAAGTACACATTTCCAGTAATAATTAAATTTTACTTCTTCAAACATAACAATTGATCTGTTTTCTTTTCACAGAAAGAACTTGATCGCTACACCCAATCTCTGAGAAAGAAATGATAGGTCACCATACTCGTTTACGAGAATGAGATGATTTATTTTTCTCGCGGACCAGTAACCGCGTAGACAAAAAACGCCATTTTGTTTATGTGCGCGCGCGAGTTACGCGTAAAATTCTACGCAGTAAGGATGTGCAATGCAATACAGGGAAATGACCTTAAAGTTGGTCACCCTTAGTAACCGATACAAATCACCTACCAGGATTTGGAGGCGTTGGTGGTGGGGGTGGGGTGGGCGGACCTCCCCCTCCGCATGATCCCCTTGTTATGGAAAAATCATCAATAGCGATGTCTCCCTTAAAGCCTTTTCCACGAATTCCTATAAACGAGATCTAGAAGGAGGAAACATAAAAGACTTTGCAGTAAAACTTTGTTTTCAGTTTCTAGTCTCCTAACTGGCTATTTTTCTTCCGAGTGCGCATGGTCCACGTTGGTCAATTGAAGAAGATAATCAATGTGGACCATTTACGTTTCGCTTCCACTTTTAAATCTTGTTTTGGGGATGCTTTTCTTCTCGATTAGGGGTATAATTTGCAATTTTGGTTTCACTTCGGGCGTTCAAGACCTAACGCCGACCTTTTTTTTTTTTCCAATCAAGGTAGTTTGGTTTAGTTCAAACTGCCATAAATCATTGATATTTTCTTCATAGATGCAAGTTTTCCATGACAATGTTTTGCGGTAAAAAGAGTAACTATAGTTTTTATAAATTTCTTGCATATTTGTTTTAGAATAAGATCTTTTAAGAGGCAAATAATAAATGAACCATGTCCAGGTTTTTAATTAATAAGGTGTTACAATTAATAAGGTAATTAAAAAATAGGTGTAATAAACATCTTGAAACTTTTGAACGGGCATGTGCACCCTTTTAGATGGGAGTACCCCCAGTCCTAGAAGCTTTGAAAAAGGAATGCTTTAGCAAACGTTAATTGCGTCAGCAGCAATGTTTTTCTAAGGAACTGTTCTTGGTATCATTTGTAGTAGATAAAATATGAGGGGGATTGTTGGGGTTTTGCGTGGGTTTGGGGGTTTTTTTTTTTTTTTAAATGAAAGAAATAAATTTATTATTTTTTTTTATTTAAATTAATAATTTTGTTTTTTTTTTTTTTTTTTTTTTTTTTTTTTTTTTTTTTTATTTTTATTGTTTGTTTCCCCCCCCAAAAATATTAAAAAAAATTAATATAATTAAAAAATTTCCTCACTTTAACACAGATGCTCATGATTCTTCGCCCTTTTAACTTGAAACGTATATAAACTTTGTTAAGAGCTTTTCTTCTGACATAACTGTATTAACATGTAAATCTTTATTACATGTTTTCTTATTCATTAATTAGAAAACAAAACGTTTAAAAATGAAAAAGTAGCCACATACAGTTCCGCGGCGATTGATGGTAACTTTGGCTCTTTTCCATTTATCTCCTTTGTCTTTTTTCTTAGCAAAAATCTTTGAACCTCCAAGGTACACTATCAGTCTATTAATATCTCTTCCATACATGTGGTAATAGAATGACAGACAAGCAGTTCCGCCACTGTATCCTTTGAAAAGGAGGACTGCCTTGTCTTTTGGCCTGCGTTTCGATGTCTCGATGTAAACATACTTCCCTGCATGTGTTGAGAAAAAAGAACAAGCAATGTATCGTTGAACAGTAACTTTCCGAGGCGGCAATCATAATTTGCTCTTGACGTACTCGAAATACTTGCCTTAAGCAACGTTTATCTTACTGACTAGGAAGGGTGCCTGAGTACGATTCTCACTGAATACTAATGAGGAACACAGTTCCCACGGGTACTTACGCCAGAATTCGAGCACTGTGCCCTTGTCAGAGTACAAGCTCGAGTTGGGCAATAAAGATGTTAGGGACTTGCGTTCCCGATGTCAGAGCACAACACAGTTTTTGCCGGGACCTAGAAACCAGTTCTAATCAACGAAGTGTGTTCATTTGCCCCGGAAACAAAAGCAAATGAAACAAAAGCCATTGGTTAAAATGGAAGTTCTACAGACAAGCGAGCTAGCTAACACAATTCTTTATCAGTTACCTGAGCCCGAATGATCAGCTGAAGGACCTGTTCCATGAGTAGGAGTTTTACCACCCCTAACCATCCAGTCGAATTGGTCAGAGAGAGACTGGGACCATCCTTTACAGAGGCCGTTGTCAAAGTTACATCTTATCGAACCTTAATGAACAAAAGCGATATAATATGTTAAAATTTACATTAAATAGCTCTAAGCTAATGTTTCTGTTTGATTTGCTTTGCAGTCTGCATGTTTCTGCCTGACGTGTTAGGTCGAATTCTGCAGCTTATACCTTCATCATGACCGTTCCAGTAACAGTTATTCAATCCCCTGCCCCTTCAAACAGTTCACCAGGTAGAGCAATGTTTACTCAGCGCCGTAACTAGCAAGATGAGGCACTTGCCTCGTCTAGATTTTTAACCCAAATTAGAAAAAATAATCCCCAGTTGAACAAGATTAATTTTTCTCAAGAAATGCCTCAAAAAATTTGACTCTAAAAGAGTTTCAGAGCTTCAAGTTTTCAAAATTTTCTGGAGGACCTGCCCCCAGAACCTCTAGCCTCTAACCTCATGGCTAAGGTCTGGTTACGGCCCTGGTTTACTTGACAGTTAAATTGGTTGGAGGGGCAGAAGAAGCTGACAAGAAAACACTAAAAGTGTAAAACTATTACTAGTAAATGATGATCATTAACAATATATTAATAAAGCATAGATTATAACATCGTATATAAAGTTCAATCTTATAGATTTTTAGCTCAATTGACTACAGTAGCCGACAACAACAAAACAAAATTATATAAAACTACAGTACGGAAATCCTGATCATGAACAAAATCGAAGTTAAGTAAAGCGATATGTTGAATCGAAATTATTTTTTACCTTGAGGCCCTTGGGTTGATGAAAAAAAAAAATAAAAACAATGTTAAGCAACAGTAAATCATGATTATTTCTAGGATAATATTATATAAAGAAATCTTTTCGTGGAGATACTATCATTGGTTTGAGAGATATTTGCATTTGACTGTTCGACTTATAGCAGGGGGGGGGGGGGGAAGAAAGTCATCACTTTTCTTTGAAGACATAGCAGTGCCTGGAAACGGTGCGAGTCTATGTCAATCAAGCCGTTGCTAAGAAAGCATCATCCAAAGTTTTGTTTTCTCAGAAAGATTTAAATATCAGTGATCATGACTGCTTGCGTGTGAAATGCGAAGAAAGGCAGTTTTTGAGTTTGATGTTTTTTTTGCATTTTTAGCCAGACTTCTCAGCTGATGTTTAACGTCACTGAGAATGTTTTGACGGCGTGGAATAATAATTGTCCGGCAAACTTCAATGGAGCAAACAAAATGCAAATAGCTATTGTGTTTTGTGCACGGTCAAGACCAAAACATACGAACTAAACAATGAACTTTGTCAAGCTATTCACTACGCCCTTATAGTTATTATTATATAGTTATTTTTTTTTTTTTACCTGGAGGGCGAGGAGTTTCTAAAAGAATTAATAAAAAGCGTATAGAGTAAAATATAGTAAATTGATATAATTCACAAATAACTTATAACCTAGACAAGTCAAATTACTTTACTATCTACTTTCTAATAAAAGACAGGCGACGAGCTGCACATGTTATAATGGGTAAACACTCGTTGATTAAAGATTTGCTTTCAAGTTGCTTACAGTTAATACATTCTATACTAAGATATTTATTAAAAATATATATCAGTATATATTTACCTGGAGGGCGAGTAGTGGCTGAAACGAAATATAAAAAAGCGCGAGAGTAAGGTAATCATTATTTACTAAAATTATAGTTACCTAAACAGTTTATTATTTACTTCTAACTATACAAAAAGCTATGAATACGTCACAAGCTACATAAAATCATTTATTTCTAGAAATAAATAGCATTTATAGTTGACACATTCCAATTTGATACATTTATCTATAATATATATTCACCTGGAGGACGAGTAGTAGCTGAAAAGAAAAAATACAATGTCGTAAGACTACGGTAATCATCATTATTAACAAGGTACCATTATCTAGATAGTTGACTATTAACTTTATAAGGAGCAACAACGGGTGTTGATTTGAAAATAATGTGTGCGGATACACAAAACGGGAATAGTACGGTAATTAAATTACGTAAGCGTATAAGTTTATTCTAGCTAACAAATTGATAATCAACGTGTCACTTACTGACTTAGATTCGTTTCTTTTTAAAGCATTGCGCGATAACGTTTTAAATATATATTCTTTTTTAATCGGGCGAAAGCTTATAATACATTAATCAAAATATTCCTCCCACAAATCACGCGCACTCACCATCCACCGTGATACTATAGTTAATATTCAACAAGGTACATTTGTGACTATTAAAAACTAGCAATGGTATATTGCAATTCCTGCGTTTTGATTGGTTAACAGGCAATGGTATATGAGCTCATATACCATTGACCACAAATATGGTAGCCAAAATGCGTCAACGAAAACAGCTGGGTAGCTCAAATCTTGCAATTATTTGGGCGTTTTTAATTAAGCAATTATTCCACTCGCAATTGTTGGATATGAGATTGTTATAGGTTGGCTATCTACCATCTCATATCCAACGCGCGCTGGTGGAACAATTGTTAAATATACATTGGTCAATTTTTACAGCTGCTATCTCTTCTTATCCAGCCCTTTTGTTGGCAATTTTTTAAACATTGTGTATGATAATAAGAGTTAAATAAATGGTGACCTTGTTTTTCGACTCTCGATATTAACCATGATATTTCTAAATAGACCTTTCCTTTAATGTATCAATCCCGGGGGGAGTACTCCATACAATGGCCTATACGGGGAGGCTCCGCCCGAAAGGGGTACCTTTTTGAGGCTTCAGGTATATAAAAGGGTAGGGATTTCACAAGTTAAGGTATATGAAAGGGTAGGAAATTCGGGCATTAAGATATTTAATAACCTTTAAAGTAAATATTTCGAACGGACGCAACTTATGGCTGTATCGTCCTTTATTTATTATAAAGCGCTTCATAAAAATGTCAAGAAAACGTCTTGTTTTAAGTATATGTCGTGTCGTGTAGGTATATGAAAGGGGTACCTTTTTTTCAATAAAAGGTATACGAAAGGGGTACTTTTTCTGTCAAAATGGTATATAAAAGGGTAAGGGGTTGGACCTCGGGGCGGAGCCTCCCCGTATAAAATTTTTTCGAGTGCCCCCCCCCCCCCCCCCGGGTACCAATTAATTAGTGCACAGTGGTGTAAAAAAACCCGGAAGATATGATATTTGAAAACCTCCTGGACAGTTGTAGCGCCGCCTCATTTCCACTGCGTCAGTTGCACTGAGTTTAGTTTGTCGACCAAAGGTAACCTGAAAAAAATAAGACATTAAGAGGCGTTAAGATTAACTATCGTTTTAATTTAAAACGAGCCAAATATTGTGGAAATAACCAGTAAATACTGTGCCCATTACCGTTTAGAGTCTGTCACTTAGACGCTAAGTATACAGAGTCTGAGGAGGCTGTCAGTGTCTCTAGGAAGGTTTTATTTGGGTAACTTTGATGTCCTAGCACTAATGGATGATTAGTTGGCGCGCACACTTTTTCAGTCGGTGGAACAAGTGCCAGTTGATGGCGACATCACTTCTCCGAGAAGTGACCGAGCCCGCGGTTTTCGTCCCAGAAGTGGCTAAACATGACGTACATTTGTACGCGCGACGGCTTTCAGGGTGATCTGGAGCGCTCGCGCTAGTTTTTGATTGGATGAAATAATTCGGAAATTGCGAGTGCTTCAACGAAGATTTGCCAAGATATTCCCCCGACTGTTTTATTCAAAATTACCTCGTAGATCTCGTAATTAAGAACATAATAACACCCGAGGAAAAAAATTGACCTTGTTGGCTTCACTATCATTCAATCTTTATCAATAGTCATCCCGGGCTTACCCCAGGTTTCTTAGCAATCATTGTGGGCTGTCCATTCTTCGAGAATGCTCTTTCCCCATAGTGCATGATTGATGCGTAGTCATAGTGGGTGCCATAAGCATCACTCCCTATGTGTTTCTTAAAATTGTGCTCCATTCCTGGAGATCACCAAAAGAAACAAAATAAATGGGCATTCTCTTAAATGAAATCTGAATGAGGTAAACACATATTGCAAGGCAATCTTTTGTGACGGTAGTTTGAGGATATCACAAAAGTACACTAGCAGATCCTCTCTAAGTGAGCCTTGCCAAAAACTCGACAAATCAACAGCAATAACATGGCGGCCGGTGGGGGACTACTGCACCTTTTAAAGATACATTAAAATTATTTCAGTTTGTTGATTTGAATCTTTTTCGACTCATGTGCACAAAAAGGTTTAGAGATGAGTGAATTAAAAGTTATCTATCGCGGTTCATTCGCACTAGGCCAATATAAATTTATTTATTTATTTACTTTTTTAATGTTTTTTATTGATTTAAGTTACAAAATACAAAGTTTGCAAAACACAAAGATTACAGTGTGCTTGTGAAATAAAATCAGTGTGCTATAGAAAAGAAAAAATGAGTTAGAAAAAGGAAAAGAAAAAAAAGAGAAAAACAAAATACCTTATTACATGAAATTTTCGCAACACGTTAATTTCGCGAATTTCGCGATTCCAAAAAAATCGCGAAATGTGACGCGAACAATAAGTGTCGCGAACATAACATGACGCGAAAATTAAGTGACTCGCATTATGTCAATTATCAAGAAAGAATATGTTTAGTACCACTTAAGGAAGGAATTTTCAATGTAAATCGATGTTGTCGTTAATTGACTCAAAAACAATAACTCACGTACAAACATGTACTACTTGTTGACATTGTGAGAACTGCTCTGTTGTTGCTATTGCCGAGATTTAGTCGCCCCCTTTCCGTTTTGTTAATTTTGACGTTATTCAGTGTTCCTTTGATGAAGTCGTTTTATTTAATTCAAGGGCATGTTAAATAATATTGCCAAGGAAATGTAAATTGTTGTCTTACTCAAAAACGCGAAATTAAAGTGATTCAAAATTCAAAATTTTCGCAAAATCGCGAAATTTAAGTGTCGCGAAATATGCGGCACCTCAAAATCGCGAAATTAACGTGTCGCGAAAATTTCATGTAATAAGGTAGCAGAAAACTTAATAAAAAAATAACAACAAGAAAACAAATCCTAGATTAACACATACGCCAATACCGAAGTGGAGGTAAATAGTGGTGGATATAAACCGAGCCGCGAGGTAAATATCCACCACATTCACCGACACTGAGGTGAATAATTGTTTTAGTATACACCACACAAGTTGAATAACTAGAGGACCAAAATATCACTTTCTGTAAACAAAGCGACGCGCGAAGGCAATTTGTTTCCCTTCAGCTGCTCGGGGGTGAATAGTACTTTGCGAGTTAACCACTCAGCACGCGCGAAAAGCATTCTGTCAAATATTGCCATTATATATATTTTGTCCCACATAAGAAAGTAAATAGAAATTCAACATCAAGAAAGGCTTTGCTAATGAAGAGGTGGTGATCAAAATGATTTCCACGTGCCATGTAAATCGTGGTATATTCCTTTTCCCTTTTCAGTTAAAGGCTAAAATAAACAGAAAATCACTAAATTTCACTTTTTAATAGGAAACGCGAATAACAACGGGATTTTTTTAGAAACATAAAATTCAATTTAATTAGCGTTTTCCTCAGCATAGCTGTTGTGGCTGGGTCAGGTGCTCTTATATTCAATTTCTGAAACACTAGAAAAGCTCGCTTTTATATGTGGCTGTTAAAGATGGCTTGCTGCGGCACCGTCGAAAAACCGCTGACTAGAACGTAATAGAGATCGCTTTGTGTGTTGCGAGGATATTGTAAGTTGGTCCCAGACCTTCTTTCCTTTCCATCTTCCCCACCCTAGGTTGAACCCTTAATTTTCCTCTTGTAATTTGTAATCACTTATTACCGATTATTACTGAAATGTTCATTATATTTTTTTTAAATCTCCTGCTTTTTAAAGTAATTTCCGGTTACCCTTCGGTTTTACTTGCGTCTAATTTGGCAAACCCAAAATGTACTCTGCTGAGAGCCAATAATAAAAGACCTAAAGTGATTTATTAGTCTGGTAAGATTCTGATAAGCTGCTCAATTCAACCAGATGCGTTTGTATTAACCAATCACCCAAAAAATCGCAAAATTAACAAACAGTTAAAGCAACAAAATCTTTATGTGCAACCATGCACGAAGAGGGGTAAGTGCAAAAAACAAAATCGTAGTTCCTATTAAAATAAAAACTACAAAATTCCTACCACTAATGACGTTGTGCAAGAAAATTTTTAAGTAGTCATCTCGATCAAACCGAGATTGCTCGTGAAAAAAGCCAAGGGCGTGACCTGTAAGAAACGAGGAAAACAATTTCATTGTTTACAACTGTATAATAAAAATTTTCATTATATCAAAAAAGTAAGCCGTTCTAGAATCATTTATTTTTTACTGTACTCTTAGATAATAATGATGTTTAATAATTAGTGAATTCAACGACTAGGAAAAATATCCCGAGATCTCCCAACAGGCATTAAAGGCCACTCCCATAAATTTCGGATAGGGTTGCCCCGCGAAGGCTCTTAAACCCTGACTCTATTAAAGGATAAACAAAGCTGAAATTTGATATGCTTTAAAGGCCCAAAACCGAAAAATGACATCCTATTCAAGAGGAGGAGAAGCGTTCCGTGACGTCTCAAGTAACGGCTAACCGCGCACGGCAAAACACAAATCTTTATAAAATCGCTTTACAAAAACTTTCACGGGTAGTTCAGTTTTTTAAATACCTTTTTTTCCGTTAAGCTGGGCGTTTATTTAAGCTGATAGAATCTAAGTGCCCCATATTAGGATCATACCGGAAAAACAATACCAAAACGAGCAAAAATGATACCCTGTTTAGGACCGAGAACCTCAAAAACTATACCCTATCCCGCAGCACATAACTATAAAATAGTCCATATATGGGAGTAACCACCCGGGCAACCTACTCACCAAGCTTCAGTAAGCTTATGCTGCAGGTTAAAATGCCACAGAATACCCACAGACTGCCACGATTGTCTTAGTTGATGATCGTAATGATTTTATTACATTTTTATTATTTTATACATTGGTTGATTTGCCAATCAGTCAACTTACTGGTCGGACTCTTAACTACTCAAAGTTCAGATCTTACATTGTTAGTTTCTTAGAAGCCAATAACTTTTAGCAGTTTTGAAATTCGAGAATTTCGATCTTGCCAGAACGGAAAAGAGGTTATGATTTATCACTAGGTTATAAAGTATTTAATCCGGCTATTCTACCTGGAAACAAAAATCGTACTATCTGCAGTTCAAAGTTTAAGAACTTTGTGAAACGACAATCATGATGTAATTCCATCATCCCCTTAAGTTCGCTCAGCGAACTAAGCTTTACAAGATAACACCCACTTATAATTATGAAATTTGGTTGATGGATTTATTAATGAGCAATGTTTCTGCACGACATTAAGGCTGAACACTAAGAGTTACTTGTACCTATTTCGTGGGCCACAGTGCCGTGGTACCAACATCCATTACCCAATGAGAGCTGTTGCATTCGGCCTGTTGTACCCACATATGACCAGCATCTGAAGAAAAAAGAAAGCTTAATGATTTAACTAACAGCGAAGCAAACCCCGTAAAAGAGATGATGCAGTTATAACAACAGTAAAGTAACAAACAGAACAGTACATCCTAGTTATGCAACGCTTTCGAGTGGTATACTATGGAATATCCCACGAGTCACTTGTATTTTCTCGGTATACACACGAGCCTTTAGGCGAGTGTGTATGCCAAGAAAATACAAGTGACAAGTGGGATATTCCATAGTATACCACGAGAAAGTGTTGTGTAACTATTTTATACCATGCCATAGAAAATACGCTTACTAAAATTCGTCGAGAATACAGTCGCAGCGCACTATGGGAAGGTTGGGTTGAATACCGTCGAATATACAACGGCTTTCCTGTATTCTGATTGGCTGTATTTTCTATGGCATGGTATAAAGTACAGTACATCACAGCACAGTACAGCACAGTGCAATACAGTGCAGTGCAGTGCAGTGCAATGCCGTGCAGTGCAGTGAAGTTCAGTCCAGTTCAGTTCAGTTCAGTTCAGGTACAGTGCAGTGCAGTGCAGAACAGTGCAGTACAGTGCAGTACAGTGCAGTGCAGTGCAGTGCAGAGCAGAGCAGAGCAGAGCAGAGCAGAGCAGAGCAGAGCAGAGCAGTACAGTGCAGTGCATTGCAGTGCAATGCCGCGCAGTGCAGTTCATTGCAGTTCAGTGCAGTGCAGTGCAGTATAGTGCAGTACAGTGCAGAGCAGTGTAGTACAGTGCAGTGCAGAGCAGTTCAATGCCGTGCAGTTCAGTGCATTTCAGTTCAGTTCAGTTCATTGCAGTGCAGTGCAGTGCAGTACGGTGCAGTGCAGTGCAATGCCGTGCAGTGCAGTACAGTGTAGTGCATTACAGTGCAGTACAGTGCAGAGCAGTGTAGTACAGTGCAGAGCAGTGCAGTTCAATGCCGTGCAGTTCAGTGCATTTCAGTGCAGTTCAGTTCATTGCAGTGCAGTGCAGTACGGTGCAGTGCAGTGCAATGCCGTGCAGTGCAGTTCAGTGCAGTACAGTACAGTACATTACAGTGTAGTGTAGTGCAGTGCAGTACAGTGTAGTGCAGTGCAGTGCAGTACATTACAGTGTAGTGCAGTGCGGTGCAGTACATACTAGTTATGCAACGCTTTCGAGTGGTATACTATGGAATATCCCACGAGTCACTTGTATGTTCTCGGTATACACACTCGCCTAAAGGCTCGTGTGTACATACAAGTGAGAAGTGGGATATTCTATAGTATACCACGAGAAAGTGTTGTGTAACTATTTTATACCATGCCATAGAAAATACGCTTACTAAATTTCGTCGAGAATCCAATCGCAGTGCACGATGGGAAGGTTGGGTTGAATACCGTCGAATATACAACGGCTTTCCTGTATTCTGATTGGCTGTATTTTCTATGGCATGGTATAAAGTACAGTACAGTACAGTACAGTACAGTACAGTACAGTACAGTACAGTACAGTACAGTACAGTACAGTACAGTGCAGTCAGTGCAGTCATTGCAGTCAGTGCAGTCAGTGCAGTATAGTGCAGTACAGTGCATAGCAGGGCAGAGCAGTGCAGTCCAATGCTACCTGCGTCGAAATAACTGGTAATTCAGGTTGGAAAGTATTTTACCCATCCCCTCCATTTTATTTGTGTATTTAATTTTTTCTTTGCTGTTGTGTGTTGATCTGTTTTACTTTTTTGGAATTTTTATGTGTTTGGTTTTGTTGTTTCAGCATATTTATTTCCTTCTAAGGTTTAATTTTCCTTTACCGTGATATCATATAACAAGTAAAATTTTAAGTTTTAATTCATAATTTATTTTCTTCCTTTTCTTACCCAGATCCTCGAAAGAAAGAAACGTATGCTGACTCTGTGGTTCTTCTTTTAAAGCGGACACACGTCTTTTGCTCCCACTCATTCATAGCACTCCGGATAGCGTTCATCGCCCTTGGCTCGTTAGCTGTAAATTTTAACATCAAATTGCAGTTAACGTTAGACTAAAATTTCCACACCGACCTTCTATTCTCATGGTGAAAACGTTTGTCAAACAATCATAATCAACTTTATTTAAAGAGGGTGAACATATAACAGGTCGCTTAGGTATAAGAAATACCTTTTTTAGTAAACCGATGGCTCAGTGGTACGGCTCTGCGTTCTAAAGCGTGTGACCCGAGATCGACTCTCATACCCTGAGGCTACAATTCTTTTTTTCTTCTTATTTTTTTTTTCCACGGATATTATATTCATATCTGTCTTATATAGAGTTTCATTACTCTTTTACTGATTATCCTTTAAAAAATCGTGCCGTGCTCTAACCTACCCAGTCTTTTAATAACACATACATTAAGTCACTGGTCATCGTTTTCGAATATTCGCGATTATTTAAGAAAAGGCAATATTTCATCGTTTGGGAAACGATTGTTTCTCATTTACAGGGGTGAAGTATTTTCTACACTTATTTCTTTGAACTGATACCTTTGTAAAGCTGTATTTTTATTCACACCCGAGGGAAAAGAAATTTAGAAAGCGCCCGTGAGCATACCTAATTTGCATAATGTTAACACATGGATGGAAGGATGGACGGATGGCTCAACTTCCCCACTATACTCGTTCATTACGCATTCACGAGTAAAAATTGAGAGGTAATCGTAGGTCAAACGTCTTTTACTTCATTGATTTAATCACTCTTGTATTTCGTACTTTTTAGGATACAGCAAGATTCCGCTTATAAGACCCCCTCCCCCGCGCTTATAAGCCCCGCCAGTTATAGGCCCATCTTCCTGTAGGCCAAAAAATACATCCGATTATAAGGCCCACAGATATATCCCCTCCCCCCCCCCTTCTTCCAATATTGCTCCAAATATGACGTTTTAAAGCTTCATTCAAAGCTAGTTAATGAAGAACGTATTTCGTTCAACAATGCTGTAGATCATTTCGAAAGATTCTTTATATTCCGCTTATAAGGATCTCAGCCGGTGCATAAGCTGTACTAACATTTAACAATTATGCTGCGAAATCGCGCGGAATATCGCCTGATACTTAGCCGACGAGGCCGTAGGCCGAGTTGGCTAAAATCAGACGATATTCCGCAAGATTGAGCAGGATAATTGTTTTATTATTCAACAAATTGTCAATGAAACACATTTTGCAGAAAGAAAAACTGTAATTATGCAGCGCTTTACAAGATTTCGGACGAATCTTCGCAACCTACGTATATCGCAGGATATCTGTTATGTACAGATGACAGATATCGTTAACATTTTGACCATATATGGGCAGCGCGCGCATGTGTTGAATAATAATTTGAAATAGTTGTAATAGACAGTTTTTAAAGCGCCACCCAGATTAACTCTGAGTTAGTTAGACTGAGGCTATCCTTTATAAAAACTCAATTATCGTGATACAAAAAAATCTTACTTAATGAAGGCTCAATTCTGTATGCCATCACAGCACCAGGCCATTTTCCAGTTGGTATTGAGCTTCGGACATCACCGTCACCACTTTTGTATGCTTTTTCTTGTTTTTTTGTAAACCGCATGTCTCCCTCGTAGAGACCGTCGTCTTCTCCAATGAGGTGGCGATTTTCTATAAAGCCAAACAAAAAGATTTTGTCATCCTTTTTTTAATGAAAAAGTGATCTTGGAGAGAAATATATCTACGTAATTTACTATTAATTATACTTTCTAAAGAAAATGTGGTCAGATTTCTCTAGTCGGTAATTGACCGACTGAAATCAGGACTTTGCTTTTCATAATACGGAATTCAAGTTCTTTTTAGCAGGTCTAACTCTAAAAATAAAAACGAAAACAGCAAAATTCTTCTTGAGATCTTGAACTTTAAATGTTACTTTAATCTTACTTAGTCTCAGAATTTATACAACTTTCCCTTAAACTATTGTAAGAAAATGTATTGTCCCAATGATTTATTGCTTAAATAAGGTATTTTTTATAAAGTAGTACAACAAGTGCATTGGTATTGAGGTTTTTTTTTTATGCTTATCTTGTATTAATTTGTTGTTGTTGTTGTTGTTGTTGTTGTTTTTTGTTTTGGCTTGCCGCGTACCTCGAATATCGTGTACATTCTACCTGCACTAGAAGGCAGTTGAATTTATTTTCTGTATTTTAACTGCCATTGAGAATAAATTGTAGTTGCTTTTTTGTTGTCTGTTTTGCTTCGATCTTAAGACACGTATTTAGAGTTATATGTTTTTTAATTGATAGCTTGTCTTTGCTTCACTAACACTGCAAACTTTCTAAAACAGGTTTTAACGCCGTAGTAAGCGATGAGCGATATATGTGCTAAAACCTTCATTTTTAAATATTAGAGAAATCAGTAATATACTTACCCTCTGGATTGATAGCCAAAACGACAGCCAAAGCACCGCAAAATACTAGCATCGACTTCATGTCCATTTTAATAGTCAAAAGCATTTTGAGGCTAAAAATATCGCAGAAATGTCGTTTTTATAATGTAGTTTATACTTTTTAGGAACACCTACAACCGTTGTTTAAATAATAATTTTTATAGAAACAATAATTATTTTGACGATGTTAAATTGAAGGAATTATGCAAATAACAATAATTATAATGATTCTTTTAAACTTATATTTTAAAAAACTGTTGGGTATTTCCTTAATACTCATGCTGATTCAAAGAAATAAACATGTTTTTAAAAGAAGTAATCGTTATACAAGTAAATTCTATACAGCTTTTTAAACGTTCATCCACAAAAGAGTAATAATTAGCAGTACTAGCATCGCTTCCCTTTCTTGACGTAATGATCAATGTTATTATCATGTTTTCATGTAAATATAAATTCTTAGATATTTTGTAAACTTTTACATCTGTAAATTTAGTTAGGATCGAGCAGGCGAAGAGCCACTCTGTGGATATACTGCCCGAAGTGCCATTATTATTATTAATATTATTATTATTATTATTATTATTATTATTATTATTATTATTATTATTATTATTATTATTATTATTATTCAAATAATGAACATGATTTTTACAGATACACGATTTCATCATTCGAGGTAATACTTGAAAGTTGTTTAAACCGACATTGCTGTTTGCGCGCAATGCAAAAGGGTTATATTATTAGTAGCGTTTTTTTATGAGTCGCAATTTTTGTGTGGACTTTAAAGTCTACACATTGTTGTCATGCAGTTTTTTCCGATTGGGGGGTCACTTTCCGTGATAACTCGGGTTAGTGCTTTCGGAAGTTTTCGACAGTGATCGGAGAATCCGAAGTTTCGGTGCGATGGGCAGCCAAGGCAGTAAACCCAGAAATTCGATCAGTATCGAGTAAGTCGCACTTTATTCTTGAATCTAGAAGCCTTTTTGACACATCTTTCGAAGAGCGTGTGGTGGCTGGAAAATATACATCAAGGAAGAACTTCAAAGGCAGCGGTGGCGTAGATGAAAAGTGAAATAACAATCGCGACGGCTGAAATCTGCATATCTAATAAGCTGAACAACTGCGGTCGCAGGTCACGTTTCTTTTTTTTTTCACACTTTTGACTCACTTTCAGTATTGTTTGTTTTTCTGTGCGGCTTGAGCACTTTTGATTCGCATATTAAAACGAATCAAATGTCTGGTTATTTATTTCTTTCAGCTTTACTACACACAATGAATGCACGACGAGTTGTATCAAAACAAGTTCGCTGATCATGTTGTTTTACTTGTCTTGGACTCCGGGATATAATTCACCAGCTCCATTTCTCTCAAGTAGTATATTTAGCAAAAGACCGATGTCGAATTTAGAACTGAACTAAAACATTGTCATGAAAAGAATAAAAATAACATCGAACCGTAGAATATGCATATATCCAAACCGTGCGACAAAATAATTTAATTGTCGGTTTAAATAACGTCCTTCGCCGCCTCTCAAAACACCGACTCCAAGTGAATATTTCGTGAACAGAAAAATATATTTCTCCGCCTTTCTACGCAAGCTACTAAGAAATTATTTGTGAAAGCTTATTGAAACGTTGTTATTCCAAAAAGGTTAAAAAAGAACTCATCGAAAGAAAACAAGATTTTCGATGAGCTGTTTACACAAGCTTTACAC
Organism: Oculina patagonica; assembly: GCF_052425735.1. NCBI lineage: Eukaryota > Metazoa > Cnidaria > Anthozoa > Scleractinia > Oculinidae > Oculina > Oculina patagonica. The sequence goes on from NC_135762.1 coordinate 11,283,789, forward strand.
AAAAAGTAAGGGTTGTGTAAACAAGCGATGCGAGACAGTTCACGTGCTCCACGCAACATTTCTTTTTTTTTAATGAAAATAGTATCCTATCTTGCTAGCGGTAAGGAAAGCCTTTGGTCTAATAACTGCTGTTCTTGTAGGATTCTAGGTTTTTATTTGCATGAAAAAAAGGCACCTGTCGTGAACGACGTGACAAAGGGTCACACCACGCTCATTGAAATTGCGTGACATCCCAAGCGGCAATGGTAACGTGTGTTTCTTGAAGCGTAGTACATAAGACAAGTAATAGAACACTTTGTTCTTCCAACAGTCTTGTAAAAATAAATTTGATTGATAAGTTCTTTGTTTTTTCGTCTTGTATCTCGAATTACTCGATTCGAAACTTGAAGTTGTTGACTGCTACAGTAACTCATTGATTAATTCATAATGTCAACTTTTATTCAAATGAAAGTCCACACATGTTCGCATAGCGGACTCACTTTTACTGTTATTATTGAAGGTCATTACCCCGTATTGCATTGCGCATCCTTAATGCGCGGAATTTTACGCGTAATTAGCACACGGGCATAAACAACTGAAAATGGCGACTTTTTTCTATGCGGCTTAGTCCGCGAGAAAAATGAAACGTCTCTTTCTCGTAAACGAGTATGGTGACCTATCAATTTTTTCTCCGATTTTGGGTGTAGCGATCAAGTTCTTTCTGTAAAACAAAACAGAACAATTCCTATGTTTGAAAAATAAATTATCACTGGACTGAAATGTGTACTATGCCAGTACTCGCAAGGGAATTAAAAGGAACAAGAAGCTTGAGAAGCTTGAGAAGCTTAAAATCGGGCGCTTAATAATTAGCTATCTGTTTTGACTTGAAAGGCAGGGTACAGTACAGTAAAAATCACTGCAAAAACAGTCACTTAAACCTATTCAGGCCGGGGGGGGGGGGGCTTTTGAGGCCCTCGCTGACTTTTGACGCTTATAACTTTTTCAAGATTCAACCAAACGCTGCCAAACTTTGCGCGTTTATCGAAAACTAATCTCGCAATAATTTGGTAGGATTAGTTATTGTGCCAGTAGCTTGAAATCACCATGGCAACGTCATTTTGACAGCCTTTTAATGAAGGCGGGGTTTTACCTGAAGACCAAGTTTTCCCAAAGTATAAGGGCTGGAAAACACTGAAAACCATTTCAGCCGCGTTTCAAGGAATCCAAAAAAGCTTTACTTATCCCATATATATATGTTTTGCAGTATTTTGTTAATTTTTGAACGATTTTGGGGGATGTCTGGGAGGCGATAGTTTTTCTCAAAGGATTAGTAAAATGTAGACAAATAAGAAATATTGAAGATTTAATGTGATTTTAAAATTTGAATTTGAAGTTAAAAATTGGTGGACGGACACCAAACAGTCTCCTGACAACCCGGAGTGCTCTTGCGAGGGGGTCAACTGTTTGAAGGTGTTTCCATTCTTTTTATTCAATCCCTTCTTTAAATCTCTTAAAGTACCATTCAAATTCAGGTAGAACCCCATCTTAATTTTTGTTCTTGTGAGAAAACAACAGAAGTCAAAGGTTGCGTGATATAACCAAGAATGGATTTTAATTCTCCCTCCCTTTCCATCTCCTTAGCCTTTCACCCCCACCTGTCCCTCCCTTTCTACTCTCATTCAATTTAATGTTTGTTTAAATTTCCTAACCAATTAAGTATCGTACTAATCTGTGCCAAGCAATCAGATAATATCAGAAATTTGCCTTAATTTTGATCTCCCATTCCAAGACCTTGGAGTATAAACCGCTAATAAAACAAAACACACTGATAATAATTCTCTGAGGTTATACACCTTGCAGTATTAACGTACTAACAAACTTGATAACAAGCCCCATGTCGTACTAAGGATTTTTACTGATCAACATAGAAAATGAGTTCACAATGGTTTGTTCCCAAAACGTTTTTTTACTGTACAGAGGGTCTGTTTATTGACCTGTAACTTGTATACCGTATTGAAAAATTCAGAACGAACCGACTTCTGCCCGCTACCATACAGCCGTTTACTGGCAGTCTTTGAAAATCCTGAATTTCGTCAAAATGAACCAAAATAAAGTTTTAAAATTTCCTTTATCAATATGGTTCTTATCTTTTTATTCAATTCTATAAACTGCTTTTATGCAGTACTGTCCACAAAAAATTCAATTTCCTCAAAGTTTCGGGACAAATGGATACAAAATATTTCGTGCAGAATGTAATTTGATTAAGCGAATGTTTTCACGTCTATAAATACTTCAAGCAGTGAATGAAAAACCGTTTTGTTTTCATCGATGAGAACCACTTTCAAATAGTTATGCATAAAAAATAACAATCAGATCAGAATACAATAATTATTAATGTAAGGTCTGACGCTATTATGTCTCGGCAGAGATACTTCTTTTTTGCAAGTTCAAATGTATGCAAATTTCGTGTGAAATGTAATTCGATTTCATTGTCTTGTTTACAAACTCATTCTCAAGAAAGTTGTATTTTCGTGAATAAAACCAATTGGCCTGTTTTGTTTTCCTGATCATGTTTGTCTGTGATTTTTACCAAACATGTGGTCTTTTTTTCGGAACTTTAAGTTGTACAAAAATTCCTATTTTAAACACAGATGTCACTTCCGGAATTTCTCATCTAAAATTCAATTGGTATTTAATTATAATTATTCGAAGTTTTCATTTTCAAGTCATCTTTTTATTCGATAGCTTTACTGATCTCGTAAAAAATTCATTCAAGTTCACACCAATACTGTACACTGCCAATGTTTTCCTGATGTCTTGAGAAGTGTCTTACTAACGTCACTAGTCAAATCTAAAATATATCCAAACCAAGTTGTGCAAACATTCTAATCTTTGTGACAGGCGACTTTGACGCCCAACTGTGCGGAAATGAAAATCGACATACTTCTTGCTAAATATATGAAAAATAGTTTTAAAGTGGAGTCCGCCTCAAAAAAATGTACCGCCAGATCACACTGCTATTTGTAGAAACCTGCAAAGCGTCTAGTTTCAAAAGTTTCCCACAAAAACATTGCGTGACATCAATGACGTTACCCCTTTTATTTACAAAAATAGCTTCAACTTGTCAAAGCAACTACAGTTTCACAATGGTGATTATTAGTACTTTACCCCTTAAGTTTTTTCCTCTGTCCTCCCGCCGAAGCAAAGAAGAGAACCAGATTGCAGATTAGCCCAAAAGTCGATCCAGTATTCCTACAACGATTTACTGTCAAAACTGAAATGAAACCGATTGGTCCAGGCTATCCCCGTAATTTTTAGCCGACAGGAGACTATCGTCTAGGACGACCAAAGGGTAAACTATAAATCGGCCACGCCCGACAAAACATGCCGTTATGACGCCGGAAATCCAGCTCACGCATACTATACACCGTGACTCACGCAAACCTCCGACTTACGTGCTACTACAGTCATTCCTTTCTAAACATTTTTAGAGCGTTCGAAACTAAATAAGATCCGTAATCACCAACAACATACAGCCGTTTACCAGCACTCTTTAAAACTCCTGAAACCGTTCAAAATCAGGCAAAATAAATCTTTGAAATAACCTTTATCAATGTTTCTTATTTTTTATTCAGTTCTATAAAATGCCTTTCATACACTACTGTCAAACAAAAATTTCAATTTCCTCAAAGTTTCAAGACAAAAGAATAACAAATATTTCGTGCACAATGTAATTTGATTAAGCCAATATTATCACGTCTAAAAATACTTCAAGCAATTCAGTGAAAACCCGTATTTTTTTCGTATCAACGAAAACCACTTTCGAATAATCAATACATGAAAATAACAATAAGATCAAAAGGAAGAAAGGAACCTTTCTAATTATTTGAAGACTTTCAAAGCCGTGATATTATGCATCCAATCCGCGATAAAATTTAATTACAACAAAATCCAAGTTCTCATTTTGAAGTCCATTTTTTCAGTTGATACCTTTATCCAACTTGTGAAAAATTCCATTCAAGTTCCTATTAATACTGTACATTCCCAATGTTTTGCTCAGGTCTTCAGAAGCGTCTTACTAACCAAATCTAAAATAATTCCAAAACATGCTGTACAAACATTCTACTCTTTGTGACAAACGACTTGACGACCAATTGTTCAGAAATGAAAATCGACACAGTTCTTGCTAAATAAAAAAAAAAGTTTTACGGCGGAGTCAGGCTCAAAAAATATACCGCAAGATCACACCCCCATTCATAATCAGAAACCAGCAAACCATCTAGTTTGCTAAAAAAAAACACTGCGTGACATCAATGACGTTACCTTTTTCATTTACAAAAATAACTTTAACTTGTCAAAGTAAGTGCAATTTCACAATGGTGAATATCAGTACAGTATGGGGCCCAGTTCTCGGCCGGGTCCAGTTCTCGGCCACTTTTTGTTTAACGCGTTTTTTCACACTCCAGTTGAATTAAAAGAAAAAGGTATTTCCTTCAAACGATAGACTGATTCATGTGCTTTAAGTATCTTGAGTTTGATCGTTCAATTCGATATAGAAAGCTCACACGTCGAGTTTACGCGGAGGTAGGTGAATTTGCATTCCCGAAAAATTTGTTTGTTTACGGCTCCTTAAAATTCATGGATGTAGTTAAATTCGTATTTTATCCAAAAGCCCCCACCATACGAGCTAATTTTTGGCATGTGAAACGTAGAATAATTCAACTTTCTGCTTTAGTTAACTTTTCGTTGAACCGTTGTATTTTTTGGTCTTAATTTACTTCGAAAGTTTTTCTTGCGACGTTTGCGTATTTGCCAGTTCTCGGCCACCCTGCTCGCTATCACAGCTTAGCGCTTGGTTTTTAATATAATTTCATCTGCTGCTGCCAGAATGAAAGAAATAAATGTTTTAAAAATAAAGTTCAATCTTATCTCTAAGTTTTGAGCTGACTCTTGTCTTGTCTATTATTTCTACAACACCTAAATCTTTCAAGACCTTTCAGTCACTGCAAAATAAACCATCTAAATGCACGGGTCACACAATGCGTTGCTAGAACCTGCACATAGGCAACTAGGCGCGTTAAAATCCTTCTTTTCTAAAGTAAAACAAAGCCTCATAAAAATAATTTGGGATCGATATAACATAAATAGGTTTACAGAGTGATTTTATGACTGTGAAAATTAATTGAGCATTTTTTTTTTACAGATAATTACGCACAAGCTTTTTAGTGGCCGAGAACTGGGCCAAGGTGGCCGAGAACTGGGCCCACAAATGGAGCTTTTATTTTTATTATTGCTCGGGCAAATTAATTTTGACCGGTCGATAGCTTTTACACCAAAAAGCTGAATAATGTAGCTTGCTCTGGGAGAAATTTCAAGTTCCTGCGGTTCTTCTGAGGTAAGAAATACAAGTTTACGTCAAAAGTGGCCGAGAACTGGGCCCCATACTGTACTTTGCCCCGTAAGCTTTTTTCTCTGTCCTTCCGCCGAAGCAAAAAAACACAACCTGATTACACATTAACCCAAAAGTCGACCAAGTGTGCCTGCAACGATTTCCTGTCAAAACTAAAATGAAAACCATTGCGGTATGCGTCACCCGTAGCGGTTTTGTAGCAACCCCAAGCTATCCCCGTCTTTTTGGCCGCGCCAGGAGACTACGCTCTAGGACGACCAAAGGGTAAACTATAAATCGGCCACGCCCGATTAATTATGTGGTATATACAAGGTCTTCCTGCTCGTAAACGAATATGGAGACAAACCTTAAGTCCCCTTGAGGTAATCAACAAGTAGGAAAGGTTTGGTTGAAAATCTATGTTCAGTTCTATTTCTGGGCAATGACCTTAAGTAGTTGGCACCAAAGTTCCGCAAATGCCTTACCCGGTGAATGCTGAGCCACTGAGCAACATTAAATATTCTTTAACAAGCTTTCTTGAACTCACTTGTATTGATGGGTCTACCTTCTGAATGCAAGGCCAAGACGAAAACAGCTACTTCACGTTTATCCTGCTAATGAAAAAAAAAATTAATATGAAAAGGAAGGTTCTCTAATTAAAACACTGTTTTTCGATATTGCTTATATCGCTTATGATCAACTGTCTAAGTTAAAACTTCTATAACCACTTTAAATTTTGATAAGGACTCCTTTCGATGTTTGTTTAAACAGCTATAAGAGGTTCCTTCAATAATGATTTTTTTCTAACAGTAATCGCTGCAAACTTTGTAGCGACTAGATAATATTGTAAATATTGATAAGCTCAGTTGTGGTCATTTTAAAACTATATCAAAGTATTGTAGGTTAAATTTTTTTAAAGTTTTTCTAGTCGCTTTTAGTATTGTATGTTAATTTGAATTATTTATTAGTGTTCCCAATAACCCTCCCAGGCTTAAAACACTTAAATAAAGGTTTAACTAAAATTATTCATTTCTTTCGTCAAACAACAACGTGTTTTCGGCTCAGGATGGATAAATATCAGGACTTGTAATTTTTCAGGTAATTACTTATTACCTGTAAAAAACAGTCTGTTGAACATGTTGAATAGTTGGTGCAAATGGTTCTGAAAAACTGAACCTGCGAACTATTTGTTGCTAAAAAGGTTTGACGATAAAGTCTCGATATTGCTTGCGATCTGATTGGTTGAAAGAGCGTACTTTATGAGTGTCTAAAGCACCGGAGCTCACGCCATTATTCGCCAGGTCTGGTTTTTGCTTCGGCATTTTGAGCGATTTTTTATAGTCCAGAAAAACTAACGGAAACGAGCTATTTGTCTACAATACAATGGTAGTGTTTATAAAACTGTACGCGAATTACAAGCAATTCCAAGGCCCAACAAACTGATAAAAATGCAGCAATCAAGTAGTGAAATAAAAAAAGGTTTCTCAACCTGTAAGTGCTTCGATAAACTGCGCTATATTTATCAAGTAACACAGTAAGTAAAGTAAAACAGCGAAAGAAAACAACAAATATATAAGCTGTCTTTGTTTTTTAAAGACGTGCTTTATTTTTGTAAACATGTCCAAATAAAAGTATTGAAACTGACATGGGAAGTGCGCTCATTCCTTATGGCAATCTCCGGCTATCTGGTCTCTTAGCGAAGCAAACCTCAACAATCATAATTTGCACCTTTCTATTCCATTAAAGGCTTGCTCTTACATCCGCACCGACGCCCTCAGTGGAAGCAGTTAATCTTTCCAACGTTGTCGCCTGAGTTCGGGTAATCATTTTGTTGCCGTAAACACAACTGCATGTTCTTCAATTCAAACTCAACTCAGCAGTTTGAAAAGTTTGACCCGCAAGCCTTGAGCTCTTTCTGAGTAATTCAGTGTCACGTTGGATAAGTACGTTCTCAAATTACCGCTCCAATTCGGCAATATTTCATTGCACAGAATTATAGCTTTTATAGCTTTTGCATCGTTAGTTTTTGACTGAAAGTGAACTTCGAATCATTCGCTTTTCACCCGAAACCGAAAGCAAAACTCAAGTTTAGTTGTTGATTGACAGGGGTTGTTTCATAAGCCAATCAAATCATTTGAAACATTCTAACAAGCGTCGTGATTGGTTGAAATTAGCGTGCTTTATGAGAGTATAAAGTATACTTGCTGACGACACTTTTGAATCGTTTTGCAAGAAAAAAGAACCTTAAAGTAAAAGGAGTCCGTCGGAAAAATTATGAATTATTTATCATAAAACAAATAAAGAAACCTCGAATGTGCTCTGTGTTCTGTTGTAAAGCACTTAGGAAGCGGCGATAGCACTCAAAAAGAGAGAGAGACATTAAACACATTTCATAAGCTATCGGGTATGCTGTTGTACAAAAGGGCTACTGATCATGAGCTACTGAAGCACTCCTAAGAAACCTACGCAGTTTGCCTCTTTCCACTGGTTCCCATTGGCCAAAATTGTGCGGACTTTGATCATTAATCGTGAAGAAAATGGCGGATGGGTCGGCGAATGATAAATTTTGATAGCCGCACAAGTGCTAGTGACAGTGAAACTTCTCGATTTTGTTTTCTTTCTTCCAAGGACAAAGATGCGTGGGATTATACCGACACATGTGATACGATTAGAAATGAAAGAGCAATAGGAAGAATTAAGTTTAAAAAAGAACAAAAAGCGCAGGAAATTACGAAAAAAACGCGTGTCCCAGAGCAAATAGACCGAGAATAAGACCCCATGTTCACTGCCCGTATAAGCATATGAATGACAGTCGAATTCCTGTTTTTTTTTTTGTCTCCTCGATTTTCAGCTGCCTCGTACAGAAGCGGTCGATGTTCCCTGTATAACGTGGTTCGACCTACACCCCCTTCCTACAAAAAAGGAAACCATGGATGCTGGCAGATGCAAAAGCGTTGATGATTCGTCTTTTTTTCACTTTTTCCGCTGACTTTAGCAACTTCGAATTCATTGATCTTTTCTTCCTCCGATGCCGCGTTGTCGATTTTGTAATACCACATCTCGTTGTTTCTCAGCCACCACAGCAACTATGCTTTGGTACCTGGCTGCTTAGTTCCAGTAGATTTTTTTAATCCGACCGACCGACCCGAGCGGAAAACGTATTCGACGGTAAACGAAGAAAAAAATTGGGGACGACATTAAAATAAACGATCTGGATGTCGAACATGATCCCTAGCATGCTAGAATTAAAGTACGTAATTAAGGATCTGCTCAAATAGTACTTTGCCAACAGCAAGAAGTAATGAATTCAGGTCGGTGTGGTGTGCACTTTTTTTAAACTATTCTTCAACCGGCTGCGCTTGTTTTAAGTTATCCTTTGATATGCCGGAATTCTGGAAGCTAATGCTCTGCACTCTTAGAATATATATTCGTCCTGTGGCCTGTATAGCCCTGTGGCAGAATTAATTTTTGAATGGCAGCATATCGGAATAAAAATTAAAACTTAAACACCTCTTACCAACTTTGTCAAGTGCAGATTCAGCTGAAAAGGTACACTATGCCGTCAGGGAATGAAAGTCGATGTTTAATCCGTCCAGAGCAGGGGCAAACATAGACTGACTTTTAAAATGGCTTCAAATAGAATTTATTTACGAGGTATGATTTGCCGAAAAAGCTTTTAACACGTTTGGTATTCTTATAAAATAAAAGATGTATATACAAAGGAAATCAGTTCAATATCAGGGATGGTTGTTTAGTAGCTTGTCCTCAATCGACAAGAATTCAGTATTGAAAAACAAAAGGTTCTTTTCTTTAACTTTTAAATACGTACAGTGAATATTTCTAGCTATCTTAGGGAATGGACCTGAAAGGGATGTTGTAAGTCTTTCCTAGCTTAAAACGTTGTTTTTTTTTTCATCCTTGATAATCTAAAAAAAACCCAGATAGACTTGTAAAAGATGATTAGTTTAGTATCGTCTAAAGTAATAAATCAAAATCGCATAGGGGTTTTGAATTGTCAGTTGTCATTTATAATTTAGGCCATTTCTTAGCTAACAGTTATAATTTAAGCTATTTTTCAGCTATCAGTTAAGTTTGACATATCTCAGTAACTTTCACTTCTTATTTGGATTTGCTGAGTTGTATCTTAGCAACGTTATTCATCTCATTAGCCGAAAAGTATCGAGTAGAATCCCAGTATTCCGGTTCACTTTTCTAGTGACTCCGAACTGTTTCAATGATTTATACCAGTTATCCCCGCATGAAGTGCTCGAAGCTCATTTTCCTTCGAACACCTTTCTCTAGGGATTAACTACGAACTAATTAATAAAGTTCAGATTTTCCTTAGATTTGACCCCAGCTTTTCTGACAATGATCAATTTGGTAACCCGACGGGAATCGAAACCTTTGGTCTGCCTTGATTACAAGTTGGGGCTCTAACCAACTGAGCTACGATGAGACTCGAATTGTGAGCTTGGCCATCTTACTAGATTGATATGTATACCCATCCTGTAATATCCCGTTAGCATCTGCAATTTCCGAATCCATCGAGGCCATGCTCGTGTCGCGTTAGAACAGTCTTATCTTTATTATTAATTACCGAGGTTAAAATTTACCATCTTTATTATTTACTAATAAACTTGCTGCATTCGACTTTTTCAGCTTGGCTCAGTTAAATATATTGTACCTGTCGAGTGAGGTGTTTCCATCTTCGGCAATAAAATACGGAAACTCTAGCTTCCATTGACATTGTGTAATGATCACGTAGTTTTTTTAGTGTTACCGCCAATTTTGGCCAAAGTAACGATAAAGCTTTAGCTTCTTCTTCTTTTCAACTGTTCTCTAATATCTTTGCCATGGCGAAAGAAACTTAACATAACTTTGACAACACCACAAAAAAGTTCTTTGACGTCTTCATAGGGTGATTTTCGCGGCGTTTTAATTGTGATTCGTCGTAGGACGACCGTGTTGTCACACAACAAAGAAAAAGGTTAGTTATAGAGTTTAACGCTGTCTATTCCAGTAAGTACAGATAAAGGTAAAAGAGACTTGAATTAAATTTTTAAAGAAAAACTTACGCTGTATCCAGCTCTATTCAGGCCAAAATGGTCAACCATTTTAGCTGACAGTTATTTGAGCGTTTTTCAACTATCATTAAAAAAATAAAAACTGCCTGATCTCAGCTGACAGTTAAACTTTTGGCCAATTCTCAGGGTGTGCATGGCTTGCTGTTCGGTTTAACGCGTAAATAACTATGCTTAGGCTAATTATAATAAAAAAAGGTCACAATAAAGAATTAAGAAAATTACTGCATGTTTTCTATAGCTTTTACTCTAAAAATTCCCTTGTAGATAACGTTTCTTTGTTTGTTTGTAACATTTGCAGTAAATAAAAAGTACGTAAGACAAGTCAGGGGCTCCCAACGACAAAAGTTTACTATAGGTGTCGGAACACAGTTTTTATGTACATTTTTATAAGTGTGGTTTTTGTGCGTTTTAAAGCATTATTTTTAAACGCTCATGATCAGAAAACAGAGAAAAAAGGGGGACGGCATTAGAATTAACCATCGGGATGTCGAAATTGACTCCTCAGCATGCTAGAATTAAAGTACGTATTTAAGATCTGCTCAAAAAGTACTTAGCAAACAGCAAGAAGTAATGAATTCAGGTCCGTGTGGCCAGCACGTTGTTTTTTTTAACTTTTCTTCAACCGGCTGCGCTTGTTTTAAGTTATCCTTTGATATGCCGGAATTCTGGAAGCTAATGCTCTTCACTCTTAAAATATATATTCGTCCTGTGGCCTGTATAGCCCTGTTAACAAGTGGCAGAATTAATTTTTGAATGGCAGCATATCGGAATAAAAATTAAAACTTAAACACCTCTTACCAACTTTGTCAAGTGCAGATTCAGCTGAAAAGGTACACTATGCCGTCAGGGAATGAAAGTCGATGTTTAATCCGTCCAGAGCAGGGGCAAACGTAGACTGACTTTTAAAAATGGCTTCAAATAGAATTTATTCACGAGGTATAATTTGCCGAAAAAGCTTTTAACACGTTTGGTATTCTTATAAAATAAAAGATGTATATACAAAGGAAATCAGTTCAATATCAGGGATGGTTGTTTGGTAGCTTGTGCTTAATCGACAAGAATTCAATATTGAAAAACAAAAGGTTCTTTTCTTTAACTTTTAAATACGTACAGTGAATATTTCTAGCTATCTTAGGGAATGGCCTGAAAGGGATGTAGTAAGTCTTTCCTAGCTTAAAACGTTTTTTTTTTTCATCCTTGATAATCTAAAAAAAACCCCAGATAGACTTGTAAAAAGATGATTAGTTTAGTATCGTCTAAAGTAATAAATCAAAATCGCATAGGGGTTTTGAATTGTCAGTTGTCAGTTATAATTTAGGCCATTTCTTAGCTAACAGTTATAATTTAAGCTATTTCTCAGCTATCAGTTAATTTTGACATATCTCAGTAACTTTCACCTCTTATTTGGATTTGCTGCGTTGTATCCTAGCAACGTTATTCATCTTATTAGCCGAAAAGTGTCGAGTAGAATCCGGTGATTTCGGTTCACTTTTCATTGACTCCGAACTGTTTGAAAGATTTAGCGCATACAGTTTATCACCCATGAAGTGCTCTAAGCCATTTTCCTTCGAACCCTTTCTTTAGGAATTAACTACGAATTTTAACTTTCGAATTTTTATTTCAATATTTACAGTAGAACCCCGCTAACTCGAACATCGGACAACTCGAAAACTCCCACTAACTCAAACTTAGATTAGACCCCACTTTTGTGTCATTTTCAATTGGTTAACTCGAACTCAGCAAACTCGAATTGGCCCCGCTAATTCGAACTAAATTTCGTTTCCCTCGTTCAAAATTGGGGTCAAATTTTACCTCGATAACTCGAATTCCAGTTCTTGCAAATCGACACGTATACCCATAGTAATGTCACCGTTAGGCTCTGCTTGCCGTGTAATCGGATTTAAGCACTTGTCGCGTTGAAAATTAAAGGCGAACGGCAATCTTGAGAAAGGTGAGAACAAGCTTGATTAAATAATAAATTCTGCGTTCGCTTTTGTCAGCTTGGCTCAGTTAAAAATATTGTACCTTCGAGTTAGGTGTTTCCATCTTGAGCAATAGAATACGGAAACTCTAGCTTCCATTGACATTGTGTAATGATCACGTAGTTTTTTTAGTGTTACCGCCTCTTTTGGCCAAAGCAATGATAAAGCTTTAGCTTCTTCATTTTTCAACTGTTCTCAAATATCTTCGCCATGGCGAAAAGAAACTTAACATAACTTTGACAACACCACAAAAAAGCAGCCACTGGATTGTTGAAGGTAAAGGTTCTTTTAAGAGTCAAGACTCTTCAAATAGGGCGACTTTTCGCGCCGTTTTAATTCGTCGCAGATTCGTCGTAAGACGACCGTGTGGTCACACATCACAGGAAATGGATAGTTATAGAGTTTAACGCTGTCTATTCCAGTAAGTACAGATAAAGTTAAAAGGGACTTGAATTAAATTTTTAAATTAAAACTTACGCTGTATCCAGCTCTATCCAAGCCAAAAAGGTCAACCATTTCAGCTGACAGTTATTTGAACGTTTTTCAACAGTTAAAAAATAAAAGAACTGCCATTTCTCAGCTGACAGTTAAATTTTTGGCCAATTTCTGCGTTTGCATGGATTGCTGTTCGGTTTAACGCGTAAATAACTATGCTTAGGCTAATTATAATCAAAAAAGGTCACAATAAACAATTAAGAAAATTACTGCATGTTTTCTATAGCTTTTTCTCTAAAAATTCCCTTGTAGATAACGTTTCTTTCCTTTGTTTGTAACATTCGCAGTTGTACGTAAGACAAGTCAGGGGCACCCAACGACAAAAGTTTACTATAGGTGTCCGAAAACAGTTTTTACAGTTATGTGTCGTTTTTGTGCGTTTTAAAGCATTATTTTTAAACGCTCGTGATCAGAAAACAGAGAAAAAAAGGGGTGCGGCATTAGAATAAACAATCGGGATGTCGAAATTTGTCCCTCAGCATGCTACATTGAAAGTTTGCAATTTGGGATCTGCTCACATCTCAGGTCAGTGTGGCCACACTTTTTTTAACTTTTCTTTAATCGGCTGCGCTTGTTTTAGCTAAATCCATTGCAATTGATACGATGACATTCTGGAAGTTAACGCACTTTACTCTTAAATTATATGTTTGAGCCTGTGGCCTGTTTATCCATGTTTACAAGTGGTAGAATTTTAATTTTTGAATTGCAGCATATCTGAAAAAATTACAACTCAAACATCTCTTACCAATTTTGTCAAGTGCAGATGCAGCTGAAAAGGTACACTATGCCGTCAGGGAATGAAAGTCGATGTTTAATCCGTCCAGAGCAGGGGCAAACATAGACTGACTTTTAAAATGGGTTAATATAGAATTTATTCGCGAGGTATGATTTGCCGAAAAAGCTTTTAACACGTTTGGTATTCTTATAAAATAAAAGATGTATATACAAAGGAAATCAGTTCAATATCAGGGATGGTTGTTTGGTAGCTCGACTAGAATTCAATATTGAAAACAAAAGGTTCTTTCCGTTTACTTTTAAATACAGTGAATATTTCTAGCTATTTTAGGGAATGGCCTCAGACGGATATGGTAGTCTGCCTAAAAAACTTTTTTTTCCACCCTTGATAATCTAATAAAAAGGAAGACTTGCAAAAAAGTTAAGTATCGTCTACAGTAATAAATCAAAATCTCAGCGATATTTGCTTAGTTACTTGTGATCAAAAGCCGACAATAATTCAATTTATTGTGATTTTGTTTTTGCTGTGAATACCACTAACTCTATAAATGAAAGTCCTACAACTTTCAAGCTCAAGAAGAATCAACTTATAAATACACACTGTAACAAAATAAAATAAAAACGAAAGAGTTCGACACTAAACGTGCCCTATAGCGGAGAGCCCAAGAAGAAGACTTAATTTTTCACTGCCCTTGTAAGCATGGATAAAAACAACAATCGAATTCCTGTTCTTTTTTCCTTGACTTTAAACTGTTCTGCTTCGTATGCGCCTATAATTAGGCAAAGTTTTAGAAGCCTGTGGTCTTTCATGTCGTAAAAATGTTCTTGCTATCTGTCCTTACAAAGTTACATTCTATTTTAAACAAAAACTAAAACTAACACTACAGCAATTTGATTTTAATTAGAGCAATATAGAATCGAACAGATCATGATAGTGTTAGAGTTCAGTGACGAGATAAGTTAAAATTTGCACTGTAATGTATACTGAAGTGCTGAAAAAACAGTAAACTATCAACTGTTAACGTGGCAAATTGAATATTCAATGCACCCCGATAACTCGAAACCTTCCTTACTCGAACTGTTTTTCGTTTCCCTTCAGTGTTCGAGTAACCAGGGTTCTACTATACTTCAATATGTCTAAAACGTTTGCTCCTGAAAGGTGAGAAAATGCTGATGAAGTGATAAATTCTGCCGTTCGCGTTTGTCAGCTTGGCTCATTTGAATATATTGTACAGTTGAGTTAGGTGTTTCCTTCTTCGGCAATAAAATACGGAAAATCTAGCTCCCATTTAAATTGTGTAACGATCGCGTAGTTTTCAGTTTTACCGCCGCCTTTGGCCAAACGACAGAGCTTGAGCTTCTTCTTTTTCCAGCTGTTCTCAAATGTCTTCGTCATGGCGAAAAAAAAATTAAAATTACTTTGACAACAACACAAAAAGCAGCCATGTTGTTAGAGGTTCTTTTAAAAGTCGAGACTCGTCAAATCGGGCGACTTTTCGCGCCGTTTTAATTCGTCGTAAGACGGCCGTGTAGTCACACAATACAGAAAAAGGGTAGTCATCGAGTCTAACGCTGTCTAACAATAAACAATTAAGAAAACTACTGCACGTTTTGTCTGCTTTACTCTAAAAATTTCCTGTAGACAACGTTTCTTTCTTTGTTTCACTTTCGCGGCGTCGTGAAGGAGTAACTCTATGCGTTTATGGAGTATTTAGTGGCCAAACATTTATTCTGAAAGAGTACGTGTACGAACGGCGAATTAATTTTTACGAATTCGTTTTTTATTATTATCTTGGAGATGCAGACTGTCTAAGTGTGCACCGATAAGAAATTTAATGCACCTACTGACTAAGAGATTGAAAGCAATATCAGTAGCATTAAGACGGATAACAACATGTTCTGGACTGCTCGCATCAATGATACGAAACTGTATACGCACGACCACAGCCAGCTCATTTTAAAGGCATTCGCTATTGGAACAGTTTTGAAATTAAATGAAAATATATTCATTGAGCGCCACTTCACTAGTTGTCCATGGCGCTTTACAATAATTAAAATTACACAGAATAAAATTGAAAAAAATAACAAATCAAATGCGTCCTAAGTTTTAAATACCGCTACCGTTGATGGAATTATAATATTATTTTTTTACTTGTAGTTCAGAATGCAAAAAACCGACTCAAATGTTTTAACGCTTACTATTGGGAAATGAAAGAAACATGTGCTCTGCAAGGTGATGTTCCACTGATATTGCAATCGGTGAAATTCTATGCTGGCAGAAGCTACTACCTCTTACCTCGTTTTCCACGACTTATGCTCTTTAATCTAGTAATTTAACTCGCTGGAATAAGGGGAAGCCCCGAACCAAGTGGCCCATAACTCGTTGGAATTTGATCATTTAAATAAAAAAAAAATATAATAATTTGAGCATTAGCTCTCTTATATTAATACCAAACGCGGTCCAAAGTACATAACATAAAAGTCATGTTATTACCAACAAATGAGAAGGAAAAGTGAGAGTGTGATTTTTTTTTCGGATATTTTCTCACGCTTTGCTTAAATACTGGTCTCTTCCCGCAGCAGGTTATGTCTGCTGAGAAATATGTGCCGGAAATTCGCGCAAATAGGGAGGTCATTCTTCACTTGTTTCACGTTTAATTTGCCTTCTTAACTAAGCCAATATACGAAGAATGAAAATCTAGGCACGATCCATAAATCCGCACTATCTGACTTACAGTGTACAATGGAGTTATTTTATTTGTATTGAAAATCATTTTTGCAATCTTGACTGCGTTACTGACTTTTTAGTGTTCCAGAGTCCTTGACGATGTATATAGCATGTGAATCTGCCCGCCAGATATGATAAAAATGATAAAATGATTGAGCAAAGCCCAAAACACCTCCATTCATCTGACATTTTTGGAACTTGATATTGCCATGGTAACCATATTTTTGACTTTTCCCCTTTGAATTTTGCTTTTCATATTGAAAATTTTTTACGTTCTTGTAGTAATTGTTGCAGAGAGATCATTTTTCATCGTTCGATAGTAAAACAGCGACTTTGAATACTTATTTAATGGAGACGAAATCATCGGCAGTGTAAAAACATATGTATGCAACATTTCTTTGACCCGTGTCAAGAGCGACATCCTCTTGTCTACTTCAATTAAAGAGAAACTTAAGATAAAAACGCTAAAATCGCCAAGTAAGAGCACGACAATGAAATAAAAGCCACACTTTTGTACTGCATTTCATGTAATTTTATTTAACACACCAGTTGAAACTGAAGAAATGCTACAACTAGTTGTTCTTCATAGTCTGATCAATCCAACTTTTAACATAGCGCACTTTGGCGTACACTCCATACTTCATAGGACCAGCGCACCCATGACCCCAGCTGGTGGCTCCTTCAATGAACCACTTGCCATTGTATTCGCAGACCAATGGACCACCACTGTCGCCTTGGCAGGCATCAACTCCTCCCTGATCCAGTCCTGCGCACAGCATGGAATCGTGGATCTGTCCAGGATAGCCCTTAAGACACCTGTACAGCGATGGAAAGAAATTGTGTATCAATTTTTATTTTGAAAAAAAGGTGCTTCTGAGCGAAGGTAAAGTTTGTGTTCGAAGCAATTAGGAGTATTTCTACTCCCCCTTGAATTGGATGCTAGTCCATCGCGGGGTTACCCCTCAGCATCAAATTCAAACTGAGTGAAAAGAGGCTACGAAAGTTATATGTTTTTCCCAAGAACCCAAAGCTGTGCCCCGGCCAGGGTTCGAATCCGAATTCGAATCGATCCGTAGTCCAGCGTGCTAACCATTACGCCACAGCACCTCCTAGAACGAACGGTTTCATAAATATACTTACTTCTAAGGGTAGAGATGTATTACAAACTGGAAAGAACATTAACTTTAATACTCATTTGTCAAATAATGGATTAATTAATCTTCAGAATATCTAACGATTGCTACCTGGCCTTTGAGACAAGAGGCACCGAAGCTTGCTGCAGTATGTCAGGAGTGGCCCCACCGGAAGCCAATCTGCCCCAGCCGGTGATCCAGCATTTCTTACTTGAACTGTCAATTGGCATGGCTGGACTGTTTCCATCGGGTACACACACCAGACCGACGGCCTTGTTCAGCAAAGCCGGTTTCTCGAGTTTTATCAGTGCAATGTCGTAACTGTACCTCAAGGGTTTATGATAACTTGAGTGCGAGATGATTTTAACAACTTTGAAGTCTTGTTCGGTTCCAACGTTATGGACTCTCCTATGAGCACCCATTCTAGTGAGGGAAACGATAGTTAAATTTATTTCATATGCTCTTGCTATTGCCGCCTGGCGTTAAATGCAGGGCATATGAAAATAGTTTGGTACTTTTTACAAGCTCAAACCTATAGGCATGGTTTTATAATGGAAATTTTACCTGATAATAAGGCTACTCGGAGACTTTCCTTTGACGCAGTGAGCAGCAGACAGCACCCACTGAGGTGCAATTAATGAGCCACCGCAGAATGGAAACCCAGAAGTTGTTCGAAGCATTGCCTGCCAAGGCCAACTGTTTTGTGAAGCAGCGGTTCCACCAACAATGCGAACATTAGGCTTGGAGCCACAATTACCTAAATTAAGGCGAAGCCAGTCAGTTGATAGCGCATTGAATAGCCCTCTTTAGTGGTGACGGATTATCCTGGTTTCATTATTGCAAGTATGGGAATGATGCTACGTAAAGCTGTCTACAATTTTTGCCAGTACGTAAGCCTTTGGACACATACCGTAGAATTCCGGTTATAGCCCTGGGCTATACAACTTCGAAGGGGTTTTGGGTGGGCCTATAGCGGAGGGGCAATCCGGGAGGCAAAGCGGAATGAAAAAATCGTTTCGAATAGTGTCACAGGAGGTGACGAAATACTAGAAAAACGCATAATAAAGCAACATTTAGCCCTGTTCAGTACTGTCATCCGGTAGAGGGGGGAATCCGGGGGATAATCGGATGTATTTTTTGTTTCCAGGTAGATGGGCCATAACCGGGGGGGCTTATAAGCGGGGGGGCTTATAACCGGAATTTTACGGTATAGGACTGATGGATTGTTTTGTAACACTTCGAACCTAGCAATTAGTCTTCTGTTTCTTCTGAAGTCCGTCTGTCAACTTCGACTACCCCAGTTGTCCATCTGCCTTTCTTTCTGTCTGTCTGTCTGTCTTCTGTCTGTCTGTCTATCTGTCTGACTGATAGTTTGTCCCACTTTAATATTTATGTGTTATTATACTCTATTTTAATTTTTAAACCTTACTCGGCTTTCAATCAATCAATCAATTTATTAAAGTCATCGCGGGATGAGGTTGCCCTCTATATCCGAGCCAGAGGCTCATGTTAAAAGCGCATGACAATAATTAAAATACATTATAAAACCAATTGTAAATTGATTTAATTCCGAGTTTAAATAAAGGGTCACTCACTCACTCTCTAGGTCTGTCTGTCTGTCTGTCTGTCTGTCTGTCTGTCTGTCGATGAATCTTTTAGTCAGCCGTCAATTGTTCAGTCCATTTATGTGGCTGCTTTAATTAAGTGTTTTTGCAGTAAGGAGACTGACCCAATGTTGATCTGTTTGTCTTCAGTTTTATCTGCAGTCTGTCTTCATGTCTGTCTGTCTGTCTATCTGTCTGTCTGTCGATGAAACTTTTAGTTAGCCGTCAATTGGTCAGTCCATTTATGTGGCTGCTTTAATTAAGAGTTTTTGCAGTAAGGAGACTGACCCAATGTTGATCCGTTTGTCTTCAGTTTTATCTGCTGTCTGTCTGTCTGTCTGTCTGTCTGTCTATCTGTCTGTATGTCTGTCTGTCTCAGCTTTCTCTGTCAATTCGTCTGTCTGTATATTGGACTATCGGTTAACCCAAAAATATTTTAGTCGATCAATAGGACTTTTAAACGTTGCTCACTCTTGGTACTGACCTATAAGAGCTACTTACCCGGGGAAGTAGGTTTGGGTGGGTTTGTTGGTGGAGCCGGGGTGTTTCCACCGCCCCCTGCACATGACCCCCCTGTTAACGAAAAATCATCGATAGCAATGTCTCCACTCCAACCGGTTCCACGTATCCCTTCGAAAGTAATCTAAAAAAGAAGATGAAACCGTGTTAATATTAAACAATTTTTTACAGAACGTATCGACGTACACTTAACTATACTTTTTCTTCGGGACAACATAGCAGGGAGGGCTAGAAGGATGTAGAGTACGTTTTTTTTTTTTTTGAAGTTGCATGCATGCTATGTTATTCAAATATTTTAACTCCCACGATAAGTAGAATAAAGCTATCCGAATCACATTTCGTTCGTTGGCTACCGATTAAAGGTAGGCACCTGTTTTACACTTAACACAGGCATGCCACAGCTGCAATATTCTCGAAAAGACCCATTAAGAGGCATACAGATAATACAGCCGAGCAAAGATTGGGCTAATTGAGCGTTCTTTAAAAAAAATTGAATTTTAAATTAATTTATTATAGATGTTTTTAGAATAAAGCAGTACTTCCTGATTTTTTTTTTTTTGAAACGTTCCAAATCTTTTTTAACATATTTTTTTTAAAATATTCACTAAGTTCTTGACGTCAAACACAAATTACTACGTACATCTCCTTGTCCATTGATCGACAATTCAGCTTTCTTCCATTCATTTCCTTGGGTACCGCTCTTTTCAAAGACCTTGGAGCTTCCAAGGTACACGTTCAGTTGACCGATGTTCGAACCATGCATGTGGTAATAGAATGATAGACAAGCAGACCCGCCTGGATATCCATTGAATCTGACAACGGCCTTGTCATTGGGAACGCGTGGATAAGATGTCTCGATGTAAATGTATTTCCCTTAAAACAAAAATAAATAAATAAATATATTTAGTAGAAACTCAGCTGTGTTCTATCGTGAAACCGCAAATTTGATTTCTTCTCCCATTGTTTTTTATCCGCTGATAGACCGAGATCGCGCGCGTTACTCTTTGAAAGAACGATCTGTCTTGATTTTTGGCTAAAAGTATAAAATAATGCAGCTATAATACTTTGATCGGGCCCTTGAAACTCTTGGTCGGTCGCAAAAAGATAAAGAAGGAAAAATGGTTGTAATTGGGGAGGATTTGGGGCTACTCCTGTAAATTTAGGACAAAGGGCTCTAAGCACAGTTGTCACTTTATGATAGGAAGTTTTATATTGATACGCTTGTTAAGTCACGAACCCAAACGATTGACAAGCAATTATTTAAGGGTTTATTGATAACTAAGAATTTTGTGAACAGGTCGTTTCTGCTTCTTTTCTGTATCATGAAAATCCTTACTGTAACTTCATATCATTTTCGTTTTAATAGCTGGACGCTTATACACCGTTGTTTTAGACAATCAACTGAAAGAAAACCTTTGTAAGGATTACACAGAGATCAAAACGAACCGTTTTAGTTTTAAACGACTCAGAAAAAATCATTCTCCATCCCGCGGCACGTGCCTATATAGCGCATGTATGAGAATACCCCACGTGGTTTGGTGGGGGTGGGGGTACAAGCTATCCAGACTTTTAACAGATGGCAAATTACAGCTCCGTTTGGCTTCATTAGTAAACTCATGCAAGAAAAAGTAATTAAGACGGAATCCACTAGGAAGTCGAGTAATATTTATTAAAGTTGGAAAAAAATCAAGTACCAGAATAATTTAAATCCTATTGCGTTATTTCTTACCTTTAATAAAAGGTAAATGTAAGTAATTATCCGTGATAACACCAACAACAATTTCTTATTAGAGTCTGAGAAAATGAATTTCAAAGTTCACAAGCTATAGGCAAAATCTCACGCGTAGCCATTTTGTAAATTCGTCTTTATAGTTATAGTTAGTTGATTCAGTGGAATTCAGTGGAACTTCGAAATTTGTTTTCGATGTCTGGTGTTGTTAGAAAAGTTTTCTTTTGATTAGATATTTGAAGCAGTAACACAAAAGTTTGCAAAAACGTGGAAATAATTTTGGTACAACAATTTCTTGTCAGAGTCTGAGAAAATGATATTCAAAGTTCACAAGCTATGGGCAAAAGCTCACATCTTTTAAGCGATTCATAGGAATTCAGTGGAACTTCGAAATTTGTTTTCGATGTTTAGTGTTGTTAGAAAAGATTTCTTTCGATGAGATATTTGAAGCAGTAACACAAAAGCTTGCAATCAGGTGTAAATAGTTTTGGTACATAATTTTGTCCAATAACTACTCGAAGTCCTGGCGGATTTTCTCTTAATCCTTTATTTACCTGAACCCGAATGATCAGTCGTAGGTCCAGTGCCAGAAGAAGGAGTACTTCCGCTTCTAACCGTCCAGTCAAACTGGTCAGTGGTGGATTGGGACCAGCCAGAGCAGAGACCGTTTTCAAAATTACAACTTGTCGAGGCTAAATGATCAAAACAGATGACATGTCAAACTTAATAACACAAAACTTAGGTGCTAGAAAATTAATACGGTGCTGGTTAAATTATGCTCAAGGATTTCGCGATCGGTTAACTACAGTTTTAATTGAGCAAACCTAGATGTGCACATAGAGGTAGCACTCCTTCATTAAAGTTTTTATTTTCGTGCAAATAATGGGACACGTTTAAAATAATTCGTTCAAATAGCAAACTTTAGCACACTTTAGTATACAGCTATTTCGCCGAGAAACGTTGTCGGAAAAAAGCACAAAACTGCACAAGCCAATCCCTAAAGGTAGTATGGGTAGACGTATTGAGCTACTGCACGTGTTGAATACTAAATAAATAAGATATAACAACAAAATAAGCGCAATTTTCGGTTTTTCTTTCTTTTCAGACATGTAGAAACAAGATACGTTTAGACCCTCTTAAGTTCAGAAGAATTTTTTCGCGCGCGCTGGTTGGTTTACTCGGAGGTGATTAACAAAGCACTATTCACCTCAGAGCAATTTGAAAGAGAAACGCGGTAAGCGAAGGTGAAAATGATACCGCTGTTGACATGAATACCGCAATACATGAAGAGAGATTGCATAAGTTCGCGTTACGGTGTTTTATTTTGCCACACACAACAAAACTTAATGACTCACTTAACTGTATGTTGAAACAGCTTTTAGAATTTTCTCAACTGAAGACTTATTCCTGTTGAAAAACATGTTCTTTTGTTTAACATAAGTTATGTCATGAAAGCTGATACGATTGAAGGCAAAGGTGGTGTATTGCAATAACTCGACAAGAAAAATAACATAACAGAGTCAAAAATCGCGAGTACTGTTGTCGTTGTTGTCGTCCTTGTTGTTGTTTGCTGTTGTTTATTGCTATGTCACCAGTGTTTCAAGTGCAAAATGGTTTTTTTTTTAAGCCATCAGGGAAAACAAAAACAAAGACAGTGCGCTTCGCTTAATATTTTAGCAGTACAAGCCTTTAAAAAGAAGGCAGCCTCGAGCCAAGTGGTGCATACTGCGGAGCTTATCTTGCTGTCTATAGCATAAAGCAGCTAGGAGTAATTCTACTCCCCCTGTATATGGGATGCTAGTCCATCGCAGGTGACCTCCCCCCACCCAGCATTAACTCGCAGGTACCCAATTATACACCTGGGGTGAGAAAGACACTGTGAGAGTAAAGTGTCTATCCAACGAGCACATTACACAACGATCCTGGCTAGGGCTCGAACCCGAAACGTTCGCTACGGAGTACAGCGCGCTAACCATTGCCTCCCAACAACCGTTTTAGACAATTATTTATTTCTTGTTTTATTTTCCATAACAGAATCACCAAAAACAGCAGCATAGAAATGCACTGTGGCGAAATCCAAGAAACACAGATGGGCAGACGTATGGCCTGTTGCTGTTCAATCATATTTTGTTTTGATAGAGAAGAATGGGTTGTGAAATAATAAATAAATAAAAAGCACGTGCACAGGCAATTTAAATCCTTTTTGAAGTTCTGATATATATTGTGCGTTTTGTCCCTAGTGCATTGTCATCATGTACAGTATGTTTATATAGCAGTTTAACCATTTTTAATAACTATAAGGGACCATGCAATAGCTATCAGGATTTGTAAAACGAGGGGGGGAAACAGAGTGAAAAGTGACACACTGAGAGGGGAAGGGAAATGTCTAAATTATTTAAGGAAAAGGAGTGGGGGTGATATCTGATTTTCAGCGAAATCACGTGTTTATGTTTTCTGTGTGTATGTGTATGTGTGTTCTGGTTATTATATTGGACAATAAACATCTGATCGACTTTATTGTGTTTCCAAATAATCGAATTTTATTCTGCTCTTACATTAAGTATACGGAGAGTCCATAAATGGAAAAAAAATTTTTTTTTTTTCTAATACCGGTGGATGCTTTGGATAAGTGCTGTGATTTTCTTTTGCACAGCAAGAGACAACTTCTGTTGATAATATCTTGTGGTTGCACGGGCATAATGTCTTCCAATTTGTAAAAACTTGAATCGCACTCACAACGGTGACATACGGAAAATGCGCCACTCGGTTCCCAGATGAAGTGGTGCATGATGAGATCTTACAGTGAATTAGTTCCCAGTAATTCAGTATAAGCTCTATTAGGCCCCCGGGAGCTTACTTCTTTAAGGAACTTTTTAACCTACTAAAACTCAGGTAAACTGCAAACTTCTGATTGTGGTAATGAATCATGACACCAATCATATATGTGCCATATTGTTGAGACGTTCTCTGAGCTAACCAGGCTTAGCAAGAGGCACGAAGAGTGTGCACTGAAAGACTTTATTGTAGAACTTTAGCTGCTACTTCTACTTCCACTGTTTCTACTGCTAATTATACAAACTCCGAAATACATCAACTATATAGCTAAATTGCAGACTATTTGGGTCACGAATCTCGGTGACCTTAGATAACTCGAGTTAGTCCCTTGAAAAAGCGAATACTAACAGACCTTCATGTATGGCAAATGTCCAATGGCGTGATTATTACAAACCTAATAGAACACGAAACTATCGCTAGAAATTTTATGAAGGTCTTAATAACTCCGCTCCCTATATCCGTGAAGCAGTTACGATTATATATTAGCTTTTACTGATTAAAAACTAGTTATGGTATATTGCAATTCCTGCATTTTGATTGGTTAACAGACAATGATATATGAGATCATTTACCATTGACCACAAAATTTGGTAGCCGATACGCGTCAACGAAAATAGCTGAGGAGCTTAAATATTGCAATTTTTTGGACGTTTTTTATAAAACTATTATTCCACTCGCGCTTGTTGGATATGAGATCGTTATAGCCAACTCGGCGGTACACGCCTCGTTGACTATCTACCATCTCATATCCAACGCGCGCACGTGGAATAATTGTTAAATATTGCAATTCCCCACTGAATAGGGTGCTAGTCCATCACAGGCTTATCCCCTCCTCTCCACCCCCTAACCTCCCCTTCCCCTGGCATTTATACTCCTGGGCCCGGTTGTTCAAAGGGTGGACAACACTATCCACCGGATAAATCACTATCCAGTGGATTGCGTAGTATGTTTTGTTCACAGTTATCCACTGGATAGCGATTAATCCGGTGGATAGTGTTATCCACCCTTTGAACAACCGGCCCCTGGTTAAAGAAAAGGTGCTCGGTGTCTTGTCCCAGATTAAAACATGATGACTCTAGCAAGCGCTCGGACCCTTCCTGCTCTTTCCAGAATCCAACCTGCTAACCATCAGACTAGATCGTCTAGTGCCAAACGCTGGTGCCGAATTTGCAAGAAAGGAATAGTGAATGGCAAACGAATGGAATCCCTACCCCTTCGCGCTTCCGCTTTCGCACCAGCATGCACATTACATTTTTTTTCTAGCATTGTCTAACTACTAAAAAACACGGGAAAATGAAGGGATATTAACAGTCTATCCTAACACTACATTATACCCGAAATAGCAACATTGTTACATGTTATCTCATGATGTATTGCAGTATAGTATACAACGTAATTATTGAATTCCTTTTGCAGCTAGTTGCACTTTTACTCTTGACAAATATCCACCGTCTGGGTAGCCGTTTCTGCAAGATAGAATATTAGGTAAAGGCTTAGATTTCACGCCTTGTGGCTCACAACTAGAGGGGTTACACGTTAAGTTGGCAAATAAATTTGATCATATTTGCGTGACAATAAAAGTAATCATTACGCTGGCATAATGGCGTTATTTTTTTTCCTCGACTCTTTGTGTTCAAGCTGCAAAAAATGAATTAGGAAATAAATAGATAAAAATGGAACGTTGCAAAAGTAAAAGACTTCCGGGATTCCCACTAGGCTCGATTTCCAGCCGTTTTGGGAGTTCTTTCTTCACAAAACGGCTGGAAATCGAGCCTAGGACTCCCAATTGAAAGTGACATTGATTGAGTATAACAAAATAGCATAGAGCGACATTGACATCCTTGTAACAACAATATCTGAGCTAAAAAAGCCGGTTTCATGCAGAACTTTCAATAAAGTCCTTCGTATAATTTATGGCCCGTCGGGACGACCTTTTACGGCTTCGTAGCTCGTTGTCGCGACTTCGTTGCTCGCTCGGCCGCTCTGCAAACAAAAGCTTGATTTGCTCGTTTAACTCGTATGGTCGACTTATGGCAAGTCTAGTTTCACGCGTGATTTAGGTTTTCCCACTCTGGTACCTATTAATGCTCTTGTATAGAGGCACTGATTATTTAAAAGTGAAGTTTCTTGCCCAAGAACACAGCACATTCAGCTCCGATCAGGGTTCGAGCGCAGACCTCTCGAACCGGCGTCCAATGTAACGAGCTTACCATAACGCCATCGCGTCTCCCATAAAAGACACAATAATAAGGATGGGATACATTCTTTTAATCTTAGCTACAAAGCTCGTGACGCCATATGGTACACCTTGATTAAAAATTTTGAGGCTGTCTTACCTTGCATCACCTTTTGCTGTCGTCTTCAGTTCGATGCCATTTATTACTACATGGCCAGTTCCGTCTGAAGCAGACTTTGAAACTGTGAAGACCAGGCGAGCATCAAAAGCTTTGTGTAGTAATTTCAAAACGTGCCTTCCTTCCTGTGTGTCAGGGAAGTACGCAATGCATGACATACCAGTATACGATTCACCGGGGCTTGGATGCTCCGCGCTCTGGAAACCATCGTAGAAAATGTAAGTCACGACAATTGTGCCATAGCCCTCATATCCTGGAAGACTGTCCTCGTACTTTTTCCACATCATTTGACCCGGAGGCTGGTTTGCTCGAAGAAGATCTGGGCTAGCTTTCGAGGGAGGGTCATTACCTTCTTGGTCTATGGATGAGCTTCGTCTGAAAACTGGCTGGTGAAGAACTGTGTAAACAACAATTTTGAAATTATTCTCAAAAATCCATACAAGGTGATATTTTAAAGAAAGCTTAAAAAGCCAGGCGAGAGAAGCGACAAGTCAAACACGAAGAAGAGAAAAATGCAAAGATGATGCATGTGTTTTAGAACGTTTGCACAATTTACAGAACATACTGTAAATCAAAGAGATTTCTGTACATTAGGATAATCTAAACAATAATTAAGCAAACTTGCAATCAAATGTTTGTATAAACAGGTCGGTAATATAGATAACAAATCTAAACAGGACAAAAGGAAGTGAAGATTCTTTGTAAATGTTAGCCAGCTACAAAAGAATGGATTACGGTCGGGATAAATTTATGAAGGAACAGGTTTTTTTACGTCGAAATCATCTGTAATTGCTTGAGAAAGCTTATATCATTCGCCTTTTGCGGTTCAGTTAAACAGAGCGTTAGCCATTCGTTAAACATTGTGGAATGGTTACTCTAAAAGCGTTTTGCCTTTTTAGTCATGATCAAAGAGAAAGAGGTGTGTGATCATGTACTGTACCTTTGGTGGCCGTAAGGTTGTGTTCAACGTTGTTTCCTCTTTGGGTTGTTATCAGCCCATATGCATCTACGCAAGCAGGACAGTTATTACTGAAAGTGAACGCCTTAAGAATGCAGTCGTCGCAGAACTTGTGCTCTGCACAAACGGTAGGATCAGTAAGTTCTGGATGGTCCACAGTGTCCTGGCAGAGGGCACACAGGAAGGTAATTTGTCGCTCAGTCGATACTAGAGATGAAATTGAAACGGTCAGTGACATCTACAGTATATAGAAATAAATAAATTAATATTTTTTTTTATTAATTCTATGTTAGTTACATGGATATCTATAAAAATCACCGTGCGATTTCACTTTCACGTACTTAGCGTACATGATTAAAATCGACTAGACCAGAAACATTTAGCATCGAAGTTAGATAACCAAACAATATCAACAGTTTTGAAGTGTCGCATTCTGCATCGAAATAGCATACATATTTTTTTCAAAATATCAGCGAAAGTAAAGAGATAAGACTTCCAATTTGTAAAATGTGTAGGAAATTTACAACGTAAGTAGATTATTAAGGTGCTTTGTGCTAAGCAACAAACTGAGACCCTTGTTCCCAAACGTATTTTCAATTTTTTAACTCATTGACTCGCCTATTCTAGGAAAAAATAAAATTACTTCAGATATTTGAAATTAAGTTCAGATTTTTCTAAAATTCGCTCTTTCGCAGATTATGGAATTAGCCTGAAATTTAAAAGCTTCCCACGCTTAACGACGTGCAGTTTAGGGCTCTCAGAACCAAATACTGGCCGCGGCCGCACTTAGAGAGTTGACTGGGTAATTTTTTAGAAACCCGGTAAAAAATTTTCACAAAACTTAACTCGGTTAAAGTATGGTTACCCTAACTAACTCGGTTAAATATTTTTAGCGGCCGCATTACGATCAGACCAGACTGAAGTGATGTCATGATTAAGATATTTGAAAACAAGCAAAAACGGTCGGCTTTCATGATAATTCTATTACTTGTTCATTTCTTCTCCTGCTAAAAGATTTATTTCAATGCATTCTCGGCTTACACCGTTCTATTTATTCCGAATGCGTTCTACGCAAATTTCAAGCCCAGTTGTTTCGAATATGTTGATCTTCAGCATTCGTTCTAAGGCTCATCGCCATATCGAAATCGCTTTCAAGATCCTTAAGTGCACGTTTTTCCAAGGAATCGGCGAAGAGACGGAAGAGATCATCAGAAACCAGGGAGGGGAAAGAAACTTTCTTTGTTACTTGACTCAAAAAGGGGACATAGCGGTGCCGGGCAACCGAGAATGCGCAGTAGCTATCGAATGGTCGCTAAGGGCGTAGTGAATAGCTTGACAAATTTCATTGTTTAGTTCGCATGCTTTGGTCTTAACCGTGCACAAAACACAATAGCTATTTGTATTTTGATTGTTTCTTTGAAGTTTGCCGGACATCAAAACAACAAACAGTGATAACGGTGTCCAGTCTGGCAAAAGTAAGGCTTGCGAATTATACTAAATAACTCCTCTGATTCTAAAATTATTTACAATTTTTTGGTTGTTAAATGTCAACCGTGACAAATTTTTCGCTTGTTGTTGTACGCCATCAAAACATTCTCAGTGACGTGAAACATCAGGTGATAAATCTTGCTGAAAATGCAAAAACATCTCAGCGGCGTAAAACATCAGACGCAAAAACTGCTTTTTTTCGCATTTCACACTCATACAGTCATTGATATTTAAATCTTTCTGAGAAAACAAAACTCTGGGTGACGTCTTTCTTAGCAACGGCTTGATTGACATAGATTCTCACCGTTTCCAGGCACTGCTATGTCTTCAAAGAAAAGTGCCGAGTTTCTTTCCCCCCCCCCCCCCCCCCCCCCCCCCCTGTCAGAAACCATGAGAGCCCTGTCTGAGCCAAATAATCCGCATTTCTCTGGTGGTTCTAGAGTTTCCTAATAGCAAGGGAAATTATAGAATTAAGCCACGAATTGTGTCCGAAAGCCATGTTTGCGTATGATGGAAAAGAGTATCTTCTCTTACATGGAGATGATTGACACATTTGGCAAATAAAACAATAGTTGAATCTGATAAGAAACCACTAACCTGGTTAAAACGACCTAGAAAGGTAGTTTAGAATTAACCTAACCAAGTTAAAAAATCTATTGTTCTTTCATTAATTTCCATGGGAACCGCTAACCTGGTTAAGAGTGGATTAACTCTCCAAATACGCGGCCGCACTAGACATCTTTTTAACCCGGTTAATTTTAATTGATTAACTGGAAATAACTCGGTTAACTCGCTAAGTGCGGCCGCGGCCACTATCGTTCTTTTCCCGAGAACTCACTCATACTCAAACTTTTTTTTCGGCTACACGACTGCGTTTCAATTACCTTTTCTGTTGCCGTAATGATAGTTTTTCACAAGTTCGGCTGGTTCGTATTCGTCTTTCGTATCCTTATCCGTGTCTGCTGTTGCAGGTGCCATTTTTGCTTCCATTTTTTCATTTATGTCTTTCTCAGGATGCTTCTCTGTTTTGTCGTTGCTATTGCACTCATCAGTTGACGTTAGATTGCAAGATGCAATAGGGGAAATTTCATCAGAGTTGACTTTCTTCTCGTGAAGAGAAAGGAAGCTTTCTTGGCCTTTGTCGCGGTCTTCTTTATTGTTATTTTTCGTACTTCTATCGTGTTCAATCTGCAAACCCTGAAGGCCCAGCGGAAGATCTGCATTTAAAAGAGCCTCGACAGTGGGTGATGTTACAAGCAGACTGCCATCCACTCTAAGCGAAGATAAATTTGATCTGAAAACCACTGATTTTTCTTGACCAGTTGGCAAGGGATGGAGACTTGCAGTATCTTCTACGCTTCCGTGACTGTAGTGTGCTTCACTGCCAAGAATATCTTCGTTTTGTTCGTTGTGAGCAAAAGATTGCAAGAGTTCAGCCTGTCTGATTTCAGGCGTTATCATCTTTGCATTTTTTGCCGCTGTTCCTTCTGTCAATTCATTTGATTCCATTACGCAAACTTTCAAATCGTCCTTTGTGTTATCTTGTGAAGTTATACGTTTTGATGTCTCCTCTTCAAATCCAGTCACGGTTGTCTCTTTAACTTCAAGCAGTTCTAATGCTTTTGTCTCTAGGATGTTGGACCTTTCAATACAGCTACTTGAAATGAAGGTCACAGCGCTTTCGTGACATTGCTTCGCGTTTTTCAAAGAATCATCATTTGCTTCGCTAATGCCATGCAGGATTGCTGGACTTTCAGGTGAATCAGACTTAAGTTGAGAGGAAGAAGCACTTTCGATCTTGGGTGACCCTGCTGGAATCTCCCCACTCTCTTTATCAAAAAGAGAATCTGATTTAGGTGATGAATTTGACTTCTGCATTTGCTCCACAGATCTTTCTTTTTCAATGGAAGAATAGACGTCTTGATCGTATCCTTTGCGATGTCTTTCCGCGCTTTGGTATTTTACAATTTGGTCTCCATCATTTAGTGTGTTCTTTGACATTGCACTCACAAAAAATGGCTTCTCATCGCGAAGAGAGAAAGACGTAAATTCTTTCACAAAAGCATCAATAGTGGCGTCGTCTTCACATACAATACGGAAGTCATTAATTCCACTATGCATCGGGCCAACGCTCTTACTGAACGCAGCAATGACGCGAGTGAGAACTTCTGCTGAGACTTCAAGGGGTATGCAATTCCAATCTTGCCCTAATGGGGAAAAGGCAACCGATCTGTATCTATGTCCCGATGCCAGTGTCAATCCGTCTTTAAGACATCGGTGGATCTGAAGTTTGTATGCCTTTTCATCGTCATTCTCGTTAATCCATGGCGGCAAAACTGCATGAAGGATGACTTTGCATGATAATTTTCCACTTGATGTAAAACAAGTAGTACCGTATTCAAGTGGACCGTGGGTTTGAGTGATTCTGAGACATTGATCTTCTATTTCTTGGCCACCTTTCTCGAAAATCAGCTTTAATAATCCTTCCTTGTGAGAAAGAGTTGGGTTGGCTGGACTAAGAAGAACATCAACGTACTGGCTGGTTATGTCTCCTTTTAGCAACATGACCGTGATACCAGTTGATGTAATGTAATTGAAGTAGTTTCCTTCCATGGTATATTTGCCTTCGTCCTCAGAGGACTCAGATCTCTTGATAACCTCTGCTGATTTGGGCGTCTCGTTGTATGAACAAACGTCGTTTTCTTGAGGACAGGCTTCGTCCAAAGCCGTTAGAATGGAACTTGATTTTTCGGCGGTAGGGTTTCCATTAATCAGAGTTGACTTAAACTGAACGTCTTCGCAACTTTCATTTTTCTTTGGTATCCCTGCAGCGAGACGTTGGCGTTTAGGTTCACTAGCTCTATCAGTTTTCCCTTTGCTGGCATGAAGAGCCAACTGTACGTCTTCACAACTTTCATTTTGCTTTGGTAGTCCTGCAGCGAGACGTTGGAGTTTAGGTTCACTTCCACTGTTAGTTTTTCCATTGCTAGCGCGAACAGCCAACTGCCGATCCTTAACATCACCGTGTTGTTTTGATTCTTCTCGGACTTGTATTTTTCCATCGGTGGTACTCGTGTTTCCAACTTCAGAGACTCGTGAAATCGGCAACGCATCTACAACGACTTCTGTCTTGAGATGACGAGCTTTACTTCCTTTCTCTTTGTCGTCCTCAAAAAGGGCCATTTGATTCTTTACAGATGGCGTCACTGCTGTGGGTCGATGTTTAACGTCACTTTGTGGCTCTGTTACCAGTTGGTCCTGCTTTTTCCCATTGTTGTTTGTGCTCGAAATATGAGTTACTTTAGCAGGCAGAAGGCGTGGAACGTCACGAGTGATATCGGGCTGACATACCTCGTTGGTTTTCCGAGTCTCAGATATTGCAAGCTTCTCTTGAAAATTAATTTCGGTCTGACTGATATTTCCGTATTTTTTGTTCCCTTTCACCTGGCTGTTCTCCAACGTCAATGGCTTGTTGTATTTTGGCACTTCAGCGACGTCAATGGTCGTCATGGAATCGGTTGGCGTACGAAAACTGGTTGGCCCAGTTGAAGGTTTGCTACCCACCGTGGGCTGTCTAATAGTGAAGGTGTCTCTAACAACTGGCCGGGAACTGTATTTTTGGGTAGACTCCTTGTGCTGTTTCTTCTTTTGCAAATGATCGTTTAATAATTCGTGCACTTTCTTGATTTGCTCAAATGTTCCAGACACTACAAAACCATCAAATATCTTCTTCCATTCAACTTTTGCTTCATCGTGAATTGTTTGTAGGATCGCTTCCATGTTGGAGAAACTTAGACCAAGGTTATGAGGATCAAGACGACCAGACACTTTGCCAAAAACCTTAAAATATTGAAATTGTTTATGTCAGGATCTACACTAACACTTTCAAGTGGGGACACGAGAAACCTGGCAGTTGACCTCATTTAGTCAAATGCATTTCATTGATAGTATTTCATCTTTTTTTAAGGTGGCTCAGCTGGATTTTCAAGGGGTAACACCGCTCAAGTTTGAAAATTAACTACGTCGCCAATAACAATGTTATCGAAAAACGATCACCACAGTTGTATTAGATAAAGATGAAATTTTTTTATGACCAGTGTTTTATTGACATCGGAGTTGCAATAGCGACGAAATGACGTCATTACGTTTTTTACTTTCGCTCGTATTACTCGGCACCAGGAGATTTTTTCGAAAATCGCTCAAAGGAGCTTGTACCACACATAGTTGCCTCGATATTGGCAAAGTTTTAACAAATTCTATGAGAGCGTTTTCGAAATATTTGGGGATGAAGTTTTCGGGCCTATAAATACAGTCAAAAACATACTAACGAGAAAATGGGGTAATATCTGAAGAAAACGACGCGCCTGTGAATTGCAATTTCATCTTATAGTAGTTTGATTCCATTTAAAATCATGTGTAAAACAGTGGTGAGGATTGTTTTGGTCGATTGCGAGAAAAAAGAATTTGACGAGCGAGCGTTCAGGTGCGCTTGTTGCCATTTTTGTTTATAATTTGGTCTATGCCTACAAAAGTGATAATAAATTAAAAACCGCTCGATGATTTTTTTTTAAAATTTGACAAACACGAGGTTTGTCATCAATTGATATAGCTTGCAAGTTTCAAGCTCATTGAAAACACTTAAGGCAGTAAAATTGGGCCTCCAATGTACTGATTTTTTCTCGCAGATTTCGTGTTTACAAGCGAGTGTCCTCATTATTCACGGGTATTGTATCCACGTGCACGACTTCAGCAAAAAAATTCATGTGCATTAAATAGGACGCGGACTGCTTTCCGAACAGTTTTCCGAAACATGCTTATATTGCTTAAGAAATTGTAACAGCATTTGTCGGGCGATTGATGTCAAGGGCCTCTGTCCAGAAAACGAAAGCTATTATTCTGCATATATGGTCATTGCTATTCTCACCCCAACGCAGATTAGTATGCTTCGGAAAAATTTGCGGAAAGCAATCGAGAATTCTGTTTAATGCAAATGAATTTTTTTGCTGGAGTGGTGCACGTAGATATGACACTTGAAAACAATACCCGTGAATAATGAGGACACTTGCTTGTAAACACGAAATCTTCGAGAAAAAATCAGTACACGGGAAGCCCAATTTTTTTGCCTTAAATGTTTTCAATGAGCTTGAAACTTGCAAGCTATATCAATTGATGACAAACCTCGTGTTTGTCAAATTTTAAAAGAATTCATCGAGCGGTTTTTAATTTATTATCTTTTATGTAGGCATAAACCAAATTATAAACAAAAATGGCAGCAAGCGCACCTAAACGCACGCTCATCAAATTCTTTTTTCTCGCAATCGACCAAAGCAATCCCCACCACTATTTTAAACACGATTTTAAATGGAATCAAACTACTATAAGATGAAATTGCAATTCACAGGCGCGTCGTTTTTTTTAGATATTGCCCCATTTTCTCGTTAGTATGTTTTTGACTGTATTTATAGGCCCGAAAACTTCATCCCCAAATATTTCGAAAACGCTCTCATAGAATTTGCTCAAACTTTGCCAACATCGAGGCAGCTGTGTGTGGTACAAGCTCCTTTGAGCGATTTCCGAAAAAATCTCCTGGTGCCGAGCAATACGAGCGAAAGTAAAAAACGTAATGACGTCATTTTGTCGCTTTGGCAACTCCGATGTCAATAAAACACTGGTCATAAAAAAATTTCATCTTTATCTAATACAACTGTGGTGATCGTTTTTCGATAGCATTGTTATTGGCGACGTAGTGAATTCTCAAACTTGAGCGGTGTTACCCCTTGAAAATCCAGTTGAGCCACCTTAATATAACTCGGTTAATGGTAGGGGTGCGTTTAAATAATTCTCGACAATGTAAGTTTTTCCGATTAAATACCATCGAGTCCCGACTAAAAGTTCCAGTTAACTGATAAAATATAGTCACCTCGTGAAGATTAATTACCTGATCTGGACAAGATTGGCGATACCGCTCAAGTTTAACCAAGACCCCGTCTATTTCGTGGCTCCTGGTCAAAACGGAATCAGCAACTGTAGAGACAGTTAATAATAACCTGTTATGACAATCAAAATGACCAAGACCTCTGTAAGTTGATTTTAGATAACGAAACAATATTCTGGTACTTTTTAGGGGTTCTGAGAGCACCTCCATCCCTTTAATGGGTAGGTTCCCTCGGGAAGGGGGCTAATCATATCTGGTTATCTGGAGCGAGAATTACCCGCGTTTTTGATTTGGGATATGATAAATTATATATCCGTCAATAGGTATTTGTCAGTTTTGATTTGTTTCGTGCCATTCAATTCGACCATAAAATTCAAAAAAGCCATTTGCATAAATCCGAGTTATTTTTGGTGTGTTTGACGCCATTTGTGCGAATTATTGTTTTCAATATACCAGTTTAGCTTAAGCCTGATAGCGATGCCATGAGCGAACACAAACAATTAAATAATAACTCAATAAACACGCTTGTACGATAATTCCCTATCTTTGTGTGCACTGGGCCTCGCTGTATTGTAATGCAACGAAAGTGATTATTCGTCAACTTCCGCGTTTATCATGCGTATGTAAATATCAAAAGCCTTTACACGAGTTTAGTATATGGCAATTACATGTAAAAGCAGTGAGCCAATAAAGGATTTTAATTTGCAATGATATTTTCAAAGTTTAGATAATTGAAAGTGAGTGGTGAAATTGTTAACGTCGCGATGATTACAATTGGCGATCGAGATTAAAAACCAAGTATTAGTTCAGCGGACGTGGCCCATCCGGGTTATCAAAATTCATTTCGTACACACGGTATGGACAAAAGGAAAGCATTACCAAGCATTGCTTCTGACCATGTGAGATTTCTTGTTTTTTCATACATGAAGTAAACATCACACTTAACCTTTTTTTAAGTTAAAAAAAAGTTGACACCAAGAAGAATCGAACCCGGGTCGTCGGTTTACCAAGCGGGATTCATCCCCACTATGCCACCGACGACCAGCTGCCAGGACCGTGATTTTTTTGGATAGAAATCCCAACCCCATTATAAGAGCTAACCGCGAGCAATCTAACGTGGTGTAATATGTCATCAGCTGTCTCTACATGGTCTGAAGCAATGCTTCGAAGTGATTTCCGGACAAAAGCCTGCCGGCTACAACCATTTCACTCAACTTATTCCGACGTAGGAGATGCGGTGGCCTAATGGGAGCTAATGGTTATAGCGCTGGAATCCGGATAGAGCGGTCCGGGTTAGTGCCCTGAACCGTTCACTACGCTGTATTCTTGCGAAATATACTTTTATACTCTCATAGAATGAGAATGGATACCGGCGAATTTAATGCTGGGCGGTAAACTGCGATGGACTTGCATACTATTTAGGAAAGAGTGAAAATACCCCTAGTTGCTAGCTTAATGCTACGAAATTCGGGATAACTGCGGCCTGATGAGCCACTAAGCTCAAGGCAGTCTTCATCATCACCTTTTACTATTCAGATGCATTTGTAAGGTGGTATACATGACAAAAATCATCAAAAGTACCAACCTTGTGACGTTTCGAACGTAACAACTGCAACGCCTTCGCTCAAGAAGCGAACACTTTCGACTTCCCCTCCACCATTCCTTCGTTTCTGAAAATGAATAATTATCGTATCCTCCTTTGTTGCAGGCGACAGGTTTTTAACAATAACACTGCTCGAATCAGTGCCTAGAGGAACTGTGTTCCATTGTTGCAGCATGCTTCGATTATTGACACAAAATGCGTTTGCCATGTTGGTATAAATCGCATTGCGCACAGCATACAAGAAACTGAATTTGTGAATATATTTTTCTTATTCTATTCAATAAAAGCAACTGTTAATTTCTAAGAATCCCCAGCTAGATTTCCCGGAATACGAACAAAGTAATTCACTGGGGAGGTGTAGGGAACGGAATAAAGCGCACGTTTCATTGCTCATCAGTTTATAATTATTCAAAACATTGGAAGAATTAGTATTTGTAAAATAGTTAGTCAAATCCTCAGCTAGTATACTTTAGATCCAAAGAATACGTTTTAACAAACGAAACCTTTTTTTTATTTAATCTCGTTTTAGTCCTCCCCCCGCGCTGACTGCATATTGAAAGCGTGACATCAGCTTGTCGGGACTTTCCCGAGTCTATTCTCGGAATCCCATCAGCTAAAGTATTCTGCTTTCAGTTTTGAATGATGCCGAACACGTTTCATTCGCTTTTATCCATTTAGATCGCAAAACGACTAAAGTCATGGATAATGGTCGAATTGTATACGTTCGAGGAATCGGAAGAACGATATCAAAGGAAGAATTAACAATTTATTTTCAATCACGCAAACAATCTGGCGGCGGAGATATCAGCTCGATTGACCAGAAGGAAGACGAAGCGATCATTACGTTTGAAGAAGGCGACGGTAAGTTAATTTTTTACATCTGTTCTTAGTTTTTCTGTTATTTGCTGTCCTTTATGGACAGCATTTCATTTTCTATACTTTTTAGTGAACAAATACTGACAAATAATAGACTTTACCAGCGTTTCCATTTCTTACTTCCTTGATCGTTTCGATTCTGCGGATCAGGAGCGATTCTGGTTTCACTTTCGATATTTGTTTCATTCATGTTGTCGAAGACAAATAAACATATAATGTTACAATCCTTTTATTAGAACTCCCTCTTTGCTAGGACATGGCCTAGCGCAGTTGCCATTCTTTAAAAATCCAAAATTTTGCAAATGCTTAGCGTCCCCAAACGATTCAAATACCATAAGTATTTATTCGATTGAGCGTCCAACCTCGAATAAGCGCCCACCTTGAATACGCGCCCACCCTGTAGGTAGGAAAACTGGTGAAAATTTAACAAGTGCCCACCTTGAATAAGTGCCAACTTTGAATAAGTGCAAACTTTCAAGGTAGAAAAATTTAATAAGCGCCCAGGGCGCTTAATCAAATAAATAGGTACGTTCAATTGGTATCTGTCTTTCTGCCAAACTTTAACGTTTGATGACGAATCGTGCCACGATTGACACCCAACTAGATCATGTTTTGGCGGCGAGTGTTCACGATTAGATGCAGGCGACGGAATTGAAAGTGTGACATCAGTTTGTCGGGACTTTCCAAACTCTATTCTCGGAATCCCGTCAGCCAAACCTATTCTGCATTCAGTTTCTGCATTCAGTATTTTCTCCTCATTTTATAATTATTCAAAACATTAAAACAATTCAGCTGGTGTATTCAAGATCCAGTGAGTACGTTTTTAATATCAAGCGAAACCTTTTCAATTAAATTTCGTTTTTGTCCTCCCCTCGCGCTGACTACATATTGAAAGCGTGACATCAGCTTCTCGGGACTTCCCCGAGTCAATTCTCGGAATCCCATCAGCCAAACGTATTCTGCTTTCAGTTTCTAATGATGCCGAACACGTTTGATTCGCTTTCCTCCATATAGCTCGAAAAACCGCTCTGGATATGGATGAAGGTCGAGTTTTATACGTTCGAGGAATCGGAAGAACGATATCAAAGGAAGAATTAACAATTTATTTTCAATCACGCAAACAATCTGGCGGCGGAGATATCAGCTCGATTGACCTGAAGGAAGACAAAGCGATCATTACGTTTGAAGAAGGCGACGGTTAGATATGTTCTTAGCTTTTTTTGTTTTGTTATTTCGTTATCCTTTATTTACATCATTTCATTTTCTCTTCTTTTTAGTGAACAAATGGTAGACTCCTCATCATTTCAATTTCATTCTTCCTTTAATATTATTTCGATTCTGTGGACAAGGAGCGAGCTTCCGGTTTCACTTTTGATCAGTTGTCGAATTCATATTGTCGAAGACAAATAAACCAGTTATGTTACTATCCATTAATTGAGGATCCCATTTTGCTGGGACATAGCCTAGCCCATGCTTTGGAGATCGAAAATAAGCAAACACTTAGCGTCCCCAGACAGAACAGTCACGAACAGTGCACAAAATTCAAGTCGTGATCGATCAGCCGCTTTTAAATATAATTATGTAGACGTGCTGAGAATATATACCATAGTTTGTCAGCTCTTTGTGTTAACTGTTCGCTTATTTAAGCGACAGAGCTGAGTTTAAAATCCATACCGCCTTTTATTAATATTCACGTATAACAGATATTGCGTGACACCCGACACTTCACGGATGTGGTTGTATACGTAGTCCTTGGCATGAATTTAAAGTGTGGAATTCTATCTTTTTACTCGGGCTTCTACAAAGAATGTAGAACAGCCAGATTTTAATCAAAGTCTCTTCGAGATATCGACGTTTTTGCATGAAGTACGAGTCGAAGGTTTATCCTGTGCATTGTTCTTCGAACTTATCATTACAGTTTCTTTGTAGTTTAGTTTAACAATTTCCTATCTTCGCGGAGGAAATGCAGCCATATAATTTTGTCAAAAATGGCTCGTCCGCGCCGGGTATTTATACACATATTCCTTAACATTACACAAATAAACAGTGCAAATTTCACCAAGATCTGACAATTCTATACTTTAAAATTGCAAGGACCTTTCGAGGCAGTCGATTACGGCAGCGAAATTAGCAAATGAAACAGCAAAATATGCGTTCGACGCTTTGTTTTTGCGACGCCATATTTGAATTGTTATAGGTAGACCGCTATTCAATGTGTTCAAGGCCGTATCGTTACGATTGCTCCACGAAAAAGCACGAAAAAAATACGGATATTTCCGACTACTGTCGGAGAAAACATTGCGCATATAATTGCGGCGTAAACAAATCGTTACACTCAAGCTGCGTTTTGTCTAGGCTCTGCGAGGGTCGGATATCAAGACCCAGGATTAAACAAAAGCCATATATACAGTGAATGCTTTCGAATTATATTTGAAGATGAAATAAGAAAGAATTTTGCTGTCTTTGACTGAAATTCCACTCGATTTGCGTAGATACGATCGCATGTTGTAAAGCCGATTCATGCAACATTGCTATCATTCCCTGTCAACGCGAGGTCACGTCCCTAACGACCTAGGCTGATGACGAAATAGAGTTGCGCTTGCATGTAGCGACCAAATTTGGCCTAATTTTTAACCGCTCCTAAGCTAAAAGAAGCCCCTATCTCTTGCATTTGTTTTAACTTCAATAATATCTTTGAAAAGAGCGAGTTTTTTGGTATGGTTTATTTTTGACGTTTGTAATTTTTAAACTATGTAAGTGCTAGTGATTATTTATTCGTGTTTTAGTTACGCAATCTATTGTTTGTGCGACGCTTTTTATAGATCGCCTTTCAGACACACGTGCGTTGAGATAAGAAAGCTGACATGTCACTTTTAAAATTGTTATATAACGTTTGTAAATGTGACAAGTCACGTTTTTTTCACGAGATCGCAAGTGATCACCCACAGCGGAAAGTAATCCCTTGAGAAATTAAAACAGTCCCTTGAGAAATTAAAAAAGTCCCTTGAGAGTTTACAAATATGTGGTTCCAAATTTTGTCCACTAACCCCTATTCTACGTTTTTAGCTTGTAAACAAGCAAAAACGTCGAAAAAATGGGAAAGGGGGTTTATTATCCTGTCGCAAATCGTCTTCTGCGCGTGCGTAAGAGATGATTATACGTAGAAAAAGGTCACCGAAAGTGTTTTGAGAGCGTTTGCACGATAGGAAATAGAAGCGAAGGTGCGTGTCTTATGTTATTTGTGAGATATACTTTAAAATCAATGCATCCTCTTGAATTTTCCTTAATTTCTGCATTTTTATAAATTCAAGATGTTTGCTAATACACAATGGCGAAAAAAATATTTGCTAATAGGCAGCCCCCCCCCCCCCCCCCTTACCCTTTATAAAATACTTTGAGGAAACAAAATATTTGTTAACCGTCAACCCCCCTTCCCCACCCCTAAGAAAAATGCTCTACACATTATCAGCTGATTTCCCATGTAGCAATGCGATTGTGCTCTTTAGCATAGGTACAAAGATTGACATCATTATAATCTGTAGTAACTGTCGTACACTATGTCAGCTTGGTGCAATGATGAAAAAAAAACATAAAATACATACGTGATGCGCACAGTAACGAAATATAGAGTACTTAGGCGGTTACTACTTATATTGGCCTGCTATTGCAGAGGCATTACTTACTCACTTGTTCCCTTACTCGTTCGTTCGTTCAATTCTTTCATTCTTCCACCCATCGTCACATTTTGTGTTAATTTGTTTGTTTGGTTGATTTTTGTTTGGCAGTTGCTAAAAATGTCGGAAGCAGAACGCATGTTATCAATAGAACACAAGTGGAGGTGTCATTTCAGCCATTCATAAGGGAGACTCAGTCCCAAGAGACTTCAGCTAATCAGGTCAGACTCTGACATTCTAAAATCAATCTTAGGACTGTTCTGTATTTTAACACTGGTTTTGCAAAAACACAAAGATACGTTCAAAACTTGCTTGCTGTAGTATGCTTCAGACTAATGTGCAAATATAATATAACGTTTTCTTAAGTATCTGATTTTTATAGAGTACTGTATGATAATCCAATTTTTGAATTGCAAAAATTTGTGGTCAAGCCTATTAGGGAGGACCGTCCACGCATCCACGATTCATGTTATCTTGAAGCACATTTTATGGTACCATTTTTGCAAGAACTTATTTATATTTATCGTCAACTGCATTCAAAAACCTACAATACTTTTAATTTATTTAACTCTACCGTTAATATCGGTTTTTACAATGCAACATCAACGGCCAATTGAAAAAATGATCATTTGGTTAATGGTTTATTGCCGTCAATAATTAACATTTTCCATGGAATTTACACACTTGGTAAACGTTTTCAGTTAAAAAATCTGATTTATCTCGCATGACGTAGTTATTATTTCATTTCAGTCATTTTAATGTGTAACACGTGCATTTGCAGACCTGTGTTGTCATCATCCGGGGACTCTCTGAAAATACAACGGAAGACGGTCTTCTGAACTACTTTGAAAACACGAGGCGATCAGGTGGTGGTTACGTGGAAGAAGTTAATATCAAAGGCGATTCGGCACGCATCAAGTTTGAATCAGCTGAAGGTAATGGAAACTTACTTTTCGGTACTTGAAACAGAACAGAAGTGTGCTCGTGTAACTTTCAGTTTGGCCGGAGGCATAGAGATCTGCATTCTTCATCAAAGAAAGAGATACTCAGAAAGAGCTATTTGAAACCTTAAGTTGTTTACAAACAAGAATATCAGTTTTCTTTCGTGATGATTAGATTTAACCTCTCCCCTACTCAATTAAAGGTCTCCCAGGTGTAGGTGTTTTGTTTGTGTAATGTGTTACGGCCCCGATATAAGTAAAACTAGTAGTAATTGGAAATTAGGGGAGTGCGTTCGGTAGGTTTGGGTAATAAGGGGTCGGGAGGTATGAAATTATGTTTTCATATTCTCTTGGTATTTGAGGTCTGTTTGTGATGCGCAAACTACAATGAAAAGTCCATGCAGAAAATGAATGACATTGCTCAAGCTGATGAAACCTGATCTGCTTGTACCAACCCATCTTTCTTAAGCATAAGAGAAGAATAAAGCCTTTTGATTGTGCCAAGCGAAATGGCTAAAGGTCTTAATGAATCCAAATACAGTACAATGTATATCTAGAAGATACTCATGAAAATGTTTTTGTAGTTATTTGTAACATTTACTGACAGTGACTAAAGACTATTAAACTGAAATGTAGCCATACAAACATTTTGATACCAATCCATTAGTAAAACTTTTTGTTTCCTTACAATCATTGAATACAATGGATGTGTTGATGAAATTTTTGGGTTGTAAAGTAACTCAACAGTAATTTAAAATAGCTCAACAACTTGAAATAGTCTGCATTCATCTTGCCAATGCCTAGTAGCCAAATGGAATATAGTGGTAGAGTCTCACAAGTCTGTACGCAGAGAGAAGTTGAACCTATTGAGCAAAGAAGCTGAGTTGACACATCACAACTCGGTGTCGTCACCGGGGCAAATATTACAGTGTCTGTTTCGTTGAAAGACACCACTATACAGCTTTCTAATTTTCTGATGAATAGCTTTCAGCCTAGAATAAATAGATACAACTTCACTTAACCTTACCTTGGAGAAAACTGCGAAAAATGTTCGAAAAAAGCGAAGGCAGAAGGAACGACGAAAGCACAGTCGAAACTACATGGAAAACCAACCCTGAAACTGTTATCTTTTCGCCGCTGTTGTTGTGTTAGCGAGAAACAAAAATACCAGTTTCCGTCGCATGGCCGCGAAGAAGCCCTTCAACTTTCCACGAACGGCCATTATTTTAGCGACGTTCGGTGCCTGACTAAAACCCTACTTCCCTGAATAAAACCCTGTTATGATTTTCATGTCATTTGCGGTATTATTTTAATTCGGGTACACTTTTTATTTTTTCTATTTTATTTGTTATTTTATTTTATTTATTTTATTATTATTTTGCAATACGACATTACCTACAATACTTACTTACACTACTTACAATGATAAAGCTACTTTCAATATAACGAGGATACTACTTACATTCTCACTTACAACTAAAAAGGTAACACTTGCAAAGGCAATAGAGGTTTACAAAAATAAGCTGAATGAGGTAAAAAATATATATGCATATGAAAGAGAAAAAGACTAAGTAGGACAAAAAGTCGTCCATTTTTTATAAAACGTTTTTAAGGTCTTATTCTTTGTTGAGATATATTTTTCTGTTAGAAATTTTATTTTAATCTTT
This sequence comes from Oculina patagonica, assembly GCF_052425735.1. Lineage (NCBI taxonomy): Eukaryota > Metazoa > Cnidaria > Anthozoa > Scleractinia > Oculinidae > Oculina > Oculina patagonica. Next base: position 11,327,497 of record NC_135762.1, read on the forward strand.
ATTTTAAACCCAGCTAAGCTTGGTAGTATTTGCGATCTTCTGCAATCCCATAAATACAGTTTTCCTATTAATAGGAAATAGTTTAGTAAGGGGCTTTCTGAAGTTATAATGCCTATTAACACATCTTTTAAACTCAAGTGGACATATTCTTTTGATACAGAATAAAAGTAAAATTTAAAATTTTTCCAGAAGAGTTTTGAATAAACACAGTAAAAAAGAAGGTGTCTCGGGGTTTCCGGCTGAAACTTACAAAAGGAGCATTTATCATCTGTGATGTATCCTATTTTGTATAATTTGGAATTGGTATATAGTATAGAGTACCTGTTTCGGCCATTTCTTCAAGCAAAACACGTTCACGTACGATTGCAAAATTCGACGCCATTTTGTTTTGCATGAGATCGAGGCAAATGTCGGCCAGTCAAAGATGGCGTCCAAACGCTGAAAAGGCATGGCTTCCGATCGATACCCACGGGATTGATCCATAAAACCCGCGGGACTGAGTTCGGAAAAAACGACGCGATTAGTATGCGTTCTCCTTCGTCGAACGCAATAAATTACCAAGTAATGAATTTAAAATTCGTTTAAACAAATTTAACCACGTTCACGGTTTCTATCTCGAACTTTATACAGATATAACGGCAGAAAAAAGGAGGATAAGCGCCCCTATTCAGATAAGCGTCCTTCTTTGTATTAGTACATTGTACACTATGTAATCGTGTGTTATGTCTCCCCTAGTGGCAAACCGAGTGGTCGCGCAAGACAAGCACACTTTGAACGGCGCTACACTTGAGGTCAGTTTAGAAATATGTGAAAGCAATGAGCAGAAGGGCAAAACCATTGAGGTAGCTGGTCTTGCAGCTAACATTACTGAAGACTCGATTTGCAACTACTTTGAAAACAAGCGGCGTTCCGGAGGTGGAGAGGTAGAAACTGTCGATTTTCGAAGTGTCACTGGAGTAGCTTTCGTGACATTTAAGGACGTCAACGGTAAGTAATTCGTTTTAACAGATTAAGAATTCATCTTTCAGGATATATCAGCTGCAATGACAGGCTTAAACCGAGGCAAACCACACATTGTACCAGTATTTTTTTTTTAATTTGCAAGTACGGTGCAATAAAGGGCCAAGTACATAAAAGTATACAAAAGGGGTTGCTTCCAAGAAAGACCACAACACGCCCATAATATACTTTATCAAATATCTGATGTATTTACACGAATACAGCAAAACAAAATAAAACATTGTAAGTATTACCGAGTGCAAATCAACGGTAAAGAAAGTACAGTCTACACTACAAAAGTTCTAGGAAGTTGATTGTGTGTTAATAATAATCATAACCTATACACGTCTCATGGTGAACGTTTTCTAATTGTACTTCCAGTTGTAAATAGTGTGTTACAACAAAACAAGCATACCCTTGATGGAGTTACCCTGAGTGTCACAGCATGTAACAACACGAGTGGCTTTCCGGAAAATGAAGAAGCACAGGAATCAAGAACCATCGAAGTATCTGGACTTGCCACTACAACAACCAAAGATTCCATTACGATGTTCTTTGAGAACACGAGACGCACTGGGGGAGGCGAAGTAGAGCATGTTGATTTTACCCCTGACCTTGGAATTGCTGTCGTGACTTTTGTGAAATCCGAAAGTAAGCGAGTTCGTCAAGGCCCATACTAGAGTTATGTTAGCCCACCGTCCAGGTTTCCCAATGAAATACAGTCTTTTTAGTTTTTGTGGCTTGGTTTCGTCCTGGTGATGGTATGTATGTTGCAGTTTAACATGTTTTGGGGTTTGCCTTACTAATTCGTTGGTACCAAGTTATGCGCATGGGTAGCTGATCAAGTTCAGTCAAAAGAAATAACCATTGAGCAACCGATTTTAATGTTCTGAAGGCAAGCCGATTATTATTTCACGTGGCAGTCTAAAACAAATACACCCCTAAAGAGTATGATTTACATTTTAAATCTCTCTTCCAGGAACGTCCAATAACAATACACCCTTATTTTTCAGGTGCACGTGGGGTTGTTAACAAAGGAAAACTCGCCCTTGATAACGCGCAACTGAAAGTTACTATTAAACAACCAGTAAAGAAGCCACCCACTGACACTACAAAGCTTCTTGTAAAAGGTCTGAGCGATAAGACCACATCTGATGGACTTCAGTGTTACATGGAGGTCGTGAGTAGATTAGAAGTCTTATCCATTGAATTTGGAGAGCAAGGATGTGCACTGGTGACATTCAATGAGACATATGGTAAGTTTATATAATTTCCCCTTTTGCTGTTCACGTCGTTAAATTACTTACAAATAAAAAGGGCAACAAAATGAACATAAGGGTTATTTTTTGACGGCTTCTGCTTTTTTTTTGTTGCAATAAAAATTTAGTTTAATTTTAGAACACAGGGATACTTGTCTACCAACGAAGTCAGTAAATGCTCTTTTCTCGTAGCTACTGTTGCCACTACATTACTTTATGCCTTGCTTGTTTTCGTTCCACTGTAACATTGCAGTTCCCATTACATGATTGAAAATAGATAGGAGAAAAAGATAGAGAACTTTATTAGAGTGTCAAAGCCTTGTAGCCTGGGATATACGCATACTAATTAAAATGGCTTCCAGTCATAGACCAACTTTAAGTGCATGGCAGGGAGTGCCCCAGGATACTTGAATGAGTTCAGTTCATTAAACGCCCCGACGTGTCAAAGCGCTCTACTAGAAACGCACAAGCTCTTGATATCCCACTATTCAGATCTGCTAGTGGACAGAAAACCTTTTACTATCAGGTTGTTAGTCTTTGGAACTCTCTGACACCCAAACTTAAACTTTGCCAATTCCAGAGAGAATTTGAACAATCCTTGAAGCGTCTACTTTAAACAGAATCAGTTATGTTAATTAATTTTAATTTTATTATATTCATAGTATATTTATAATATGTATTTATAGGTTTAAGTATTTGTATTTATTTAACTCTGAAAAGCCTCATTAGGGATGGGTTAATAAAATTTGTATGTATGATGTAATTACTAATTTAAAAGGTTTCTAAATACTGATCATGAGGACATCATGGCGATGAAAATGTGTAATTCAGCGTACCCGAGTCAGGTCGGGTTACGTAATATTCAGAAACCCTCACGTCCAATCAGGAGTCGTCTTGGGAGTCTCAAAGCGGGCTATGAAAACGATGTTCGAGTCCAAGTTTGTACTGATGTCAAAACATGTTTGAAAGCAAAGCATACTATTCCGATAGTAAAATGTTTATCGGTTCATGTTCAATGCCTGTGCTCGCTTATCTATTAAAGGGAAACTGATCGAAATGTTTATGTTCAAAGCGTTTGTACGTTCGCTTGTCTGAAGGAAACTTGCCGAAGTTTTCATGTTCAAAGCGTGTTTTCACTCCTCTTTATAAAAACTCATCGAAGTTTGCATGTTCAAAGCGTGGTTCGCACGGTCTTAAAGAAAACTTGTCGAATTCAAAGCGATGTTGTTGTCGATTTTCAAAGCGTGATCTCGCCTGACTGAAGTGGCTCTTTTGGAAAGCGTGTGTTTACTTGTCACAATAAAACTTTGCAAAGTTTTCATGTTAAAAACGTGGGTTCACCTATCTGAAAAAAAAATTCGATCGGTTCTCATATTTAAAGCGTGCGTGAATACTACAAAGAGTTTGGTCTCACTTTACGTGAATATTCCCTACACGCCGACAAATATTTTTCCCTTTGGAGGGAGTAGCAAGGCGTGACAGGCCTACACAACTCCTAACAATGGAGACTTTTGTACCATGTTTTGATCCTAGACTTTGTTATAATTTTGCTTTAGGGAGTAGCAAGGCGTGACAGGCCTACACAACTCCTAACAATGGAGACTTTTGTACCATGTTTTGATCCTAGACTTTGTTATAATTTTGCTTTTACAAGCATGTCTTTTAGGGATTTACCTCTTTTAAAGGATATAAGTGGTGGCTCTTTGAAAATTTGCCGTAGAGAAGGCTTGTTTTGTATCATGTGCCATTTTTGCATTAAAACATGTTTCAGATTTTGCACTGATGGGTGATATTGTGTTACAAAGGGCAAGATTTCTTTTCGGTTTTCATTTTTTTGCTGTAGCGCTGATTCCCTTTCTGTGAATGTAATATCTGATAGTAATTTTTCAATCAGATTATTTGGGTAACCTCTAGCACGAAGACGTGATTTGAATTGATTAATGTTCTCTTCAAATGTTTCTCTTGAAGAGTTAGTGCGTAAAAGTCTGAGGGCTTCGCCCTTCACGAATCCTTTTTTGACACCTGGTGGGTGACTAGAGAAAAAATGAGTGTATTGAAAGGTTTCAGTTGGCTTAAAATGTGTTTTTATATCCAGGATGGATTGATTTTGAAATCGTTTACCTTTGTATACATCTGTGTTCAAAAATGTTGTTTCAGTATTTGAGATTTCAGCCGTAAATTTGATTGTAGGGTGATGAGCATTTGCTTGTTCAATGAACTTGTCTATATCAGGTTTGCTTACATCCCACAATGAAAAAATGTCGTCAATATATCGTTTCCAAATTGTAGGTTTTACGACGTTCATGCTAAGAATCTGTGTCTCGATTTCGGCCATAAATATATTTGCAAAAGCAACGGCCATTTTGGTACCCATGGCGGTACCGTGGATTTGTAGATAGTTCTTTCCGTTGAATTGGAAAGAATTCTCTTTAAGCATAAGACTTAGCATTTCTCTGAGATAGTGTGTAGGGATTGGAGGGTTATTTTTGTGAAAGTTTTCGTATGCTCTGCATACTGTGGTTATACCCTCTTCCTGTGGTATATTCGTATATAGACTAGTTACGTCCATTGATACAAGGAATGTGTGTTTCCTCACCTTTGTCTTTTCAATAAAATTTATAAAATCTGTAGTGTCTTTAAGGTATCAGCCACCCTTCAGGACCGTCCGCGCCCGGATCGCTCCAGCGCTTTTGTTTTTAATACAAACCCCTACAAACCACACATTTTCTGAAAGCTTAATAGTTCCAGATTATGAATTATTCCTTTAAAAATGACGAAAACTTAAAACAAACGCAAAATTGAGACGTTTTTGCGAAAGTATATGTCTGCGTAAATCAAGCTCCGGGCCCGCCGAAATTAAGCGGAAGAAAACGAAAAACATCGCGTTTGCCTCTTAACACCTTTCTCTAAAAAACCGTGTCTCAGATTTTTGACAAGTGCGTTTGTTCTTTTGTAATGCGCAGATGAAGTTAGGGGAGACGAATCATCGCCACTTCCTGTGGAAAAATATAAATTATTCGAAAACGAGAAAAGAAAACAAAAATCGCAGACACGGTTTCGGAGAAAAACTATCTGGCAATAAGCTGGCCAAATTTCAGCCAAATCGGTTCAGGGGCTGCCGACTTGGAGTTAAAAACGTACGTTCAACTTGTCGAAATTTTCTTTCCGAGAAAAAAGCGAAATATATTTTTTGCGGAGTCTTACCCATAATGGGATAATAACGCCTAGAACGTCAAGGTTGATGCTTACCAGAAAGGGTCATCCTTCTCTAACAATAGATGCTTGACAGGTTACATTCAGCAGGCAAAACATTTACGCGGAACGTGGCGATATATTTTTATCTTCTGACCGGATACAAATCGAGGTTTATACAGTTTATAGAAAATTCAAAATTTTCGCTCCACATACGGAGCCGCATTTATGTTATATAATTTGACATGCTTCGAGTTTGGTGGTGCTGATTCATCGAAAGCGCGACAAAGCCGGTAACAAACGGCGATTGCAGCTGAAAGTGAAGGTGAAGCCTCGAAATAACGTTCGGTCAACACAAAAGAAAACAGGCTTGCCGAAATGAGACTAGTAGTTCTAGCTGGGTAAGAATAAATTTGATTTAAGGCTTACATATTTTCAGACAACAAATATCGTCGATTGTAAACCCTAAATGTTTCACAAGGCAGGCCGTATCCACCGTCACTGTCGTTTTATTTCAATATTTATGCGTGTCTGTTTCCATTGAACAGTAGCGCGTCTTCTATTCTATTCAGTGTGACCACTTTCTAGATCTTCAACATGAATTTACGATCGGCTTTCATTTGCTGGCGCGGAAACCGACTGCCCGCATTCGGCGCTTACCGCTTGTTCTTGCAAATATGTTCTTGCGTGAACAATGGATCTGGGATTTCGTGACGCGTTGACAGGACATCTCAACGGGCAATTAACATAATTAACCTTGCAAAAAATTTATCGCGCAATAACTTCGCGCAGAAATAAGATTTTTTTGTGAACTTTTTTGTAAAAGAACGCCCTTGAAGAGCTTTATCTGAACATCACAAAATCTCAAATTTAGAAAAACTGCACCTTTTAACGGTGGCTGATACCTTAAGGTAAGACTCTTGTGATATGGATATAGGCTGGAGTAATGTGTCAACAAATGCTGATATTCTTTCTGTAGGCCCACTGCAGCCGGATATAATTGGTCTACCTACTAAAGTAGGTTTGTGAATCTTAGTAAGGGTATAGAATTCTGGTATTCGCGGTGGATTTGGAGTTTGTGACAACCCTTTTCTAGTCATGTCATCAATGTAATTGTCACGGTGTAGTTCTAAGATCAAGCGTGACACTTTAGTGTGTGTATCCTTTACAATAGGTTTGTCAAGAGGCTGGTAATTATTTAGATCATTTATTTGAACTTGGCCCTCTTGTATTTTATGGTGCTTATCCATGACTACAAGTGTGCTTCCCTTGTCCGCTTTTTTGAAATTAAGATCTTTGTTATGTTTAAGAGCGCTTAACGCTTTACGTTCTTTGCGTGACAAGTTCGGTTTTGGTCTGGTCAATTTAATCTCTGCGATTTGTTGTTTGACCTCTTCTAGGTAGGTTTCTAAAGTGACTGATGGTTGCACTGGTGGTTCCCAGCTGGATTTGACATAGAAGGGATGGATTGATTTATTTTGCCCATGCAAGATGTATTTTAAGCGCATTCGTCTTGCGAAATCGTTGTAATCCCGCAAAAGTTGGCGCCGTATATTATTTTTCGTGACTGTGGCCGTTGGTATAAATTTCAATCCCTTGGTCAGTCAGTCAAATTCGTTTTTGATAGGTTTTTTATAAACCTCTCTTTATTGTTTGTAAGAGAAGAGGTCGGTAGTTTTCTGCGCTCATTGCGCTTTTTGGTTTTATTTGTTTTTTTGTAATCATTGTTTTACCCTTCCTTTTGTTTTCGTTGTCTGTAATTGTGTTTGCAGTGTTAAAACACTCAGTAAACAGACATTTGTACTTTTTAACATCTTTATTGTTGACTGCTTCCTTTAAAGTTGACAGCAGTGTCGGCACATTTTCTGGATTAATTCCTAGTATGGATGCTAGGCTTTTTACACTGATATCCGCCGATAGCGGTTTTTCTTTGGATTCATGTTTATTGCCTCTCTCGGGAGTGCCTTTACGGAAAGTCTTTCCTTTTCCTTTGCGGAGCTTAGTTTTTTGTTTTTCAAGGCGGCGGTAGTTAAATCTAGTCAAGGCTGAAATGAAACCTTGCTCGACCGTTTGAACGTCTCTTTTGAACTGTTCGTCCGGCGGGATGTTAGCCCGCGCACTATATCTTAGCGACTTTGGACAAGTCTTGTTCTCAAGATGTACCTTGAGCTTCTTAATGGACTCTTCAGTTCGCTGGATTTTAGCTTCCAGTGTGTAAAGGTTCTCGTCTGGTTTCCTTTTCCTATTCTCTCCGTCCATAGGTTGCTTTGCTGTTCTTTCTGGATTTCTTGACGGATTTACTTGAGGCTGGTAGCTCGGGGTTCTATCTTCTTCTTCTTCTTCTTCAGAGAGATCAATATCGTCACCATTATTTGAGCATCCCGGCGGCTGTAAAGAAGGCGGCGTTCAGTTGGTGAGTTTTAGGCTACTTCAGAAAAGGATTTCGTAGGGTTTAAGCGCTCGTTAGAAGCTTAAATTTTGGTGAATAACATATTTTTGTATAAACTTTTTATTGGCGTAAAGAAAATAAATGGCCATTCTGGAGTGAACTTCTCCTTTAACTGCCCTACCTATCCAAAATAAAAAACAATTTCTACTCGCATGACATTAATAAATTGATTGATTGATTGATTGCATCCAGTTGAGTAATTTTCCTGCTGACCAGGAAAAAGTTTCAGATGCAAATGTAAAAGAAACACGTAAAATTATTGCGGTTTTTAGTGAAATGCGAACTCTGATACAGTTCAAAACCCAACTAACGATTGCGTTTTTGCTGCCGTCAATCATAATAATGGCGACAGCCAACGAACCACGAAAAACGGAAACAAACTAAAAAATAGATTGAAATCTACCAATCACAACTGACAGACGTGACCTTTTGACCCGATTGAAGTGAGCTCCTGCTTCCCGAGAGGTCCGCTAAGATGATTGACGGCAGCAAAAAGCGAAAACTGTTGACTGACGATTGAATTTCAGAGTTCGCACTTCACTGAAAACCGCAATAAAGTTATTTACAGTGGTCATGCACTTAGCTTCAAGGGAAACCAAAATTTTAAGTGGACATAACAGTTACAAATTCCAACTAGCAGGAGGCAGACCAGTTCTCTATATACAAAGCATGACCAAGGATTTGATCTCAGGACAACCGGGAACAAATCGTGAAAGTCTTGGACGCTGTTACTGATTTTCTATATAAGTGAAGGAGAATCGCAATAGACGATTTCTTTTGCCGACGTGAAGATGAGACAACACTACAGAAACTTGTACCGAAACATGCCACTCGCTCCTTTATCATTTAAATTGTTAACTGCTCTACTAACCTAAAACAAAGCTGATGTTCATTCCATTAGTCTTGATTGTCTCAGAACTGCCACAAAAATTCTAAGATCAAGATCCCTTCGTCTTCCTTCACACCAAGCTCACTTACCAGTTACTTAAAGTTGTCATGTTTCTTTAGATCACCTTGAGCCGACCTAATCCATTCCATTTCAGCGTTCTTCAATTCGGTTCCTTTCAACATATCGGTGCGCCTTTGCTCCGAACTAACCCTTAAGTTGTCGACAAAGCGTATCACCCACGCTGTTACAGTGACAAGCCTATGCAACGTGCTGTATTTGTTCGCGTTAACCACAGTCGCGATGCCAGTTGTTTGTTTCGTTTCGGTCAACATTACCATTGAGGACTTCTTTTCTTCTTCTTCACTACTCTCGGGCGTTCTCAATGTTTCCGTTATTTTCGGCCAATCCTGCGGTTTTTCTGATACCCATTGTGGTCCATGCCACCAAAGCTCATCTTCTTTAAGCTGTGATGCGATCGCTCCTCTGGAACCAATGTCTGCTGGGTTCTCTTCTGTTGGACAATACAACCACTCTTCTCTGCTACTCAACTTTAGGATTTCATTCACTCTGTGTCGCACAAATTGTTTCCATTCTCCCTTGTTCTGTATCCAGCTGAGAGCTGTTTTGCTGTCGAGCCAATACCTCACGCCGTTCACTTTCAGCTGTGACAATAACGCATTCTTTATTGTGTTTACAAGTTGCGCGAGTATTCTAGCCGACATCAACTCTAAGCGCGGAATCGAAAGCTCTTTTAAGGGAGCATTCCTCGTTTTGCTTGCAACTAATCTGACATGGGTTTTCCCCTCCTCTGTGCGGTATGCAAGGTAAACAATACGCGTTCTTGCTCGCATCCCCAAACCCATGCAAATAACACTCGGTCACGCTCTCTCCCCCCGTTTCGTAAAGGTACCTACTGATTTGAATTTCTCCCGTTTGTGACAAATCTTGAACCCATCTGTCCCATTTTCGCTTAATTTCTTCTGTCAATACCGCATCCCAATCAATTTTGCTGTTGCAAATTTCCTGAAAAAGTATTTTCATACTGACCGTGACTGGACTTATTATTCCCAATGGGTCAAATAAACTGGCCAGTAAACTTAACACATTCCGTTTTGTGGCTGGCTTCCATACCCCTTGCCTTGTCGGCGACATGCGCAAGGTTAAAATAGATTGTATCGCTCTCACAATTCCAAGCTAGACCCAACACCTTTTCCCCCTTTGTTCCACTTTGTACGTTCAACAATTCGCTAATGTGGGCTCTTTCAATTGCGATCTTTTTTCCAAACCTTCTTTCCAACAGTTCGATGGCGGCGTTGTAATTTGCCTCGGACAGGGAAAAACCAGCGATTCACGCTTTGGCAGGTCCCTCGACCAATCCTCGAAGATAGGAGAACTTTTCTACATCACTCAACGAGTCATTTGAGTGAATTGCACTTCGGTATGAGTCCCAGAACTGTAGTCACTCATGAAATATCCCGGTAAACTTCTTCACCTCTAATTTGGGCAGTCGTGCCTTTGCTTTTTCAGTCTTTGGTGGTGGACTTGGCACGGTTTGGCTTGTCGGCGGTGCTGCATTGGCTAGGTTTTCTCTTAACTTTTCTTCGATCGCGAGGACCACTCCTCGTATGACGGCCTTGATTTTCTCTGATTTGTCAATCTCGGCGGCAATGGTTGCTTCTCCATCTTCTTCGGCACTAACCAGATCCAGTATCGTATCGTCTAGCCGCCTCAGCGTTTTCATTTTTTCTTTCAATGCAATTTTCGTCTGCATGAGGCTGTCCTTTCTTGTTCCATCGTAGTCTTCAAGGATTCCCTTTGCGGTGTCCATCAGTCTCGTCACATGGCGCGATGTCCTCCTCTAACCTTCCTCTTATTTTGCACAACTTCTGCCATTCTCTTTCTTTTGATCCGGCTCGAAGGACCAGGAGAATGTTAGCTTATGCTTGTAACAGTGAAGATAAGAATTATCTAGAGGAATTTTGGGCGTACGTTTAGGTTGAAACATCCTGTGACGTACAGGAATGTGTAACAATGTTCCGCAAATAGTGGGAGTGGGTTCAATTACAAAGAGTTAATTGGATTAGTCTAGGTAAAAACGCAAGTCAAGTCATGCAACAGGAAAACAGCTAGGGGAATTTAGTAAAATACAAATAAGTATTGTGAATCTTACATTTACGCAGTTTAGGCGTGTATTTCCGTTGTAATAGCAAATAAATAGAATCGAACATCTTGTAATTAAGTAGATAGAACGATGGAATGTAGAACGTGGTCATCGTAAATAAACGCAAAATTTAAGAAAGATACAGTCCTATTGATTGTCGAACCGGCGGAACGCAGAGATTTTCCTTAACGCAGTGGAGAATTCTGCAAAAAAATTCTTTTTCTACAGTAAACTCGGTACGCGACGCCATGTTGTTTCCTTTTTGCCAAAGCATTTTGCGTATGTTCCGTACGGTTCTCGAATGCTTGACAGATTTCTTTACTGGGGCGATCATAGAAACTGAAAAAGCGGCAAGGGAAGCTTCCAGCCCACCCCTGAAAAAACTATGATAAAAATCTATAACTTTGTACTCAGACCGTCTAATTGAATTGATTCGAATTGTTACGAAATACAATAAGTATTGCGATTGCTAGTAGACCGTTCCGTAGAAGGGTTTTTAAACGTTCTCTTTAATCGTGAAAATTACAATTCTTTTGCAGACTATCAAACCATTACACACAAGGTTGCGAAGAAGCCACTGGAAGGTAAAACGCTATCAATAGAGCAAGTTCCTGTTTGCAATTGCGTGCAAGTGACAGGTCTAAACAAGGGCAACACAACCGAGGATGCAGTTCTTTACTTCTTTGACAACCCCAAGAACGGTGGTGGTGTTACCAATGTAGAACTTAATATAGAGGAAGGATGGGCATTGGTTCACTTCGAGGACCCAAAAGGTATATTCAGTCTCCAAGTAAACAAAGATTATGAAGAAACGTAATGATTTAGGTGCACTATACTTATTCAATATCTAGACCTTGATTTGCCGAAAATGGTTCTCATATATCAAAAGTGCTTCGATCTTATCACATTTGGAGACATCATAAAATAGTTTCTTTACTTTCCGGGATCATGATGTAATGAATCTACATTTAAAATAAGTAGAAACGACACCTCTCGTGTGCTGCCTACAGGCAACAATGGTGTCGTGTTTATGTGTTAGAAAGAAATGGCAGTTGAGAGGCGTACTTTTTGCTTAAAAGGTTCCTTCATTAAAGTTAAACGGTAAATTTAAATTTAATGTTAATTTAATAATTTGTTTATATTATTAAAACAATTAACCAGTTTGTTAATTCTTGTTTGACAGTTGTGACCAAAGTTCTGTCAAAGATTCACTCCCTTAACGGTGCACAGTTGGAAGTGAAATCCCACAACCCTTTCCTTGGAAAGCCGGTTTATCAACCAGATGAACATGAAGTTGAAATGAAGAAAACTATCCCAGTAGACGCAGAAGTAGTGGTTTTCATTTTTGAACGCTGCAAGGCTGACTACATGCAGATCCAGAGTGAACGTGGCGTACAGATTACCTGGGAAGAAGGCGATAGCAGCATCACTGTTTCACCTGTGAATGAATCATCAGCAGAGAGGAATAAATTTGACACTGCATGTGAAGACATCACGTCCTATATGGATGCGTTTTTTACTACCACTACACGTGTTCTGCCGGAAGCTTGGCACGCTGTTGTTGAATACTTCAACAAAAATGGTATTTCGGTGAAGGAAAAAGTGAAATTTCAGTGTTCCGCGCAGCAACATGCAATTACCCTAACAGGCAAGAGGAAAGATGTGGAGGGCCTGGTGAAGGAGATACAAGAACTGAACACAAGGATCGAGATAAAGATGAAACTCGAGGCATCTAAAACGACCAATGTTTTTAATATTCCACAAATACGGCTACAGTTCTTGAGGGATCTAGAATTTGAGAAAGAACTGGAAACCCAACATGAAGAAACGCAAGTAAGGCTACTCTTGGACGAGGGAAAGGTTGAGATTTGTGCTCCTCAAGACACTGTTCATAAGGTGACTGCAGCAATATGGGAAGCAGTTGCCAACATAAAGGAATCAAGTTTTGAAATGTCCGAGAATGCCATCGAAATTCTAAGGAGTAGAGCATGCCAAGCATTCATAAAGGACCAATTCACAGCCAACAATTTACAAGCTGCCTTGGCTTTTGATGCTGAGGACGAGGAAAATGTAGTCGTCATGGGAATGAAAACTGAAGTGGCCGAAAAAGCTTCCAAGTTGGTTAAAAAGTTGGTTGTTGAAGAATGCCTTGACGTAGATGAGGATCAAGTTCAGCTGGAGAGAAGTGAAAAGTGGCAACAGTTTAGAAAGGAGCTGACCGAAAAGCGCATTTTAAGCCTTTCTTTTGATAACGGCAACAAGAAAATATTGCTAGTGGGAACAAAGGATGATGTTTCGTTCGCCTTTGGAGCTGTCAAGCGCTTCTTGAAAGAAAATACAATCGTCAGTAAAGTGGTGGGACTTCCAAGAGGTTCCAGGCGGTTCCTTGCTAAGTACCGGGAACAGGAACTTCGGCAAATAGAAGATGGACTGAAAGAGGACTTCACACGTATTAAGGGAATGACAGGTGAAGACTATGAGGATTTGGTTATCACTGGAACCACTGACGGAGTTGACAAAGGTGCCAAATTGATTCAAGATCTTGCTTCCAAAGTTGCATGCCGAAAAGTTTTTCTTAACAAACCTGGAATGCGTAAAGTACTGGTTCGAAGCAAGGGCAAGAAAATGCTGAGTCTGCTGGAAAATGAGAATAAATGTATAATCGAACACTTTGTGCCTCAAAAAGATGATTTGTCAAAGAAACCAGGAGATGATGAAGAAGAAGCAAATAAAAAGAAGAAAGAGAATCTGTGTAACTTCCTTACCCCAGAAGGGAAAAACATTCTGGTTTATAAGGACAACATCTGCAATCGTGATGTGGACGTCATTGTAAACGCAGCAAATTCTAACCTTCATCATGTGGGTGGCGTCGCCAAAGCCATTGCTGATGCAGCGGGAGAAGCAATCAAGGATGAATCCGGAAGATATATCATCGACCATGGACCTGTACTGGAAGGGCAAGTGGTTGTTACGTCTGCAGGAAAATTGCCTTTCAAGAAAGTCATTCACGCCGTGGGACCACAATGGAGAAAGGAGGCAGCGCGGGAAAAGGCAATGGGTAAATCTCCGAGAGAGGAGAAGCTCCTACGCTATGCAGTAACAAATGCTTTAGATGCTGCTAAAAGCTTTAAATCGATCGCAATTCCTGCAATCAGCACAGGCATCTTCGGATTTCCACGTGATCTGTGCGCCCAGATTATGGTTGACTCTGCACTGGCGTTTTTTCAAGAAAATCCAAGTTGTCGTTTGTCTGAGATTCAATTCACCAGCATTGATGAAGATGTTGTGAAGGCTTTTGTCAAAGAGATGGATTCCAGATTTGTTCACGATCCTAATTATGAATCACCTTCGAATGCAAACGAGAAGATAAAGGCGAAGAAAAGCAAGGGAAGGAGCAAGTCAATTCCCACTCCGCCCTCAGTACCAGCTTCTGCAGATATTCCAAATGTTATCAAGACAACAGAAGGCTTAAAATTGGTTCTTGTGACTGGTGATATGTCTAAAGAGGAGGTAGGGCACACAAGTTTTATCTTTATATTATTAGGAGAGGGCATTTTAGTTAAAAAACGTCGTCCTGCTCCTCGTTATTTAGCACTGATTTAAAATTTCACATGTGAAATTGCACAGTTGCTATGACAAAGTTTCGTACATCCACGATTGTGAGCCTAGTTTGTCACCTATGATATTAAAAGGAAACCAAATGGTATATTCGCGAAAACAACCGTGACATTATATCCTTATTTCACTTGTCACAATTTGATTATCCATACGAAGAAGAGTGTTTTAGGGTTGCTGGTCAGGTTTCATACTTTTTAATAACACATTTAAACATATTTAAAATGGCAAAGATGCAATGTTCATCAAGTCACGAGCGTGGGACAAAAAGTTCTAATTTCCCGACGGGAATCGATCGAACCTGCGACCTTCCAAACATCGGGCAGGCGTTCAAATCGGAGGGATTCATGGTGAGCAAGGCCATTCACTAGGTTCATCTGTGACACGTGTCCTGCATGCTGCAAGGATCAGCAATGTTGAGCTTGGTAGTAAAATAAGAAAGATGTAATGTTCATCATGTCGCGAGCGTGGGCCAAGGGTATGTGTGTTCTTATATCCATGGATATGTTTTGCTCAGTTATAACGTGCAAAAGTAGACCAGATAAGCACTGGGGTGTACGTAGAGCATAATAAAGGCGGCAACATCAGCCATTTGAAAACGTTTTATAACTTTTGACAACACGTGATGTGTAAAGTGAGAAGCTACTAATGTCAGTTCATTTCGCCGCTCTTCTAGCATCGAAAGGTACATTATTTCCATCTACATTATTAAAATAGGAAACAACATTTTAATTGTATTACATCGTACAGAAAAGAGTCTTGTTCAAGGAAATATCCTTATATACATTAAAAAGAGTATTTGTTGGTATTCCCCAGGTTGATGCGATCGTCAACTCAACTTCATCAGACTTAGATCTTAGCAGAAATGCAAGTGCTAAAGCCTTGAGTGATGCTGCTGGTCCTATGTTACAGCAAGAATGTAAGGCGATTGGAAAGGTGAACGATGGAGACATTGTGGTTACAAGCGGAGCAAATCTGAATTGTAAGCATGTCTTCCACACTTCATGTGCTGGATGGAACCAACAGAGCGGCGAACAGGTACACGAGAAAATTCACATTGAGAGCACAGATATTTAATTTCCAATTTTTCGTAACGAAATCGTTTAATCAAGTTGATGGGAAACATTGGAGACAAAGTTGTTTATGCACAGTCAGGAGAATTTTTCCGTTTCTTTATTAGGTGCTGCATAACACTCAAGCAACTGAGCTTACCGAAAGCCCATAAATTAAATTTAATGATAAATAAATATTGATTGTAAATTTAAAGCTCGGTAGTGAAATGAGAAAGATGTAATATTCATTATGTTACGAGCGTGGGGCAAAGAAAAATCTGAGTTCCAGACACGAATCCAACCCATGTCCTCACCAGGCGAATGCTCTATCCACTGGGCTACGGAGAGACTTATGGTGGAAAAGGCCATTTACAAGGCCTTGCTCACCTGCCTGGTGTTTGGGAGGTAACGAATGTGATTTCCTTCGGGGACTCCTTTCTCCTTTTTTTTATCCGATGCTCGTGACATAATAAATGATACATCTTTCTAATCTTTCGTTTGTAGGAATTGCGCAACATCATAAAGAAATGCCTCAGTGCAGCTCAAAAACGAAGCCTTGTGAGTATCGCCATTCCCGCGATTGGGACTGGAAATCTTGGCTATCCTCACGATCGCGTGGCTGCTGCTTCCTTTGATGAAGTTTTGAAATTCAGCAAGAATAATCCAAGCGGCACCTTAAAGGAAGTCCATTTAGTTGTGTATGACAAAGATTTGGCGTCGGTTCAAGCTTTCCAGAGTGAGCTTCAAAATAGGAAAGGAAGTCAACCCGGGCCACCGCCACCAGTACCAGCACCCGACCGTGACACAAAAAAGCGTCGAAGATCGCGAGGAATAACTGCTACAAGGCCTGAACCAGATGAGTCGATTGCTGACGAAGATTCTTTTGAGATTTTGGCCGAAGAGTTGGATCCTTTAAAGCCCGAGATCGCTATTGGCAGCGTCGTCGTTCAAGCTGAAACTGGTGACATTACCAATGAAGTAACCGACGCGATTGCGACTTTGTCAAACGAAGAATTAGATGTTGCATTCGGCGACGGTGTTGGACAGGCAATTTTGAAAGCTGGAGGACCAACTATTCAAGCAGAATGTTCAACCTTGGGATTACAGCCACCTGGGTCTGTTGCAGTAACTGGAGCAGGGAAACTGCAAACAAGAAAAATTTACCACATGGTTCCAGACAAAATGAGCATGCCCTGTATTCAAGATTGCATTGTCAAGTGTCTGCAAAAAGCTGATACCAACGGGCTGGCGTCAATAGCTTTTCCAGCTGTTGGAACTGGTAACATCCACAAAGGTGTAAAAGAAGTTGCTGAAGGGATGTTGACCGCAATTTCCAAGTTTGCTCAGGAGCAGCCAACGTCACTTACCTTTATTCGAATTGTGATATATCAGCCACATATGTTACAGATCTTTCGAAATGCAATGGAGTCTCGCATATCGTCAGAAGAAAGCAAAAAAGGAGCCCTTTCTACGTTTATCGGCTGGTTTGGATTTGGAAAAAGTGGCTCAGCAACTCCGCACACTACACCATCAAAGAACGCCCTGGGTGTGAAAGGACAGAGCTACTTGGAAATTTTTGCAGGGACTAAGCAAGATATTGATAAAGTCGTCAAGGAAATTGAAAAGGATGTGGCTGATCAATGTAAACAGAAAGTGATCGAACGTGATGCCATAAGCAAGCTCTCCAAACAACAAAAACGGAAAATAAAGGAATTAGAAGTAAAACACGATGCCATTGTAACCATCGAAGAGGCAGTTGGCCGCATAAGTATAAGGGGTTATGCCGAAGATGTGTTAGATGTTGCCACCACAATTTACGAAATCCTCAACCAACAGATAGAGGAAGAGCACACTCGAGGGTTTGAGGAACTTGTCTCCAAAAACACCCAGTGGTTCTTTTATGATGATGATGGCAGTCTGGAGCCCTATAACACCAGCACTAACTTGCAAATAGAAAAGGCGTTTGGTGATGTCCAAGATTCCGTTATCGTCTTAGTTGATGATGTCAGATGTAAGATTGTCTTCAAGGATATGAAAGAAACTTGTCTCGATGATGGAGTTGAAAGGGTTGTCGTCCGAAAAGAGATTGGGAAAGGTAAATTTATTTTTGTAAAAGGAAAATATTGATTCAGTTCTTTTTCTTTCTTTCTTTCTTTCTTTCTTTCTTTCTTTCTTTCTTTCTTTCTTTCTTTCTTTCTTTCTTTCTTTCTTTATTTTATTTTTTCTTTCTTTCCTTCCTTCCTTCCTTCTTTCTTTCTTTCTTTCTTTCTCTTTTTCTTTCTGTATTGATCTATTTATGTATTTGTCGTAACATCGCTGTGTAACAGATCATTTCGATAGGTTTGATTGTATACGGTGACGTTACACAACTAAACCACGCGAGTTCAAGAAATATATCAACGACATTTTCTGTTGAATAATGAGTTTAAAATGCTGTATTTATCATCGGAGAGCTACAACTAAAACTCATTCACGTTTTACCCCCATCTACAGTTTGCACAACTTGTACATGAAAAAATGTTGTACAACCGTAAATATTTTGCAAATTATATTTAACAGGTATTCCACTACCTATCGAATGGGGAATACATCCAAAGGACAGTGCAGGCAAGGAGAAAGAGGTTCATCTGGTGCCATTGGACCCGGTCAATGACGCAAACGAGTTCAAAAAGGTACAGGATGAAGTCCGAAAGACCTCCAATGTCACCATCACCAAGATTGAAAGAGTGCAGAACCCAGCCCAGTACCGTGTTTATATGGTACGAAAGGAGCAGATGGAACAAAAGAAAGGCAGCAACGAAAAAATACTTTTCCATGGTACAGCCGTAAGCAGCTGCGCCAGTATCAACAAATTTGGTTTCAACAGAAGCTATTGTGGGAAAAATGGTAAGATCCAAATGTAATAGATTGATAAATCACTATTTACTTCAAATTCGAAGCGCATTTGGCCGATACCTCTTAACTTAATAGTCATACCAAACTGTGCATTAACACTAAACAGATTGAAACGACCAAGGACGTGATCTATGAGACTTGTAAATGTCGTGCACTTTTGTGTGGTTATTGGTGGGTTAATTTTGATTTGTTGACTTAATAGATTCTAGGAACATTTTTCTAAGCTGACCACTTATCTAGGATAGAAGCAGAATCATGCTGTACTGTAAAGTTGAGTAACAACTTCAGTTGAAACAACGAAACAAACCATGAAACGGCCTTAAATTTCGCCGTCCGGCCAGTTGGTTTTCGCTGTGAATATGGTTGACGGCAGCGTCAAACGCAAATGTTCGCCTTAAGTTATTTACTGCAATGAATGTAGTATTGATGATTATTTTTTTACATTCAAAGTATTGTACCGTTTAGAAACTAAATTATATCCTGAAGTAAGATATGCGTGAAGCTAAGTTTCAACGGAACGAAGTTGTACGTTACAAGGCCCTGATTGGTTCCTTTTTAAACCGTGTTTTAGCCACTGTGTATGGAAATGGCGTTTATTTTGCCCGTGATGCTTCCTATTCCACGCAGTCCACGTATTCGCCACGTGATGGAGCAGGAAACCGCTACATGTACCTTGCACGTGTCCTTGCTGGTGAATACACGACTGGACGCCAGGGAATGATCACCCCACCACCCAAGGGAAGCGACGCCACAGATGCTTACGACACTGTCGTGGATAACCCGGGGAGTCCAAGTATATTCGTTGTGTTTTATGATAATCAGTGTTACCCTGATTATCTAATAACTTTTAAGTGAGAAGAACAAGTATTCTGTGGTAATAAAACGTAAAAGGGCGCTGCATAGCCCCATTTGAATACTTCAAAACTTTTAGTTACTCATTTGAGATACAGTAAAAACCCGCGAGTAAGAACCTATTATTATTCAGGTAAGCCTTAACAGGTTGTCACATAAATGGTTATAAATTTATGAAAAAAAAATTCAATATTGTTGGAGAGATTTTAGTGGTATGCACAGTAGTGCTTTGTCCAAAGCTATTTCCCAAAAGTAAATCTTTTTAATCAATTTAAAAAAATAAGAAACTGTTTCCAAATTTGAGGCTAAATAGGTTCTTATATAAAAATGGTAGGTTCTTACTCGCAGGTTTTTACTGTAATTACTTTTTGTTTAAGACATTAAACGGACTGTGTCACGACTGAGTTAGGTTTATTTTGTTAAGGAGGCTCGATGTAGTTTTTTTAGCCGATGGGTGGTTGTTTTGAAAATTAAAATTATCTAGGAAGCCAATGTTCGATTTTTGCCAAAATACACCATAATGATCAAATATGACCAAATTTTAATTTTTTACTCGTCACTTTGTCACAAAGGTTACCATAGCAACCATTGACGTTTTCTTTTGTTCTCAAACAAGCTTGGTTTTCTCGAAATCTAGACTGACACTTGGTATTCATTTTTTGATATGTTCAAGTACAGTAGATTTACTACCTGTGCTCAAAATTTTAGGAAAATTTGTAAGAGCGTTTTAGAGTAAATCAAGAATGAAGTTTTTGGTATTTTCTTATAATTTCTTACAATCGGCAGTCGATATATTTTAACAAATTAAAGCAAAAAGTCTTTCGCTTTTAGTTAATGGTCTTTGATGGTGTAAGTATTTATATTTCAGTGAGAGAAACTGTGCTCAAATAATACGAAATAATTTTAAGGCGCCTATTTTATATTAAAACGGTGTTTTTCTGAAAATTTCATTCTTGATTTACTTGAAAACGCTCTTACAGATTTTTCTAAAATTTCGTCAACAGTTAGTCAATCTACTAAACTTTAACATATCAAAAAAAAAAAACACCAAGTGTCAGTCTAGATTTCGAGAAAATCAAGCTTGTTTGAGAACAAAAGAAAACGTCAATCGTTGCTATGGTAACCGTTGTGACTAAGTGACAGGTAAAAAATTAAAATTTGGTCACATTTGATCATTATGGTGTATTTTGGCAAAAATCGAACATTGGCTTCCTAGGTAATTTTAATTTTCAAAACAACCACCCTTAGTCTAAAAAAACTACATTGAGCCTCCTTAAGTATTGCCAAATACTCATTGTGAAACTTAACGTTTACCAAGAAACTACTTTTTTGGATCGCAATGACAAAACCATAGCTTCATAGCAAACGAGATTAACTTTGAAAACTGTTCAGCCCAACAATTATATTAAAAAACCCCAATCGCTATCCGTTTCAATCTTCGTGGCTTTTGGTAATCCATACCTTCTTTTGTATTTACTGCGTTCTCTTCTTTTGTATTTGCTGTATTTTCACTGTTTTAAGAGGTGTTTTTTATTATTTCATCAAATTTAATTTCCCATGCCTAACTTTAGCTAAAATCCGTATCACAGTCCCTTTAATTGGAAGACATTAATTTTAATTGCAATTCTATTTTTGCTATGTTATTTATTTTTTTAATGTGGCCAGAGTAAGGTTATTTTGAGCACATGTGCGTGAGCTTGCTAGCGACATGTTTTTTGTCCTAAGAAATAGACAAGAAAACAAATTCTTTGTAGAAATCCCTCCATTTGCAACAGTCCATCTTTATTTGGAAGGAGCTACCACCGGAGTTTATAAGGATTTCCTATCAGCTTCGAATTCCACCCATTGTTTCATTAGAAAAGTTAACGTCTTCAAAACTCAATAACCGACGTTACACTCGAAAAAGGATTTGACCACACGTGGATTTACCTTAACAGCGTTTTAACTTTACTAAGGGCCGATTCGCACTGTCGCGTGGCACTGCATATTTGATGTTTGCCCAAGACGGCCGAGCTGAGAAATGTGCAGGGATACCAAAAGCACGTGCAGAGCTATTGTACTAAAAATTTCACCTTTTTTGTACTCAAGATGTCTCTGACTTTTCGCGACAATTTTGTTTTTGTCAAAAATGTCATGACATTTCCAACTTGTCCGCTAGTGCGAATCGGCCCTAAGTAACTAAGTATTTTTTTTTTAGTTACATAAGTAAGTAACCTGCCATTAGCTTAGACGTATATAATCTCGTCATTGCCTTGCCTGCAAATACATCCGCCTCTCGGTGCTCTTGTAAAACGCCAAATCACCAGAGGTAATGAAAGCGACTGTATTTGCAGGCTACTCGTTGTCCGGAGGGGAAAAAAAAAACAAAACAAAAAAACCTCACGTGACCTCAACGAAGATGCAAATGTGAATTCATTAAGTATTACTTGAGAAGGAATAATATTCCACTTATTTCTCTCTTGGTTATAATCTTAGGGCGCTTATCATTTTGTCAGGTCTGTTCGCCCACACCGGTCAGAAATCAGTACGCGTCGTATGAACTGTCTCTGACCGATCTCGCGAGACATTTGAAATATGACTAGTCATTCTATCGCTCTAGGACGAAACGCAGAAAGCACGGGAACCTTTGAGTTCGGTGCTACAACAATTGAAGTTGTCGTCTTTTTTATTTCTGCCACTGCAAAAGTAAACGTGGTCTTTTGGCATACAATTAAGACTTGGGTAAACCAGACAATTATCTTAGGACGCTCGTGCCTGCGGGATTGTAAGCGCCATTAGTGGAAAGCTTAGTGATTTGCACAGGCTTCAGAGTATAAGAGGTCGTTTCTTTTTAGTAGTGGTGGTGAACTGCTAGTGTTCAGTACTGAAGCACTAGGCTAAGGATTATTTTTGATGTATAAGGCGGGTTTAACTTAGTGGTAGTGCGACCAAAATTAATGTTATCACGATGGCCAGTCACATCAGAGATAAACAGCACGAAACACCTATGAAAGCTCGGCGAAAATACACCTTACTTGCGCCAAGCACGGGAAGCTCGTGCCTCCATGATTTTATTGCTTGCGTAGGCGCTGCGTGTTTTTTAAACAAGCACAGAACAGAGAAAAGAAATCCAAATTAAAAGAATTCTGTATTACTTACAACACTCATTTCAAAACCGCAGCAATATAAGCATAGGATGGTTGAGATGGGATTTATCTATACTGGTTATCTACCCATTGGTCGTGAAAATGCATAGAATTTAATATAAGCATGATGCAAGGGTTTAACGATTTGCACCCTCAGACTAGGTGTCAAGAAATTTTACAAAGCCAACTTTAGCTTGTGTGCAGCCGCCCGTTCAGAAGGGGTGGCTGTACACTGAACGCTAAGACAACCTAGGAGGGAAATTAGTTTAGTATTACGCCATTATATTTACGATTAGCTCTGGTATAAAAGTTAACTGTTTTTGAGACGCCATTCAGACTCTCACATCATAATACTCACACTTCAACAGCCTGTGTCACTCAACCGGTTTTGAAATCTATAGCCTTGATGAAAATCCAAATTCTCAGTACGATCATCAACTGAAATGTACGGCACCTGGTAAGGAGAATTTCAACTTATTTTTTCGGGCTTGTGATGTTCGTGTTTTTTTGTTGTTGTTGTTTTGTTTTACACTGTATGTGGTTCGTTTGTCGTTTTTTACATCACTGTTTGTTTTGTTTCTGTTTGTTTTGTTTCTGTTTGTTTGTTTGTTTGTTTATACCGAGGAAAATGCATCTCTTACTCGTACTGCTTCAGTAAATGATGCCTTTGAATCCCTTAAAAACCGGTTGGGGTACACGATTCTTAAGGTCGCAGTACTTTTAGCACGCAGTTGTCAGTGAGCACTCGTGTCGATTGTCAGTTTGTGCACCTCTAAATAAAGACAGTTGTGATAATTTGTTAGTATTTTCTCTTTTGTAATTCTCCTAAACGACAAAATCGACATCGATACCAATTTTCCTGAGCAGTACTTACAGCCGTCGTTTTTTTAAAACAACAGAGC
Source organism: Oculina patagonica (assembly GCF_052425735.1). Classification (NCBI taxonomy): domain Eukaryota; kingdom Metazoa; phylum Cnidaria; class Anthozoa; order Scleractinia; family Oculinidae; genus Oculina; species Oculina patagonica. The sequence continues at coordinate 11,350,887 of NC_135762.1, forward strand.
CTGCTCCAATACCATGTTCCGCCCTGCATAGGACCCAGGTGTAAGAAAGGAGAGCCCTGTACAACATGTTCGAGTATACGTACACTCAGAATACGACAATCGAAACGCACCAGGAGCTGGTTTCCCTTTCGTAAACGTGCGGTGCCATATTTTTAACGATCAGTGCCTGCCAACCAAACTTTTCGTACTGGACGATGCTATATCTCCTTTAGCTTTGACCTGGGCTAGGTCGAAACTGTGCTCTGATTATTAGATGATATTAGGCCTAAATAAGGCAGTTATTACACCTAAGATAGATTCGCGCTTAGGAGGGAAAGGTCGGCTACTGTAGATGTGACAGTTTAGAAAGGCACCTTATATAAAAAAGTTTTCGAGGATTTGGCGAATCAACGTGGCGGTGTAGCGGCGGGGAAGGGTTGTTAGCATGATAAAGGTTCCAGGTTTGATCCTGGGTGGTGTTCTTGAAAGAAATTACGATTATGTTGAAAACATGTGTCGCTGAAATGGCATCGACCATTTACATATGGGAACGTGAGAACTGCATTTCCTGAATGCTGAGCCTGAACATCAAATAACGTTATGTTGCCACAAAAAGTACCATGGAAAAACGAACGAAAGTTTTCTCTTTTTCATAACGCGCGTTTGCTTTTTGTTGTTTTTGATAATTTTATTGTAACATCTGTAGCCTGTTTTCTTCTGCCTTTTACCACCCCACCCCCCCCCCCCCAAAAAAAAAAAAATTAATTCACGGGGAGAGCATTTTTGTGGGGGCAAAGCCCGCACATTGTCGTCGACTGAGGGATTTATTTGTGCGTGGGTTTGCTTGTGTCACGTGGTCTTCTGCGAAAGAGCCTGAGGCCGGAGACGGGAAAGAAAATGAGAGAGAGCCTGGCGATGAGCGTGTCGATAGAAATCGGCCATATTGGATTTTGGCGTGTCGTTTCTTTTTGTTTGTACTGTTTTGATTTCAGCTGCTCCTGTAGTTGCTCGTCATTACAGCAGCTCACGAAGTCATACTAGCCAACATTTCGTTTGGCTGGAAGTCTGTGCAGGTTGCACATCAATTCAAGAGGAGCTTTTACGCTTACGCAAGCCAATATTGAGAGCCGCAAAACCGATGTAATGATCGATCTCTTTCGTATCTGTCGAGCTAGCGTCGTACATGTAGGAATATTCGAAAACTAAATCGGGTTTCACATAAGCTTCATTAACGATGGATCTATCTAGAAACCAGAGCGTTGGCTAAAATCGAGTGCGTGGCTGCTTGTTCGGAAAAAAAGGAAGAGCTTTTCAGATGAAACAGCACAATTTAATACATTTGTACTTGAATCAGTCTATATGGCTATATGTTCTGATATATGTAAATTATTCTGCAATGCATACCTACGGAGCAATATAATAAACAAACCATTTTAGTGCTACTGATAAAAAAGAAAAGAAAAAGGCCTCGCGACCTCTCGTTTCCCAGTCAGATGCCTACCCGAGTGTACTACTGAGACATACTTAAGAGTGTGCCCGTGAGAGAACAGGGCAGAACCATGCAACAGGTGATACAGCTCATATCACCGATTTCGCCCAAACTTAGCATAAATGTTGGGTATGGTGAGCTATTTACTATGGCAAAACATCAACTCAAAATATTTTATTCCCTTCAAGTTATGGCAGCTTTTGCAAAAATGGCCATTTTTCACTAATTTATGCATATTTAATTAGCTGACTTTGATTGACCAGTTCCACAAGAAAAAAAGACTTCTGAAAATAAAATTCACTGCACTATATTCTGTGGTTATTAGGCTTTAAGTACAATAATTCACTTTAACCGTCAAATTTGATTTCGTCTCCTCAAACGGTCTTTTGGAAGGTACACATTTCGTACTGTTGGAAATAGCCTTTAACTAGTGCCCAATATCTCCCATGAGCAACAACTTATGTACATTATTCTTACATGGGTAATGAAGTCCATCATTAAACTTCACAAAAATGCAACAAAATGTCTGGGGACTTCAATATTTTATTAGTATTGAGGAACTAAACACACGTGACTTAACGATTTCTTGCTATTTCATCAAAATTCACCGAAACACAGAAGCCATTTATTTGCCTCAATTTGGCATAAAATCGGTACGAAATAGCTAATCAAGCATGAATCTATAGATAACAATCAAAATATTGGCGAAGAAAAGGCAGTTAGGACATTTTTCGGAGCGTTTTCAGAGCCATATAATTCGGCAATGTTGTGATATAGCAAATGTAAAAACAGCAGCGAAAGATTTTCTTCACAAGCTCGCTCAATTCAACATTTAGGCACATCAAAGTAAAGAAACAAGAAAGTAATACTACATACATGCCACTTATCGACACACAGATGCTTTCTTTTGAAGAATTTGTTCTTCCTCGCTGCACTTCGATTCTTTGATCGATCACAATTGACATGTACTGTTGCTTTGAGGCGCGCTGAACTTAGTCAATCCATCGTGGTTCATCCTTCGTGAAAGGTGTAAACAGGTTGTCAATAAAGTCATTCAAAGAGCTGTTCAAAGTTCACGGAAGGACACTTGTCTCAGCCAGTTTGCATGAAATAAATTTAACTGGAAAATAAACAGCCGCCATGTTGAATTTCTACCTTTGAGCCTGTCGTTTCAGTCAGCGGTACGGCTGTTCACTGGGCATCACGCGTCCATCACGCGTGACCACACGCGCGATCATTTGCTTTTCCTCCGCGAGTGTTCGTTGGATGCGTTTGTGATGAAAATGAGAATATTTTCAAATTGTCGTAGGGAAAACAATTTCCTCCGCTACAGCTTGACGTGTTTACCGCAATGTGATGCTGAACGAACTCTAGGGTGCTTACCATTTGTTGGAGAGAGCCGGTTGGAATGACCACTGAAAAATGGAACGGCTTCTTTCCAAAATTAGCAAACTAACCGAAAGTGCTTTAGTTGGGGGAGCGTCTGTGCTGAACTGAACAAAGTATTCACGTACGAAATGCCTTTAGGGACGCAGTCTATATGGCGCTAGCCTGTTCCAAACTAACCGAACGCCTGGAACAGGCTAATATGGCGCAGCAAATATATATATGTTATTTGCCGGCTGGGAGGTCCGTATAGTGAAAAACTGTGACCGAGGTCTTGAAAATGCTGCCCGAGGCCGCAGGCCGAGGGCAGCATTTTCAAGGCCGAGGTCACAGTTTTTCACTATACGGACCGACCCTAAGCCGGTAAATAACTTATTTATTTTTTTCCTACTTTAATGTGTTTGATTAAAAAACACCTAAAAAACCTACAAAGACTTTCTTGCCAAATGTGTTTGTATTTATATACGCGCGCATCCAATGTTGAGTCGATCGCCATAAGCTACGGCAAGAGTAAATAATGATCTGTTTGCTATAAGAGCTTACTGCCAAACAAAATAAATTCACTAAAATGAACAGTACTCAAGGAAAATTTCATCTGAAAAAAAAAAAAAGAAAAAAAGCATCTGAAATAATAAAAAAGCACAATGTAGAACAGAGCAATCAGCGAGTTGCGAAACACTTTTAACTCAATTTCGGCTTGTGAGTTCTTTAGTTAATTAAACTTACTTTTCGGACTGGAAAGCACTTAGCTATTTACATTTGTATTTAACGAGTCAAAAACCTCTGTGTTGATTCCCACAGTATTCTGTTTTGACAAAAAGTTTGCGAAAGTGAAACTGAATGAAGCTGAAATGTGTAGTTTGGTCGCCTGCACAGTGACGGCACAATATTGCGAGAATTAATTTGACTGTTTTTTAATAAAGCATCTCATTTTCTTGAATGGCGATAAGCAGTATTCGGTTTTGGAGAAAAGTGACAGAGAAGCAAGGTGTTTGAAAGGATAAATCGAGTCTGTAAACCGGCGACTTGCAGTTAACCGCAATGGCGTGAAAATCAGTGCGAATGCACAAACAACGATCGGCAAACCACGGCCATAAAACTATAACTTCATTTTATGAGTAAAGAGAATAAATACTCGCCTTTTGGAGAACTTCAAGGCCTTTAATTCCACTGCTAATTTTCCCTTTCAAATTTACAAAGGTTGGTGAGCAACTACATCGATTTAAATCATTTTGGAGAGCAAAACTGTCATGGGTTCGTTCGTCTCGCCGCGAAATGAAACTCACGAAAGCGTTACCGTGGCCCGTGGGCAGAGATAGGAGAATCTTGCCCGCGCTAATAACCAATCAGATTGCAGGATTCGTTACCGTGCCCTCATGGAAAAAAATAAATACATATATCTATAAAGGTGTGAATGTAGAGATAGAAAACAACAAAGAATAAAACGGGTTTCCCTCGCGTTGACCTCGAAGAAGACAGAAGACTACCTGTGCTGGTTGAAACATTATATTTTAGCTAATAAGTTTTGCCGTCTTGCGTAGTCCTAGTCTTGCAATAAATTTGTTTAGTTTTAATGCGGGGTTTAAGCTCTCTACAAAAGTCTGCATTCGCGTCTTTGTAACTCACATAGCCACTTAAATTGAGTCGGTGATGAAGAAAATTATCATTTGAAGCCGCAATTCGTCACTTGCAATGTGGGCATTCAGGAGGAAAAATTTGTCCCCATAAAAGCCCTTTTCTAAAACAAATTAATAAAACTGCAGTAATGACGTTTATCGGTAAATGGACAGATGGAGAACTTTGTGGGATCCCGAAAAAGAGAGTGGGTACAAATTCAGTCTCCTAGCTGCCAAAGTGTAATATAATATAGACGATTTGAACAGAAGGAATAGATGTTCACAGGCCAGGCTGACAACCTGACCGCCATTTCTTCGAATGTCCATATTCACCCCCTCCCCCACCTCCCAAAAAAGACAGAAACAACAAAAAAAAACAATAAACATACTAGTTTTAACCTGATATAAGATGGAAAAACTTGCTCTGATTAGTTAATGGTTTCCGACATTTCAGAGCTCAATTTCAGAGCATCAAAACCGATTGCATCGCATACATTACACTGCATCCAGTGTATTTCTCTTCAACTATTTATCAAAAAAATTCAATGGAGAAGTTGAAAAAAATTCTCACTTTTACAATATACTCTCTTGACACTACTTATAAGGCTAAGATCAAGCCCCGGTTGTTCAGAGGGTAGATAACACCATCCGCTACTTATTCCGACGAAAACAAACATTTGCGGAGGAAAAGCAAATGAACACGCGTGTGTATAGCTGTGTATAGCTGTGTTGGGCTATGTATAGGCGTGTATAGCTGTGTAGGGCTAGGCTATGTATCCCCTCTATGAACATCCCTATATAGGATTTAGTAAAACAACTATATGATGACTACACTACGTACTTGCCCAAGTGTACGGCTTTACCGCTGACTGAAACGGCAGGCTCAAAAGTACAAATACAACATGGCGGCTGTTTATTTTCCAGTTAAATTATTTCATTCAAACTGGCTGACACAAGTGTCCTTCCGTGAACTTTAAACAGCTCTTTGAATGACTTTATTGACAACCTGTTTACACCTTTCACGAAGAATGACCCACGATGTATTGGCTAAGTTCATCGCGCCTCAAAGCAACAGTACATGTCAATTGAGATCGATCGAAGGATCGAAGTGCAGCGAGGAAGAACAAATTCTTCAAAAGAAAGCATCTGTGTGTCGATAAGTGGCATGTATGTAGTATTACTTTCTTGTTTCTTAACTTTGATGTGCCTAAATGTTGAATTGAGCGAGCTTTTGAAGAAAATCTTTCGCTGCTATTTTTACATTTACTATCACAACATTGCCGAATTATATGGCTCTGAAAACGCTCCGAAAAATGCCCTAACTGCCAATCTTCGCCAATATTTTGATTGTTATCTATAGATTTATGCTTGATTAGCTATTTCGTACCGATTTTGTGCCGAATTGAGGCAAATAAATGGCTTCTGTGTTTCGGTGAATTTTGATGAAATAGCAAGAAATCGTTAAGTCACGTGTGTTTAGTTCTTCAATACTAATAAAATATTGAAGTCCCCAGACATTTTGTTGCATTTTTGTAAAGTTTAATGATGGACTTCATTACCCATGTAAGAATAATGTATATAATAAAGTTGTTGCTCATGGGAGATATTGGGCACTAGTTAAAGGCTATTTCCAACAGTACGAAATGTGTACCTTCCAAAAGACCGTTTGAGGAGAAGAAATCAAATCAGACGGTTGAAGTGAATTATTGTACTTAAAGCCTAATAACCACAGAATATAATGCAGTGAAATTTATTTTCAGAAGTCTTTTTTTCTTGTGGAACTGGTCAATCAAAGTCAGCTAATTAAATATGCATAAATTAGTGAAAAATGGCCATTTTTGCAAAAGGTGCCATAACTTGAAGGGAATAAAATATTTTGAGCTGATGTTTTGTCACAGTAAATAGCTCACCATACCCAACATTTATGCTAAGTTTGGGCGAAATCGGTGATATGAGCTGTATCACACGTTGCCTGGTCCTCTTATGGATACACTCTTAATGACGTAAGGCGAAAATATGTTATATCAATGTAATCGACATTCCGCTGTTTATCTGTTATCATGTGCATCAAAGAAATGTTTGAATCACCTGCTGCTCATAAATTTTCAATGAATGAATTTGCAAAAAATCGCAAAGATTATTTGCCGCAATAAATAGCAGCCTTAAGGTAATTGAATGTACTAAATGAATTCACAAAAAAGAAGAATCAAATTTGAAATTATCAAGCCCCCACACGTACGCATCGCGGACCGATTTTTGTTTTTGCTTTGCTTCTCTGTGTTCTGTTTTTCAGCTTTGTTTAGTTTAGTTTAGTTTATTTGAAGGGCGAGGTAGAATGTACACACGCTATAACATCTGAAATGATAAACAAAAGTTACTTCGCTTTAATGCAGGCTAGAAATAATCTGTTTCAATGTTTTATTGCATTACTCGTAACTGCAAGCAAATCACATATTCCAAGTATTCTACCCCCAAACTACACCCCTTATTTGTTTGCTTCTCACTTGTGTAAAGCACAGAAAGCGTTCAGTTTGTAGATCAAAAAGTTTCTTTGTATGGCTTCGCGTGCAAAGTTTCGTTCTGGTAAATAGGTTTCTTTAGTGGTTGACAAACCATTTTTGGCCAACCTTGCCTGAGGTGTGTCCGCGATCCACGTGTTCGCCTACGGTCCAATGCGATATTTCTCTGAAGCCAGTTGTGAAAACGATTGTGAACCACCAATAGGCTTTGGGCTGGATCATCACCTAGTTCGGATTGGGTGCCGACTGCATGCTGACGTGGTTGAGGGTTTGGGCAGCCACGTGGTTTCCATCTGGAGACACGGCCAGGTGTTGAGCCTTGCTTTTCATTTCCCTGCACACAGCGCACATCTGTTCCAGCTCTGACAGCCTGTACCAGGTTACTTCTGCTTCCAGTAAGGACATTCCCAGATTGGTCGTTTGAGAGGATTTGGTTCCACGGTCTGGTGTCAACGAACCACTTCACTGTCAGCTTATGAGTGGAATCACCACGGTGCTTGTGCTCTCCCACATTATACCTCGTTGCACGGACGGTTCCAGTGGTGGAAACCATCAACCAATACCAATAGGCGTCATCCTGAAAAAAAAACTGTCAATCCTTTCTTACTGACGTGTTTCAGCGCCTGAGCTGTCACATGGCCATTCCGAACGGACAGATTGTCAGCTTCCGCTGTGTAGTAATTCCATTGTGGCACCTGGAAACGAACACGATGACCGGACATCAATGCCGACACCAGTGCTTGGCGTGATCCACAAATACGCACTCCGTTTGCATCGTGGGTGAAGACGTCCTTCCAGCAATCATCTGCAAACCACTCATTTCCCACTGTGTCCTGGGTGTGGCCTCGTGACTGATGGGTTCCAACAGTCCAGCGTGACATGTCACGCAACCCACGAGTAGTTACCACTGTGAACCACCAATAGGCGTTACTTTGAAATTGGATGAGATTGCTGCTCGAGCTGACACTGATGTGGTCCAAGCTTTGCCCAGAAACAAACTTGTCACCCTGGTTGTTGATTGCGACATTCCGGATCGGAAAGGAATATCTCTTGGAACTCACACATCTAATTTCGTGGCCATTTTGTACGCTGCTCTCTAGATTGTTCAGGCTGCCCTGCACTTTGCTGCCGTCGGCCAGGTGAGAGTACGATGGCATTAGAAGGAACCCGGATGTCTGCACATACCACTTGATACTTTTTTTCATGCTAGCGCTATTGGTTCCACGATGTGTATTTGAGCCCATGTTGTACCTGGTCATCTGCATCGATCCACTGGTAGACACGTGTTGCAGGAGTTGAGCAAACACGTTATCGCCGTGCACTTGAACGTTGTCAGCCTCTGTGCTGTAAGATGATCCAAGTATGACTACACGCACTCGAGCTCCTGATAAGACGGCGGATACCAATGAGTGCTTTCAACCTGATACAGCAATTCCGCTTCCATCGTGCTGATATACCAGTTGCCATGGCAGTGAACAGGTATCGTAATCTGTGGTGGGAACAAAGAGATAGAAATTTACATTTAACAAAGTTGTCATAACAAAATTCACACTTCCTTCTGAAAGTCTCCGGAATAGTTGATGTGGCAACCATAAGAAAAGTTGGCTCCCAAACCTTGTGTCTCACTTCAGATGAACAATCGCCATAGAAAAGAAAAAACAATTAAAAACATATTGAAACAGGTAATTTTTCTTTTTCGCTTACCAGAGATAATTATGCTCAAACTCTAATCACCGTGGGACACCGTTCTTCGGAAGCAACTGCCAATAACTGAAAAAAGACAATAGAGCAACGCAGTTAAATACAAGTTTACGGTGAGAGTCCAGTGCGTTTACCCGCCTTTAATGCAAAATCAAGTCAGTTGCCAAACGCTGTTTCTCTTTAGTTGGACCATCGCCATCGAAAAAGAAAAAAAAAATGTATTGAAACACTAGTAATTTTTTTTATGCTTACCACAAAGGCTGATGCTTAAACTCTAAAGACCGTGAGACACCGTCCTTCGGAGGCGACTGCCAATAACTGGAAAGCAAAGGACGGCGTTTTATGGATTTTAAAATCTTATGTTCGGACATTCCATTTGTAGCTTAATGCTGTTGTAAACATGTTGACAAAACTGTGAGAATATTTTAGAGTATTTGATGAAGGACGTTATACTCAGGCCTTGATATGTTTGGAACTGAACGGAAATTCAATTGCCATTTTTTGGAATAAGATGCTGAAATCATATAACCTAGCTTGGAAATATTATTTTTTTTCTTAAAATGAAATGTAAACAACAATGAAATCAGTTTAGCACTGCCTTTTAGTTAATGCAAGTAAACCACTTAAAATGTCCTCGAACTGTAAATAATATATGTGAAATGCTTTGTAATTATTGACCAAACTAAGTCTTGTTTCCACATGATAGTGAAACAGCCTATTATAGACCGTATCTTACGGACATAAAGTTAGAGGAACAAAACTTTCCCGCCCCAGAAAGAAGTAATGTTGTGTATATCCAGATATATTTTGAGAAAATTGTGTTAAGCAGTGCAGTCTATTATCTGTGGAAGGCAGAGGAAACAGCCTGAAAAAAATGAAAAGTAAATACTAGTTTAAAAGCACTTTAGAATGATTCATCGACGTTGATTCGTGTATAAACAAACGAATCTAAATAATTTGGTTTCAGTTATAAGGTTAATGGCAAGGCAAACAAAGTTTCAAAACCACGTTCTTCATAAAAAATGCCTTTTTTAAAAAATCTTTCGCACAGCTATAAATTACGAAAATTTGACTTTCAAACAATAGCACTTTTTATTCAACGAAAAATCAATATCAATTATTTAAATGTGGCATTTGTGTTTATGGAAGATTTAAATTAAGGAACACACAGCAGGAGAGGCGAATTGATTTCCAGCCGTAGGTTGCATAATTTTAGGGTAAAAAAAAAATTGAAAAGCAAAAATCTGCGTTTATCCGACACTAGCAACAATAAAATTTGGCAATTCTGGGATTATCAATCAAGGCAGCGACTAATTCTTGAAGGACGAACGTTAACCCATTCCGTTAATTACGCATATTGCCTATCAGTTATTATTATTATAGTTATTATGACTAATGGATCAAACCAAGTCTACACTAAGGATGAGATAAAGACTATGTCGTCTCGAGTATTTAGGCTCTTTTGGATGCGAGTTGGGAAAAATTGCACCTGTTATGCGGTAAAAGCTGAGATTGTCAATACTTTCTCATAGTAATTGATATTTCACTTCAAAGCTAATTAGCCTCAACAAAATAAATTAAAGGTTTTAATAACATGTCACGCGTCAATTTGACCGTCATGTATACCGATCACTGAGACCCAACCACCAACTATCAATACTCACAGCTTGCAGAATTCTGGATTTAAAATCAATTCAATCATCGTTTTCAACAACTTTTTAAGTACACTCGAAGGCCAAACGTTTACAATTGACGCCCATTTGAGCAAAACGTCCAAAACATAGTAATAACTCCGAACATTTCTTGTCAAATAAAATCAGCTCAAAGATGTGATCATATATCTAACTCCTTTTGATATAAGATAAATTATTAGAAACCATTCATCATGCATCTCATGCAAATGAAGAATGATCTGTTCTCTCGAGTGGCATGTCTGGACGTGAAATGTAAACTCAAGTACTGAACCAAGACTTTTATACTCTAAAACAAGGGTACATTTTAAGCTATTTCTTTTTCAAGTTTTGAAGATGGGGTATAGTGGTTAGTGCGTAGGACTGCACAGAATCGAGGGCGGTGTCCCTGGTCGCCACCGTCGCGTTGTGTTCTTAACGATACAGTTCATCCCACATATTCTTGCCCAAGTACGGCAGAGTGGGAGTTTGAGTGGCACCCGTAAGGGACGAGAAGCGCGAGACGCGAAAGTAATCGACGCTGTGAATACCTAAAGGTTTAGCAGTGCTATGAGGGATAATATTTCTAAATTTATTTCTGGGCTGGGGATAACGCGGTTAGCTTTGTTTAAAGATTACAAATCGCCCTCTCAGTCAAATCATTGCAGCTGCTAATTCATACTTAGCCAAAGATCGGAGTCTATCGCAACATTTTAAGTTCAGCTACTAAAGTACACGTGCTGTTCTATTGGAGGGGTTGGTGAATGGGATGGGGGTCAAAAATGTTTTGTCGCCTGTAAATGGAGGGCAAAAAAGTTTTTGCATCACTGATGGGGGGGGGGGGGGGGTCAAAAAAGGTTGGATGACAATCACCTGATGTTCATTTCTAGCAATGCAAAGGGAAACTTCTCTGTAAATAAAACTCTGGCTAAGGTATAAACACATTGACAATTGACTGGTCAAGTTGCTCTATTAGCTTACTTAACAATGCCCTACCAATGTTTTTCTATCAACCTACAGTATCTAGTTAATCTGATATGGGTTGATGACACCCCAATTTAGAGGGTCACCTCACACCTGCTTCTTTAAGTCACCATTTCACAATTAGTATCTGGGAGGCCATGGGTTCAATTCCCAGATTTTTTCTTTGTCTCACGCTTGTAACAGATTATCATTCTTTCTTTATTGTTTTTGTTGTTATCAGGTTTAACTAGGAGTTTGGCTGCCCTCTGTGTATCTAGATTATCAATAATATATAGATTTAGGCAAGCCTAAAAGCGGAGCTCCCCAGTTAATTATTTTGCACTTTATTGAAACCTGAATTCAAGCCATTGTACAATTTTAAGGCTAAGAATATAATATTCGTTTTATTTTTTTTTTATAAATTTTAATATTGTTACTTACTTTTTTTTTACCGTGTCCCGGGGGGGGGGGGGGGGGAGAGGTACTCCCTAAAATTTACTCAAGGGGTGTGCCACTGAGTCGCTGAGACTCTAGACCTGTTCCAGAGAAAAACGGCTCAATTTGCGACCCTGTTCCAGACAAACAGTGCAAAATAGGTACCCTGTTCCAGACAATATCCACAATGAAAAATATATGAAGATAGATATAAAAACACTAGCGTACATCACAAAGCGCTCACTTGACTTTGTCTGTGGCTTGGAGAAAAACCAATGAGAGGAGCGGATTTTCATAGCTAAACTTGATAGTGTTCCACAGTCAAAAGAGTGATTTGTATACCCTGTTTCAGAGTCAGAGAGGCAAAAGGCACACCCTGTTGAGCAGCACATACCCGTATAGCCCTTATATGGGAGTACCGTATACAGCAACACCAAATAAGCCGAGAACAAACAAAATCAATCAAAACGTTTTAATTCCACCGACAGCATTATGATCCAGAAGTCTGGATGGGAAATTATGCTGCAAAACGGGTAATTATGTAACCTTCGAAGATAAGGAGGGGGTAGTAGGGCTGCATGTTGGGGTAGATAGGCATATCACGTGGTAAATTAGCAAAGCACTTAACATTTAGAGTATATAGGAAATAATATACATCTACATTAAGAATATGGTTAATTTTCTTTTTTTCATTCATTCATTTGTTTTTATTTTCACTATTTGCCTATATTTTAATTTTGAATGGAAATGGCAGAGGTCATACATGTAGCAAAGGGTTTACAGCATATTGCCATAAGCTAATGCCAAGCAAACCGGAGTGAAAGCTAACCACAAGCAAACTAGAGTGAAAGCTAATCCCAAGCACACCGGATGAATAAAGCTAACTGCGAGCAAACAGGGGTGAACCTAACTACAAGCAAACCGGAGTGAAACTAACTGGAAGCAAAGAAGGGACATTCTGTAACCCCATCCCACCCCCCTCGCCCCCCCCCCCAAAAAAAAAAAAGGATGATAGCACCTTTTTTACTTTTACATGTCTTTTTGAGTCCCCTTCCTCTTAAGGGGTTTCACTTCACTTACAGAAATAAAAAAAAAACAAAAATTCTGGGAAGATAGAATATTGTTTGTGTGTCTCAAACTCAGTTTTGTTCTTTGATTACGCAGAAAAAATAGAATCATGTTTGCTTGTGTATAAAACTATGCAAGAAAAAAAGCATCAATACTTTGACTGCTCTTTTAAAAATTTGTATGCTTTATTGTACACATTTTTGTGGAGTCATGTTGCCCATTCGTCATGAAGTTCACAAAGTAAGCAAATGAGTCACAATTTGGTTGCTTCATGGTACCTAATGGATACTGCAAATTTAATCTGGCTTTAGAATATTTCACTAATTTTAACATTATAGCTGTTCTTATAAATTGTACGCAGCATACAACACATAAGAATGAAATTGGTATTGCATATTGCTTGCAATCACGATTTTAACCTCTATACTTAAGAATTACACCAGTTTCAGCATTACCAATCCAAATTCAAATTATTACATTGCTTTTTACCTCCACTACCTCCCCCAAGGTCAACCAAAGATCTTATGATATACAGTAATTAGACAACTACATGTAAGTCCTGTGTAGTCGAGGGCTCAAAATATTTGGACACTTACAGGTCATGTTAACCGGCCAAAGAGATTTTAGCTTGGTCACATGTGGTTTCTTACCAGCCAAAACATTGAAAATAGCAATTTTAAACTCCCATTCATTTCTGCTGTTACTGTTTTGGCTGCATAAATTATTCTTAAAAAGATCACTTCATAATGCCCTTGTTACATCTAAAAAGATGTGAAAGAGACAGGTCAATCAAGAAGTTGTTTTCTGAAGTACACTGTAAATACGTTAACATTTAAAATATAAACTTTGCTCATTTGCAGCTTTTCTTGATTTCAATTTACATGTAATTTACTAGTCTCTTGAAAATGGCATCATGAAGACACCCAAACATCAAGCTGGATAATCTTAATCCTTCCTGTTTTCTTTTGATGTCCTTGTCCACATTCTGTTTTTGTGTCTGTGGCTCTGCAAATTCTGAAATTCATGTTAACCCTGAAAAAAGTCAAATGCCACAGATTAAATTAAAATTGATTAATTGGTATGAAAATCAATAATTTATAAAACAAAACACTTAACGCAAGCTTGTATAAAGTGAAGCAAAACTACTGGATGCGAAAGGATACCTTATATATTTAACAGAGATGTATCAGCACAGACTATTTTTTTTACTGATAACTGCGAAGTCAACTACAGAAAAAAAAACCGGTAACTCGAACTCGGATAACTCGAACAACCTTGCTAACTCAAACTCACTTCCATTTCCCTTGGATTTGACCCCACTTTTCAGTCATTTTTACTCGGTTAAATTCGAACTCGGATAACTCGAAAACCCCGCTAACTCGAACTAAATTTTGTTTCCCTTGAACAAAATTTGGGTCAAACTTTTTACGCTGATAACTCGAATTCCAGAACTTGCAACTCGCAACGGTTGCCCATTGATTATAGCAATGAACAGATCATGTATTTGACAGTCATTTTCCACTCTTAACAAAAGAATGTGTGGTCGCTTTAGAGTTTCTGGCAAGATAAGTTCAATTTGCACAGTACTGTATACTGAAGTGCTTAAAAATCAGTAAACTATCAATTATTAACTTGGCAAATAAAATATTCAATCAACCCCGCTAACTCGAAAAACCCCGCTAACTCGAACTCATTTTCGTTTCCCTTCAGAGTTCGAGTTAGCAGGGTTCTACTGTAAATATTTCAGGACCTGAACAATCGATGAAAATCGATGATCGGAAAATCAATCGATCAATCGATGACAATCGATTAATTACTGTTGATTGGCATCGATTGGCATCGGCCAATCGATGATCAATCGATAATCACACTTTGGTGGTCGCGAACTTCATCGATTGCCATCGATTGGCATTAAACACACAATCAATCCGAAGCATGAAGTAAATACTTACATATGTTGTTTTGTAAAAAAAAATAATAAAGCTCCTTTCCATTGAGATGAAGTTTACATCATAAGCTTTAATGTTTCTGTTTTTCATTCGAGTTTCCTACTGTTTGCTAGCGCTAGAATTCCAAAGACACTTCGTTATTCGTGACCGAGTCAAAAATGGCGGACGTGACAGGCGAAACTCATCACCAGACTCCCACTGTTGTCTCGTTTTCGTTCCGACGTACGGACGACGTATTTTTGAGTTCTCTCTGCTACTGTTTGATTTGAAATATTTCGGACGAGCGAGAAAATGTTTATGGACTACAAGACAGAGTTTTAGAAAAATTACATTGTACTTAGACAGCGAGGAATTCTGTAAGTTGCGATTTCTATTTACTTTGCCAGGAGTTGGTTCGAAAGCAAACCAGACCGAAAAGCGTACGCTTCGTTGATGGAGGCGAATAAGACTTAAGCTCAAAACGTTTGTTTTAAATAATTATTGCCTTATTACTGTTAAGTTAGTAAGTTTCTCGTTGTATTGACATTTTTTGGAAAGGTTATCATTGTTGTTGCTAATAAAATATAACATACAAGAGAGACCGTGTGTTTTAAAGTAAACATATTTATCAAATACTAGTCAAATAAAAAACGATGGCAGTTAAATGATCGATTGAATTGGTAATCGATGATATTGATAATCGATGAAAATCGATGTTAGTTAATTGATCGATTGTCATCGATTATCGATGAAATTGATAATCGATGACAATCTATAATCACAAAAACTTTAGCGATCGATTGTTCATCGATTATCAATATCAATCGATTAATTGATATCGATTGTCATCGATTGTTATCGATTGCCATCGATTATCGATTCCATCGATTGTTCAGGTCCTGATATTTTAATAAACTCAAAGCATCACTGCAAACCCTTACACTCCCTCTTTAAAAGGTTTGACCTTTAAATACTCCCCCTCCCCTCTACCCCTATATATACATGTACATGCATAGGAAAAACATTGCCACATCTTAAAAGCTTTTTTCTTAACAGTAATACTAAGATTTTTAAAGATACACATTTAATTAATAATAAGTTTGCATGCACAGCTGCATACAGTGTCTAAAATGGCATGAATTTACTCACAAAGATTCCAGTTTTCCAGTAGTCATTAACCTTTGTTGTGTGCATTTTCCAAATTCCACAACAAGATTGTGATTTTTTTATGACAAATATAACATTTACTGTTGACATTCTGAATGAAACCAGCAAAACAGACCTCAAAATCTCAAAATTGTTGACATTGTTATGTAATCTACATGAACGCTCAATAGTGAACAGAACTACATGACAAGTGGATTATTTAATATATTTGGGAACGAAAGAGCTAAGTAATGAAGCTGAAGTTTATTTACTCTGACTAAATGAACAGTAATTTTACCTCCATCATGAATATCAATAAACTGCATACACTGAATCGATCTATTTCACTCGGAGTTAACGAAATTCCAGGTGCTTCGTGCAAACTGACATCACTTTCATTCTCATCTCAGCTGCTCTTCCAGCACTGTAAAACAAAATAATCATATCACAAGCATTTAAAAATCGTAAGCTTAATTTTCTTCGAGATGTGTTGAAGTGATATTCTTTGTGAATTCGTTCCTCGAAGGCCCAACAATTATTTGTTTACATAATCAAATCCTCCTATTTGATCAGTAAAACCTGGTAAAACTGAATTTTAAGGAATAGTATTTTTCAACATTGTTCATGTCACAAGCAAATGCTTAGTGGCGAAAGCAAGTAAAATGTGCCGTCAATATAAGGTTACTTTGCGTATAAAGTAAGCTTAAGACAAAACGTAGACATATTAAATGACGGAAACACTGCAGTTTTGTACTCACCAGTTGGCCGCAGTAGGTACACTCGTCTGCTCGTTTTATCTCCGTTCCCTTGTTCTCCGCTATTTCTTTGCCTGTTTCCTCGGCACCTCTCTTGCTATTTTAGTCGCTTTTCTTCGCTACTTTGCTACCAGGTTCGACAGGCGCTTTGCTATACTTTTTCGCCTGCTTTCTGTCCGGGTTTTCTGGATCTCTCGCGATCTCTTTCCCGTCGCAAATCGCTTAAACCCTGTTTCCTCGAAGTTAAGTTTACCCTGCTCTCGTTTGTAGTCATCGGCATAACAAGGAGCCAAAATAAATGTGTTTGTCTCAAGTTCTAACTTTCAGACTAGCTGTTTAGACCTCACACTTTTTTTTCCTCACACTGCAAAATTATTTCGCGCCAGTACTGCGCGAGTTGTCAAGACCTTTCAAGATCCCGGATGTGCGCAACACCGTACGTACGGACAGGGCTGAATAACGTCTGCGCATGTGCGGGATATTATGGCGCGCGCGGCCTAAGTACCACAACAACCCTTATCAAAATGGCGGCTTTTTTTAAAATATTTCGTGTAGTCCCCGGCTTTTCGCAAAAAAGGAGAGTTAAACTGAAAACAGTAGCTTATTTTTTTTAAACTAAGCCCGTCGAAGATAGACCATGGCATAGCTTTTTGTACAAAAGGGTTTAAAGTTTGTACAAGAGGTGAAAAGAGATCGTAAACACGATAGTGCACTCGCAAAATTTTAGAGGTATCGGAGATGACTGGTTACGCCGTATTATTATGGTGGGCTACGTTCACCTTAATGTTTTTGGCAACAACTGCAAGACCTACCGAGCGGGTTTGCTGGTTTACGAAACGGACCCGAGCTGGAGAAGAGTGTCAAGGTCCCCTGAGGCAGTTTGACGAGGCCATTGCCCGATTCGTGGATGGAAATTTGAATTGTTGGGCCTGCACTCGGCACTGGGCCAGAGCTACTCGTGAAGCGAACGAATGCTGCGCCTCGCCACTACTAGAACACTCTGCTGAGCTCTCGAAAAGAAATATTCCGAGGAGGTTTTACCGCTTATTTGACAGGTTAGGGGCTAACGTCCCTAATTATCGGTCAGGAACACGCTGGTGTAATAAATGTGCTTCGATTGCAGACAGTGTCTTCTTAAATGAGCCAGACTACATTCCTCCTGTGAAAGTAAGTGCATTTTTAGAATTTCATCGCACTCTGAGTCTGAGAAAGGACTTGAAATAGATAAGGGGGGATGGAAATAATTATTTAGCTATCGTAAATAAATAAATGAATGAAAAGAAGACAGAGAACAAACGACTGTAGCCATGTTTTTGTGTGTTTATTTATTTGGTCTTTTAATTAATAAAAGTGTTTTTTTAAAAAAGTGGCATGCATTTTTTTTTTCGACCCCGTAACAAAAATATTATGGCTATCTACTTTTTCATTTCAGAGACAGGCTAAAAGCTCCACCTACTCCACTGCTAAAATCAGTACACAATCATCTGACAAAGACCAGGTAAAGTAGAAACAATAACAATTATTTATTTATTTCTATTTAAAGTCTTGAAAAGAACTTGGAATAATTTTCTTTGTAAAAAACTTCTTAGGATAATGCTTCAAACAACTCCAATCGGCTTGACACAACCCTAAAAAGCAAAGAATCAACATCTTCAGGTAATTTAGGTACATGTACACTATCTTCCACAAATGTACCACTCTTGTGGTATTTATGTATTTGCTTGAATGAATACACCACTTTGTAGTACATTAATTTCAGTTTTGGTATTTCATCAATGGAATGGGGATAAGAGGATGGCTTTTAAACTAGAAAAGG
Organism: Oculina patagonica; assembly: GCF_052425735.1. Taxonomy (NCBI): domain Eukaryota; kingdom Metazoa; phylum Cnidaria; class Anthozoa; order Scleractinia; family Oculinidae; genus Oculina; species Oculina patagonica. Next base: position 11,369,358 of record NC_135762.1, read on the forward strand.
TATTTACACAAAAGAAAAGTGTATTTGTTTTGACTAAAAATGTAACTATTTATAATACTCACCTCTTTCAGTAATTTTCCAATCTCTCATATGGCCATGAATGTCCCTTAGACATCTTGCGTTCATATTTTAAAAAACGATACAGGGAAAGCGAATTATCCTGTAGTTTGTGGCGGTTGAATTCAACGATCCAAGTGTTTTGGTTTAAATGAAGTTCTGTCGTGTTCCCCGGCATTTCTTTGCGAAAAAACTTCGTTGCAGACTTGTTAAGAGTTGAAATTATAACTTGCTAAAGTTGGAAGAGAAAATACACGCGTTTCGGTACGAAAATAAAAGGAAATTCTCTCCACCACCTTTGCCGACGTTCACTGAACGACAAAAGAACCACACATCACGTTCGCGCCGAAAATTTGTCTTTGTTGTGATGACATCCTGCACATGCGCAGACGTTATTCAGCCCTGTCGTACGTACGTTTGTACGCCGCCGTACGCGCCCGCGAGGCATGCCGCTAGCCATGATGACCATGAAAACTCGGATGCAGAGGTTTCCTATTTTATTTCATGTGTTTTTTTTTTTTTTCATGTGTTTTTTTTTATGGGTATGGTGCTCCGCTCTGCGGCCCTTACGGGCCGCTAAGGAGCTCCGCTAAAATGTCAACTGGTAACAGTTTAGCTAGTCGAATGAGGTGTCCAAAAGACATCTTACAGAGTATTTCTATTTCTTTGATGAAACAGAAAATATTTTACATGATGTCCTTTTCATGCTAAGCAGGTTTTAAATCTAAGTATTCAAGAGGCTCACTCAGCGGCTTCATTTGTTGGTCACTTAGTTTTTGATCCTATGTTGATTTGTGGGGGAGGAGGGGTCAAAAACGTTTACTTGACCCTAAAGGGGGGAGCTAAAAAGTTTACTTGAGCATAAAGGTGGGGGTGGCATAAAAAGTTTCTGGTGTTGCCTTCTCCCATTCACCAACCCCCTCCCCGTAAATAATGACCACTCCCTAAGCAGGCATTTGTAACAACAATATTGTTGTCTGATCTTGCAACTGGATGGGATAATAATCCATCACAAGTTTTACTCCTGGGTGGAAGGAGGCAGCATGAGAGCAAAGACTTGCCCAAAAACACAACACAGTTCAAGCCAGAGTCCAATGCACTGGTCCTCACCATGTCTCCCTTGGTTTAGCCTGTATTCAAGAGAAGCCTAAGTGGCTCACTAGGCAAGCACTAACTTCCAGTTTCCGTAGCTTGATATTGCTACAAATACCGGTATCTACTCCACCCTAAAAGGAAGGCTAGTCCCCCCCCCCCTTAAGCACTAAATTATCTGGTACCTATAATATATTTTTTTATATATATATATACACCTTTGTGGAGAGAGGCTGCATAAGAACATAGCATCTTGTCCAAGAACACAACACATATAACTATTTCCCTCTTGGATAATCTCAAACTAAAACTTAAATAAGTAGCCAAAGGGTAACTTGCTGTGAGACAAGAGCAATAAACACAAAGTAACTTAGACAAAGGTTGATCAGTTTCACATAACAACAGCATGAGGATTACCTTGTCAAGTGGTAAGTAGGCCAGTAGAGATTCATCTCCATTTCCCCATTTCCGTTTAAACTGCATGAGCCACATTATACATGTACTGGCAGCAGGCTGCAATTAAAATAAACCATATCATTATTAATACTGCATTAAAAAAATTAAAATCAAAACAGCGTAAGTCTCTTCCATGAAGTTCATCACAAACGAAGTGTTACTTAAACTTATTATCTCGACTTACTAATTATGCAAAGAAACAAAAAAAGCATTGTTTATAAAATTCTATTGATAAAATTTATGCATCTTACCATTACTTATTCAATGAAGTGCCACAGCTGATAAGCACCCACCCTGAAGGTAGGAAAAGTTAATAAGTGCCCAGCCTCAAATTAGCATCTACGTCCCCCACAAAAAAAAACCCTGAAGTGCAAAAGACGAGTATTGAATAGTGAAATTGTCTTAGTTCTACTAACAGACTTCCTGAAGACTGAGTGTTCTTAGTATTTTACAGGAAGTTTCAATGAACAGTTACAATTCTGCTTTGGTACATCTTCATGTTTTGTTATTATTTACTTGTTTTGGTGCAAAATAAACTCACTTCTTGCTGAAAATGGTGAAGGAATTAAGAAAACTAAAGAAAGAACAAGAATAAGCACCCACTCCCAAGATCCAAAAATTTAATAAGCGCCGATGGCAGTAAAATTAATAATTTTTTGGTATGTTGTTTTCCTAATGTATTGATTTACCCGGTACTACGTTTTCAGCATTCGCTAAGAATAGAATGCTTAGCTGAATCATAATTTATTGCATACTGTAAAATTCAGGTTATAAGCCCCCCACTCCCCCTGCTGCTTATAAGCCCCCCTGGTATTAGGCCTGTCTACCTGGAAACAAAAAAATACATATGGTTATACTGTACATGTAAGCCCCCCCCCCCCCCCCCCCCCCTCCCCAGATATAAGCTCTGCTAGATGACATTACAGAACAGGGATACCCGGTAAATGTTGCTTTATTATGACTTTTCAACTTAAAATCTTATTTCGATCAACATTGCCATGCCTCTTTTCGAAAAAACGCTCCCCCCCTCCCCCCCCCCCCCCGGATATAAGCCCTCCTATTTACAAGACCATGTTAAACCCTTTACGAAGCTGTTTGTTAGCTCAGGGCCTATAACCGGAATTTTACGGAATTCCATTGATCTTAGATGGTTGCATGTTCTGTTTCTCATCAGGTACAATGAGGAACAATTAAATTGTGACAGTTCTATTGCAAATTGAATAACCTTGGTTCGCAGTCTTACTGTGCAACCAGGCCATGAAACCCATCAGTAAGATGTGACAAAAAGGTCTAAATATTGTCAAAATGAAATGGTACGGTACCTGCTACCAAGTGTTTAAATTAATTTTCCAAATTATTCTCCCTGGAACCCCAGCATTTCCTGTGCCTGGTTTCCCATCCTTTTTTAATTAGTTTTTAACTATTTTCTTATTTTTGTCTGAATATGGCACAATTTGAAACAAATTGTTCATTATCACAGAGGTCAACTCTGATACAAATGTATATCAATATAAACAGAACAAATTGCAACCCTGGACACCCTGATCTCATGGAACCTACACTAACCAGCGAGCTACGTTGGCAACCAAAGTGGCGTGAGTCAAATACATTTGCTATGACACATTGATTACCAGACACAGAGTTGACCTCTCTGATGATGAACAATTTGTGCGAAAAACGCCATGTACGGGTATGTTCAACAACAACAACCATTTTATTTTGCCAAAAATGGATATACAAAATGTACATTCATATGGTCTATATATATTTAGAATAGAGCCGCTGTATACCCGCGATGGAATTTTAGCGGGCATTATTTTTAATAGAACATAGCTGAAAACTATAGAAGCCCGGTACCCCGGATACTGTGCGAATTGTTTGTCGAATTTCGCTGAACGACTTTGTCGACTTCGCATCTATTCTCTTGTTTTGTTGTTTAAATGATGCTTTAAAGCAGCGAGTTTTTATCAGAAACGTTTAACCTGCTTAAATGGAAGTAAGACAGTGCCAAAGAAAGCGACAGATGAAGAAAGAATCGTTGAAATTTGTTGTTTTTCTTTGGAAAAAAAATTGGAAATTATTTAGTAAAACAAGCCGGACTCTAGAAATGCTTTGAGGTAAGAAACCTTTTTTAGCCACAATCTGAAGACAGAACACTCCACTTTTGTTCTTTTAAAATCGAGTAAGAGGCGAATTTGAAAAACTTGCTGCGAAACGAACGCATGAAAATTTTTCATTTGAATGAAATTGAAGTAGGCTTAACCAAACTTGAATGCGTAAATATTTCAACTAGATTTGTCGGCTTTGTGAGAATCTTTTGGAAGTTGGAGAAAGGACATGAATGAAATGGTATCTTGGTTTATTTATAAAGAAGCCATCAAAGAAAAGAATAAACTAAACTTTCACTTTTACCAATGTTGCGTGCGTTTGTAAAATGCCGTGAGCGGCCGCGAGTCTTGTAAGTTCTGTGCTCTTTTTAATGCTATATTCTAAACCCACTAGAAGATGGTTTTCCTATGTCCTATAAGAAAATAATGCACTTTTGAGGTCTAGAAAAGCAGCTGAACGCCCTCGCCTGACGGCTCGGGCATCCACTAGCAGCTTTTATAGACCTCAAGCGTGCATTATTTTCTTATAGAACATGGAAAACCATCTTCTAGTAGGTAAATAATATCTGGTCTGATGAGCATTGTCTTTACAACCAACATAAGTAATTCCCAGTCCGAGAGGCCTTGGAGCAAATGTCTGGTAATCAACGTCCCTTTGTAGCTTTTATTCGACTCACTCGACTGTGGCTGCCTCAGTAGCTCAGTGGTTAGAGCACAGGCGGCCCAAGCGCACTATGTGAATTATTCATAAAGTATAAGCGAACGTAACCCTTACCTATGAACGGTGTTGTGTTCATTCTCATCCCCATAGCCCTTTCGTTTGTCTTAGCCGGCTGGGCCTTGGCACGAGGAAACAAAGGGCTCTGGGGACACAGAATTCCAAGACTTCCGGTCTTCATGTATGCAGTCATGACGTTTCAAAAGAATGTATGAGAGAATCGTTACGTTTTCGATTTCCGTTTAGGAATTCTTTGTTCCAAACAGCCAATAAAAAAAATCGAATTAATTCAAAAATCCTATGTCCCCAGAGCCCTCCGTTTTCTCGTGCCAAGCGGGCTAAGAGAAACGAAAGGGCTATGGGGACGAGAATGTGTTGTGTTACAAAGATGCAATTTATAACGGTTTGTATGGGAACTCAACGATTTTGTTTCAAAAGGAATAATACATAATGTTCTGCTAATAAAATCGACTAACCTTATTGCCTTGTTGTATTCTTTCTTGTTCGTCCGCTTCTCAAGCCATTTTGAAGCGTTTTCGGCGAGTTAGCGCTGGCTGGTGGTGTTCCACTAACTTCGTTTATAGTGGAAAAACAAGCGCTCTCATTGTGCAAACCAGGGCACATAATTTCCAATTCCCTGTATGCTGTTTTATCTAACGGCCAAATAATATCAAATAAATTCACTTCTGCTCCTTTCTTCTTCAGGGCATTTTCCAACTTGTGGCAAAAATAGTCTCCTCCTCCCGTCACAAGCACTCTTTTCCCTTAAGGGCCCACTGACGGATTTCTCGCGCGTTGCTAAGGTGCTAAAAGAGCGCGCGCTGTATTGCGTGTACGGTTTACTCACGCTATCTGTACGCGCCAGATGTACAAAAAAAATTCCTTTCGAGCACTTCTTCAAACTCGCCAAATAAGATGAAACAATAAGAACTACCGAAAAACTTCCTGACTATAAAAAGTTGACTTAAATTGAACCAGGAAAAGCAGTTTTTTTTACACATGCAAATAATCTCAAAAGCGTACGCGTACAACTAGCGCGCGCACCGTTCTCTTGTCAGATGAATTACGCATGCGTTAACAAAATGATTTCCGGTTTGCAGGAAAAATCTAAATACTTGGCGGTCTTTAATTTGATTCACTTTTTTTCGACGTTATATTTTTCCGACCTGGGTCGGGAACATAACTAAGTATTCATTTGCTTAAATCATTTTTAATAAAAATTTTATGGACAAATCAATATTTTAAATCTCTCTAAAAAAATTATTTTCCATAATGAAATGAAACCCATACTTACCAAGATACAAAAACAAATTTAGATCATGACACCATGAATGATTTTCTGATAACATGCAAAACATCAAAAATTTTAAACTTTTTCTTTATTGGTCACGTGATCATGGGCGTGACCCGATGACGTCATATTTACGTTATGGACTGAGTAAAAGATTCAACCATAACTAAACAAGAAAAATTTCTATAACTATATAACCGTGAATGTCCCTAGCAACGGGTCCAAATATATACGTCAGTGGGCCCTTAAAATATTTAGACAAGATTTGCCGGATCTCATCGGTCTCTTCCGCCATTTTGTATGAGCCTGCAGTCAACCAGCGGGAAACTCGATATCACTTCGTGTAAGCTTTAGTTTTGTGTCGCAAAATATACAGCTTCCGGCATGTTAGGAATATTTGTGATCAGTGTGACATCGCTAATCTCCGCTAGCAACTACAGAATAAGTAAACCAGTTAAAGTCAAATAATCAGTGCACATAATGGGCAATGGGCAATCAGCAAGAACTGCTCACCAAAGCAGTAACGTCGGAGGACATAAAATCTGCAATGTCATGTTTCTCTGCAACGAGACTGGAAGTCGTCAAAGGGTGGTTTGTCGACCTTCAACAGAGAGTTTGCTGTTAATTTTGCTAAAACATCGAGTTGTAGCATTAAGGTTCACTGTTATGTCTCGCAAAGCGATGAACTGGACAGAGAAGATGCCAGACGACACGGAGTGAACTTAATCACTGCTGAGAGTATTCCTGGATCTACTGATCAACTCGATTGGTTGAAAATTCCACCACCGGAACTTCCGCATCCCGATGTCGTGGTTGGCCATGGAAGGAAGTTGGGCATCCCTGCCTTTTTCATCGTCCGAGCTGCAAACTGCAAGTGGGTACATTTTGTCCACGTGTTTTGTGAAGACCTCGGAAAATTCAAGCTTACAGAAAGCGGTGCAGATACAATTGAAGAGAATGAGAACAAACATAAAAGTGAAATTGAGCTGTGCAGAGCTGCAGATGCAGTTGTCGCTGTGGGTTCACGACTACTTCGGAAATACAGCAGAAGTCTCCCAAATGTTAAGGTAGAGCTCATCACCCCTGGCATTTTGGAAAAGTTTTCCAGTGAACCGACACAGTTGACCACATGCACAGTAGCAAAGCGGAAGTTCAACGTCTTTATATGTTTGGCCGAGCAACGTTTGAGGATCTTACTCTCAAAGGTTATGACATTGTAGCAAATGCCATAGGTTCTCTTGGAAAAAGATTTGAGCTAACATTTGTTGGCTCGCCTACAGGTGAACACAGAAAAATAGAACAATGGTTTCTTGACAACACACGCATAAGCCGCAACCAAATAACAATCCGCAGATACTGCAATAAGCAAGATGAGCTTAAAATGATGTTCCGAGAATCAGACTTGGTTGCTTTGCCTTCTAGGACAGAAGGCTTCGGATTGGTTGCCCTGGAAGCCATTTCTGCTGGTGTCCCTGTTCTTGTTACTGATGAATCTGGAGTAGCTGAGGCTTTAGAGAAAGTAAAAGGTGGAAAGTCTGTTATCGTTGAGTCAGAAGATTTCAGAGTGTGGGCAGAGCGGATCCAAAAGGTATCCAGACAAAGTCCTGAAGAGAGAGAAAACTATGCCAAACTACTCAGAGAGAACTACAAGAAGACCTACTCTTGGAGCACAGAATGTGAGAAATTCAAAAGGATGATTCAGGATTTAGTGGGCCAGCCACATGTTACTTCTATTCAGAAAAATGGTATGTTTGCATTTACGTTTGCCGTTCTTGATAGTTTTGATTGTTTAAGAAAACAGCTTTTTAAAATAAGCTGTTTTCACTGAAAGCTGTTTTCTAAAGGGTTATGTGGAAATTTTCATATTTGTTTATTTGTTTAAAAAACTCTACATGCAGAGGGTAACAGTAAAATCACTATGTTAATATTCATCTTTTAGTCCTGAGGGTTTCCCCTATAAACATGACAGGGGAGCTTGATATGGGCTAAAATTTGTGAATTGTTACCTTTTATAGGGAACTAAAACCTAAAATGACTGCTGCTACATGTAGAGTTGTAGCTGTTTCTTTTAGGGACTTTTTAAGTCATCGACCTGAAAAGATGGGAACCATAACCACAATTATTTGTTACGCAAATAGTTTTTATTTCTGAGTTGCCAGTGCCAGTGTATAATACTACCTAGAGCTCTCAGGGGGAGGGCGATGAATTTGGGTGGTCCCCAGAAATCAAGATTCTGGTACCTTTTAGGGGCATTTTCCCCCGGGCAGTATGTCAAAAGGCAAACTATTCTTTGGAACAAAAGGTCTCAAAACTCTGGCATTTCTTTGTTGGCCCTGAGGGACTTGTCATTTATTATGAGGAAGAGGCCAGAGCCTGTAAATAAAAAAAACTGGGAAATTCAGGGGAGATCAATTATGAGATATTTTCCTACCCTGTGTATAAACTTTTGACTTTCCAGGAACAGCAATTTAACTTTGGCTTTAAAGTGAAATCTTTTGCAAAATTTAATACTTTGTATGGAGAATTTTTGCGGGAATTGCATAATTGTGGGTGTCAAGCGATCAAACACTTAACAATGTTTTTGACTTCATGGAAGAATTTAAACATTCTGAATTCAGCCATTTTGCCTAGTAAACTTCAGTACAATACACGAAAGCAAAGAAAGAAAGCAAATTTATATGTGTGAATTAATGTTGTTATGGCGAAGTTAAAAACTGAAAAAGGAAGTTGCCTGACCGAAGTAATTTTGTTCGATTGGAAACCACATCAGAAGTTTTCCAAGGTTTTTTTTGACAGGTGAACTACCATGAAACATGGTTGAAATTTAGTGTGATAAATGATCATCACAGTGAATTTCCAGTTTAAGCGATTGGAATAAAGAAGCCTGAAAAAATCCAGGGCTTCAATGGGATTCGAACCCGTGACCTTCGCGATACCGGTGCGACGCTCTACAAACTGAGCTATTGAAGCCACACATTGGGAGCAAGGTCAATTGTGGTCGAGTTCATATTTTCCTGTGAGAGGAGTGAAATGATGTAATGTATATGAAATGATTCATATATGAACTGCGGATGTATATGAGAGTGATACATGATCATCGCAGTAAATTTCTTCCAATTTAAGCAATTGGAATAAAGAAGCCTGAAAAAAATTCACTGCAATGATCATTTATCACTCTCATATACATCCGCAGTTCATATATGAATCCTTTCATATTACATTACACCATTTCACTCCTCTCACAGGAAAATATCAACTCACAATTGACCGTGCTCTCAATGTGTGGCTTCAAAAGCTCAGTTGGTTAAGTATGCACCGGTATCGCAGAGGTCAAGGGTTTGAATCCCGTTGAAGCCCTGAATTTGTTTCAGGCTTCTTTATTTTAATTGCCCAGTTAAATTGGAAATTCACTGCGATGATCATTTATCACTTGTATACATCTGCCGTTCATATATCAATCCTTTCATATACATTACACCATTTCACTCCTCTCACAGGAAAATATGAACTCACAATTGACTGTGCTCCCAATGTGTGGCTTCAATAGCTCAGTTGGTAGAGCGTCGCACCAGTACCACAGAGGTCACGGGATCGAATCCCGTTGAAGTCCTAAATTTTTTCAGGCTTCTTTATTCCAATTGCTTACTGAATTGGAAATTCACTGCGATAATTATTTATCGCTCTCATATACATCCGCAGTTCATATATGAATACTTTCATATACATTACATCCCTGTTGAAATTGTTTTAGAACTTAGTTAAAGCGAGTATTTCCTTTTTCTTTTCTCAAATTGTGTGATCTTGTACGAATTATGTGATTTTTGATTATTTATGCAAAAAGTTGCTATTTGAAGTTGATGGTGCAAAATCACACCATCGCCTAAAAAAATAATCAGAAGGCCTGAATAGAATTACTGTGTGATTTACAGCCAAAATTGCCTCATTTTCCATATTGAATGATGACATCAACCACTGAAGGAATGACTAGAAAACAACGCAACACATGTGGGTGGTGGACAAAATGCTGACCCTTAAATGGACTACCTCTTAATTAAAATACTATTCTGAGTGAGAACTATTTCCTAAGCTGCTGTTATACTCACATTGTATATCCCTTGTTTAGGCTATAACTCTGGCTGCCATGTTGAATTGCTGGTTTCCAGCTGACGTCACAGCGGTCATGTTGGATGACAGAAACAAAGCGTTCTCCTCCGCTGGGAACGAAAGTTTTTTTATTATGCAAATTCCGCAAAAACATGTTTTATTGTTTTGTCATCCAACATGGCCGCCTTGTCACGTGGTTGCAAACCAAGAATAGATTACACTATTCCATGAACATCGATCCGCTGACCTAAAAAAGTGAAGACTCATGCTCATGTGGCACTGAGCTTGCTTTAGAGGGATTCGTCAGACTCGATGGCTGACCCAAAAGGGAAAACTGATTTTACATTCCAATTGAAGATGATTAACTTTGTTTGTGTCCTAATTTCCATGAACCTCGGCTGATATAACTTTCTGACAATATATCTTTGATACATACCAGTTGCCTTACCCACATACTAGCATTTCAATACGTTTTGAAGTTATGTTTACAGAGTATGAAGTTTGATTGAATGATTTATTAGAATCTATGCTAACTGTAATCAGTGGATGTTCATTTAGTATAATTAAATTATTATAATAATAAAGTATTTTTTGTTTGTCTCACGACGCAATCACGTGTGATGGAGATCGCGACGTTTGTACTGCACACTGGTAGTCTTCATCAGCCGATAAGGTCGACTGGCTGTGCGTGAACTTATAAAGCACGCTGCCGCGCTATGATTGATTGGTTTTTAACAGCTGTGGTTGGTGCATTTCGATACTCGCTGTTTCTGTGTCCTGTTGTTCCCTCAGCGGTCCGCTGTCGTACAGTTCTCCTGTTGTTGTGTTTTTTGATCGTTGGCATCCCTGCTTCCCGGATGCTTCAGGAATTTCAATTCCATTATCCCTGTTGATATTATTAGGGTGAAGTCTTATGTGAATTGCCTCTTTGACCCTGCGTGTGTACCAGTGTGGTTCACGATCAATAAACTTTACATCATTCCAAAGCGGGTAGTGTCCGGTGTTGTTGGTGTGTTCTGCAACGGCGGAGGTCTGGGTACGGGCGAGTCGGATGCCCCGGTCGTGCTCTTTGATCCTGTCTTGCATAGGTCTTCCCGTCTCACCAATGTAAACTTTGCCACATTCACAGGGAATCCTGTAAACAACGCCATCTTGCTTAGTGGAATCAACAGCGTCTTTAGGTCGTACTAGGTGTGATCGTAGTGTGGTTTCCGACTTGAAAACAGCGCGCACGCCTTGTTGTTGTAGGCAGCGGCGAAGTTGTTCGGAAAGACCTTTAATGTAGGGCAAAACCGCAGTGGATTTAAACTCGGTCGCGGGTTCAGCATTGGTGCTCGGTTTTCTGGTCTTGGTGATCTTCTGCAAGAAAGAAAAAGGATAACCATTAGAAACAAGAACAGATGACAGATGTTTTTTCTCCTTGGAGATAACAGATGGTTTTGTTACGAGGCGTTTAGCGCGTTCGTAAAGACACTTAACAATACCGCGTTTACTGATTGAGGCTGATGTGAATCATACCTTAAGTATTGATCAGTGTGCGTAGGCTTCTTGTATACGCTGGTGGTGAGGCGGCCGTCTGGTTCTCTCGAAACTGCGGTGTCAAGGAAGGCGAATTTGCTGTCACTCTTTGTTTCCATGGTGAAGCGGATGGAAAGCGGCTGGAGGTTTAGATGTTGTAAGAAGCTGTCGACGTTTTCGCGATCCAAGATGGTGAACGTATCGTCTACGTAGCGTTTCCATATCTTAGGTTTGTAGGATAATGAAGTTATAGCCTGCTCCTCACAGCTCTCCATGTAGAGGTTACCAATAACAGCGGAAACCAGACTTCTCATGGCTGCGCCTTCTTGTTGTTCGTAGATTGATCCGTTATACTGAAAGTATGTGGTTCTCATTACTAACGTCAGAAGGTCAGTGATCTGAGCAGGTGTTAGCGTTGTGCGGTCAGCAAGGCTGGGATCGTTCTCTAGTTTCCGTAGCGCGGCTTGTACAGCGCCGTCGATAGAAACGTTTGTAAACAGCGACTCTACGTCAAAGGACACCATGATCTCGTTGTCTAGGACTGTCTCACTGCTGATGATGGATACGAAGTGGGCTGAATTAGTCACCGTAAAATCCGAGTTACCTGTTAAAGGAGACAAGATGTTAGCTAAGTAGGCGGATAAATCATATGCAAAGGTGTTAACACATGACACAATGGGTCTTAAAGGTATATCGGCCTTCTGGATTTTTAGTAAACCATAGATTCTTGGCGGCTGTTTGTGTCGAGGTCTGATCTTGTTGTAAACGGCCTCTGATAGATCTCCATTTCGTTTCAGGGTAAGCAGTTTTTCAGTCAGCTGTCGAGTCAAACGGTCTGTCCGGTTATTGTTCAGGCGCTGGTACGGTCCGGTCTCGATCAGGGTAGACATCTTGGTGCGGTAGGTATCAGCATCCATGACGACGCTTGCACGCTCTTTGTCTGCTGGGAGAACCATGATGGACTCGTCCTCCTTTCGGCTTTTGAGCGCGTCTCCCATTTCCTTCGTGATGTTAGGCTCTGGTGGTTCTGCTTCTTGAAGTCTTGAAGGATATTGTCCAGCAGACAAAGGGCGTGCAAGCGTAGTCATGGATGAATGCCCACGATCAAAAAACACAACAACAGGAGAACTATACTACAGCGGACCGCTTAGGGAACAACAGGACACAGAAACAGTGAGGATCAAAAAGCACCAATCACAGCTGTTGAAAACCAACCAATCACAACGCGGCAGCGTGCTCTATAAGTTCACGCACAGCCAGTCGACCTTATCTCCTGATGAAGACTAGCAGTGTGCAGTCGAAACGTCGCGAACTCCATCACACGTGATTACTTCGTGAGACGAACGAAATATACTTTAATATTATTGTACTCTACCACGATGAATAACCACAACATTTTTTACAATAATTATTATTATTCATTCAAAATATTTCTCCGTTTTTGATTGGCTTTCAATCCCTGATTAATTCCAACTAACAGGCTAGCGCCGACCAAATTTGGAAGAAGGTTCTATTATACGACGATTGACGTCATTTTAATGACGTCAATTGCCCTTCATTGAAAATTAACCGATCGCAACCTCGTGTCCACGTCGCACGGCAACTGCTCTGATGCAGAACGACTTAAAAAAAAATAGCGAGATTATTTTGTGCAGTACGACGAGCAGAAAATTACAAAATTATTAGAAGACAAGGACATTTTTAACACCAAAAAGGCAACAAAGGGGATTCAAACGATATTCAAAGCTTATCTTCAAGAAAAACAAATTCCTGAACCAGGCACAGCGGAGAAAATTTTACGTAAAAGTAAGCAAGAACGATGTTGACCTGTTTTAGAAAACGTCGCCTTGTGTCGTCCGATTTAGCTTCACTAGACACTTCAAGCAACTGCTGAGTATCGAAATTGTAAAGAACAAGAAATTTTTTTGAAGGAAACCGAGTTTTGAAGTTTAAATCAAATTTTAAAGCGAAATTTGTTGTATATTGTGTACTTTGGCTACTGTAAAAACCCTATTAAATTCATTTTGTGCATTTGGAGCTCTGGAAATATTTTGAATGAAAAATAAAACAATAATTATTATTGCATTCGGCTTTCGTATGATATGAAGAATTATGCAGATCTCGGAGGGAGGATAACACCCTCCTCGATCTGCATAATTTTTCATATCATACTCTGCCTCATCCAATAATTGCTAATTATACTTTATATTGATACAGTCGCCAAGGAAATTGAAAAAGATGTGGCTTATCTGTGTAAACAGAAAGTGATTGAACGTGATGCCATCAGCAAACTCTCCAAACAGCAAAAACGGAAAATAAAGGATTTGGAAGTAAAACACGATGCCGTTGTAACCATCGCAGAAGCAGTTGGCCGCATAAGTATAAAGGGTGATGCAGAAGACGTGTTAGATGTTGCCACCACAATTCACGAAATCCTCAACCAACAGATAGAAGAAGTGCACACTCGAGGCGTTGAAGAACTCGTCTCCAAAAACACCCAGTGGTTCTTTAATGATGATGATGGCAGTCTGGAACCCTATGACACCAGGGCTAACTTGCAAATAGAAAAGGCGTTTGGTGATGGCCGAAATTCTGTTATAGTCTTAATCGATGATGTAAGATGTGAGATTGACTTTAAGAATATGAAGGAAACTTGTCTTGATGATGGAGATGAAAGAGGTGTCGTCCGAAAAGAAATTGGGAAAGGTTAGTTATTTTAACTAACAACTAATTGATAACTTCTCCCATTTCATGCGATATAATGGTTATTCCGTTACTGCTATTTGAATACATGAAGCAAGTTCTGGGAAAGAAACATCGATTCGCTTTCACATATACTTTTTTGTCGTAACGTCACTATGTAAAGGACAATTGGCAGGTACAACTCTTTACAGTGACGATATACAACAAAACCACGCGAATGTTTTTTTTTTTTACCAAAAAAAACACAAAATTTCTCAACGACATTTTCTGACAAATTGCTATAGTTATCATCAGACAGCTACCACAAACTTGAAAACCGCAGACTTAACTTATTGCGGAAGTCATCCACGTTCTACAGTTTTCGCAACTTGCACATGGAAGTTGCTGTAATTATTTTGTAAATTATAATTACCAGGTATTCCATTACCTATTGAATGGGGCATGCATCCAAAGGACAGTGCCGGCAAAGAGAAAGAGGTTCATCTAGTGCCATTGGACCCCTTCAATGATGCAAACGAGTACAAAAAGATTGAAGATGAAGTCCGCAAGACCGCCAATGTCACTATCACTAAGATTAAAAGAGTGCAGAACCCTGCCCAGTACCGTGAGTATATGGTCAGAAAGTACAAAATGGAACAAAAGAAGGGGAGCAACGAAAAAATACTTTTCCATGGTACAGCTGTGGGCAGCTGCCCCAGTATCAACAAATTTGGTTTCAACAGAAGCTTTTGTGGGAAAAATGGTAAGATCCTAATGTAAAAGAGTGATGAGCCACTATTTACTTAAATTTCTAAGTACATTTGGCCGAGGCACCTTTATTTAACAATTGGTAAACGTCACAGCGTGCACTACTGAGTTACAGATACACGCGTGAGGTTGCTACCGAGGGTATCTAGCTTCGTTCGTGCTTAGCAACTCTTCCAAGTGCATCTGTAACTCAATAGTGCACTCTCTGGCGTTAACCATTTATTTTATAGCACAACTTTTAAGCGATTTATTACAATTTCCTAGAATTAAAAGTGCGCGCGCTTTTTTTAACAATTGTGTGTAGTGCTCGCGTTAACACCGACGAAAACATAAAAGAAAAAAAAAATTGAATTATTTTAAACTTGCATTATATCTCACACTCTTTCTTTCTCAGCTTTTCAAATTCGCAGGAAAATCGAGAAACATATAAAAACTCGTGAAGTAGTGGCACTTTCTTGTGCCATGTTGCATCTGCTCAGCGCGCGCGCTCAGGTTAAAGGCATACGTCAGCGTGCACCGATTGGGAAAATAGTAGACGCTAAATTAACCAATCAGAGGGCACGCTTAACTTTAATGGAGCTATAAAACTAAACAAACAAAGTTTTCGGTTCTTGATAAACACTCAAAAAGAAATTGTTTCTTAAATTGAATCAAACTGTACATACTTACTAAACGGATTGAATCGACCAAGGGCGTGATCTATGAGAGTTGTAAACGTTGTACAGTTTTGAAGTGGTGGTTATTGACGGGCACATTTTAATTTGTTGATTAGTATTTATTCACAATCAAAGTATTGTATCAATAACAAATTAAATTATATCCTGCATTAAGCTAACTTAAGCGGTACAACTGAATTTGTGTGATTCAAGGTCGTGAATGGTGTCATTTGTATCTGTTTTTTAGCCACTGTGTATGGAAATGGCGTGTATTTTGCCCGAGATGCTTCATATTCTACACAGGCCAGGTATTCGCCACCAGATGGAGCAGGAAACCGCTACATGTACCTAGCGCGTGTCCTTGCTGGTGAATACACGACTGGACGCCAGGGAATGATCACCCCACCTCCCAAGGGAAGTGACGCCACAGATGCTTACGACACTGTCGTAGACAACCCTGGAGATCCAAGTATATTCGTTGTGTTTTATGATAATCAGTGTTACCCAGATTATCTAATAACTTTTAAATGAGAAGACCAAGTGTTATGTGCTACTCAAACGTAAAAGGGCTCTGGATAGCCTATTTGAATATTTCAAAACCTTAAGTTACTCATTTGAGATAAATAATTTTTGTTAAAAGACATAAAAAGGACTGTGTCGCGGCTGAGTTGGGTAAATTTTGTAAAGTTTTGCCAAATACTCGTTATGAAACTTAACGTTTGCCAAAAAATGACTTCTTTGGATAGAAATGACAAAACCATAGCTTCATTGCAACCAAATGTGTCTCCCTGGCGTTATAATTTAAAGTTACAACTTTGGAAACTGTTCAGCCCAACAATATTTCAAAAACCCATATGGTAATCCGTTTCAATCTTCGTCACTTTTGGTAATCCATACCTTCGTTTGTATTTGCTGCATTATTGAAATGTTTCGTCACCATTTTAAGAGGTATTTTTTTAATTTCACCAAATTTGATAGTCTTTTCCCATGTCTAAATTTGGATAAAATCCGTGTCACAGTCCCTTTAATTTTAAGACATTTATTAATGTAGTTCAAACCAGTTTGAATTCGTGCCTCTGATGGCCGCGACAAAATTCTGTCGCAGCGACAAAGATTGTCGCAGAAATACACAATGTCGCACGAGGCAACATGTTGCAGCAGCTTGTCGTCGCGACATGTTGCATCATATGTTATTCATTACCTATTACTGGTAAAGGAATGATTATCCACGTTTTTTTTCTTGATTTGAACCCTAGGGCGCTTATCATTTGTCAGGTCTGTTTGTCCATACTGGTCAGAAATAAAGTACAGTCGAAGCTCTCGTAAGCGGACACCCTCGGGACGCGAAAAAAGTGTCCGTAACTGGAGCTGGCCGCTTACGAGAATGGTTCTCGTAAGTGGCCACTAGAGGTGTAGGGGAAAGATGGCCGCATACGGGAACTTGCCCAGCTAACAACAACCGGACGGACGTGGATGACGACAAAACAAACACTAAAATATGGTACTGTAATTACTGTAAAATCACTGTGACGAATGGCGATGTGATGTTGATTTACAAAAGCAAGATACAGAGGTAGTTAATAGGATTTTCTTTGGGCTGTCCGCTTACGGGAGCTTAAAAACAAAGAAAACGTCTTAGTCGTAATCTCTGCGCGGCCGCTTACGGAAATGTCCGCTTACGAGAATGTAAAAATACAGAGTTTGTATGGGAGTTAAAACGGGGTTTCAGACAAGGCAACCGTAAGTAGAGCTGTCCGCTTACGAGAGTGTCCGTTAAGAGAGCTTCGACTTTATGTGTCCTGTGAACTGTCTATGGCCGATGTCGCGAGACTTTTGGAATAGACCTAATCGTTCTTTCGCTCTAGGACGAAATGCATAAAGCACAGAACGTTTGAGTTCAGTCGGTGCTACATCATTTGAAGTTCTCGCTATTTTTTTCTGCCACTGCAAAAGTGGACGTGGTCGTTTGGCATACAATCAAGTCCAGTGGGAACCAGACATCTTAGGACGCTCATGCCCAGGGAGGGGGGGGGGGGGGGGGGAAGGGTACTTCGGCTTGTAAATGACGGGAATGATCGAAGGATTTTTTTGGGTTTGAAATTTTCGATTCCGGTATTTTTTTGGGTTGGAAAATTTGGCAAGTATTTTTTTGGGTGACTTGATTTAAATAGGGGATTTTTTTGGGTATCAAAAACGAACTAAAGTGCCTTAGCGCGGTCTTGGCATAGTTATGGTGTGATGAATAAACAAACATTTTTTTTGTGTTATATTATTGTGCCTCCAGGTAATTACAGCAAGGCGCCCAAATGTGTGACCACTTTTAATTTATTCACATTCTTTCGTGCAGATTTAATCCAATCAGAAGTCAACTGCAAGCTATCCACGGCTTTTGATTGGATTAAATCTGCACGAAAGAATGTGAATAAATTAAAAGTGGTCACATATTTGGGCGCCTTGCTGTAAGGGGTAATTTGACAAGGGATTTTTCTGGTAGTTAATTTTGGTTCAGGGATTTGGGGTAATGTCGGAAGACTTAGGGATTTTTTTGGGTCCTGGGTTTTGCCTCCATTCGATCATCCCCGTCATTTACAAGCCGGAGTACCCCCCCCCCCCCCCTTCTCCTGGGCGTTCATGCCTGATGGATTGTAAGCTCCGTAAGTGGAAAGTTTAGTAATGTTTACAGGCTTCAGAGTGAATGAGGTGGAAATTTTTTGTTGAAGTGTTGTTGTCGTTACCGAAGCACTAGGCTAAATGCGGATTTTCACAGGCTCGTAACTTTTTACGTCCATTTACGTGCGTGAAAAAACTTAGTGACAATGTATGAACGACTTGCGTCAACGTGTACGCAAGTCGTTCATACATTGTCTCTAAATTTGACGCACGTAAACACACGTAAAAAATTACAAGACAGTGATAATCCACCATTATTTGAATGTTAACAGGATACAAGGCTTTCCATAATGTGCAGCTGCAGGGTCAATAATAGTTACAAAGCCAACTTAGGTAGAAAATGGGAGTGCTCAGTTTAGTATTACCGCACGATATTTACGTTTAGCTCTATTTGAAAGTTAACTGTTTTGGAGGGGCCCCGTCCAGACTCTCACATCAAAATATCCACGCTGCCACAACCAGTGTCACTCAACCGGTTTTAAATAATTCCGTAACCTCGATGAAACCTCAAGATCTTAGTACGGACGTCAACTGAAATATACGGCACCTGGTAAAAAGAACTTCAACTTAATTTTGCGGGCTTTTGTGATGTTCGTGTTTTTGTTTTTGTTGTTTTTGTTTGTTTTTTTTTTGGTCACTTTTTGGCTGTTTAATACTGTTAGGTACGTTTGTTGTTGTCTTTTTACATTACTGTTTGTCTTGTTTCCGTTATTTGTTTGTTTATTTATTTGTTCCTTTTTGTTTGTTTGAAAAAAAACGTATTTCTCAGTCCTACTGCATCAATTAATGATGCATTTGAAGCCTGTTAAAACCGGTTGGGGGTACACGATCCTAAATATTGCAGTACTTTCAGAACGCAGTTGTCAGTGGACACTCGTTTCGAATGTCAGTTTGTGCACCTCTAAATAAAGACAGTTCTGATAATCTTTTATTGTCTTCTCTTTTGTAATGCTCTTAAACGCACTATTTGATTTTTTTGCAGGGCTCGGGTAAAATTGGTACCCTTGTCGATTTGTTTGCTTTTTGGACCATCTTAAGAGGTAGCCCGAGCATGGGTAACATCGACATCGACACCAATTCCCGTTGCCGCACTTAAAGCATTTTTTTTTTAAATACTACATCGTAGGCGACGATCGTAAGCATCGACAAGACAGTCATTTACAATGCTCGAAAATCATCCTTGTTCGTGACGTAGCCGTGATTTTACCAATAAATGACTTTTGCACTGCCAATTTGAAGTTTACAGCTCTTTATCAACGAAAATAAATGGAATTACTTGAAATACCGTGATCTACCCCCTTTAAAATGGGTAAAATTGATATCGGTACCAATTTCGTACACGTGCGGTGCACATTTTTAACAGTCGATGCCTGGTAACCAAATTTTCGTACTGCTGGATGATGCTATATCTGCTCTAGCTTAGGCCTGAGTAAGGTCGAAACTGTGTTCTGATAATTAGATGTTAGTATAGTAAGTAAATATAATTTCCAGGGTGAATTCAAGAAGGGGCCATTCTGATTGGTCGGGAAGCTCGGTTTATGACCATAATAACCACGCTAGGCGGTGAATATAGCATTTTAAGGCTTGGCTAATAAGCCATGCCAACCTTCCCATCCAGTCACCGCTACAAACAAATTACCTTATTATAGGAATATAACGAAGCATTTTAACAACGCGAACAAAATGTACGCGTAATAAAATTAACGCGAATTGTCGACGATTTATGTTTACATGCATATAATTAACGCGAATTCTCGCGTGGTGTGTGCTTACATGCAGTTACTTAACGCGAATTTGTTGCGTAGTAATCTTTATAGCAAGCTGCGCTATTCAAGAGACAAAACAAGAACGTCCAACATCAGAACTTGAGGTTTAATTCCGATAAGCTATACACAACAAAGATATTTAAACAGACCAAAAAGTGACTAATATTCAATGCATGGGTCCAGGGATGGAATACATCCCGTCCTGGCGCTTTCCACCGCCTCAGCTATCCCTGCAGCTTTGACGGAGAAGTAGATGACGTGTTAATATAACTTACCCGGAAATAAAGGTGTCTTAAAATAACAATGCTGTAAATTAGAGTGTTTTAATTAACAATGACTTAAATTAAGGTACATTAAATTAACGCGAATTTTTGAAATTCGCGTTAATTACATGTATCGTAAATTTCCTATAATAAGGTATGCCGCTCTAAATGAGCTCAACAGCATGAAGAAGAAAGCCTTTATTTAAATAGGGTTACTCCATCAGCTTTTACAATAAAAACTGTTATCAATAGAGGCCCTAGTAAAAAGTAAAAAGTCGCTAAAAGCCTTACAGTGTACCTAAAATGGAAGTTAAAAAGATTAAAATATATAAGAGTACTAAGATTTATGCTAAAATTATGTTACATTTGTATACAATCGAAAGATTTAAAAATTACATATTATTTGATGAGAGTTATAAATTTGACAACCGGAATAATAAAAAGACTTTTTCGCGGCTTCTGTCCGTAATTTAGGCAGATGCAATAAGTCAGCCTGCCTTGTTTCTCTTAGTGCTACATCTCTATTAAAAGTAAAATAATTTTTAAAAGATTGGGGGACTTTTCCATTGATACACCTACGAACTAAATTATAAACATGTCTCTGGCGTCCTTCCTTTGTCGTCTCATAAGCTAGATTCTTAAGAGCCTCGTCACTGTTATGATGTTTTACGATCAGTCGTGCAGCCCTCCTATGCAGTTTTTCTATGAGATCAGAATTGACCTTCCCGCAGCAGTTCCACACCGTGTCACAGTAGTCAAGTACTGGTATAATAAATGACTTGTAGATGATATTTGCAGTGTTTGTGGTGACATCGGACCTTATTCGACTCAACATGCCCAATCTCTTGCCAACCTTGCCCAAAACATATTTAACATGGGCATTCCACGAGAGGGCATCGTCTAAGACGACACCGAGATACTTATATTCTGACACACGCTTAATGAGATCTCCCGAGACATAGATAGAGAAGTTGGTTTCAGAGCTCAGTCTAGCTGCTGTTCCAAATAGCACACACTTCCTCTTGGGAGCGGAAAGGGGGACAAAACTAAGTGAGATGTTATGATCAGTGATTATAAAAAATGTCGCTTATTGATATCAAAACTTAATGTTTCAACAAAGCACTTAACTCAACCTGGGTTAAAAAACATTTAGACAAGGAAAATTATTATGGAAAATGAAACTTTTTTTCGATTACGAATTGCACGAATTCGGTGGGGCTGACATCTTTAGGGGTAACCTAAAAAAAAAAAAAACGATTTAGCAAAGTTCTTCCACGTACCTATCACCTTCACAACAGAAATTCTAAAAATCTGGTCTGAAATCAGTTATAGCGATAGCATAAACTCCGTTGGACATTTTCTTTCTTTGCCTATTTGGCGCAATTCACTTTTGAAAATCGGAAATAAACCGATGTACTACAAATCAAGGACTTCCAAAGAAATTCAAACCGTAAGTCATTTAATGAAAGACGCTGTCAAGTTCTTATCTTTCCCGGAATTTAAGGAACGCTTTGACACTAAAACATTTTCTTTACTTATCATGGCGTCGTATCGTGCATAAAATTTTTAAGAAAACCAATATGTTAAAAGCAAACACTTTAGTACCTTTGTTGACAACTTCACAAAAGTTTCTAAGCCCAATAGAATGGCATATGAAAAGCTAGTCAGCGCTAAACAAAAAAGCCCTACAAAAAGCCAAGAGAAGTGGTGTGTTGACTGCAGTTTAGAATGCCCTGAGGAAATTAACTGGGAGATAGCTTACAGACCCCCTTTCTGCAGCACAAAAGCTACCAAATTAATTATTTTTCAGTTTAAACTACTTCATTGAAGACTGGCGACAAATGACTTTCTTAAAAAAAATCGGCTTAAGAGAAAACGATATATCTGTACCTTTTGTGGAACTGTGAATGAGTCCCTTGTTCATTTATTCTGGACCTGGTTGGCTCAAAATCAAATATTGCTGAAATCCAACACTCTTGCCCCCGCTATAATCATTGGTCTAAGGTCGGATACCTTTCCCACACCAAACAATACTTCTACTTTCGAGTGGCTAGGTATTTCATATGGACCTGCAGAATAAAAGAAGTAACTCCCAAAATAGAAGGATTTCCAGGCTTTTTTTCTTCTATTGGTGCATATCAAAATCTCTTACCCCATAAAACACAATTTCCATTTGAAACTTTTAATTTGCATGCATGCATGAGAGCACATTTAATGAGAATACTTTTAAGTGCTAATAAACCTTTCATCTTATATAGCTTATTGAATGCATTATATGTAAATTAGATCTTCATTTTTTTTCTTCTCCTTTCCTTTTTTCCTGTAAAAACGCGTCTGTTAGAATTTTATTGTATTGTAATGTGATGTAAATAAAAGTTGTTATTAAAAAAAATGCCATCCAGGCCTGAAGTAAATTATCATGACGGTTTTTGCTGAGTGAAATTTGCGCTCATTCAAAACCAATAACGCCAAGTCCGGGATGTTTAAAACATTGAGAATTTTGCAAGTTGACTACCAAGGCTTCTGGACCGACCATCGTACGATTTCCTTTCAAAAACCTGAAAGAATGAAGAAAAATGTTAAAGATGACAATTTTTGGACCAGCCTGCTTGTAGCGAACAAATTTTGACAGTCCCTTGGCCCTTCGTTATATCGAGGTTCCACTGTACTTCATGTTTGACTGCGCTGTTTGACATTTCCATATTACATATGAGGACACTTTGTGATGCCTGTCATGAAGAACGTGCATCCCATTAGCGTTCAATCCTAGACATATCTGCATTTCATGTACGAGAAGACCTATTCGCTAATTTATTACTTTTTACCGAAAAGCATTAAGGTGGCTTAGTACAGTTTTGAGAGGGAAAATCAGTCCATCTTTTATCTCTCTTTTACAATCGCCAGAAATGTTTTATCCTTTTCGTATTACTGTTTGTTACATCCTATAACCATCATATGCGACATTTGGGAAATAAAAATGCTAATAAACAGCTAAAATGAACGGCCGAGTGCTGCAGAGGGGACTGGCACTAGTAGGTGAAATGGCGTTTTTCTCGAAATCTACCCGTATGACCCTACCTCAAAATTTCAGAAATTAGAAATTGGCTTTGATAAGACATTCATGCAAAATAATATAAAAATCTGTAAGACAGTTTTTTCGCAAAATAGGAAAATGTGATATTTTGCCGATTTTAAAAATAGCTCAAAATCTGTCTTACAGATTTTTTCAAAATTTTGACTGTGGACGTGGTTCACCCCTTGCATTTAATTGTGAAAGTTTCATAATAGGTTGTACGGTAGGTTTTCGAGAAAAATTGGATCAAAATCTGGCTTTTACGACCTCCAATTTGCGCGTGCGAGCGCGCGCTAATATGACGCCATGCGTCGCGAGCGATAATGAAAAACAGAATTAGAACTTCTCTGTCTGTTGTTTATCCACCTTTTTTGTCGTATTGTTTTGCGCCCCAGGTTTCAAGACCTGTGTGAAAGTATTTTGAAGGTTTCTTTTGTAGAAAAATTTGGTAAAGCGCGGTAAAACAAATGGAACTCTTCTCGATTTCTGTTTAGAGTTGCTAGCGCCATTTTAGCCCGCGCGAGCAACTGCATGACGTCAAGCAGTTCTTATTTCATAGTGAAAACGGCTCCGACGCAAGCATAAGCACAAGCGCAAGCACAAGCACAAGGATCAAAATTTTTCCTTTTCTTGTGCTTGCGCTTATGCTTGCGTTCATGTGAAAACGAAATATCGCACAAGCACAAGAAAATTGTTTACGTCTGGCCGTGTCTAGCCAATTAAAGCACTCGTTCCAGCACTTGAACAAAGTTGCAGAGGCCGCGGGTGATTTTGATAAAATCAAACCGAGTGGCGAAAGAAATGGAGACGAATGCTTTCTTCTATAACCCAAATGCTTCTTTTTCTGCGTTTTTTGTACTCACGTTCGCTTTCTTCGTCATAAGACGATCGTGACTTTTATAAATTTCCCAATCGCTTTTGGATTTGGTCGTTTGTTAAATCTATTTTGTTTATAACTAGTTTAACAGGAACTATATCCTGTCAGCTGTATTATTAAGAAGTGTTTTAAGTTGAGTAGAGCCCTATCAATGCCGCCAGCAAATGTGTAGAGGTCGAAGGTCTGCGTAGTTTCCCGGTAGTACATTTTTACACCTCTGCACTGTATTTATTGTTATATGAACTTTATGTATTGGCTATTGGAACTGTTGTGATTTATCTTGGCTCATTTATATTTGCAAGATGTGCTTTAAATTCGTTCTGGAAGGACAAGATCTTAAATTTTCCGTGAAGATGTTGATTAGTACAGTGTTGCGTGAATGTGTTGCTTCGTATCGCGGATGACATGTTTATTTTTGTTTAGCCAGAGGCTGCTTAGCTTTACTTCGAGAAAGATATAACCTTGTTTTAAAGCCGGCCATGCTCATGAAAAATCATCTTTCTTATTCTTGGGCGGGTGGAGTCTTAATATTCCATCGCGAGGAAGAATCTTTTGCCTCTCTGGGTACCTTCGATAGTTATCACATACCGCAAACAGCACAGTGGCAAATCATTCGTTGGCTAAAAAAAAAATAGCACGCATCGGCTGGTTATTTGCGTTTCCCTATTCAACCCCCCTCCCCCCCCCCCCCTCCTCGTTAAATATTAACAGCCTGGCTTTAATCTACTTTAAGCTTCAAAGCTTCTCGTTTGTCAATGTTCATAATTGTGGTGTGGGAATTGTCCCGCCCGCCCACACAACGTGACCTTTGATTTCCGGCTCATTTCTGAGAAATTTGACAAAGACCCTTTTGTCAGCACTTTCCGAGACGATTGGAATGTTTTGTTTTAGTAGTCTTGACGAAATGACCATTTTTTAACTCAATCAAGGGTGTGCTAATTATTCTCGGAGAGGATGCCGTGTCCTCGCTGTGGAAACACAGACTCATCTCATACGTTAAAGTGTTGTCTAAATTCCAGTTTTCTTCCTTC
The DNA here is from genome assembly GCF_052425735.1 of Oculina patagonica. NCBI lineage: Eukaryota > Metazoa > Cnidaria > Anthozoa > Scleractinia > Oculinidae > Oculina > Oculina patagonica. Next base: position 11,394,488 of record NC_135762.1, read on the forward strand.
ACGTCCTGGAAGTTCTCCGAGCAAAATTGATCATGGAATGACGGCACGAACGCTGCGGTTGCGACAAGGAAGTGCGTCGACAAGACGGCACACTGGCCATTATCATGGAGTAGTAGACAAGAGTCAGACAAACCGAGGTTCTCGTGCTCAAAGTGCTCTAAGCAATAGTGATCATGAAATCAAGGCAAAAATACCGGTGCAACGACGATGTTCGTCGGCAAGCGGACACATTGACGATATTCGTGGAGTAATAGACAAGAGAAAGATACAAGGTAAATTATGCTGGAGGTATTAATGGCTATCCATATTTTAATATTTCATGAACCCGTCTAAATTCGCTTTAGTGATTTGTTTTGTTGTTTTGCGCCAACCTTGCAGCAATCGTGTTCCCGTTCTTCAGTTCTCTCGTACTAAGATCCTATTAAAGTCGCTTTATGGGACGTCGCAATTCAGTACTAAAGTGCATTAAGGTTCTATTAATTCAAGCGAAAGTAAACATCCCTGTTTTCGTCGCTTTGATATAGTTAATCAAATTTGTCTGAAAATCCAACCAAGGTGAAGAAATTGGCTTTCTGTTAATCGTTTACTGGTGCGGCATTTGGCCGTTTAAACTGCCAGCATATCGGGGATTTGACCAAAATTTTTCCAAAAGTCAAATAACCGAGGGTTTACCGGGGGGTGATGGGCGGTTTTGAAATTGTCTGATCTACATACCCGAATGTTTTGTGCGGCATAGCGATTACTGGGACGCTTATTTCACCGATTTAACGTTAGTCATATTCAACCTTTTCTCAATATCGACTGAGAACAGGCAAGATCATGTTGTAAGATTACTTATTGTACTTCCTTATTTTAACTTCCTTATTTTCCTGGAAGCCCCAGTCTGTCATCATGGCACTGCTATATTTTAATATAGTAGAGTTGACTCAAGGGTTGACTTTGACATAATATTGAAAGGTTCTTTAATTAAAAAAAACAGATTGCGAAATTGGATATAACAATAGAAGCTTAAGATTAAGAGTATGCTTCACAGATGAAAGCGTGACGAGTGATAAAGTGACTTCAGGAAGCAGGTCAATAGAGTCTCTTCCTTTTTCAAAGAGCTTTTCATTGAACCAGTATACAAATTTATGCTTATTTGACATGGTGTACATGTATAAATTGTGAGGTTTTTGCACAAAAGACTATTCCTTATTATAAGAAATCGACGCTTGTGTTAATTATGAGGCCGGGGTTAAGGTTTTTGAAATTAACGCGACGCGAATCGAAATTAACGCGAAAGAGAGGGTGACATTTCAATATAATTATATGAAATTACTGCGACGTAAACAAAAAACACTTTTTGAGACAACAGGAACAAGTTTATTTCGACGCTAAACATAAAATCCGAGACGCAAAGCGAAGAAATCTGACCGCTTCGAGCGTTCTACATAGTTTCAGTGATACTGGTAGATTTTCACCCTGATCAGGAAATAATGCTTTTCCTAGAAAAATGAACGTCTGAACTGTATCGAAAAATTGCGGCCAAAGTAATGGAAATTAATGTCGCAGAAATTAACGCCAACATTATCGTGATTCATGTTAACGCGACTTAAATTTACGCGAACTTTTGAAATTCGCGTTAATTTCATGAAGCGTTAATATCCTATAACAAAAAACATGCATTGGAACTTCCCTTGACTGATTAACTTACACAACATTCACATACATGTAAAGGCTATTCCTTAAAGAGGCCATATGTCACGGGGATTTCACAGGTTTTTGGTCAAACCCGTTCTGGACTAAGTGGTAGGCAACCGTAACCCATAAAAAACATTGCCTTTAGACACCTAAAGGAAGATATATTTTAACCCTATTCAGACCGGGCTTTTTTGGACCTTTTCAGACCCGGGTGGGGGGGATTCCCATTATGTTTGGGTTTCATGCGACACAAATATAAATTTTGGCTGTTTAAAAATCAGATAAAATCCATGACATGGTCTCTTTAATTTATAGCATACGTGAAGAGCACTGTTTAATCTGGATGTAGTAGTAAGGGCTCTTATATGTCATATAATTGGCAGTGATGATAATACTCAAAGTCACCTAATATAAATACTCCACTGCACGCGGAAACTTCCTGATGGACACAATTAAACTTAGTTATTGCGTGCAATGTCGCGTGCAATGTTACACCGTGTTTGAAGGCCTAGCCTTGTTAAGGTGAATTAATCATTCCTGCTATTTACAAAATATTTTTCTTTACCATTAGAACTCAAAAAGACCCTCCCAGAGATACCACAAAAATGTATACCGATCAAGTCAGAGGCGGGATGTAAAAACGGCACTGGTTATGTCCCTGGTAAGTAAATCACTCAAAAGCAAAGGTAAATTCTGTCCTCAGCTGAGCAGAATGGTAGTCTATTTTGGCCACACTTAACATCTTTGAAATAGTGCTATTCGTCCTTAAGAGGGGGGTATCGGGGGTGCTAAATACCGCAATATATATACCACAAAAAAATTCGTTAGTCAAATTTCTGTGTTATTTTCTCTGGTATACTTTCTGTCGGTGATTTCTTTTCCGTAATGTGATGACAGACAAGAAAACCAGTTTTCTTTATGAGGATAATATTGACGAGTCGACTAATCGTAAACTACGATCCACGGATGCTGTTCCACCCGCCATTCGAGGTTCTATTAAACATTACTGAAACCAGGTTATCCTGTCAGCCCGGTTGTTGCAAATCTCTGCCATCTCTGCAAATCTCTCCAAAAATCTGGAACAGTTACGTTTATAATAAAGAAACATTCTGCCGCATCCTTTTTGATGTCACTCTTAACTCAATTGTCCCAAACATAGCCTTTACCATTGAACCTGAGAACAACGGACAGATACCCTTCTTAGACACCCTGGTATCCAGGGGCAACGACGTCATAACTATCAACGTTTACAAGAAAATCTACTCACACAGACCGATATTTTGACAATGCTGTGTGGACCGCTTTTATTCACACCACGAACCACAAGCAAATGTCGTTTATAAGATCCCATGCGCCGACCGACCGTGGAGCTATATCGGTAAGACCGGAAGATGTTAACAAACAATGAAGAAAAAACGTATTAAAAACACAAAAAGCTTTAAAAAAAGGTTCTAACATCGCTTCACATGCCTGGTTGAACGACCGTTCAATCGACTTTGACAGTGCGCGCGTGAGGAATTTTTGCGTTAGAAAAACTTTGGAATCCTGGCACACAGCAATTACGAACCATGCTGACAATAAAGCGAAACAATTACCAAGACAATATTCAATTTTATTTTGAACCTCACATTAAGATTTTTACTCGCACGCAAGCAAACGTGGCATTGGGAATTGGACAACGTAAATTTGACGCGCGTAACCGCGCGCGTAAAATTTCATTATTACGTACGTTAACGTGCGTAAACAAAAACGCGACAGTGGAAATCCACCTTTAATGTCAATAAGATCGTTAATGTAGTTCGGCGCTCTGCCAGTATAGCTTTAAAAATAATAATTAAAACTTTAAAATCAATTCTGAATTTAACGTAAATACCAAGAAAAAACGTGGCATTGGAAATTGGACAACGTAAATTTGACGCGCGTAATCGCGCGCGTAAAATTTCATTTTTACGTACGCTTATAATTTTTACGTACGTTAACGTGCGTAAACAAAAACGCGACAGTGGAAATTCACCTTTAATGTCAATAAGATCGATAATGTAGTTCGGCGCTCTGCCATGTATAGCTTTAAAAGTAACTTTCTGTTTCTAAGGCTTTCATTCTTTTACATTCTCGTTCCCAGAGCCTCCGTTTCTTTTGGTCACGTGGTCGGCGAAACGGAAGGCTCTGGTAACACTGCAACCGGATGTCGTAAAATCCACGACATCCGGTAGCGCATGCCCACTGCATAAATGTTTGTCTGCGCCTGCTCAGTAAAAGGACGGGGAAGGCTGGGGCTGACTGAGACAAGAAGAAAGCGAATTTTGAAAGAAGATTCGAGATTCGAGTTTGGCATTCGAAAGAGCTGTACAGTAATCCTTGCTACAATTGTCGGAGGACATCAAAAACAAACAAGGAATGGCATAGTAAGCCGCCCTGCCTGCTGTAGTCGTTAGGCAGAACGACTGTCTTTGTGTTTTGCCCGCTGGTTTTGGCAATTCAAGTCGTTGACATTTTAACTTACACAATTCGATTCGTTTGGAACTCATTGAATTGCATGGCTGATAGATGTGTTCTTGTTGTGTCGTCTCTACACGCAATATTATCTGTCGGCAGCTGATAGAAAAGTTAGAATCCAGAGGAATTGGAGTTATAGTGTTTAAACATGGAGTCGAGGATATCATCAGCTGATAACATGCCGACGGTTGATGATACTGTGAAATTTATTTATGGCCATGCGGAGGTATTGTAGAAAATTCAGAACTCAAAAGCCTCTGATCGACGAGGTATCATTCTATTGAGTAGTGGTAAGAAATATCACATTGAATTTCAAAGTCTTCATGTATTCATGAACTTCATTTAGTGTGTATATTTTGTATAAGCTAAGTTGATAGTGCAAATGTTTGCAATATTTTTAATGCAATAAAAAGTACAACCGAGTTACACCTTACAAGAGATGTACCTGTCATTTGTTCATAAACAAAGGTCTGCTTCGTGAATACGATATTCCAACAAACTCCCAGTGTTATTCGGTCTTTTTCCGGTAACATTTTCAAACTTGCCCGCTACATCTTCAATTGTTTCGATGACCGGAAGTATAACCAAAATTGCGTAAAAGCGTTCCGTTTTTTACCTAATTACGCATGCAGTTTTTATCAGCCAATCTTAAACATCATATTTTTTACCGTTACCAGGGCCACTACGTCATGTCATTTAAAAAATACGCGTGGCCCTGGGGAAGAGGATGGTTCTTTCATGGCTTCATAAAATTTCTGTCTGTAAAACTTTAAAATCAATTCCGAATTTAACGGGTAACCAATGTAAATAAAAATATCAATGGTACATGAAAGGGTAACCTTTCCTTTTGAAAATGGTATATTAAAGAGTATGGGTCTGTCCTTAGCACAGCTTCCCCGTATAAATTACTGATTACTGTTAAGGAACCTCCCACCTCCCTCCCCCAATCCCCCAGAGATGTTAGGCTTCCAAAATGGCGACGATAACCATAATAAGCAGCTAAAAAGAATAAACTATATCTCTTAATTTCTCTGCTGTGAAGAAAATTTGAAAAAGTGAAACAAATAATGTGCTTGAATTTGTGTTTTGGAGTAGCCCTAAGACAGAAAAAAAGTTTCGTTTTATAGTTCCGCCACTCCACTGCGCTCAGGAATTTTGCAAGCAATGTCCCGCGCAATGTTACACCGTGTGTACGGGCGGCGTCATCAAGGTGAATACTTCCCGCCATTTATGGAATATAACTGGCTCCGTTAAGCAAAACTTTTTATTCTTTTTGTCTAGAACGCAAAACGCCCCTTCCAGATATCCCCAAAACAGACGGACCAATCAAGTCAGAGACTAGTGATGAAATCCACACTTCTACTACTGAACTAGAAATGAAGCAGAAACTCCCTCTTCCTCCTATCAGTAGATCTGGTGCTCGCCCAACTATTGATGATGATGACAAAACGTTGACTGAAAGAAAACAAAAATTGACATTAGACTCAGAAGAGGAGGTAGTGGTGAAATTATCTGGACAAAGCACAGGTAACTTAATCACGGGGGTGGACAAAAACTGGCCCCTACTCCGCTAGTCCATGGACTACCCAAATGGACTACCCTAAAATGAACTACGCATAAAAGAATTACAAATCCGTAAAGTACTATTCCGAGAGATAACTATTTACTGAGCTTCTGTTAGGACCTCGGTAGGCGAGCTCGGATATCTCGTGCCCCCCGCTAACTTGTACTAACTTCCATTTCCCTTAGATTTAAACCCCACTTTTCAGTCATTTTTACATGGTTTACATCGAAATAAAAAAACTAAGGTAACTTGGAGACCAGAATCGTGCCCTGATACATCAATATTTGAAATAAAAAAATATGTATATCCTCTAACAGTGGAAACCAATTCTGGCGCGCGCTTATTGGCTACTCAACCTTCCGATATATTCTTTGCTTTTCACTTTCGAGCAACTCGTGCGCGAAACATAGTACTAGTTAACGGAAAAGTAAAGTAAAAAGTCATCCTTAAAGGCTATATTATCTTACTGTTTGAGTATATACTATATCAAGCACAACCCAACTAGCGCTGACTAAGGATCTGAAATGTGTCATCAACTTGTCGAGACTTTCCCGACTCTATTCTCGGAATTCCGTCAGCCTAACCCTATTTTGCTTTCAGTTACTGATGACGATGAAGGTCGAACTTTATACGTCAAAGGTTTCGGAAAGACGACATCAAAGGAGGAATTAACAATATATTTTCAATCACGCAAACAATCTGGCGGCGGAGATATCAGCTCGATTGACCTGAAGGAAGACGAAGCGATCATTACGTTTGAAGAAGGCGACGGTAAGTTGTTGTTTACATCTGTTCTTGGTGTTTATGTTATTTTGCAGTTCTTTTTGAACAGCATTTCATTTTCTTTACTTTTTGTGAACTTATAATTTCCGATTTCCTCTGTGGCGTGCACCTGCAGAGAATTATGGTAGTTGTATTCATCAAAACAAATCCAGTCCAAGATGGCGGTCGCATGTCGTGTCTGCATCGCAAGCTGGCTGTATTCCTACAGCATTCCTACTACCATAATTTCCTGCAGGCGCGCGCCATAGAGGTGATCGAACATTTCCAAAATTTTTAATTTTCGCATTTTTCATTATTTCGATACTTCGGATATAAGGTCTTCCGGGTTTAAAAGAAAATTTAGTCAGCTTTTGTTATAGCGGACACGCTATAACGAGGGGTTGCACGTAACAGTACTTGCGACTAATTAACCTGTGGCCCTCGGATTCAGAAGTGTTGCCTTTTGAGAAGGGACGGAAAACCAGAGATCCCGAAGAAAAACACTTGGAGCCAGGCGAAAACCAACAACAAACTCAACCCATGCACATATGGTACCGGTCCGGGATCGAATCCGGGCCACATTGGTGGGAGGCGAGCGCTCTCACCTCTTGTACCATCGCTGTTCGCTAGTTTACTTCTATCAGAAAACTCACTCTTTCATTGGGCCGACTCGTTGGTTTTCTGACTAATTGGTCAACACGTGAACAAAAATCGTACGCGTGCATCTTACATGGAGAAATCTCTATATTACAACAGAACAGAAGTGTGTTCGTGATTACAGCTTGAGCACTTTTTAGATAGCATGGTAGACATTTTAGAGATAAGTATGCTCCTTACGCTGGTTAAGTCTGATCCTATGAAGTGTTGTTATGTTTTCCCTAGTGGTAAAAGGTGTGATCGCGCATGGCAATCATTGTTTGAACGGCGCTACACTTGATGTCAGTTTTTGAGACGCGTCGAAGTGATAACGCGAGGAGCAAATCCATACAGGTAACTGGTCTTACAGCGAACACCACCAAAGACTCGATTTGGAACTACTTTGAAAACGAGCGGCGTTCCGGAGGTGGAGAGGTAGAAACTGTCGATTTGCGAAGTGACACTGGAGAAGCTTTCGTGACATTTAAGGATGTTTATGGTAAGTGATATATTTTAACATATTTATTTATCAGCTACAATGACAGGCTTAAACTCAAGCAAACCACACATTCTACAATAACTTTCTAATTATTAATTACGGTGCAGCAAAAAGTCCACATAATATAAACTGTAAAAATTCTAAGTATCTCAGCCAAACAGGGTCTAGGTGAAGGAAGAACTGGTGTAGCACGGGCCGGAATCCACTTTCTGCCCGCTTCCTTAACTCTCACAACCTAACCTTTGTTCAGAGGTAGCAATTCCTTAACTGTCTTTTCATGCCGCGTTTTTTGCTTTCTTTGCCTTTCCTTTAGTTTGGGTAGCACTTCGTCTGGGTCATACAGTTGAGGTTTCGACGTATCCCGCCTCCATTACAGGGATGGGCCACTTGCAGTAATAATCAATAGTTACAAGTTAGTTCCGACCGTTCTTGTACAGAAGGTCTGTGCCAACCTTAGCCCAAGGCAGTGCTGGAATCTTGTGTCACTTAAGCGGTGCCGATTTTCTAGACACACCGGGCTCTTCTTGATTTCTTCAGTTATTTCTGCAGCCATGCCAGGCCGCGCCAAGACACTGTGTTCTTTCATTTGTGTTTTGCCAATACCCTGGTGTCCGCTTAGACGTTTGAGTGTGCCTGAGAGTTCTTTTGCAATTTGGGCATACTTCTGTTAGGTAGACGTGAGTGCCTTTGATACGTAGGCTATGGGTTGCCCTTCTTGAATTAGTGCTGCAGCCAGAGCTGTTCAGCTGGCATCCACTCGGAGGGTTAACATTTTCCTTGCATCGTAGTACCCCAACACAGGAGAGAGAGCAAGAGTTTCCTCGTGCTGTTCCTCTCAGTGCCACTCTCTATCCTGATGCAACAGCTGTCCTAGGGGTGTTAAAATGATGTATTATACCGAACAGTCTCAGCTTCAGCATCTCGACTACTTCTATAACTTTCTCCAAGTCAGTTTTCAAGCTATCTTTGTGAAAACGTGACGCGACCGGGAAACTTCACCTCTTCCTGCACTATACTTTTTACAGATCTCTTAGGCACTCTGCAAAATAGCCCTCAGTTGGGTACCATGTTATTCCTTGTTTCTTCCATGCGTAATTGTGTCATCCATGATACACTTGAAAAATTCATCCAGGAAACGTCTGCTCTTGATAGTGTTTATTCGATGTATTAAACCCATCTAAATTTACAGAAGATCGTCACAGTTTTTAACGCAACTTAAGCAGTTGCGAAAAGAAAGCCTGAAAAAAATTGTGGTTGGCGGGACTCCGAACCCTGACCACTGCGATACCGGTGCAGCGCTCTACCGTTATCGCAGAGGTCAGGGCTCGAATCCCGTCATTTTTCCAAGCTTTCTTTTCACGACTGCTTAAGTAGCGTTAATCACTGCAAGGATCGTTTCTACATGTTTTTCATTATTCTGCAGTTCAGATAATTATATGACCTCCATATATTCTTTATTTCATTAAAACCATCTGTTCACAGGAAGCCCGACCTAGGAGTGGAGTATAGCTGCCATCTACCACTTGTCAACTTACATTTTCCAGCTTGCTCTATAGAGGTCTTTGAACAACTTTCTAGTCTTGCCATGGATGGTAGCAAAGGCATATGGCGCGTTTATACTGTCAAAATTCGACATCACAAATCGAGAGTCATCATTCCAAAATGACAACCATAGCTCCAATTCAATCAAAAAACCTTTTCTAAATCGAATGACAGTTCATCGTAACAGATGGTTTAATTCGATCGGATACTTTTCAAATTGACCAATTTCTTTTTTAAATTGAGCAAATGACATCGTTCACATAAAATTGATTAGGTTAATTCGATCAGATACTTGTCAAATTGATTAGATACCTTCCAAATCGATCAGTTTCCTTCTAAATCGATCACCATACCCAAGATGCTTTGCTGGTATACTGTTATTCGCTGTCAAAACACTACCGCGGGCTCTTCAGTTTTCAAGTGGAGCGACCGTCCACCGCTGGCCTAAGCTTACAACAAATGCTACAGGTGTAGACATTGGACCTCGGTTGGTCATATTTTATAGCATTAAACCTCTCGCATGTATGATGTATAATTTATTTTCTGAAGATTCTTCTGTTTGAGGAAAATCGACACTCAGACCAAGCCAGTTTTGAACCTTTTGCTCATTTCATCAACATCTGCGGACATCTACTACATCAGATTCTGCCCATAAGAAAGCCACAGTGCATTCGAGGCTGCTTGTATGGTTTGTTTGAACATAACCCCATGCAGCTACATCACCCCCATGTTATGACAATATTTGTTTCCACAATGCGCGTTTTTAAGCTGACCATGCTCTTTCGCCCATTAATCACTCAGAGGAATAAGGCCATCTTACATGTTTCAGTTACAGTTACTTAAAACCTATACCTATACGCGTGATCAGTGAATTGAAAGCCAATGGGTATCCAGTAATATTCATCGAGAAGGCATGCGAGGAAAGGGAGGGAGACGCACGATCAGAAATATCGGAAGGCACAACAGCTTTTGCGTCAATCCCGTAGTACCAAAGACCTTTATTTTCAAAAGAGTTTGCCTCATCCTGGGTCGAGAAAATGTTAAAACCCCTTTCCGACCGGTCGAAACACTCGGTAATGTGTTCAGAAAACCCTAAGGAGTGGCGTCCTTTTGTGTACGTTGGTGAAAGCAAATGATTCTGGAACTCTCGAGGGGCAGAGCACAAACCTGGCACCCGATGTAATAACGAGTCTGCAATAAAACAGCACGCGGAGACCACTGGACATGACATTCATTCAAACTATGTGGAAATACTGCAACGTGACGTGGGAAGCCGAAACAAACGCTGATTTTTTTTGGAATCTCTGCATTCCATTGTGAACACCGAAGCTGTTAATGAACGCCAGCCTTTCCCTAAAGCGTACATACAACTGATTATATCTCTTAAGGACCGTCGCAAGTTTTATAACTATTCTATTAGTCATTTTATTTTGAGGAAGGCAACAGAAAGGTTGCCGAAAATTAATGTTAACATTTTAAAGGCCAGATAAAACCATATTTGAATTCTCACTAAGATAATGCTGACGAAATTAACGTTCCAGTTCAGTTATGTTTTATAAATTCTTGAGTTGGTGACAACATTTTTTTTTATTTTTAAATATCACCATGCCTGGCTTCAACAGCCAGACCTTTAAAGATCTGGATCTCGGAAGTTTATTATGTTTAAGAAGTAGACAAAAATTATACACGTTTCATTAATTTATGGTGGAACATTCTTTGATTATAATTCCAGTTGTTAAGAATCACATCCTTGATGGAGTTACCCTGAGTGTCGCAGCTTTTAACATCACGTGCGGCTTGCCAGACAAGGAAGAAGCACAGGAACCAAGAACCATCGAAGTAACTGGACTTGCCCCTTCAACAACCAAAGATTCCATTACGATGTTCTTTGAGAACACGAAACGCACCGGGGGAGGAGAAGTAGAGCATGTTAATTTTTTGCCTGACCTTGGGATTGCTGTCGTGACTTTTGTTAAAGCCGAAAGTAAGTAAGCCCATGAAGGCCATACGAAAGTTATATCATGTTTGCTCACCGTCCTGGATCCCTCGTTACACCCAGTCTTGGTATATTGACTTAGAATATCGATTTTGTCCCTGGTGATGTCGCTCTTTTGACGGTTATAGTCAAACATGTTTTTAGGTTTTCCTTATAAAACTCAAACTCGTTGATACCCATGCAATTATATGCAGCTGGGAAGCTGATTATGTCCAAAGACGTCGTCACCATTGATCCAACTCTCCGTATGTTTTGAGGGCCAGCCAATTAGGAGGAAAGCGTGGCCTAGTGGTTTAGGGCGCTGGTGTTGTAATCTCGAGGTCCCCAGATCACCTGCCCTTGCCACTAGCTGGATTTGTTTCTCAGTAGTCCCGAATTCAACTCCTCGGTCACGCTTTGTATATAGCCGACTGGTCTGCCTCCTGCCAGTTGGGATTTTTAACCATGTTGTGTTTATTTAAAATATTTGTTTCATCTGTTTTAGTGGCATGCCTGTAAACTAGATATCTCGAAGCTAAGTGAATGACCACTATAAACAACATTGACATGTTTGCTTTTTTTACATTTAACAATTGATATTTTACTAGAAAACAAACAAAAGTCCTACAGAGTATGGTTACAACTCTCATCCATAGAGTTCCAAAAACGAAATTACTTTAATTTTCAGGTGTACGTGGAGTTGTTAACAAAGGAAGACTCACCCTTGATGACGCACAACTTAAAGTTACTATTAAACAACCAGTAAAGAAGCCACCTATTGACACTACAAGACTAGTTGTAAAAGGTCTGAGCGATAAGACTACTTCGGATGGGCTTCAGTATTACATGGAGGTCGTCAGCGGAGTAGAAGTGTTATCCATTGAATTTGGACAGGAAGGATGTGCACTGGTGACCTTTAATGAAACATATGGTAAGTTTGTATAATTTCCCCTTTCGAAGTAAATGGTCAATTTATTTGCCACCAAAAAGCAATAAATGGTTATCATTAAAAAAAATTTACATGCGATAATGACAAGTGTGGCGAGGAATCCGGCCTGTTCGTTATTTTGTTGCTTTAAGAATTAAATTAAGTTTTAGAACATAAAGTCGAGGTTCACGCTCGACTACTTACAAGGTCTCTAAGTATTCTTTTCTCGTAGCTTCTGTTGCCACTACGTTAATTTATGTCTTGCTTATTGTCTTTTCAATGTAACATTGCAGTTCCCATTACGTGATTCTACTGAGACTGTCAAGTTGCTTGGCTAGAATCAGTATTGCTATTGGTATCAGACAGTTTTTGAAGGTGGTTTTTCATACCGATCTGTTCATTTTTTATTTACATTTTTAGGGGACTCTGCCCGACTTCATCAAAACTGGAAAAGTATTCGTGCTGAGACCTCCGTAGAACAAATAAAACAAATCGGTTTAAGAAACGTTTTACAAAAATAACATTTACCAAATAACTTTTTGAATTCATTATTTACTACATCAATTATGGGAGGCGCAGTGGCCTAATAGTTAGTGCGCCGGACTCCGGATCCAGCGGTTCGGGTTTAAGGCCTGGCTGGGGTCATTGTGTTGTGCTCTTTGGCAAAATACTTTACTCTCATAGTGCCTCTCTCCGCCCAGGTGTATAAATGGGCACTGGAAACATAATGCTGGAGGGAGGGAGTACCCTGCAATGGACAAGCATCCCATTCAGGGGGAAATCGAAGTATTCGTAATCGCTAAATGCTACAGAATCCGGGATAAGCTTCGGCAAGTATGAGCTTCTTGGCTCGAGGCTTTCCTTTATTTATACTACATCAATTGCTGTTAGTAACCTGGGGACTTGAAAATTAATTTTTTTTTGTCAGATTATCAAACCATTACACAGAAGGTTGCGAAGAGGCAACTGGAAGGTAAAAAGCTATCACTAGAGCAAGTCCCCGTTTGCAGTTGTGTGCAAGTAACAGGTCTAAACCAGGAAAACACTACTAAGGACGCAGTTCTCTACTACTTTGACAACCCCAGGAACGGCGGTGGTGCAACTAATGTAGAACTTAATATAAAGGAAGGATGGGCATTGGTTCACTTCAAGGACCCACAAGGTACAATTGCCTCCAAATAGACGAAGACTATAAAGAACATCCAGCATATGATTAGTGAGACTAAGTGTGTCATATCAGTCGAACGGGTCGTAAAACAATAGTTTACGAGTCGTACAGTTGGTGAATTGCATATGATTAGTGAGACTTAGTGTGTTGTTTCACGACCCGTACGATTCGTATGACTGATACACACTCAGTCTCACTAATCATATGCACTGCACCAACAGTACGACTCGTAAACTATTGGTTTACAAACTTGTACGACTCTTACGATTCGTACGACTGATAGTACATTCGTCTCACTAATCACTTTGAGTGCTACGCAGCAAAGTCTCCTTTTGATGAAATTGCGTTTGAACTGAGTAGAAATGGCGCCCCTCGTATGCATGGTGTCGTATTAGTTGTTTTTTGAAATGACAGTTAAGAGGCGTTATTTTTTGTCTAAAAGATTCCTTCATTAAAGTGAAAACGGTAAATTCAAATCTAATGTAAATTTAATCATTCGTTGAAATTATTGTAACAATTAACCACAGGCAGCCCAAGCTAACGATAAGAGCCACGGTACTCTAAGACTCAATTTATAAGGATTTGTATGGGAATGAAACAGTTTTCTTTTACGATATTGAAATTCGAACGTTTTATGAATAAAATTGACTTACATTGTTATTGTTTCGTGTCCTTCCTGTTTGCCAGCTCCTTGAGCCAATTTGAAGCGATTTGGACGAGTTATTGCTTTGCGAAATTTTGAACACGTGTACTTTATTAAATATTCACAAGGCTGGAAACAGCGACAGCATCTGACTCGAAGCGAAATATCTTCCGTGAAATTGGTCAAATCGCTGCAGAATTTCCAGCACCGTAATCTCCGGTTATTTCTCTTTCCTATCGTTGTCCATTTGGTTCCGAGTGCCCTAGTGAAGCGTAGAAAATTCTTTCAAAGTGCGAGTTTTGCTTTTCTTGTTATGCGCGGCCCATCAAACCACACACAAAATGGCGTCAGGTCGACAAAATCGACCTCAGCGGTGGGGGGCATGGATTTATTGTTACTTACTCCAAAATACGCTGTGAGATAAAGTACACGTTTTCAAAATTTCGCAAAGCAATAACTCGTCCAAATCGCTTCAAATTGGCTCGAGGAGCTGGCAAACAAGAAAGAACACGAAACAGAAACAATGTAAGTCAATTTTATTCATAAAACGTTCGAATTTCAATATCGTAAAAGAAAACTGTTTCATTCCCATACAATACAAATCCTTTTAAATTGAGTCTTAGAGTACTGTGGCTCTTATCGTTAGCTTGGGCTGCCTGTGAATTAACCAGCTGGTTAATTATTCTTTGACAGTTATGACCAAAGTTCTGTCGAAGAGCCACTCTCTAAACGGTGCACAGTTGCAAGTTAAACCCCACAACCCTTTCCTTGGAAAGCCTGTTTATCAACCGGATGAACACGAATTTGAAATGAAGAAAGTTATCTCCATAGACGCACAGGTAATGCGTTTTATTTTTGAACGCTACAAGGCTGACTACACGCAGATCCAGAGTGAACACGACGTACAGATTATATGGGAAGAAGGCGGTGGCATCATCATTGTTTCACCCATCGATAAAGCATCATCAGATAGGAATAGATTTGACACTGCATGTGAAGACATCACTTCTTTCATAGATGCATTTCTTACCACAACTACACATGTCCTGCCGGAAGCTTGGCGAGCTGTGGTGGAGTACTTCCACAAAAATGGTAGTTCCGTGAAGGAGAAAGTGAAATTTCACTGTTCACCTCAGCAACATGCAATTGCCTTAACAGGAAAGAGAAAAGATGTGGAGGGCCTCGTGGAAGACTTACAGGAACTGGACACAAGCATCGAGAAAAAGATTAAACGTGAGGCATCTAAAACCACCAATGTTATTGATATTTCTCCAATTCGGCTACAGTTCTTGAGAGATCTAGACTTTGAGAAGGAACTGGAAACCCAACACGAAGAAACACAGGTAACCCTACTCTTGGAAAAGGGAAAGGTTGAAATTCGTGCACCTCGAGACACTGTTCACAAGGTGTCTGCAGCAATATGGGAAGCAGTTGCCAACATAAGAGAGTTAAGCCTTGAAATGTCGCAGAATGCCGTCGAAATTCTTAGGAGTAAAGCATGTCAAACATTCATGAAGGACCAGTTCACTGCCAACAATTTACAAGCTGCCTTGGCTTTTGATGCAGAGAACAAGGAAAATGTAGTCGTCATGGGGATGAAGACTGAAGTCGCCGAAAAAGCTTCTGAGCTGGTAAAGAGGTTGGTTGTTGAAGATTGCCTTGACTTAGATGAGGATCAAGTTCAGCTGGTCAGAAGTGAAAAGTGGCACCAGTTAAAATACGAACTGACTGAAAAGCGCATTTTAAGTATTTCATTTGACAGAAGCAACAAGAAAATATGGCTAGTGGGAACAAAGGAAGACGTTTCGTTCGCCCTGGGAGCTGTCAAGCGCTTCTTGAAAGAAAATACCATCGTCAGTAACGTGGTGGGTCTTCAAAGAGGTTGCAGGCGGTTCCTTGCAAAATACCGAGAACAGGAACTTCGACAAATAGAAGACGGACTAAAAGAGCACTTTACACGTATCAAAGGAATCGATGGTGAAGGTGATGAGGATTTGGTCATCTCTGGGACGACTGACGGAGTTGACAAAGGTACGAATTTGATTGAAGATCTGGCTTCCAAAGTTGCACGCCAAAAGGTTTTTCTTAACAAACCAGGAATGCGCAAAGTACTGGATCGAAGCAAGGGCAAGAAATTGATGAGTCTGCTGGAGAGTGAGAATAATTGTGTAATCGAACATTTCGTCCCACCAAAAGATGATTCGTCAAAGAAACAAGGAGAAGAGGAAGAAGAAGCCAATGAAAAGAAGAAAGAGAATCTGTGTAACTTTCTTACTCCGGAAAGAAAAAACATTCTAGTCTATAAGGACAACATCTGCGATCGTGATGTGGATGTCATTGTGAACGCAGCAAATGCCAATCTCCATCATGTGGGTGGCGTCTCTAAAGCCATTGCCGAGGCAGCGGGAGACCACATGAAGGATGAATGTGAAAGATATATCATCGACCGAGGGCCTGTTTTAGAAGGGCAAGTTGTTGTTACGTCTGCAGGAAATTTACCGTTCAAAAAAATAGTTCATGCTGTGGGACCACAGTGGAGAAAAGAAGCAGCGCGGGAAAAGGCAATGGGCAAATCTCCAAGAGAGGAAAAGCTTTTACGTTATGCAGTAACAAATGCCTTGGAGGCTGCAAAAAGCTTTAAATCAATCGCAATTCCAGCCATCGGTACAGGCAACTACGGATGTCCGCGCGAATTGTGCGCCCAAATTATGATTGACTCGGCACTAACGTTTTCCCAAGAAAACCCAGGTTGTCGTTTATCCGAGATTCAATTCACCAGCATTGACGATGATGTTGCAAAAGCCTTTGTAAAGGAGATGGATTCCAGATTTTTTCAAGATATCAACTATGAGACCGCTTCAGATAGAAAGGGGAAGATCAAAGCGAGGAAAGTCAAAGGAAGAAACACGCCAATGCCCAGTCCACCCTTGGTACCAGCTTCTGCCGATATTCCAAATGTTATCAAGACACCGGAAGGCTTAAAGTTGATTCTCGTTACTGGTGATATGTCTCAAGAGAAGGCAAGTTACACCATGTTTATCAGCATATTAATATATTTCTTTGTATATTATCACGAAATTGTAGTACTTTGCACTATTCACTACAATCCAATGGTTTGATTCCATGATCATTGCTTGTCATGTTTTAAAAATTATCATCACTTGTGTTCTTGTCAACACACAGACGTTTTACGTGTTTGCTCAGTTATAACAACCAAGGTAATAAAAAGCACTGGAGGGAACAACAGAATGCATAAAGCAGCATCTGGCATTTTAGAACTTTTTACAGACCGTAAACAACACTGCTCAGTGTTAGTGCATTTATCCACATTCTTCCCGTCGGAAAGGACATTATTTCATAAAGTACAACAGAAAACCATATTTTAATTGTTTTTCAAAATGCAATGAAATGCAGAGAATCGTTAAGTTTTGTATCATTATATACTTTAAAAAAGTATTTGTTGGTATTTCTCAGGTTGATGCGATCGTCAATTCGACGTCATCGGACCTTGATCTTACCAAAAACGCGAGTGCTAAAGCGTTAAGTGCTGCTGCTGGTCCCACGCTACAGCAAGAATGTAAGGCGATTGGAAAGGTAAACACTGGAGATATTGTGGTTACAAAAGGAGGAAATTTGGGGTGTAAGCATGTCTTCCACACTTCATGTGCTGGATGGAACCAACAGAGCGGAGAACAGGTATAAAATAATATTTTATCAGATGCATTTGTAATCAAGTTAACAGGAGACCGATGCGTGAGTGAAATTAGACGTAACTTGTTAACGTGCTGTTGAGAGCACAAACCCTATCCCTAAAGTGATTTTTTTAGTTATTTTCTTGCCTACTTGCAGTACTTATAACGCCATCACTCAAGGCGATGCCATGTGTGACGCATTATTAGTTCAAGCAAACATTCCAAATTGCCTGTCCAGTCTAGATCTTTTTTTTATTTTTTTTAACATTGGCAAAAATGCAAACGGCTGCACGACGCTGCCAGTATTGAAGATATGGCTTACTGCTTTTGATTCCATTTCCAAGTTCCCTATGAAATTATAATCATAATAATAGCATCAGTGTTCACTAATTGTGTTACTAACTAAGTGACTTAGCTTCAAGCTTTTGGCTGGCCAGGTTTAGCATGCTTTTCTTTCTCACCGTGAATCGCGCTTAACATAAATTGTACAAACAGATGATAGAAATGTGTCGTTATTTGTCCCTATATGACCCTGCCTTGCGCACCCAACCTAAAGTGAGTAGATCTTATCACGACACCAGCAACTCCATGCCGTAATCATATCATACAATCGTACCGTTCATTTAACGTCCCATCCTTTCGAATAAATATAATATATAGATTTAGGCAAGACTAAAAGCGGAGCACCCCAGTTAATTATTTTGCACTTTATTGAAACCTGAATTCAAGCCATTGTACAATTTTAAGGCTAAGAATATAATATTCGTTTTATTTTTTTTTTTATAAATATTAATATTGTTACTTACTTTTTTTTACCGTGTCCCGGGGGGGGGGGGGGGAGAGGTACTCCCTAAAATTTACTAAAGGGGTGTGCCACTGAGTCGCTGAGACTCTGGACCTGTTCCAGAGAAAAACGGCTCAATTTGCGACCCTGTTCCAGACAATATCCACAATGAAAAATATATGAAGATAGATATAAAAACACTAGCATACATCACAAAGCGCTCACTTGACTTTGTCTGTGGCTTGGAGAAAAACCAATGAGAGGAGCGGAGTTTCATAGCTAAACTTGATAGTGTTCCACAGTCAAAAGGGTGATTTGTATACCCTGTTTCAGAGTCAGAGAGGCAAAAGGCACACCCTGTTGAGCAGCACATACCCGTATAGCCCTTATATGGGAGTACCGTATACAGCAACACCAAATAAGCCGAGAACAAACAAAATCAATCAAAACGTTTTAATTCCACCGACAGCATTATGATCCAGAAGTCTGGATGGGAAATTATGCTGCAAAACGGGTAATTATGTAACCTTCGTGTAGATAAGGAGGGGATAGTAGGGCTGCATGTTGGGGTAGATAGGCATATCACGTGGTAAATTAGCAAATCACTTAACATTTAGAGTATAAAGGAAATAATATACATCTATATTAAGAATATGGTTAATTTTCTTTTTTTCATTCATTCGTTTTTATTTTCACTATTTGCCTATATTTTAATTTTGAATGGAAATGGCAGAGGTCATACATGTAGCAAAGGGTTTACAGCATATTGCCATAAGCTAATGCCAAGCAAACCGGAGTGAAAGCTAACCACAAGCAAACTAGAGTAAAAGCTAATCCCAAGCACACCGGATGAATAAAGCTAACTGCGAGCAAACAGGGGTGAACCTAACTACAAGCAAACCCGAGTGAAACTAACTGGAAGCAAAGAAGGGACATTCTGTAACCCCATCCCACCCCCCCCCCCCGCCCCCAAAAAAAGGATGATAGCACCTTTTTTACTTTTACATGTCTTTTTGAGTCCCCTTCCTCTTAAGGGGTTTCACTTCACTTACAGAAATAAAAAAACAAAAATTCTGGGAAGATAGAATATTGTTTGTGAGTCTCAAACTCAGTTTTGTTCTTTGATTACGCAGAAAAAATAGAATCATGTTTGCTTGTGTATAAAACTATGCAAGAAAAAAATATAGCATCAATACTTTAACTGCTCTTTTAAAAATTTGTATGCTTTATTGTACACATTTTTGTGGAGTCATGTTACCCATTCGTCATGGAGTTCACAAAGTAAGCAAATGAGTCACAATTTGGTTGCTTCATGGTACCTAATGGATACTGCAAATTTTATCTGGCTTTAGAATATTTCACTAATTTTAACATTATAGCTGTTCTTATAAATTGTACACAGCATACAACACATAAGAATGAAATTGGTATTGCATATTGCTTGCAATCACGATTTTAACGTCTATACTTTAGAATTACAGTACCACCAGTTTTAGCATTACCAATCCAAATTCAAATTATTACATTGCTTTTTAACTCCACTACCTCCCCCAAAGTCAACCAAAGATCTTATGATATACAGTAGTTAGACAACTACATGTAAGTCCTGTGTAGTCGAGGGCTCAAAATATTTGGACACTTACAGGTCATGTTAACCGGCCAAAGAGATTTTAGCTTGGTCACATGTGGTTTCTTACCAGCCAAAACATTGAAAATAGAAATTTTAAACTCCCATTCATTTCTGCTGTTACTGTTTTGGCTGCATATTCTTAAAAAGATCACTTCATAATGCCCTTGTTACATCTAAAAAGATGTGAAAGAGACAGGTCAATCAAGAAGTTGTTTTCTGAAGTACACTGTAAATACATTAACATTTAAAATATAAACTTTGCTCATTTGCAGCTTTTCTTGATTTCAATTTACATGTAATTTACTAGTCTCTTGAAAATGACATCATGAAGACACCCAAACATCAAGCTGGATAATCTTAATCATTCCTGTTTTCTTTTGATGTCCTTGTCCACATTCTGTTTTTGTGTCTCTGAAACTCATGTTAACCCTGAAAAAAGTCAAATGCCACAGATTAAATTAAAATTGATTAATTGGCATGAATATCAATAATTTATAAAACAAAACACTTAACGCAAGCTTGTATAAAGTGAAGCAAAACTACTGGATGCGAAAGGATACCTTATATATTTAACAGAGATGTATCAGCACAGACTATTTTTTTTTACTGATAACTGCGAAGTCAACTACAGAAAAAAACCCTGGTAACTCAAACTCGGATAACTCGAACAACCTTGCTAACTCGAACTCACTTCCATTTCCCTTGGATTTGACCCCACTTTTCAGTCATTTTTACTCGGTTAACTCGAACTCGGATAACTCGAAAACCCCGCTAACTCGAACTAAATTTTGTTTCCCTTTAACAAAATTTGGGTCAAACTTTTTACCCTGATAACTCGAATTCCGGAACTTGCAACTCGCAACGGTTGCCCATTGATTATAGCAATGAACAGATCATGTATTTGACAGTCATTTTCCACTATTAACAAAAGAATGTGTGGTCGCTTTAGAGTTTCTGGCAAGATAAGTTCAATTTGCACAGTACTGTATACTGAAGTGGTTAAAAATCAGTAAACTATCAATTATTAACTTGGCAAATAAAATATTCAATCAACCCCGCTAACTCGAAAAACCCCGCTAACTCGAACTCATTTTCGTTTCCCTTCAGAGTTCGAGTTAGCAGGGTTCTACTGTAAATATTTTAATAAACTCAAAGCATCACTGCAAACCCTTACACCCCCTCTTAATTAAAAGGTTTGGCCTTTAAATACTCCCCCTTCCCTCTACCCCTATATATACATGTACATGCATAGGAAAAACATTGCCACATCTTAAAAGCTTTTCTCTTAACAGTAATACTAAGATTTTTAAAGATACACATTTAATTAATAATAAGTTTGCATGCACAGCTGCATACAGTGTCTAAAATGGCATGAATTTACTCACAAAGATTCCAGTTTTCCAGTAGTCATTAACCTTTGTTGTGTGCATTTTCCAAATTACACAACAAGATTGTGATTTTTTTATGACAAATATAACATTTACTGTTGACATTCTGAATGAAACCAGCAAAACAGACCTCAAAATCTCAAAATTGTTGACATTGTTATGTAATCCACATGAACGCTCAATAGTGAACAGAACTACATGACAAGTGGATTATTTAATATATTTGGGAACGAAAGAGCTAAGTAATAAAGCTGAAGTTTATTTACTCTGACTAAATGAACAGTAATTTTACCTCCATCATGAATATCAATAAACTGCATACACTGAATCGATCTATTTCACTCGGAGTTAACGAAATTCCAGGTGCTTCGTGCAAACTGACATCACTTTCATTCTCATCTCAGCTGCTCTTCCAGCACTGTAAAACAAAATACTCATATCACAAGCATTTAAAAATCGTAAGCTTTATTTTCTTCGAGATGTGTTGAAGTAATATTCTTTGTGAATTCGTTACTCGAAGGCCCAACAATTATTTGTTTACATAATCAAATCCTCCTATTTGATCAGTAAAACCTGGTAAAACTGAATTTTAACGAATAGTATTTTTCAACATTGTTCATGTCACAAGCAAATGCTTAGTGGCGAAAGCAAGTAAAATGTGCCGTAAATATAAGCTTACAGCTTTGCGTATAAATGACGGAAACACTGCAGTTTTGTACTCACCTTCACCAGTTGGCCGCAGTAGGTACACTCGTCTGCTCGTATTATCTCCGTTCCCTTGTTCTCCGCTATTTCTTTGCCTGTTTTCTCGGCACCTCTCTTGCTATTTTAGTCGCTTTTCTTCGCTACTTTGCTACCAGGTTCGACAGGCGCTTTGCTATACTTTTTCGCCTGCTTTCTGTCCGGGTTTTCTGGATCTCTCGCGATCTTTTTCCCGTCGCAAATCGCTTAAACCCTGTTTCCTCGAAGTTAAGTTTACCCTGCTCTCGTTTGTAGTCATCGGCATAACAAGGAGCCAAAATAAATATGTTTGTCTCAAGTTCTAACTTTCAGACTAGCTGAATAGGATTTAAAAATACGTAGTAATTTTGAAAATTTCTTTGCCAATAGACCTCACACTGCAAAATTATTTCGCGCCAGTACTGCGCGAGTTGTCAAGACCTTTCAAGATCCCGGATGTGCGCAACACCGTACGTACGCCGCCGTACGCGCCCGCGAGTCATGCCGCTAGCCATGATGACCATGAAAACTCGGATGCATGGTTTCCTATTTTTTTTCATGTGTTTTTTTTTTTTATGGGTATGGTGCTCCGCTCTGCGGCCCTTACGGGCCGCTAAGGAGCTCCGCTATTAAAGTGGCGGAGACAAGGCCAACAGCTTAACGCCCCTTCACCAGAATGCAATCATCTGAGCCGAGGTAATGTTGTTTTAATGCACAGCCAGCATGATTTTATCAGTTATTTCTAAGATCCTGGCTAAGACTCAGACCCTCGACCTCCTGTATGGCAGCCAAAAAACTGAGGTAACTCACCGCATATAGGTTAATTCTGAAATCTAAAATCTTTTGTTTGCAGGTTTTGCGTGGCATCATAAGAAAGTGCCTCGATGAAGCTCAGAAACGACAACTTGTGAGCATCGCCATTCCTGCGATTGGGACTGGAAATCTTGGCTATCCACGCGATCGAGTGGCTGCGGCTTCCTTTGATGAAGTTTTGGCATTTAGTAAGAATAATCCAAGCAGCACCTTAAAGGAGGTCCATTTAGTTGTGTATGACAAAGACTTGGCGTCGGTACAAGCCTTCCAGACCGAACTAAAAATTAAGAAAGGAACTCAACCCGGACCACCACCACCACGAGCGGAAAGTGGAAACAAAAAGCGTCGTACAACACGCGGGATGGCTCCTAAACGGTCTGATCCAAGTGATTCTATCTCTGACGACGATACCTTTGACAGGGCTGTTGAAGAATTGGATCCCTTAAAGCCTGAAATCACCATAGGAAATGTCACTGTACAAGTTCAAACTGGTGACATCACCAAAGAGGCAACCCACGCCATTGCGACTTTGTCTAATGAAGAGATCGATGTTGCACTTGGCGGTGGTACGGGAAAGGCAATTCTAACTGCTGGAGGACAAGCCATTCAAGCAGAATGTTCAGCACTGGGGCGTCAGTTGCCGGGTTCTATTGCAGTTACTGGGGCAGGAAAACTTCAAGCAAGAAAAATCTACCACATGGTTCCCGATTACGGAATGAGCATGCCATCCATAAAAGATTGCATTGTTAAGTGTCTTCAAAAAGCTGATTTACATGGGCTGACCTCAATATCATTCCCAGCCGTCGGGACTGGTAACATCCACAAAGGTGTAAAAGAAGTTGCTGAAGGGATGTTGGCCGCAATTTCTAAGTTTGCTCAGGAACAGCCAACGTCACTTGTATTTATTCGCATTGTAATTTTTCAGCCACATATGCTGCAGGTCTTCCGAACTGCAATGGAGGCATGCATCTCGTCAGAAGAGAGCGGACCAGGATTTATGTCTAAGATTGCTGGCTTGTTTGGATTTGGAAAAGGTGGCCCAGCAACTCCGTATACCAGACCATCAAAGACCAAATTGAGCGAGAAAGGACAGAGCTACTTGGAAATTTTTGCAGGGACTAAGCAAAATATCGATAAAGTCGTCAAAGAAATTGAAAAGGATGTGGCTGATCAATGTAAACTGAAAGTGATTGAACGTGAAGCCATAAGCAAACTTTCCAAACAGCAAAAGCGAAAAATAAAGGAATTGGAAGTAAAACACGATGCCGTTGTAACCATCGAAGAGGCAGTTGGCCGCATAAGTATAAGGGGTGATGCAGAAGACGTGTTAGATGTTGCCACCACAATTCACGAAATCCTCAACCAACAGATAGAGGAAGAGCACACTCGAGGGGTCGAGGAACTCGTCTCCAAAAACACCCAGTGGTTCTTTTATGATGATGATGGTAGTCTGGAACCTTATGACAACAGGACTAACTTGCAGATAGAAAAGGCGTTTGGTAATGGCCGAAATTCTGTTATAGTCTTAATCGATGATGTCAGATGTGAGATTGATTTCAAGAATATGAAGGAAACTTGTCTTGATGACGGAGATGAAAGAGGTGTCGTCCGAAAAGAAATTGGGAAAGGTAAGTTATTTTAACTAACAACTAATTGATAACTTCTCCCATTTCATGCGATATAATGGTTATTCCGTTACTGCTATTTGAATACATGAAGCAAGTTCTGGGAAAGAAACATTATTGATTCGCTTTCACATAAATTATACTTTTTTTCTTTCTTTTATTTTTGTCGTAACGTCACTATGTAAAGGACAATTGGCAGGTACAACTCTTTACAGTGACGATATACAACAAAACCACGTGAATTTTTTTTTTTTTTTTAAATTTCTCAACGACATTTTCTGACAAATTGCTTTAGTTATCATCAGACAGCTACCACAAACTTGAAAACCGCAGACTTAACATATTGCGGAAGTCATCCACGTTCTACAGTTTTCGCAACTTGTACATGGAAGTTGCTGTAATTATTTTGTAAATTATAATTACCAGGTATTCCACTTCCTATCGAATGAAGCATGCATCCAAACGACAGTGCCGGCAAAGAGAAAGAGGTTCATCTAGTGCCGTTGGACCCCGTCAATGACGCAAACGAGTATAAAAAGATAGAAGATGAAGTCCGCAAGACCGCCAATGTCACCATCACTAAGATTGAAAGAGTGCAGAACCCTTCCCAGTACCGTGTGTATATGGTAAGAAAAGAGCAGATGGAACAAAAGAATGCGAGCAACGAAAAGATACTCTTCCATGGTACAGCAGTGGGCAGCTGCCCAAGTATCAACAAATTTGGTTTCAACAGAAGCTATTGTGGGAAAAATGGTAAGATCCTAATGTAAAAGAGTGAGTGAGTGATTTATTTACTTAAATTTCTAAGTACATTTGGCCGAGGCACCTTTATTTAACAATTGGTAAACGTCACAGCGTGCACTACTGAGTTACAGATACACGCGTGAGGTTGCTACCGAGGGTGACTCTAGCTTCGTTCGTGCTTAGCAACTCTTCCAAGTGCATCTGTAACTCAATAGTGCACTCTCTGGCGTTAACCATTTATTTTATAGCACAACTTTTAAGCGATTTATTACAATTTCCTAGAATTAAAAGTGCGTGCGCTTATTTAAACAATTGTGTGTAGTGCTCGCGTAAACACCGACGAAAACATAAAAGAAAAAAATTTGAATTATTTTAAACTTGCATTATATCTCACACTCTTTCTTTCTTTCTCAGCTTTTCAAATTCGCAAGAAAAATCGAGAAACATGTAAAAACTCGTGAAGTAGTGGCACTTTCTTGTGCCATGTTGCATCTGCTCAGCGCGCGCGCTCAGGTTAAAGGCATACGTCAGCGTGCGCCGATTGGGAAAATAGTAGACGCTAAATTAACCAATCAGAGGGCACGCTTAACTTAAATGGAGCTATAAAACTAAATAGTCAAAGTTTTCGGTTCTTGATAAACACTCAAAAAGAAATTGTTTCTTAAATTGAATCAAACTGTACATACTTACTAAACGGATTGAATCGACCCGGCAAGGGCGTGATCTATGAGAGTTGTAAACGTTGTACAGTTTTGAAGTGGTGGTTATTGACGGGCACATTTTAATTTGTTGATTAGTATTTATTCACAATCAAAGTATTGTATCAATAACAAATTAAATTATATCCTGCATTAAGCTAACTTAAGCAGTACAACTGAATTTGTGTGATTCAAGGTCGTGAATGGTGTCATTTGTATCTGTTTTTTAGCCACTGTGTATGGAAATGGCGTTTATTTTGCCCGAGATGCTTCATATTCTACACAGGCCAGGTATTCGCCACCAGATGGAGCAGGAAACCGCTACATGTACCTTGCGCGTGTCCTTGCTGGTGAATACACGACTGGACGCCAGGGAATGATCACCCCACCTCCCAAGGGAAGTGACGCCACAGATGCTTACGACACTGTCGTAGACAACCCTGGAAATCCAAGTATATTCGTTGTGTTTTATGATAATCAGTGTTACCCAGATTATCTTATAACTTTTAAATGAGAAGACCAAGTGTTATGTGCTACTCAAACGTAAAAGGGCTCTGGATAGCCTATTTGAATATTTCAAAACCTTAAGTTACTCATTTGAGATAAATACTTTTTGTTTAAAGACATAAAAAAGGACTGTGCCACGGCTGAATTGGGTAAATTTTGTAAAGTTTTGCCAAATACTCGTTATGAAACTTAACGTTTGCCAAAAAATGACTTCTTTGGATAGAAATGACAAAACCATAGCTTCATTGCAACCAAATGTGTCTCCCTGGCGTTATAATTTAAAGTTACAACTTTGGAAACTGTCAGCCCAACAATATTTCAAAAACCCATATGGTAATCAATTTCAATCTTCGTCACTTTTGGTAATCCATACCTTTTTTTGTATTTGCTGCATTATTGAAATGTTTCGTCACCATTTTAAGAGGTATTTTTTTAATTTCACCAAATTTGATAGTCTTTTCCCATGTCTAAATTTGGATAAAATCCGTGTCACAGTCCCTTTAATTTTAAGACATTTATTAATGTAGTTCAAACCAGTTTGAATTCGTGCCTCTGATGGCCGCGACAAAATTCTATCGCAGCGACAAAGATTGTCGCAGAAATACACAATGTCGCACGAGGCAACATGTTGCAGCAGCTTGTCGTCGCGACATGTTGCAGCGACTTGTCGCCTAGTGTGTCCCGACCTTTAGACATTATCTCGTCGTTTCCTCGCCTGCAAATACAGCCGCTTCTCGGCGCTCTTGTAAAACACCAAATCACCAGGGGCAATGAAAGCGGCTGTATTCGCAGGCTACTCGTTGTCCGGAGAAAAATAAATAAATTTAAGATTTTCATATATTATTCATTACGTATTACTGGTAAAGGAATGATTATCCACGTTTTTTCTTGATTTGAACCCTAGGGCGCTTATCATTTGTCAGGTCTGTTTGTCCATACTGGTCAGAAATAAAGTACAGTCGAAGCTCTCGTAAGCGGACACCCTCGGGACGCGAAAAAAGTGTTCGTAACTGGAGCTGGCCGCTTACGAGAATGGTTCTCGTAAGCGGCCACTAGAGGTGTAGGGGAAAGATGGCCGCATACGGGAACTTGCCCAGCTAACAACAACCGGACGGACGTGGATGACGACAAAACAAACACTAAAATATGGTACTGTAATTACTGTAAAATCACTGTGACGAATGGCGATGTGATGTTGATTTACAAAAGCAAGATACAGAGGTAGTTAATAGGATTTTCTTTGGGCTGTCCGCTTACGGGAGCTTAAAAACAAAGAAAAGGTCTAAGTCGTAATCTCTGAAAGTGTGCGCGGCCGCTTACGGAAATGTCCGCTTACGAGAATGTAAAAATACAGAGTTTGTATGGGAGTTAAAACGGGGTTTCAGACAAGGCGACCGTAAGTAGAGCTGTCCGCTTACGAGAGTGTCCGTTAAGAGAGCTTCGACTTCATGTGTCCTATGAACTGTCTATGGCCGATGTCGCGAGACTTTTGGAATAGACCTAATCGTTCTTTCGCTCTAGGACGAAATGCATAAAGCACAGAACGTTTGAGTTCAGTCGGTGCTACATCATTTGAAGTTCTCGCTATTTTTTTCTGCCACTGCAAAAGTGGACGTGGTCGTTTGGCATACAATCAAGTCCAGTGGGAACCAGACATCTTAGGACGCTCATGCCCAGGGAGGGGGGTGGGGGAGGGGGAGGGTACTTCGGCTTGTAAATGACGGGAATGATCGAAGGATTTTTTTGGGTTTGAAATTTTCGATTCCGGTATTTTTTTTGGGTTGGAAAATTTGGCAAGTATTTTTTTGGGTGACTTGATTTAAATGGGGGATTTTTTGGGTATCAAAAACGAACTAAAGTGCCTTAGCGCGGTCTTGGCATAGTTATGGTGTGATGAATAAACAAACATTTTTTTTGTGTTATATTATTGTGCCTCCAGGTAATTACAGCAAGGCGCCCAAATGTGTGACCACTTTTAATTTATTCACATTCTTTCGTGCAGATTTAATCCAATCAGAAGTCAACTGCAAGCTATCCACGGCTTTTGATTGGATTAAATCTGCACGAAAGAATGTGAATAAATTAAAAGTGGTCACACATTTGGGCGCCTTGCTGCAAGGGGTAATTTGACAAGGGATTTTTCTGGTAGTTAATTTTGGTTCAGGGATTTGGGGTAATGTCGGAAGACTTAGGGATTTTTTTGGGTCCTGGGTTTTGCCTCCATTCGATCATCCCCGTCATTTACAAGCCGGAGAACCCCCCCCCCCCCCTCCTGGGCGTTCATGCCTGATGGATTGTAAGCTCCGTAAGTGAAAAGTTTAGTAATGTTTACAGGCTTCAGAGTGAATGAGGTGGAAATTTTTTGTTGAAGTGTTGTTGTCGTTACCGAAGCACTAGGCTAAATGCGGATTTTCACAGGCTCGTAACTTTTTACGTCCATTTACGTGCGTGAAAAAACTTAGTGACAATGTATGAACGACTTGCGTCAACGTGTAGGCAAGTCGTTCATACATTGTCTCTAAATTTGACGCACGTAAGCACACGTAAAAAATTACAAGACAGTGATAATCCACCATTATTTGAATGTTAACAGGATACAAGGCTTTCCATAATTTGCAGCTGCAGGGTCAATAATAGTTACAAAGCCAACTTAGGTAGAAAATGGGAGTGCTCAGTTTAGTATTACCGCACGATATTTACGTTTAGCTCTATTTGAAAGTTAACTGTTTTGGAGGGGCCCCGTCCAGACTCTCACATCAAAATATCCACGCTGCCACAACCAGTGTCACTCAACCGGTTTTAAATAATTCCGTAACCTCGATGAAACCTCAAGATCTTAGTACGGATGTCAGCTGAAATATACGGCACCTGGTAAAAAGAACTTCAACTTAATTTTGCGGGCTTTTGTGATGTTCGCGTTTTTGTTTTTGTTGTTTTTGTTTGGGTTTTTTTTTGGTCACTTTTTGGCTGTTTAATACTGTTAGGTACGTTTGTTGTTGTCTTTTTACATTACTGTTTGTCTTGTTTCCGTTATTTGTTTGTTTATTTATTTGTTCCTTTTTGTTTGTTTGAAAAAAAAAAAACGTATTTCTCAGTCCTACTGCATCAATTAATGATGCATTTGAAGCCTGTTAAAACCGGTTGGGGGTACACGATCCTAAATATTGCAGTACTTTCAGAACGCAGTTTTCAGTGGACACTCGTTTCGAATGTCAGTTTGTGCACCTCTAAATAAAGACAGTTCTGATAATCTTTTATTGTCTTCTCTTTTGTAATGCTCTTAAACGCACTATTTGATTTTTTTGCAGGGCTCGGGTAAAATTGGTACCCTTGTCGATTTGTTTGCTTTTTGGACCATCTTAAGAGGTAGTCCGAGCATGGGTAACATCGACATCGACACCAATTCCCGTTGCCGCACTTAAAGCATTTTTTTTTAATACTACATCGTAGACGACGATCGTAAGCATCGACAAGACAGTCATTTACAATGCTCAAAAATCATCCTTGTTCGTGACGTAGCCGTGATTTTACCAATAAATGACTTTTGCACTGCCAATTTGAAGTTTACAGCTCTTTATCAACGAAAATAAATGGAATTACTTGAAATACCGTGATCTACCCCCTTTAAAATGGGTAAAATTGGTATCGGTACCAATTTCGTACACGTGCGGTGCACATTTTTAACAGTCGATGCCTGGTAACCAAATTTTCGTACTGCTGGATGATGCTATATCTGCTCTAGCTTAGGCCTGAGTAAGGTCGAAACTGTGTTCTGATAATTAGATGTTAGTATAGTAAGTAAATATAATTTCCAGAGGTGAATTCTAGAAGGGGCCATTCTGATTGGTCGGGAAGCTCGGTTTATGACCATAATAACCACGCTAAGCGGTGAATATAGCATTTTAAGGCTTGGCTAATAAGCCATGCCAACTTTCCCATCCAGTCACCGCTACAAACAAATTACCTTATTATAGGAATATAACGAAGCATTTTAACAACGCGAACAAAATGTACGCGTAATAAAATTAACGCGAATTGTCGACGATTTATGTTTACATGCATATAATTAACGCGAATTCTCGTGTGGTGTGTGCTTACATGCAGTTACTTAACGCGAATTTGTTGCGTAGTAATCTTTATAGCAAGCTGCGCTATT
Source organism: Oculina patagonica (assembly GCF_052425735.1). Classification (NCBI taxonomy): domain Eukaryota; kingdom Metazoa; phylum Cnidaria; class Anthozoa; order Scleractinia; family Oculinidae; genus Oculina; species Oculina patagonica. The sequence continues at coordinate 11,425,138 of NC_135762.1, forward strand.
CAAGAGACAAAACAAGAACGTTCAACATCAGAACTTGAGGTTTAATTCCGATAAGCTATACACAACAAAGATATTTAAACAGACCAAAAAGTGACTAATATTCAATGCATGGGTCCAGGGATGGAATACATCCCGTCCTGGCGCTTTCCACTGCCTCAGCTATCCCTGCAGCTTTGACGGATAAGTAGATGACGTGTTAATATAACTTACCCGGAAATAAAGGTGTCTTAAAATAACAATGCTGTAAATTAGAGTGTTTTAATTAACAATGACTCAAATTAAGGTACATTGAATTAACGCGAATTTTTGAAATTCGCGTTAATTACATGTATCGTAAATTTCCTATAATAAGGTATGCCGCTCTAGATGAGCTCAACAGCATGAAGAAGAAAGCCTTTATTTAAAAAGGGTTACTCCATCAGCTTTTACAATAAAAACTGTTATCAATAGAGGCCCTAGTAAAAAGTAAAAAGTCGCTAAAAGCCTTACAGTGTACCTAAAATGGAAGTTAAAAAGATTAAAATATATAAGAGTACTAAGATTTATGCTAAAATTATGTTACATTTGTATACAATCGAAAGATTTAAAAATTACATATTATTTGATGAGAGTTATAAATTTGACAACCGGAATAATAAAAAGACTTTTTCGCGGCTTCTGTCCGTAATTTAGGCAGATGCAATAAGTCAGCCTGCCTTGTTTCTCTTAGTGCTACATCTCTATTAAAAGTAAAATAATTTTTAAAAAATTGGGGGACTTTTCCATTGATACACCTACGAACTAAATTATAAACATGTCTCTGGCGTCTTTCCTTTGTCGTCTCATAAGCTAGATTCTTAAGAGCCTCGTCACTGTTATGATGTTTTACGATCAGTCGTGCAGCCCTCCTATGCAGTTTTTCTATGAGATCAGAATTGACCTTCCCGCAGCAGTTCCACACCGTGTCACAGTAGTCAAGTACTGGTATAATAAATGACTTGTAGATGATATTTGCAGTGTTTGTGGTGACATCGGACTTTATTCGACTCAACATGCCCAATCCCTTGCCAACCTTGCCCAAAACATATTTAACATGGGCATTCCACGAGAGGGCATCGTCTAAGACGACACCGAGATACTTATATTCTGACCCACGCTTAATGAGATCTCCCGAGACATAGATAGAGAAGTTGGTTTCAGAGCTCAGTCTAGCTGTTGTTCCAAATAGCACACACTTCCTCTTGGGAGCGGAAAGGGGGACAAAACTAAGTGAGATGTTATGATCAGTGATTATAAAAAATGTCGCTTATTGATATCAAAACTTAATGTTTCAACAAAGCACTTAACTCAACCTGGGTTAAAAAATATTTAGACAAGGAAAATTATTATGGAAAATGAAACTTTTTTTCGATTATGAATTGCACGAATTCGGTGGGGCTGACATCTTTAGGGGTAACCTAAAAAAAACGATTTAGCAAAGTTCTTCCACGTACCTATCACCTTCACAACAGAAATTCTAAAAATCTGGTCTGAAATCAGTAATAGCGATAGCATAAACTCCGTTGGACATTTTCTTTCTTTGCCTATTTGGCGCAATTCACTTTTGAAAATCGGAAATAAACCGATGTACTACAAATCAAGGACTTCCAAAGAAATTCAAACCGTAAGTCATTTAATGAAAGACGCTGTCAAGTTCTTATCTTTCCCGGAATTTAACACTAAAACATTTTCTTCACTTATCATGGCGTCGTATCGTGCATAAAATTTTTAAGAAAACCAATATGTTAAAAGCAAACACTTTAGTACCTTTGTTGACAACTTCACAAAAGTTTCTAAGCCCAATAGAATGGCATATGAAAAGCTAGTCAGCGCTAAACAAAAAAGCCCTACAAAAAGCCAAGAGAAGTGGTGTGTTGACTGCAGTTTAGAATGCCCTGAGGAAATTAACTGGGAGATAGCTTACAGACCCCCTTTCTGCAGCACAAAAGCTACCAAATTAATTATTTTTCAGTTTAAACTACTTCATTGAAGACTGGCGACAAATGACTTTCTTAAAAAAAATCGGCTTAAGAGAAAACGATATATCTGTACCTTTTGTGGAACTGTGAATGAGTCCCTTGTTCATTTATTCTGGACCTGGTTGGCTCAAAATCAAATATTGCTGAAATCCAACACTCTTGCCCCCGCTATAATCATTGGTCTAAGGTCGGATACCTTTCCCACACCAAACAATACTTCTACTTTCGAGTGGCTAGGTATTTCATATGGACCTGCAGAATAAAAGAAGTAACTCCCAAAATAGAAGGATTTCCAGGCTTTTTTTCTTCTATTGGTGCATATCAAAATCTCTTACCCCATAAAACACAATTTCCATTTGAAACTTTTAATTTGCATGCATGCATGAGAGCACATTTAATGAGAATACTTTTAAGTGCTAATAAACCTTTCATCTTATATAGCTTATTGAATGCATTATATGTAAATTAGATCTTCATTTTTTTTCTTCTCCTTTCCTTTTTTCCTGTAAAAACGCGTCTGTTAGAATTTTATTGTATTGTAATGTGATGTAAATAAAAGTTGTTATTAAAAAAAATGCCATCCAGGCCTGAAGTAAATTATCATGACGGTTTTTGCTGAGTGAAATTTGCGCTCATTCAAAACCAATAACGCCAAGTCCGGGATGTTTAAAACATTGAGAATTTTGCAAGTTGACTACCAAGGCTTCTGGACCGACCATCGTACGATTTCCTTTCAAAAACCTGAAAGAATGAAGAAAAATGTTAAAGATGACAATTTTTGGACCAGCCTGCTTGTAGCGAACAAATTTTGACAGTCCCTTGGCCCTTCGTTATATCGAGGTTCCACTGTACTTCATGTTTGACTGCGCTGTTTGACATTTCCATATTACATATGAGGACACTTTGTGATGCCTGTCATGAAGAACGTGCATCCCATTAGCGTTCAATCCTAGACATATCTGCATTTCATGTACGAGAAGACCTATTCGCTAATTTATTACTTTTTACCGAAAAGCATTAAGGTGGCTTAGTACAGTTTTGAGAGGGAAAATCAGTCCATCTTTTATCTCTCTTTTACAATCGCCAGAAATGTTTTATCCTTTTCGTATTACTGTTTGTTACATCCTATAACCATCATATGCGACATTTGGGAAATAAAAATGCTAATAAACAGCTAAAATGAACGGCCGAGTGCTGCAGAGGGGACTGGCACTAGTAGGTGAAATGGCGTTTTTCTCGAAATCTACCCGTATGACCCTACCTCAAAATTTCAGAAATTAGAAATTGGCTTTGATAAGACATTCATGCAAAATAATATAAAAATCTGTAAGACAGTTTTTTCGCAAAATAGGAAAATGTGATATTTTGCCGATTTTAAAAATAGGTCAAAATCTGTCTTACAGATTTTTTCAAAATTTTGACTGTGAACGTGGTTCACCCCTTGCATTTAATTGTGAAAGTTTCATAATAGGTTGTACAGTAGGTTTTCGAGAAAAATTGGATCAAAATCTGGCTTTTACGACCTCCAATTTGCGCGTGCGAGCGCGCGCTAATATGACGCCATGCGTCGCGAGCGATAATGAAAAACAGAATTAGAACTTCTCTATCTGTTGTTTATCCACCTTTTTTGTCGTATTGTTTTGCGCCCCAGGTTTCAAGACCTGTGTGAAAGTATTTTGAAGGTTTCTTTTGTAGAAAAATTTGGTAAAGCGCGGTAAAACAAATGGAACTCTTCTTGATTTCTGTTTAGAGTTGCTAGCGCCATTTTAGCCCGCGCGAGCAACTGCATGACGTCAAGCAGTTCTTATTTCATAGTGAAAACGGCTCCGACGCAAGCATAAGCACAAGCGCAAGCACAAGCACAAGGATCAAAATTTTTCCTTTTCTTGTGCTTGCGCTTATGCTTGCGTTCATGTGAAAACGAAATATCGCACAAGCACAAGAAAATTGTTTACGTCTGGCCGTGTCTACCCAATTAAAGCACTCGTTCCAGCACTTGAACAAAGGTGCAGAGGCCGCGAGTGATTTTGATAAAATCAAACCGAGTGGCGAAAGAAATGGAGACGAATGCTTTCTTCTATAACCCAAATGCTTATTTTTCTGCGTTTTTTGTACTCACGTTCGCTTTCTTCGTCATAAGACGATCGTGACTTTTATAAATTTCCCAATCGCTTTTGGATTTGGTCGTTTGTTAAATCTATTTTGTTTATAACTAGTTTAACAGGAACTATATCCTGTCAGCTGTATTATTAAGAAGTGTTTTAAGTTGAGTAGAGCCCTATCAATGCCGTGTAGAGGTCGAAGGTCTGCGTAGTTTCCCGGTAGTACATTTTTACACCTCTGCACTGTATTTATTGTTATATGAACTTTATGTATTGGCTATTGGAACTGTTGTGATTTATCTTGGCTCATTTATATTTGCAAGATGTGCTTTAAATTCGTTCTGGAAGGACAAGATCTTAAATTTTCCGTGAAGATGTTGATTAGTACAGTGTTGCGTGAATGTGTTGCTTCGTATCGCGGATGACATGTTTATTTTTGTTTAGCCAGAGGCTGCTTAGCTTTACTTCGAGAAAGATATAACCTTGTTTTAAAGCCGGCCATGCTCATGAAAAATCATCTTTCTTATTTTTGGGCGGGTGGAGTCTTAATATTCCATCGCGAGGAAGAATCTTTTGCCTCTCTGGGTACCTTCGATAGTTATCACATACCGCAAACAGCACAGTCATCGCTAGCGGCCGGGCATATTACTAAAATTATTTGTATAACTTAGCATAGAAATAATCCTGTACACACGTAAATACAACCCAAAAGGCTTTATTAAGTAATTTACTCCCGATATATACCTAATTTGTAATATTTCGAGACCATTTTGAGATGTTAATTTAAAAATAAACCTTACGAAAGCAAGGAGGTTTATCGGTAAACTTGATCACATATTTCACGGTTATTCAAACAAAAACTTACACTTTCGAGTATCAACAATACCCAAATTCATTCCTGATAAAATACTCGCGAAAAAGCGTTGATCTCTCTCCAAAATCGTATTTTTGAGCGTCAAAACAACTTTTCGCCATACATTTTCTTCTAGCGACTTGCAATGTTTGCCCCCTAGCGATCCCAGAATCCTCCACGCAAAACACAGGATCCGATTAGTGGCAAATCATTCGTTGGCTAAAAAAAAAATAGCACGCATCGGCTGGTTATTTGCGTTTCCCTATTCGACCCCCTCCCCCCCCCCCCCCCCCCTCCTCGTTAAATATTAACAGCCTGGCTTTAATCTACTTTAAGCTTCAAAGCTTCTCGTTTGTCAATGTTCATAATTGTGGTGTGGGAATTGTCCCGCCCGCCCACACAACGTGACCTTTGATTTCCGGCTCATTTCTGAGAAATTTGACAAAGACCCTTTTGTCAGCACTTTCCGAGACGATTGGAATGTTTTGTTTTAGTAGTCTTGACGAAATGACCATTTTTTAACTCAATCAAGGGTGTGCTAATTATTCTCGGAGAGGATGCCGTGTCCTCGCTGTGGAAACACAGACTCATCTCATACGTTAAAGTGTTGTCTAAATTCCAGTTTTCTTCCTTCACGTCCTGGAAGTTCTCCGAGCAAAATTGATCATGGAATGACGGCACGAACGCTGCGGTTGCGACAAGGAAGTGCGTCGACAAGACGGCACACTGGCCATTATCATGGAGTAGTAGACAAGAGTCAGACAAACCGAGGTTCTCGTGCTCAAAGTGCTCTAAGCAATAGTGATCATGAAATCAAGGCAAAAATACCGGTGCAACGACGATGTTCGTCGGCAAGCGGACACATTGACGATATTCGTGGAGTAATAGACAAGAGAAAGATACAAGGTAAATTATGCTGGAGGTATTAATGGCTATCCATATTTTAATATTTCATGAACCCGTCTAAATTCGCTTTAGTGATTTGTTTTGTTGTTTTGCGCCAACCTTGCAGCAATCGTGTTCCCGTTCTTCAGTTCTCTCGTACTAAGATCCTATTAAAGTCGCTTTATGGGACGTCGCAATTCAGTACTAAAGTGCATTAAGGTTCTATTAATTCAAGCGAAAGTAAACATCCCTGTTTTCGTCGCTTTGATATAGTTAATCAAATTTGTCTGAAAATCCAACCAAGGTGAAGAAATTGGCTTTCTGCTAATCGTTTACTGGTGCGGCATTTGGCCGTTTAAACTGCCAGCATAGCGGGGATTTGACCAAAATTTTTCCAAAAGTCAAATAACCGGGGGTTTACCGGGGGGTGATGGGCGGTTTTGAAATTGTCTGATCTACATACCCGAATGTTTTGTGCGGCATAGCGATTACTGGGACGCTTATTTCACCGATTTAACGTTAGTCATATTCAACCTTTTTCTCAATATCGACTGAGAACATACAAGATAATGTTGTAAGATTACTTATTGTACTTCCTTATTTTAACTTCCTTATTTTCCTGGAAGCCCCAGTCTGTCATCATGGCACTGCTATATTTTAATATAGTAGAGTTGACTCAAGGGTTGACTTTGACATAATATTGAAAGGTTCTTTAATTAAAAAAAAAAAGATTGCGAAATTGGATATAACAATAGAAGCTTAAGATTAAGAGTATGCTTCACAGATGAAAGCGTGACGAGTGATAAAGTGACTTCAGGAAGCAGGTCAATAGAGTCTCTTCCTTTTTCAAAGAGCTTTTCATTGAACTAGTATACAAATTTATGCTTATTTGACATGGTGTACATGTATAAATTGTGAGGTTTTTGCACAAAAGACTATTCCTTATTATAAGAAATCGACGCTTGTGTCAATTATGAGGCCGGGGTTAAGGTTTTTGAAATTAACGCGACGCGAATCGAAATTAACGCGAAAGAGAGGGTGACATTTCAATATATATGAAATTACTACGACGTAAACAAAAAACACTTTTTGAGACAACAGGAACAAGTTTATTTCGACGCTAAACATAAAATCCGAGACGCAAAGCGAAGAAATCTGACCGCTTCGAGCGTTCTACACAGTTTCAGTGATACTGGTAGATTTTCACCCTGATCAGGAAATAATGCTTTTCCTAGAAAAATGAACGTCTGAACTGTATCGAAAAATTGCGGCCAAAGTAATGGAAATTAATGTCGCAGAAATTAACGCTCCACTTAATTAACGGCGCGGAAATTAACGCCAACATTATCGTGATTCATGTTAACGTGACTTAAATTTACGCGAACTTTTGAAATTCGCGTTAATTTCATGAAGCGTTAATATCCTATAACAAAAAACATGCATTGGAACTTCCCTTGACTGATTAACTTACACAACATTCACATACATGTAAAGGCTATTCCTTAAAGAGGCCATATGTCACGAGGATTTCACAGGTTTTTGGTCAAACCCGTTCTGGACTAAGTGGTAGGCAACCGTAACCCATAAAAAACATTGCCTTTAGACACCTAAAGGAAGATATATATTAACCCTATTCAGACCGGGCTTTTTTGGACCTTTTCAGACCCGGGTGGGGGGATTCCCATTATGTTTGGGTTTCATGCGACAAAAATATAAATTTTGGCTGTTTAAAAATCAGATAAAATCCATGACATGGTCTCTTTGATTTATAGCATACGTGAAGAGCACTGTTTAATCTGGATGTAGTAGTAAGGGTTTTTATAATTTATGTCTTATAATTGGCAGTGATGATAATACTCAAAGTCACCTAATATAAATACTCCACTGCACGCGGAAACTTCCTGATGGACACAATTAAACTTAGTTATTGCGTGCAATGTCGCGTGCAATGTTGCACCGTGTTTGAAGGCCTAGCCTTGTTAAGGTGAATTAATCAGTTCCTGCTATTTACAAAATATTTTTCTTTACCATTAGAACTCAAAAAGACCCTCCCAGAGATACCACAAAAATGTATACCGATCAAGTCAGAAGCGGGATGTGAAAACGGCACTGGTTATGTCCCTGGTAAGTAAATCACTCAAAAGCAAAGGTAAATTCTGTCCTCAGCTGAGCAGAATGGTAGTCTATTTTGGCCACACTTAACATCTTTGAAATAGTGCTATTCGTCCTTAAGAGGGGGGTATCGGGGGTGCTAAATACCGCAATATATATACCACAAAAAAATTCGTTAGTCAAATTTCTGGTGTTATTTTCTCTGGTATACTTTCTGTCGGTGATTTCCTTCCGTGATGTGATGACAGACAAGAAAACAAGTTTTCTTTATGAGGATAATATTGACGAGTCGACTAATCGTAAACTACGATCCACGGATGCTGTTCCACCCGCCATTCGAGGTTCTATTAAACATTACTGAAACCAGGTTATCCTGTCAGCCCGGTTGTTGCAAATCTCTGCCATCTCTGCAAATCTCTCCAAAAAGCTGGAACAGTTACGTTTATAATAAAGAAACATTCTGCCGCATCCTTTTTGATGTCACTCTTAACTCAATTGTCCCAAACATAGCCTTTACTATTGAACCTGAGAACAACGGACAGATACCCTTCTTAGACACCCTGGTATCCAGGGGCAACGACGTCATAACGTTTACAAGAAAATCTACTCACACAGACCGATATTTTGACAATGCTGTGTGGACCGCTTTTATTCACACCACGAACCACAAGCAAATGTCGTTTATAAGATCCCATGCGCCGACCGACCGTGGAGCTTTATCGGTAAGACCGGAAGATGTTAACAAACAATGAAGAAAAAACGTATTAGAAACACAAAAAGCTTTAAAAAAAGGTTCTAACATCGCTTCACATGCCTGGTTGAACGACCGTTCAATCGACTTTGACAGTGCGCGCGTGAGGAATTTTTGCGTTAGAAAAACTTTGGAATCCTGGCACACAGCAATTACGAACCATGCTGACAATAAAGCGAAACAATTACCAAGACAATATTCAATTTTATTTTGAACCTCACATTAGGATTTTTACTCGCACGCAAGCAAACGTGGCATTGGAAATTGGACAACGTAAATTTGACGCGCGTAACCGCGCACGTAAAATTTCATTATTACGTACGTTAACGTGCGTAAACAAAAACGCGACAGTGGAAATCCACCTTTAATGTCAATAAGATCGTTAATGTAGTTCGGCGCTCTGCCAGTATAGCTTTAAAAATAATAATTAAAACTTTAAAATCAATTCTGAATTTAACGTAAATACCAAGAAAAAACGTGGCATTGGAAATTGGACAACGTAAATTTGACGCGCGTAATCGCGCGCGTAAAATTTCATTTTTACGTACGCTTATAATTTTTACGTACGTTAACGTGCGTAAACAAAAACGCGACAGTGGAAATTCACCTTTAATGTCAATAAGATCGATAATGTAGTTCGGTGCTCTGCCATGTATAGCTTTAAAAGTAACTTTCTGTTTCTAAGGCTTTCATTCTTTTACATTCTCGTTCCCAGAGCCTCCGTTTCTTTTGGTCACGTGGTCGGCGAAACGGAAGGCTCTGGTAACACTGCAACCGGATGTCGTAAAATCCACGACATCCGGTAGCGCATGCCCACTGCATAAATGTTTGTCTGCGCCTGCTCAGTAAAAGGACGGGGAAGGCTGGGGCTGACTGAGACAAGAAGAAAGCGAATTTTGAAAGAAGATTAGAGATTCGAGTTTGGCATTCGAAAGAGCTGTACAGTAATCCTTGCTACAATTGTCGGAGGACATCAAGAAACAAGGAATGGCATAGTAAGCCGCCCTGCCTGCTGTAGTCGTTAGGTAGAACGACTGTCTTTGTGTTTTGCCCGCTGGTTTTGGCAATTCAAGTCGTTGACATTTTAACTTACACAATTCGATTCGTTTGGAACTCATTGAATTGCATGGCTGATAGATGTGTTCTTGTTGTGTCGTCTCTACACGCAATATTATCTGTCGGCAGCTGATAGAAAAGTTAGAATCCAGAGGAATTGGAGTTATAGTGTTTAAACATGGAGTCGAGGATATCATCAGCTGATAACATGCCGACGGTTGATGATACTGTGAAATTTATTTATGGCCATGCGGAGGTATTGTAGAAAATTCAGAACTCAAAAGCCTCTGATCGACGAGGTATCATTCTATTGAGTAGTGGTAAGAAATATCACATTGAATTTCAAAGTCTTCATGTATTCATGAACTTCATTTAGTGTGTATATTTTGTATAAGCTAAGTTGATAGTGCAAATGTTTGCAATATTTTTAATGCAATAAAAAGTACAACCGAGTTACACCTTACAAGAGATGTACCTGTCATTTGTTCATAAACAAAGGTCTGCTTCGTGAATACGATATTCCAACAAACTCCCAGTGTTATTCGGTCTTTTTCCGGTAACATTTTCAAACTTGCCCGCTACATCTTCAATTGTTTCGATGACCGGAAGTATAACCAAAATTGCGTAAAAACGTTCCGTTTTTTACCTAATTACGCATGCAGTTTTTATCAGCCAATCCCAAACATCATATTTTTTACCGTTACCAGGGCCACTACGTCATGTCATTTAAAAAATACGCGTGGCCCTGGGGAAGAGGATGGTTCTTTCATGGCTTCATAAAATTTCTGTCTGTAAAACTTTAAACTTTAAAAAACTTTAAACTTTAACGGGTAACCAATGTAAATAAAAATATCAATGGTACATGAAAGGGTAACCTTTCCTTTTGAAAATGGTATATTAAAGAGTATGGGTCTGTCCTTAGCACAGCTTCCCCGTATAAATTACTGATTACTGTTAAGGAACCTCCCACCTCCCTCCCCCAATCCCCCAGAGATCTTAGGCTTCCAAAATGGAGACGATAACCATAATAAGCAGCTAAAAAGAATAAACTATATCTCTTAATTTCTCTGCTGTGAAGAAAATTTGAAAAAGTGAAACAAATAATGTGCTTGAATTTGTGTTTTGGAGTAGCCCTAAGACAGAAAAAAAGTTTCGTCTTATAGTTCCGCCACTCCACTGCGCTCAGGAATTTTGCAAGCAATGTCCCGCGCAATGTTACACCGTGTGTACGGGCGGCGTCATCAAGGTGAATACTTCCCGCCATTTATGGAATATAACTGGCTCCGTTAAGCAAAACTTTTTATTCTTTTTGTCTAGAACGCAAAACGCCCCTTCCAGATATCCCCAAAACAGACGGACCAATCAAGTCAGAGACTAGTGATGAAATCCACACTTCTACTACTGAACTAGAAATGAAGCAGAAACTCCCTCTTCCTCCTATCAGTAGATCTGGTGCTCGCCCAACTATTGATGATGATGACAAAACGTTGACTGAAAGAAAACAAAAATTGACATTAGACTCAGAAGAGGAGGTAGTGGTGAAATTATCTGGACAAAGCACAGGTAACTTAATCACGGGGGTGGACAAAAACTGGCCCCTACTCCGCTAGTCCATGGACTACCCAAATGGACTACCCTAAAATGAACTACGCATAAAAGAATTACAAATCCGTAAAGTACTATTCCGAGAGATAACTATTTACTGAGCTTCTGTTAGGACCTCGGTAGGCGAGCTCGGATATCTCGTGCCCCCCGCTAACTTGTACTAACTTCCATTTCCCTTAGATTTAAACCCCACTTTTCAGTCATTTTTACATGGTTATCTCGAAATAAAAAACTAAGGTAACTTGGAGACCAGAATCGTGCCCTGGTACATCAATATTTGAAATAAAAAATATGTATATCCTCTAACAGTTGAAACCAATTCTGGCGCGCGCTTATTGGCTACTCAACCTCCCGATATATCCTTTGCTTTTCCCTTTCGAGCACTCGTGCGCGAAAACTAGTACTAGTTAACGGAAAAATCTAGTAAAAAGTCATCCTTAAAGGCTATATTATCTTACTGTTTGAGTATATACTATATCAAGCACAACCCAACTAGCTCTGACTGAAGATCTAAAATGTGTCATCAACTTGTCGAGACTTTCCCGACTCTATTCTCGGAATTCCGTCAGCCTAACCTTATTTTGCTTTCAGTTACTGATGACGATGAAGGTCGAACTTTATACGTCAAAGGATTCGGAAAGACGACATCAAAGGAAGAATTAACAATATATTTTCAATCACGCAAACAATCTGGCGGCGGAGATATCAGCTCGATTGACCTGAAGGAAGACGAAGCGATCATTACGTTTGAAGAAGGCGACGGTAAGTTGTTGTTTACATCTGTTCTTGGTGTTTATGTTATTTTGCAGTTCTTTTTGAACAGCATTTCATTTTCTTTACTTTTTGTGAACTTATAATTTCCGATTTCCTCTGTGGCGTGCACCTGCAGAGAATTATGGTAGTTGTATTCATCAAAACAAATCCAGTCCAAGATGGCGGTCGCATGTCGTGTCTGCATCGCAAGCTGGCTGTATTCCTACAGCATTCCCACTACCATAATTTCCTGCAGGCGCGCGCCATAGAGGTGATCGAACATTGTGAATTTTTCCAAAATTTTTAATTTTCGCATTTTTCATTATTTCGATACTTCGGATATAAGGTCTTCCGGGTTTAAAAGAAAATTCAGTCAGCTTTTGTTATAGCGGACACGCTATAACGAGGGGTTGCACGTAACAGTACTTGCGACTAATTAACCTGTGGCCCTCGGATTCAGAAGTGTTGCCTTTTGAGAAGGGACGGAAAACCAGAGATCCCGAAGAAAAACACTCGGAGCCAGGCGAAAACCAACAACAAACTCAACCCATGCACATATGGTACCGGTCCGGGATCGAATCCGGGCCACATTGGTGGGAGGCGAGCGCTCTCACCTCTTGTACCATCGCTGTTCGCTAGTTTTCTTCTATCAGAAAACTCACTCTTTCATTGGGCTGACTCGTTGGTTTTCTGACTGATTGGTCAACACGTGAACAAAAATCGTACGCGTGCATCTTACATGGCGAAATCTATATATTACAACAGAACAGAAGTGTGTTCGTGATTACAGTTTGAGCCCTTTTAAGATAGCATGGTAGACATTATAGAGATAAGTATGCTCCCTACGCTGGTTAAGTCTGATCCTATGAAGTGTTGTTATGTTTTCCCTAGTGGCAAAAGGTGTGATCGCGCATGGCAATCACTGTTTGAACGGCGCAACACTTGATGTCAGCTTTAAGACGCGTCGAAGTGATAACGCGAGGAGCAAATCCATTCAGGTAACTGGTCGTACAGCAAACACCACCAAAGACTCGATTTGGAACTACTTTGAAAACGAGCGGCGTTCCGGAGGTGGAGAGGTAGAAACTGTCGATTTGCGAAGTGACACTGGAGTAGCTTTCGTAACATTCAAGGATGTTTATGGTAAGTGATATATTTTAACATAATTATTTATCAGCTACAATGACAGGCTTAAACTCAAGCAAACCACACATTCTACAAAAAGTCCCTAATTATTAATTACGGTTCAGCAAAGGGGTCAAGTTCCACAAAGTAGTAAAAAGGGCATGCTACCAAGAAAGTCCACATAATATGAGCTGTAAAAATTCCAAATATCTCGTGCCTTTTTAAATCTGTCAAAGGTGTTGAATTGTAAAAAAAAAACACAACATGGACAAAATGTGGGATGTACAGAGCACGCTTTATTACCGCGAGCATGCTCCTAGTGTAGACCGCTGACCTAAGCTTACCACAAATGCTACATCTCCGAAAGTTACGAAGGAATGATAAAAGATAAGACTCAATGGCTAAGCTGTGGCTCAGTAAAATATATATTGACCTAAAGTTGTTGACTCAACAAAAAAAGTTAATAAAAGTGTAACTAGAGTGAACACTATCTGGGGTTTCGACGTATCCCGGCTCCATTACAGGGATGGGCCACTTGGAGTGATAATCAATAGTTACAAGGTAGTTCCGACCGCAGAAGGTCTGTGCCAACCTTAGCCCAGGCAGTGCTGGAATCTTGTGTCACTTATAATTAAGCGGTGCCGATTTTCTAGACACACCGGACTCTTCTTTATTTCTTCAGTTATTTCTGCAGCCATGTCAGGCCGCGACAAGACATTGCGTTCTTTCATTTGTGTTTTGCCAATACCCAGTTGTCCCCTTAAACGTTTGAGTGTGCCTGAGAGTTCTTTTTCAATTTGGGAATACTTCTGATAGGTGGACGTGAGTGCCTTTGATACGTAGGATGTGGGTTGCCCTTCCTGAATCAGTGCTGCAACCAGAGCTTTTGAGCTGGCATCCACTGGGAGGGTTGACTTTTCTTTGCATCATAGTACCCCAACACAGGAGAGAGAGCAAGAGTTTCCTGGACTTTCTTGAAACTGGCCTCGTGCTGTTTCTCTCAGTGCCACTCTCTATCCTGATGCAACAGCTGTATTAGGGGTGCTAACATAATGAATTATACCCAACAGTCTCTGAACACCAGCCAGCTTCGGCATCTGGACTACTTCTCTAACTTTCTCCAACTCTTAAGTTGCGTTAAAAACTGTGACGATCTTAAAAGCAGTTGCGAAAAGAAAGCCTAAAAAAATTGTGCTTAGCGGGACTCGAACCCTGACCATTGCGATACCCAGGGCGTCAGAGTGCGGTGAAACGGGCATACAAGCTCTCTCCTACAGTCTTGATGCGGAGAGGGATTGGTACTAGTCCGCTTTTCCGCTCTTGACTCGCTGTTTGGAAAATGGCGGATGAAAGATGAAGGCAAGCTCATATTTATTGCTTTATATCACGAAATCGATGTAATGCATAAACAAATTCAATATCTGGTACTGTTCTAAGGGATACACAGACAATATGTAGCCCTTAGTGTATATTAGATCTTCTTCGTGTTTGTGTTTTTTTCTCTTGTAATATAAATGTAGTGTCGAAAATAGGCCGTCGAGCAATGCGGTGCGAATGTCGTATCTTAGTAGCTCTCGCGCTACGCGCTCGATCTCTTCGCGCTCTGTGCGCTCTGTGAGCTCGACTTGTAAGCAAGTCTAGGAGACCACTGGACATGACATTCATCCAAACTATGTGGGAATACTGGAACGTGGCGTGGGAAGCCGAAACAAACGCTTATTTTTGGAATCTCTACATTCCACTGTAAACACCGGAGACCACCAGCCTTTCCTTAAAGGCGTATTTACAACTGATTACGTCCCTTAGGGACCGTCACAAGTTTTAAAACTATTCTGTTAGTCATTTTATTTTGAGGAAGGCAAAAGAAAAGTTGCCGAAAATTAATTTTAACATTTTAAAGGTCAAATACAACAATCTTTTGATTTTTATTATGGCGCTGACCGCCCAAACAACACAGTACGAAAGTTCTTGGAAAGATTAAATTTGTGGTCACTGACTCAAAGAATTAAAAAGTGGGACGTTTCGATTAAAATACCACGATTTTCTTTAGAAAATAACGCTGACGAAATTAACGTTCCACTTTATAATGTGTTATAAATTCTTGAGTTGGTGACAACAATTTTTTTATTTTTAAATATCAGCATGCCTGACTTCAACAGCCAGACGTTTAAAGATCTAGATCTCGGAAGTTTATTATGTTCTAGAAGTAGACAACTATCATACACGTCTCATTAATTTATGGTGGATCATTCTTTGATTATAATTCCAGTTGTTAACAGTGTGTTACAACAAAACAAGCATATCCTTGATGGAGTTACCCTGAGTGTCACAGCTTGTAACAACACGTGTGGCTTGCCAAACAAAGAAGAAGCTCAGGAATCAAGAACCATCGAAGTAACTGGACTTGCCCCTGCAACAACCAAAGACTCCATTACGATGTTTTTTGAGAACACGAAACGCACCGGGGGAGGAGAAGTTGAGCATGTTGATTTTATGCCTGACCTTGAGATTGCTGTCGTGACTTTTGTTAAGGCCGAAAGTAAGTACGCCCATGAAGGCCATACGAAAAATACATCATGTCTGCTCAGATCACCGTCCCGGATCCCAAGTTATATCTAGTCTTGGTGCATTGACTTAGAATTTGTCCCTGGTGATGTCGCTCAATTGACGGTTATAGTCAAACATGTCTTTTTATAAAACTAAAACTCGTTGGTACCAATGCAGTTATATGCACCTGAGAAGCTGATTTAGTCCAACGAATGCACCATTTATTCACCTCTCCTTATGTTCTGAGGGCCAGCCAATTGTTACTCTACCAGAAAACAAACAAGAGTCCTATAGAGTATGGTTACAACAATCATCCATGGAGGTCCAATAACGAAATTCCTTACGTTTCAGGTGCACGTGGAGTTGTTAACAAAGGAAGACTCACCCTTGATGACGCACAACTGAAAGTTACTATTAAACCACCGGAAAAGAAGCCACCCACTGACACTAGAAAGCTTCTTGTAAAAGGTCTTAGTGATAGGACTACGTTGGATGGGCTTCAGTGTTACATGGAGGTCGTCAGCAGATTGGAAGTATTATCTATTGAGTTTGGAGAGCAAGGATGTGCACTGGTCACCTTTAATGAAACATATGGTAAGTTTGTATAATTTCCCCTTTTGAAGTCAGCGCTCGTTTAGTAATTTACCACTCAAAGGGGGTATTTTTTTAAACAGCTTCTTCGTTATTGTGTTGTATTAAAAAAAGATGCTTCTCTACTAACGAAGTCACTGAGTACTCTTTTCTTGTCGCTACTGTTGCAACTACATTATTTTTGGTCTTGCTTGTTTTCGTTTCACTGTAACATTGCAGTTCCCTTCACATCTTTCTGGATTGATAGAGATAGAAGATAGAAAACTTTATTAGAGTGCCAGAGTCTTGTAGCCTGGGATATATACCCATACTTATTAGGGGACTTAAGAACTGACTAAATACAACTAGTAGTGCCAGTTAGTAAAAGGCATATGTATATAACAATTACAATCTAAAATCTATGATTTGAAACTATGGCTCTGTGTAAAATCTATGATAAAAATTTTTAAATGTGAACAAAGACCAGCTAATTGAACTGATAGCCATTTTTACAAAATACTAGAATCAGTATTGCGATTTGCAGTAGACAGTTCTGCAGATGGATTTACCAACAATCTGTTTAACTATAATTACGTATACATTTTAGGGGCCTCTGCCCACCTTAATCAGAGTGAAAAGGGGTTGAATGCATTGCCGGAAATTTTGTAAAAGAAAATTAAAACAAATTTCTCAAAACGTTTCTAAAAAAATTACCTTATTCTCACTAAATTTCACGAGTACTTAATTTCGCGAAAATTCAAGAGCCATATTTTGCGAGTACTTAATTTCGCGATTTTGAGAGGAAGGTGCAATTGGAGTGTATTAAATTTCGCGATTTTTATCTTTTCTTCAATATGAAGCTTTGACTTCGAAACTGTAACAACATAATTAATATGAAAGTCATCATTAAAACAGTAAACAAAACAATGTACACATAACAAAACAAGGTATTCAACAGTCTAGATCCCTAATAGGTTCCTCTACGACTGCAAGAGCGAGATTTTGAGGAACTTGACGGCAGAGAACAGTTCGAACAGTGCGACTGAAAGAGTGGCAGATAATTAATGGACAAAATTAAACAAAAAACACTAAACATGAAGCTCACACATGTTAGAATAACCAGGATAAAACACATCGAGTTTCATCATTTTTTTAAATTATCAGTACGATATTAAATTTCGCGATTTTAAACTTCGCGTGTCCTATATTTCGCGAGTATTAAATGTCGCGATTTTTTCAAAATCGCGAAAATCGCGAAATTTAGTACTCACGAAATTAAGTGAGAATAAGGTACATTTACCACATAATATTTTCTTATTCTTTACAAGGATGCTATATCAATTGCTGTTAGTGTCTTTGTGGACGTAAAAATTACAATTCTTTCGGCAGACTATCACGCCATTACACAGACGGTTGCGAAAAAGCTGCTTGAAGGTAAAAAGCTATCAATAGAGCAAGTTCCTGTTTGCAATTGCGTGCAAGTAACAGGTCTAAACAAGGACAAAACCACCAAGGATGCAGTTTTCTACTTCTTTGACAACACCAAGAACGGTGGCGGTGTTACCAATGTAGAACTTAATATAAAGGAAGGATGGGCATTGGTTCACTTCGAGGACCCACGAGGTATATTTCGTCTACGAATAAACTAAGAATATTATAAAACGTTGTCATTTACTGACGTGCAGATGTATGCTTACTTCAATGTCTAAACCTTGATTTACCGAAAAGTGGTCATCGTCTGTCATAGTTTCTTAGATCCAATAATATCTGGAGACATTATAAAATATAAGCGTTCTCAAGTTGAATACTCGGAAAAAAGATTTTCCGAGTTCCCCCTTCGGGAGTCGAACCCATGACCTTCCAAAATACCGGTTGGACGCTCTAACCACTGAGCTATGGGAGACTCGTCGTGAGCGAGGTCATATACTAGGTTCTTATGTGTGACACATGTCCTGCCAACTGCAGGCTCAAATATGTCTAAATGATAAATGTGGATAAATGTTTATCCAAGTTGCCATTTCACTTTACACATTATAAAATAGTTCCTTTACTTTTCGGGATCATGATGAAATTGCGTTTGAACTGAGTAGAAACTACGCCCTTTGTATGCTGCCAGCAGGTAACCATTGTGACGTATTTATGTGTTTGAAAAGACAGTTAAGAGGCGTGCTTTTTGTCTAAACGATTCCATCATTTAAGTTCAACGATAAATTCAAATTTAATGTAAATTTAATAATACGTTTACATAATCGCAACAATTAACCAGCTAGTTAATTCTTCTTTGACAGTTGTGAACAAAGTTTTGTCGAAGAGCCACTCTCTCAACGGTGCACAGTTGAAAGTTAAACCCCACAACCCTTTTCTCGGAAAGCCGGTTTCTCAGCCGGATGAGCATGAAGTTGAACTGACGAAAAGTATCCCCGTAGACGCACAAGTAATGCTTTTTATTTTTGAACACTGCAATTCTGACTTCACAAAGATCCAGCGTCTACATGGCGTACAAATTATCTGGGAAAAAGGCGATAAAGGTATCACTGTTACACCTGTAGATAAAACATCACCAGGCAGTAATAGATTTGACACTGCATGTGAAGACATCACTTCTTTCATAGATGCATTTCTTACAACAACTACACATGTCCTGCCGGAAGCTTGGCGCGCTGTGGCGGATTACTTTCACAAAAATGGCAGTTCTTTGGAAGAAAAAGTGAAATTTCACTGTTCAGCTCAGCAACAGGCAATTGCCTTAACAGGAAAGAGGAAAGATGTGGAGGGCCTCGTGGAAGAATTACAAGAATTGAACTCAAGGATCGAGAAAAAGTTGAAACTTGAGGCATCTAAAAGGACCAGTGTTATTGATATTCCACCATTTAAGGTTCAGTTCTTGAGGGTTCTAGACTTTGAAAAGAAACTGGAAACCCAATACGAAGAAACGCAAGTGTGCCTGCTCTTGGACAAGGGAAAGGTTGAGATTTGTGCTCCTCAAGACACTGCTCATAAGGTTACTGCAGCAATATGTCAAGCAGTTGCCAACATAAAAGAATTAAGTCTTGAAATGTCCCAGAATGCCGTCGAAATTCTAAGGAGTAAAGCGTGTCAAACATTCATGAAGGAGCAATTCACAGCCAATAACTTACAAGCTGCCTTGGCTTTTGATACAGAGAATAAGGAAAATGTAGTCGTCGTGGGGATGACACCTGAAGTTGCTAACAAAGCGTCTGAGTTGGTAAAGAGGTTGGTTGTGGAAGAATGCCTTGACATAGATGAGGATCATGTTCAGCTAGACAAAAGTGAAAAGTGGCATCAGTTGAAAAATGAACTGTCCGAAAAGTGCATTGTAAGCCTTTCTTTTGATAGAAGCAATAAGAAAATATGGCTAGTGGGAACAAAGAAGGGTGTTTCGTTTGCCCTGGAAGCTGTCAAGCGCTTCTTAAAAGAAAATACCATTGTCAGTAAAGTGGTGGAGCTCCCGAGAGGTTGCAAGCGGTTCCTTGCAAAGTACCAAGAACAGGAACTTCGACAAATAGAAGACGAACTAAAAGAGCACTTTACACGTATCAAGGGAATTGCAAGTAAAGATTATGAAGATTTGGTTATCTCTGGAACGACGGATGGAGTTGACAAAGCAGCGATTTTGATTCAAGATCTGGCGTCCAAAGTTGCACGCCAGACGTTTTTACTAAACAAACCAGGAATGCGCAAACTACTGGAACGAAGCAAAACCAAGAAAATGCTGAGTCTGCTGGAGAATGAGAACAGGTGTGTAATAGAACACTTTGTGCCTCTTAAAGATGCTACATCAAAGAAACCAGAACAAGAGGAAAAGGCAGTAAAAAGAAAGAAGAAAGAGAAATTGTGTAACTTCCTTACACCGGAAGGGAAAAACATTATGGTTTATAAGGACAACATCTGCGACCGTAATGTGGACGTCATTGTGAATGCAGCAAATTCTAAACTCCATTATAAGGGTGGCGTCGCCAAAGCCATTTCTGATGCAGCAGGAGAAGCAATCAAAAACGAATGCGAAAGATATGTCAACGACAAAGGGCCTGTATTGGAAGGACAAGTAGTCGTTACGTCTGCAGGAAAATTGCCATTCAAGAAAGTCATTCACGCCGTGGGACCAAAATGGAGAAAGGAGGCAGCGCGGGAAAAGGCAATGGGTAAATCTCCGAGAGAGGAGAAGTTCCTACGCTATGCGGTAGAAAATGCTTTAGATGCTGCTAAAAGCTTTAAATCAATCGCAATTCCTGCAATCAGTACAGGCATCTTTGAATTTCCATGTGAATTGTGCGCCCAGATTATGGTTGACTCTGCACTAGCGTTTTTCCAAAAAAATCCAAGTTGTCCTTTGTCTGAGATTCAATTTACCAGCATTGACGATGACACTGTGAAGGCTTTTGTCAAAGAGATGGATTCCAGATTTCTTCCTGATCCTAATTATGAATCACCTTTGAACCCAAACGGCAAAATAAAGGTGGAGAAAAGCAAAGGAAGGAACAAGACCGTTCCCAATCCGCCCTCAGTACAAGCATCTGTTGATATTCCAAATGTTATCAAGACAACAGAAGGCTTAAAATTGGTTCTCGTGATTGGTGATATGTCTCAAGAGCGGGTAGGTCGCAAACATTTTATCAGTTTATGAACTTTTTTTTCGCTGTATATTACCATGAAAATAATAGTACTTAACTCTCTTCACTACTGTTTCGGTTTACATCTCAAGAAGGCTTGTGAGTTAAAATTTTGTCATCCCGGTCTCTTCGTGAAAATATAAGAAGTATGGTACTAAATAGTCCAGTCCCTGAACTCTCTCTTCCGCGCGCCCTTTACAGGGGTTGAACCCAGGCGCGAAAAGAGAGAGTCCAGTTCCCCCCCCCCCCCCCCCCCGATATCAGAGCAAAAACCACATTTGGCAGCAATTTTGAAAACGCGCGCACATAGATGGCGAGTTTAACTAGGCAACCGTCTACTAAAGCAGGATCACCGGGAATAACTTTACAAAGAGCCTAGCTTGCCATACGTATACACTTAAAGATAACGGCCAAAACACAAATCGCTATCCGTCAACTATTCCTGGTCCTGGTATTTTGTACCTGTTTATTGAAGTGGCTTTGGATGCAAGTTTACACAGTTTCTTCTTGTATTTATTCGCGCGCTTGGTCGCGAACTTGAACTCGTCATTTGTTCGAGCACTTTTAGCTTAGCTAGCCGCGTCTTGAATACCGCTAGGATCAGATATGTCCATATCATACTGTATGAAGACAAATAAAGATGGTACATTTTAAGCTCGATAGTTAAATTAGATTGATGCACTGTTCATTATGTTAGAAGTGTGGTAGCATGTGTGTTCCAACGTTAACACCAAACACGTGCTTTGTTCAGTTTTGATGTACAAAAGTAGGGCAGAAAAGCACTGGGGTGTAGAGCGCGATGTATGCAGCAACATCATCAGTTTTAAAAGGCTTTAATTTCTAGCTTGTAATTATTTCGAATGACGTTTCGATGAATCGATTCTTATGAGTTCTATATGTGAAAGTGTGAAAGTCTCGCTGCATATGATCAAAGACTTTACAATGTGGAATGTAGAGAGTACTAGTGTTAATTACGCACTGAATGGTTTTGCTTTAATTGAGTCAGAGTGTTAATTAACCACCATTAATAAATCCATAATGTGTTGTTTACAAATTCAAATGTGATTCGTGTGATGCTGATTATATAGGCTACACTCGCCGACACCATTTCCAACGCATTGGTGAAAATAAGCACCCAGCTATCGGAAACCACCTGCGTGACGCCCACAGTCAGAATAACAAAGATCTTAACAAGCAATTTACAATCCTGAAGAAATTTCGCGGGAAATTTGAATGCTTAATCTGCGAAATGCTCTTCATCACAGAAATGAAACCTAAACTGAACACTCAATCTGACTCAATTAAAGCAAAACTATTCAGTGCGTAATAAACACTAGTACTCTCTACATTCCACATTGTAGAGTCTTTGATCATATGCAACGAGACTTTCACACGCATTCATATAATTATATAGAACTTATCAGAACCTGACTTTTAGAATTTAAAAATGATGAACGATTCATCGAAACGTCATTCGAAATTATTATTGCTGATTTTTATTCCTAATTGTTTGTCGAAAGCCTCCGTTATTAGAATTCTAGCTTGTAAACAACAAATGATGTAGAAAGTGGGAAGCTACTAATGTAAGCGCATTAAGCCGCTCTGCTAGCGTCGAAAAGTACCTCACTTCCATACAGAACCATTAAGAGCTATATTTAAATTGTATCTCGAGTACAGCTAAAACGTCCACCATCGTTAAGTTAGGATCTTGTACAAGGTTATATCTTTATATACATTAAAGAAGCATTTGTTGTCACTCCTTAGGTTGATGTCATCGTCAATTCGACGTCACCAGACCTTGATCTTACCAAAAACGCAAGTTCTAAAGCCTTGAGTGCTGCTGCTGGTCCCATGTTACAGCAAGAATGTAAGGCGATTGGAAATGTGAACACTGGAGACATTGTAGTTACAAGCGGAGGAAATCTTAGGTGTAAGCATGTCTTCCACACTTCATGTGCTGGATGGAGCCAACAGAGCGGAGAACAGGTACAAAATGATATTTTACATCAAGAGCTCACATATTTAATTTCCAGTTCTTGGTCACGACATTTTGTAACCTAACTGACAAGAGACCAACAAAACAAATCGCGACTTCAGTACACACGTTGGCTTTTTATTGTTGCCTCTCTTCGGATTGATTTCCGAAGGTGAAAGAGATAACGCCACCGGCTAGACTTCCCTACACAAAGACGTAATTATCCTAGCAGAGATAAAGTTGTTTATGTACAGCCAGTACGATTTTGTTCCTTTTTATTCGGTAGTGCAAACTCTTGCCTAGCACTCAAGCTACTCACCTAACCCAAAGCGCATGAATTAAATCTCAAATCAGCGAAATGAGAGGCTATGGCGCGATGCGAGCGTGGGACAAACACAAATTGTGTCCGCGATGGGTATCGAACCCATGATCTCCCAAACACCGAGCGGGCGCTCTGTCCACTGAGTAGCACGTTCGTGACATAATGAGTATCAGGTCTTTTTTATTTCGTGTTTGTAGGTATTGCGCGACATCATAAATAAATGCCTCAATGAAGCCCAGAAACGAAGCCTTGTGAGTGTTGCAATCCCTGCGATTGGGACTGGAAATCTTGGTTATCCTCGCGATCGTGTGGCAGCTGCTTCCTTTGACGAAGTTTTGAAATTTAGCAAGAATAATCCAAGCGGCACTATAAAGGAAGTCCATATGGTTGTGTATGACAAAGATTTGTCATCGGTTCAAGCTTTCCAGACGGAGCTTCAAAATAGGAAAGGAAGTAAACCAGGGCCACTGCCAGCACCACCAGCAGCGGATCGTGAAAACAAAAAGTGTCGTAGATGGCGGCGGAGAATGACTACCAAAAGGCCGGATCCAGATGAGCTGGTCGCTGAGGAAGATTCCTGTGAGAAGTTTGCCGAAGACTTGGATCCCTTAAAGCCTGCGATCGCCATTGGCAGCGTGACTGTTCAAGCTAATACTGGTGACATTACCAAAGAGGTAACCGATGCAATTGCCACGTTATCCAATGAGAATCTAGAGGTTGCACTTGGCGGTGGCACAGGAAAGGCCATTCTTATGGCTGGGGGACAAACCATTCAAGCAGAATGCACAGCACTGGGGCGTCAGTTGCCAGGTTCTATTGCAGTTACTGGGGCTGGAAAACTGCAAACAAGAAACATTTACCACATGGTACCCGGTTACGGAATGAGCATGCCCTCCATAAAAGATTGCATTTTTAAGTGTCTTCAAAAAGCTGATTCACAAGGGTTGACGTCAATATCATTTCCAGCCGTCGGGACTGGTAACATCCACAAAGGTGTAAAAGAAGTTGCTGAAGGGATGTTGGCTGCAATTTCCAAGTTTGCTCAGGAACAACCAACGTCACTTGTTTTTATTCGCATTGTAATTTTTCAGCCACATATGCTGCAGGTCTTCCGAACTGCAATGGGGGCATGCATCTCGTCAGAGGAGAGCGGACCAGGATTCATGTCTAAGATTGCTGGCTTGTTTGGATTTGGAAAAATTGGCCCAGCAACTCCGTATACCAGACCATCAAAGACCAAATTGAGCGAGAAAGCACAGAGCTACTTGGACATTTTTGCAGGGACTAAGCAAGATATCGATAAAGTCGTCAAAGAAATTGAACAGGATGTGGCTGATCAGTGTAAACTAAAAGTGATTGAACGTGAAGCCATAAGCAAACTCTCCAAACAGCAAAAGCGGAAAATAAAGGAATTAGAAGTGAAACACGATGCCGTTGTAACCATCGAAGAGGCAGTTGGCCGCATGAGTATAAGGGGTGATGCAGAAGACGTGTTAGATGTTGCCACCACAATTCACGAAATCCTCAACCAACATATAGAGGAAGAGCACACTCGAGGGGTTGAAGAACTCGTCTCCAAAAACACCCAGTGGTTCTTTAATGATGATGATGGCAGTCTGGAACCCTATGACAACAGCATTAACTTGCAGATAGAAAAGGCGTTTGGTGATGGCCGCAATTCTGTTATAGTCTTAATCGACGATGTCAGATGTGAAATTGACTTCAAGAATATGAAGGAAACTTGTCTTGATGACCGTGATGAAAGAGGTGTCGTCCGAAAAGAAATCGGGAAAGGTAAGTTATTTTAACTAAAAAACTAATTGATATCACTTCCCATCTCATGCGATATAATGGTTATACCGTTACTGCTATTTGAATACATAAAGCAAGTTCAATTCTGGGAAAGAAACATTGATTCGCTTTCACATATACTTTTTTCTTTATTTATTTTTGTCGTAACGTCACTATGTAAAGGACAATTGGCAGGTACAACTCTTTACAGTGACGATATACAACAAAACCACGCGAATTTTTATTTTACAAAAACAAAACAAAATTTCTCAACGACATTTTCTGACAAATTGCTTTAGTTATCATCAGACAGCTACCGCAAACTTGAAAACCGCAGACTTAACTTATTGCGGAAGTCATCCACGTTCTACAGTTTTCGAAACTTGTACATGGAAGTTGCTGTAATTATTTTATAAATTATAATTACCAGGTATTCCACTACCTATCGAATGGGGTATGCATCCAAACGACAGTGCCGGCAAAGAGAAAGAGGTTCATCTAGTGCAACTGGACCCCGTCAATGACGCAAACGAGTACAAAAAGATAGAAGATGCAGTCCGGAAGACCGCCAATGTCACCATCACCAAGATTGAAAGAGTGCAGAACCCTGCCCAGTACCGTGTGTATATAGTAAGAAAAGAGCAGATGGAACAAAAGAATGGGAGCAACGAAAAGATACTCTTCCATGGTACGGATGTGGGCAGCTGCCCAAGTATCAACAAATTTGGCTTCAACAGAAGCTATTGTGGAAAAAATGGTAAGATCCTAATGTAAAAGGGTGATGTAAAGCTCCATGAGCCATGGATATGGCGCTATATAAATCTTTTATTATTATTATTAATATCATCATCATCATCATCATCATCATCATCATTATTATTATTATTATTATTATTATTATTATTATTATTAAAAGTGAAACCGGTAAAAAAAATATAAATTATATATTCCATAGAAAACAGGAAAATGTGAAAAGGTTAAAAAAATAGATTAGTCTGTATAAATCTGCAGCTTACTTCTATAAGTAAATGCCTACATTGTGCGGTTCCAGAAAATTCGATACTCACCCCAAGGATGGTCAATGGAAATTCCGAAAGGGAGGGAGGGCGCAATAGCCCAAATTTTTAAAATAAAGTGTGAAGCTAAACTGAAAGTTCCAGGGGGTCGGAAGGGTCCATCCTTGGGGTAGGTATGGATATTTTTGGAACCATACA
Source organism: Oculina patagonica (assembly GCF_052425735.1). NCBI lineage: Eukaryota > Metazoa > Cnidaria > Anthozoa > Scleractinia > Oculinidae > Oculina > Oculina patagonica. The sequence continues at coordinate 11,451,427 of NC_135762.1, forward strand.
TTATAATTAAACTGCCATTAAGGTCTGGACACACTAGGTGACACGTCACGGCGACAGTCGCTTAGTGTGACATGCGACAAACTATGTCGCTGCAACAGCATTTTGTCCCTGCGACATGTTGCACGAATTCAAACTGGTTTGAGAGCGCGTCATGTATTTTCGCCATATTGAATATGGGAAACTAGTTTGCATTCCCACTCTTCCGAATTCGCTGTTTGTGCACCAAACAAACACCTTGTTGCAGCGACTTAGTTGTAAGCAGTACACATGGAGCGACTTGTCACCGCGACCTGTCAAGTCGAATAAGTTGTCCCGACCGTTACACTATTGAAGACACTTTAACCTGTGCTAGAGTAAATTTATGGTCTGCGATAATAATTTCGTAAATTCTCTGTAATTTCATTATTTTTATTGAAACAAAGGAGCAATTGTAGAATACACCACCATTATTCGTCTGCTCCTGTGGTCCACAGTCCGGAGTGAAATTTTGTTGTTAAGTTATATTTCACTCATAACGCAGTCTGCAGTCATGCAGTCCATTGATCAAAATTGGATTTAATTGTTATAATCGCCTGCCACCGCGGTCCACAGTCCCATAGTGTTTTATTTGAAAATAATACAAAGTCTGCTACTCGCCTGCCACCGGGGCCCGTAGTCCCGTAGTCGATTCTAAGAAGTGCTAGTAAATGTTATAATCGCCTGCCACCCCGGTCCGCAGTCCCGTAGTGGATTTAAGAACAGTAGATATCCTGAACACAATATAAAGGCTAACCACAAGCAACGTAATAGCAGTCTGTAGTGTACCCAGAATTCTACATGTTAACAATGTATAGTGTGAGAGTGATAAATGATCGTCGCAGTGAATTTCCAATTTAAGCAATTGGAATAAAGAAGCCTGAAAAAAAAAAAAATTCAGGGCTTCAACGGGATTCGAACCCCTGACCTCCGCGTTACCGGTGCGATGCTCTACCAACTGAGCTATTGAAGCCACACATTGGGAGCGAGGTCAATTGTGAGTTCATATTTTCCCGTGAGAGGAGTGAAATGATGTAATGTATTACATCAATGTATAGTGTATAGTGTTGCCGTTACAAATATAGATAGCCGGCTAACCGTGAACGGGCTAACCAAAGTGCATATTAGGCAAACTGAAATGAATAAGTAGGCCTCTCTAAACACAAAACATTCTGTCCCATGTGTTCACTATGGGACTGCGGACCACGGTGGCAGACAAGAAATGCGTGACTATGGACAGCAGTGGCAGGCAATCTAAGCAACAAACTTTTTGTGACAGACTGCGGACTGCTGTGAATTTAAAATCAGTTCAGCATGAAATTTTGATATTTGTATGGTGACTGCGAACTGTGGTCGCAGTCATTTCAGTTATGCAAAAAAAGTGCCGGGATAATCTACAATCATGCCAAAACAAAATAGTTTTGTCATGAACCCAGAATGGTTTCAAAACTTACATGTAATAAAGTGTCAGTATTCACATGTAGCCTTATTGGGTTCTGGGATGTTCATATTACATAAATAGCTATAAATGTCACTAAAGTATATTCAGGTTTAAACTGGCAACATGTGGGAATCAATCATGTGACAATTTTATTACAGGAATGTCATTGCACTCTTCAAGTCACCTGTAAATAGAAACAAAACAAACAAAAACTGTTTATTTTGATTAAATTGCTATTTTTCTAGCATGCAGACTGTATATTAAATGGCCTTTTTCAGTGTGTGAAAAAAACTGACTGCTTTCATGTTGGGCTAGTGGATTCAATCATTTTTTCACTTGCTAGATAGCCAAATGACATTTATGGATTTTTATTTTTTGTTGTTGATCTTTCCAGAGAAACATAGGACTTTGGGCAAGCATATAATGGTTTCACTTTGCACAGTCTACCTGGGTCAGGCCAGGAAGAAATCAACTTTCTTTGCACCTTTCCTTTCATTAATCATAATTTTGCAGAAAAAAATGTCAGTCTTCATTTGAATTTTTTACATTGCTAGCTGTAGTTAAAAATGCTACTGAAGGCCATCCAACAACTGAAAATACATGCCTTAAAAAATGTCAAACAGCTTTTTTATAACGTAGGCAAATGTCTGGTTAAAAAGTAGATCTTTTAAAAATGTCTCAGGTAGTGAATGTGTGAAGAGAGGAGGATGGGAATTGCTGAGATTGGGTGACCCTATTCGGCGGAATGGCGGAATGACGGAACGGCACGGCGGAATGGCGGAATGGCGGAATATCCTAAAACGTGGAATGACGGAAAATCCTAAAACGCGGAATGGCGGAATATCCTAAAACGCGGAATGACGGAAAATCCTAAAACGCGGAATGACGGAATATCCTAAAACGCGGAATTGTGAAACATTACAAAAAAAGAAGCATTGAACAACAGCAACAAAAACAAACAAACAAAAGGAAAATTATAACTGCTAACTTTCTCAGACGACGATTAAGGCTAAGAATGTCGTTAAGAATGATTCAGGTACTTTAACTTGTGGATATTCGTCGCTGTGACAGAAAAGCCAACTTGTTTACAGCGGCTGCTAGCAGTAGAAAATCAGAAAACAGTAAATATAACCCATAGACGAAGGGTTCTTTACATATCTTTTTTTAAAATCCTTCGAGGACGTCGATCTCGAGCCGGGATTTCGAGGTAGGATACTCGAGTGATCGACTGGGAGGATTTCGTAAAATTACAGCCGGTTGTCGTCCCGCTCGAGACAATGAACGTATAAAGCCGAAGTACGCTAACGAAGCCGTTAGAAAGAAAACGAAAGGGCCTGAAATTAACTGAGTTTGTACTGAGAAATTAAAAAAAAAGGAAATCCACAGCAAGGGGTTTCCAGATGGTCACCCATCCAAGTACTAACCCCGCCCAACAGGGCTTAACTTTGGCGATCGGATGAGAACTGTTGTTTTCCATGTGGTATCAGAAAGAGCGCGTAAATCAGCTTATAACAGTGTAAATCCACTTAAATCATCGTTCAAAAGATCCATTATATATTTGCATGACTCTTGTAAATCTTTGCTTCGTCTGGGACTGATACCACAAGGAAAGCACTGGTTCTCGTCTGATCGCCAAAGTTAAGCCTTGGGGTTAGTACTTGGATGGGTGACCATCTGGAAACCCCTTGTTGTGGGTTTCCTTTTTTTAATTTCTCAGTACGAACTCAGTAAATTTCAGGCCCTTTCGTTTTCTTTCTAACGGCTTTGTTAAAGAACTTCGGCTTTATACATTTCATTGTCTACCGGCTGTAATTTTACGAAATCCTCCCAGTCGATCACTCGAGTATCCTACCTCGAAATCCCGGCTCGAGATCGACGTTCTCGAAGGATTTTAAAAAAAGATATGTAAAGAACCCTTCGTCTATGGGTTATATTTTCTGTTTTCTGATTTTCTACTGCTAGCAGCCGCTGTAAACAAGTTGGCTTTTCTGTCACAGCGACGAATATCCACAAGTTATTAAAAGTACCTGAATCATTCTTAGCGACATTCTTAGCCTTAATCGTCGTCTGAGAAAGTTAGCAGTTATAATTTTCCTTTTGTTTGTTTGTTTTTGTTGCTGTTGTTCAATGCTTCTTTTTTTTGTAATGTTTCACAATTCCGCGTTTTAGGATATTCCGTCATTCCGCGTTTTAGGATTTTCCGTCATTCCGCGTTTTAGGATATTCCGCCATTCCGCGTTTTAGGATTTTCCGTCATTCCGCGTTTTAGGATATTCCGCCATTCCACCATTCCGCCGTGCCGTTCCGTCATTCCGCCATTCCGCCGAATAGGGTCACCCCTGAGATTGGCTAAAGAGATCAATAACTGCCTGAACTTGTTATAATCCAATGTTTAACTCACCAGTAATTCAGAAAGTCCTCAGTTCTGAATTCTGTAAATCCTGTTTACAAATTAGACATTCTAATAATCCCACAAATTACCTGTATACAACAAAATGCAAAAGAAACGTCAATCTATGTCTGGCAATACAATACACATCATGGAAGAATAGAAATTTAAACTTCAGAAATGGTCTCATTTATTTCTTTGCGGCCGGAAATGACCACATGGTCAATATTTTAACAAACATTTCCTCACGTATAAATAATAAAAGGATGCAATTCTTATTAAATTGAAGTAGCTTAACATTCAGATGACAAATATAAATAACAATTACATGCCTCGACGAACTTATTGACATTACTATGACACTATCGCCTCAAAATCTACAAGATCTATTTTTTTTTATTGCCGAGATCGGCTTTAATTCCAGTGAGCTAAGACCAGCTAAGTTTTAGTACGATTCTATCTTTAGCACTTTTATAAATCTTCACATAAACGCCCAAGACATAAGCTTAAGCCAGTCTTCAAAATAAAATTATAGTACAATGAGAAACGCTTACCTGAAGTGACCTCAGGTCACTGTATTAAGTCTCTGTTAGAAATGTTTGTGCGAAAAGCTTCCACCGTTTCTCCTCATTCCATATTCTTCTCCAGTATCAGGAATAAAGGATATCAAATATCAGGAATAAAGGATATCGAATACCCTTTGTTTCGGGACTTGTGATCGCGTCAAGAAGAAAGAACATTGACAAAACTATCCTATAAAACTCGAAATTGCAAAATCAAAACACTAGATCGATCGACGCCATTTTGAAAATGCGCCAGCAATACGGACCGCGGGGAATCCGCAAGCAGGGGGGGGGGGGGGGGGGGGGCATTGCGCCATTGTATCAATAAGAAACTAAATTGTATCCTGGCGGGCGTTAAGCTAAATTGAGCGGTACAACTGAATTTGTGCGATTCAAGGCCCTGAATGGTGTCATTTTTATCTGTTTTTTAGCCACTATGTATGGAAATGGCGTTTATTTTGCCCGAGATGCTTCATACTCTACGCGGACCACGTACTCGCCACCTGATGGAGCAGGAAACCGCTACATGTACCTTGCACGTGTCCTTGCTGGTGAATACACGACTGGACGCCAGGGAATGATCACCCCACCACCCAAGGGAAGCGACGCCACAGATGCTTACGACACTGTCGTGGACAACCCTGGAAATCCAAGTATATTCGTTGTGTTTTATGATAATCAGTGTTACCCAGATTATCTAATAACTTTTAAATGAAAAGACCAAGTATTCTGTGCTAGTTAACCGTAAGCGCGCACTGGAGAGTCTATAAAAATTCTAAAAACCTATCAGTTTATAATTTGAGAGAATTACTATTTTTGTAAGACACTAAGTGTAATTCTCTTTTGTTATTTATTTTTGTAATGTAGCCAGTGTTAGTTTTTTTTTTGGACTTTGCGTGAAGTCGCAGCATGTCTTCTCTTTCCTAAGAAACAGCCTGGAAAGTAGATTCTGAAATTCATTTACAACATCCCGTCTCTATTTCGGAGGAACCGCCATGTTAATTTTCAAAGGATTTCCTCTCAGCTTCCGACTGTCGGTTGTTTCATTAGAAAAGTTCAAAGACATGCCCTTAGAACTCCTTGACCGACGTTACTTTCCAAGAACGATTTGACCATGTCATACTTAGCAGCTTTTTAAGATGTTTCTACGCTGGCGTGAACAAGTTACCAAGTATTTTCTTTTAGTTATTAAGTCCCTGCCATAATCTTTAACATAATCTTGTCGTTACCTCGTACTCTGTCAAATACCGCCGCCTCTCTGCGCTTTTGTGAAACACCAAACCAGCGGGGGCGATGAAAGCGGTTGTATTTGTAAGCTACTCTTTGTCCGGAGAAAAATAAGTTAATTGTAAGATTTTTATTATTACCCAGTCATCATGGCGACCATTTATAGCTTATGGTAACGATTATGGTATTTTCTATACTTAGGTAACTAAGCTAATAGTTTAGCTTCAAAATCTTTAATTACTTTGAAGACCAGGTTCGAAAAAATAACCTCACGTAGCCTCAACGAAGATGCAAATGTGAATTCATTAAGTATCACTTGTAAAGGAATAATATTCCACTTATTTCTCTCTTGGTTATAATCTTAGGGCGCTTATCATTTGTCTGGTCTGTTCGCCCACACCGGTCAGAAATCTGTACGCGTCGTATGACCGATCGCGCGAGACTATTGGAATATAACTAGTCGTTCTGTCGCTCTAGGACGAAACGCAGAAAGCACGGGAACCTTTGAGTTCGGTGCTACAACATTTGAAGTTGTCGTTTTTTTTTATTTCTGCCACTGCAAAAGTAAACGTGGTCTTTTGGCATACAATTACAGCAAGGCGCCCAAAAGTGTGACCACTTTTAATTTATTCACATTCTTCCGTGCAGATTTAATCCAATCAGAAGTCAACTGGAACCTGTCCTTGGTTTCTGATTGGATGGTGGTTGCACGAAAGAATGTGAATTAATTAAAGGTGGTCACACTTTTAAGCGCCTTGCTGTAAGACCTGTGTGAACCAGACAATTATCTTAGGACGCTCGTGCCTGCGGGATTGTAAGCGTCATTAGTGGAAAGCTTAGTGATGTGCACAGGCTTCAGAGTAGAAGAGGTCGTTTCTTTTTAGTAATGGTGATGAACTGCTAGTGTTACTGAAGCACTAGGCTAAGGATTATTTTTGATGTATAAAGCGTGTTTAATTTAGTGGTAGTTCGACTAAAATTAATGTTATCACAATGACCAGTCACATCAGAGATAAAAAGCACGAAACACCTATGAAAGCTCGGCGAAAATACAACTTATTTACGCCAAGCACGTGAAGCTTGTGCCTCCATGATTTTATTGCTTGCGTAGGCGCTGCGTGTTTTTTAAACAACCACAGAACAGAGAAAAGAAAACTAAATTAAAAGGATTCTGTATTACTTATAACACTCATTTCAAAACCGCAGCAATATAAGTACAGGATGGTTGAGATGGGATTTATCTATACTGGTTATCTACCCATTGGTCGTGAAAATACGCATGATACAAGGGTTTAACGATTTGCACCCTCAAGGTGGATTTCCACTGACGCGTAATTTTTTAGTGCGTAAGAAAATTAGTTACTACGAAGCCAACTTTTCTAATTTTTGCGCTTTTTAAATGTGTGCCGCAATTTGGTTGGTCAGCCGCCCGTTCAGCAGGGGTGGCTGTACACTGAACACTAAGACAACCTAGGAGGGAAACTAGTTTAGTATTACGCCATTATATTTACGATTAGCTCTGGTATAAAAGTTAACTGTTTTTAAGACGCCATTCAGACTCTCACATCATAGTACTCGCACTCCAACAGCCAGTGTCACTCAACCGGTTTTGAAATCCTCAACCTTGACGAAAATCCAAATTCTCAGTACGATCATCAACTGAAATGTACGGCACCTGGTAAGGAGAATTTCGACTTATTTTTTCCGGCTTGTGATGTTCGTGTTTTTTGTTATTTTTGTTTTGTTTTTGTTGTTTTACACTGTATGTGGTTCGTTTGTTGTTTTTTACATAACTGTTTGTTTTGTTTCTGTTTGTTTGTTTATACCGAGGAAAACGCATCTCTTACTCGCACTGCTTTTGAAGCCCTTTAAAAACCGGTTGGGGTACACGATTCTTAATTAGGTCGCAGTACTTTTAGCACGCAGTTGTCAGTGAACACTCGTGTTGAGTGTCAGTTTGTGCACCTCTAAATAAAGACGGTTGTGATAATCTGTTAGTATTTTCTCTTTTGTACCTTATTACATGAAATTTTCGCGACACTTTAATTTCGCGATTTTCGCGATTATAAAAAATATCGCGAAATTAAAGTGTCGCGAAAAATAAGTGTCGCGAACATAAGATGACGCGAAAATTAAGTTACCGTCACTATGTCCATTATTAAGAAAAGGATGAATTTATTACTTACTTAAACGTCTAGTAAAGGAAGTTGGTAATCAATGTTGCCTTCCATGTCCGAGCAATACTTCTTTGGTACATAACTTAAAAATCTCACTAGCTTCCACGTTCTTTGTGATGTATTTTTTCTCACCGTTATCTCTACTGGCCCCTCTAAAGACTCTCTAAAGATCCTCGTATATATGGTGGCCGTCGGAAATGTGCGTCTTACAGTTACGAAGACATCAGCGCCTCTTGAAATAAAGAATCTTGTAAAGCGTCTGATCTCACATTGTCAAAAAAATAATCAAACTTTTAACGTTATTGTTAAAATCGCGAAATTAAAGTGATTTTGGTTAGGACATTTTTGCAAAATCGCGAAAATAAAGTGTCGCGAAATATCCGATCTCCGAAATCGCGAAATAAACGTGTCGCGAAAATTTCATGTAATAAGGTAATTCTCCTAAACGCACCATCTGATTTTTTTTTTTGCAGGGCTCGGATAAAATTGATACCTTGTCGATTTTTTTGCTTTCTTGGACCATCTTTAGAGGTAGTCCGAGCATGGGTGAAATCGATATCGATAGCAATTTTCCTGAGCCGCACTTACAGCCGTCGTTTTTTTTTAATAGAACAGAGCCTGCTCCAATATCCTGTTCCGCCCTGCATAGGACCCAGGTGTAAGGAAGGAGAGCCCTGTACAACATGTTAGAGTATACGTACGCTCAGAATACGACAATCGAAACGCACCAGGAGCTGGTTTCCCTTTCGTAAACGTGCGGTGCCATATTTTTAACGGTTAGTGCCTGCCAACCAAACTTTTCGTACTGGACGCGGCTACATCTGCTTTAGCTTAGACCTGGACTAGGTCGAAACTGTGCTCTGATTATTAGATGGTACTAGGCCTAGATAAGGCAATTATTACACCTAAGTTAGATTCGCGCTTATGGGGGAAAGAGTCGATCGGCTACTGTAGATGTGACAGTTTAGAAAAGCACCTTATATTAATATATTTTTCGAGGATTTGGCGAATTAACGTTGTGGTGTAATAGCGGGGAAGGGATGTTAGCATGCTAAAGATTCCAGGTTTGATCTTTGTTGGTGTTCTAGTAGGAAATTACGATTATGTTGAAAACATGTATCGCAAAATTGGCTTCAACCATTTGCATATGGGAACGTGCCATGACGGAGACAAGAAATGCAGTTCTTTATGCCGAACTCGCCTATGCTGAGCCTGAACATCAAATAACGTTACGTTGCCACAAAAAAGTGTTATGGAATATGAACGAATTTTCTCCTTTTTAAAAAAACGAACTTTTGCTTTTTGTATTTTTAACATCAAATAACGTTACGTTGCCACAAAAAGTGCCATGGAACGAACTTTTTACCTTTTCATACCAAACTTTTGCTTTTTGTATTTTTGATAATTTCATTGGAACATCTATAGCCTGCTTTCCATCTCCTACCACCTAAAATAGAGGAGACCATTTTTGTGTTAGTGCTTTTCTGTGTTCTGTTTTAGAGCTTTGTTTAGTTTTGTTTTATTTGAGGGGACAGGGAGGATGTACACACGCTATAACATCTGAAATGATAAACAAAAGTTACTTCGCTTTAACGCAGGCTAGAAATAATCTGTTTCAATGTTTTATTGCATTACTCGTAACTGCAAGCAAATCACATATTCCAAGTATTCTACACCCAAACCACACCGTTTATTCGTTTGCTTCTCACTTATGTAAAGCACAGAAAGCGTTCAGTTTCTAAATCAAAAATTTTCTTTGTATGGCTTCAAAGTGCAAAGTTTCGTTCTGGTATATAGGTTTCTTTAGTGGTTGACAAACCATTTCTGGCCAACTTTGCCTGAGGTGTGTCCGCGATCCACGTGTTCGCCAACGGTCCAACGCGACATTTCTCTCAAGCCAGTTGTTGAAACGATTGTGAACCACCAATAGGCTTTGGGCTGGATCATCACCTCGTTCGGATTGGGTGCCGACTGCATGCTGACGTGGTTGAGGGATTGAGCAGCCACATGGTTTCCATCGGGAGACACAGCTAGGTTTTGAGCCTTGTATATGTTGCCTTGCTTTTCGTTTCCCTGCACACAGCGCACATCTGCTCCAGCTCTAACAGCCTGTACCAGGTTACTTCTGCTTCCAGTAAGGACATTCCCAGATTGGTCGTTTGAGAGGGCTTGGTTCCACGGTCTGGTGTCAACGAACCACTTCACTGCCAGTTTATAAGTGCTATCACCACGGTGCTTGTGTTCTCCGACATTGTACCTCGTTGCACGGACGGTTCCAGTGGTAGAAACCATCAACCACCACCAGTAGGCGTCATCCTGAAACCCGGTCAATCCTTTCTTACTGACGTGTTTCAGCGCCTGAGCTGTTACATGGCCATTCCTAACAGACAGATTGTCAGCTTCCGCTGTGTAGTAATTCCATTGTGGCACTTGGAAACGAACATTGTTGGCTCAATTTACGTTCTCCATAAATGCCAGCTGGTCACAGAGCAAATGTCTTGAGGATTCCCCATCTGTAATATCAGTCCAGGAATAGAAAGTTAATTTTAAAACACTCGATCTGCCAGTATCTAGATATTAGTAAGTAAAAATCACTCTTGTTCACTCATCCCCTTCCTGCCAGCTAGTGTAAAGGATGGAAGACAGACAAGCTTAAGACACTGTCTGACAGACAAAACTTTATTTACACACGGTTGAAAGACAACATCAGTATTAAAAGATCTATAATACTGTTTTACGTGTTTGCCGTGTGGGTGCCCAAGTACAAGTCATTGATTCCCTTTCTAAAGTTTGCAAGGTTAATGGCTTACGTAATTTAGATGGCAGTCCATTCTAAAAAAAACAGCTAGCCCTGGAATAACCAAAACTGTGTTTAAGATAATTAGTCCTTGGTTTGGGTACTTGCAAGATGTTCTCAGACCAAACAATCTGATTTTTTTTTGTCTGTAATGAGTATGACTGATCATAGTGAGCAAAGTGATAATTAAATTCCCATACCTGTATTATATTAATTATTCAATGATCATTATCATGACACATTTTGTTCCCAATGTCATGATAGAATAAGAGTTGGAAATAAGGGTTTTCTTAACACTGCTCTAAGAATGAATTTTTGTTTTCATTGCTTTACACTGTGTTAATTATGTAAGCAGGCATTTATAACAAAAATATTGTTGTCTGAGGATGCAACCGGATGGGATGCTAATCCATCACAGGTTGTATATTCTATCATTTGAACAGGTTGCCTTAACAAGTTTTACTCCTCAGTCCTGGGTGGAGTGAGGCAGCATGAGAGCAAAGACTTGCCCAAAAACACAACACAGTTCAAGCCAGAGTCCAATGCACTGGCCCTCCCCATGTCTCTCTTGGTCAAGCCTGTATTCAAGAGAAGCCTAAGTGGCGAGTGTTCCGGGTTCGAGCCCTGGCCGGGGTCACTGTGTTGTGTTCTTGGGCAAGACTCTTATAGTGCCTCTCTCCACCCAGGTGTATAAATGGGTACCGGCGAAATAATGCTGGGGGGTTCCCTGCGATGGACTAGCATCCCATCCAGGGGGGAGTAGAAATACTCCTAGCTGCTTAATGCTAAGGAAACCGGGATAAGCTCCGGCAGTATGCGCCACTTTGGCTCGAAGCTGACCTTTTTAACCTATAATTATACATATATGTTGTGGTTTAATTTTCATCTTGGCTCATTTTTTTTTCAAACCGGTTTATTCTTTTTAAACCAGTTCAATTTTTTTGAAACAGTTTATTTTTTTCAGGTCTTAGCACTTGTTGACAGGATTTCAGTCAATTTCCTTTAGGCATCCACTTTGTTATTATGGCTAATATTTGTCGTGATGCTTCTGTTCCAAGACGGAGGCTCTAACAAGTACTATTAGGTTTTTATGGGTAATGGTGAATTGGACTTGTTTTATCAACCCTGTCTATCTTTATTGCAACCATGTCATCGACCTTGAAACGTGGCTTTTTAGATTGTTTGGTTTGTTTTATCATCTGGGTGTGGTACTTGGTTTGTTGTTCACATATCTTCTTACGTTTGGATGGCCTTTCAACAGTTTCACGGTCATCACTGAGTTTGTCTGGATTTTTCATTTTTTCTGCATCATCCTCTTGTTCATGAGGAAGTTTACCTCCCTCATTGTTGACAGTAATCTCTCGATGGGCTTTTAGTCCAAATGCTGCCTCGTATGGAGTTGTACCAATTGCTCGATGAAACGTAATGTTTATTGTGTAGTCAGCCTCCATTGTGAATTCACACCATCTTTCTAGGTTCTTGGCACTTGAACCCATTATTAAATTTCTCAGGTCCTCTTTCCATGTTCTGTTATTTCTCTCCACCAAACCCTGAGTAGTTGGTGACCCCGGTGATCCATGGGTTAGTGTTATTTTGTTATTTTCACAAAAATAATTCAATTTGGCATTGAAAAACTCTCCTCCGTTATCTGTGAGAATTTTCTTTGGGTATCCATAGGTATGGCAGTAATGTTGTACAACATTCAAAACTTCATCTGCGTTTTTACAATGAAGTGGATGGCAGTTTATGAATTTGGTGTGATGGTCTATAAGATTAATTACCCATTTATGCGGTGTTGCACACGTGCAGGGCGAAGCTCTGAAGTCTATCAGATCAATTTCCAACAGTGAAAGAAAAGATGGTGCTTGTAATGGTTCGTTACTTCCTTCACTCTATGGGTAATTTGCTTTTGTTCAGAATGTTATCTACACAAGCTGACAAATAGGTTGACGACTTTTTGGTTCACTTCAGCAAAGTTCTGTTTTACCCAATGTTCAGTTTTCTTTCTCCGTCTGTGGGCAACTCTGTGGTGAGCAAATGACAGATTTTCGTGCAGCTGGCTCTTGCAAAGTACGATCTTGTTATCTTTACTTACTATTTGCTGATTCACATTTAATGTCCACTGCTTTCTGGTAATTGTTTGTATCTCACACTTGGACATTGTCTTCTGGAATTCATTTTGCGAATGCTTTTCATTAGCGAGTAGAAATGTCTTCGCTAAACAAGAGGGTAGGGAGGTAGGGACAAAAATTTCCCGTTCTTTTCTGTATTTATTCTTTTCAACCCCCCTTAAAATACCATGTCCCTATTTTTTCACCACACCCCAAAAGATGAAAGCCCTTTTAAGACAGGTGATAAATAAACTGGTTTAAAAAATTTGAACTGGTTTGAAAAAAATAAACTGGTTTGAAAAAAAAAAATAACCACTGTTAAAAATTAAACCACAACATATACACCTGGGGGGAGAAATGCAGCATGGGAACAAAGCATCTCGTCCAAGAACACAACATACAACTAGATCTCCCTCTTGGATAATCTCAAACTAAAACTTAAATAAGTAGGGTAACTTTCTTTGAGACAAGAGAAATTATGTCAATCATTTTCACATACAACAACAGCATGAGGATTACATGTACCTTTTCAAGTGGTAAGTTAGGGTAGAAATTCATCTCCGTTTCGTATAACCTTTCCACCAAAAACTATGTTATTAGTGCTTGTATAAACTAGATGAGCCACATTATACTGGCAGCAGGCTGCAAATAAAATAAACCACATAATTATTAACACTGCATTAAAAAATTAAAATCAAAACAGCTCAAGTATCTTCCATGAAGTTCATCACAAAAGAAGTGTTAACACTTAAACTTAGCTTGACTAATACTAATTATGCAAAGAAATAAAAAAAATAGCATTTATTGTTTACAAAATTTTATTGATAAAATTTATGCATCTTATTGTATTTATTCGATGAAGTGCAACAGCTAATAAACGCCCACCATGAAGGAAGGAAAAGTTAATAAGTACCCAGCCTCAAATAATTAAGCGTTTACGTCCCCCACAAAAAAAAAAACCTGAAGTGCAAAACAGGAGTATCGATTAATGAAATTGACTAAGTACTACTAACAGACCTCCCTGAAGACTGAGTGCTCTTAGTATTGTACAGAAACTTTCAATGAACAGTTTTATGTACAATTCTGCTTTGGAAGTATGTTGTTTTCCTAATGTTTAGATTCTGTAACTATGTTTTTCGCACTTCACTAAGAATAGAATGCTTAGCTGAATCATACATTGTAATTCATTGCAGAAGAACAAAAATTATCTTATATTTCTTTAATTAATTCTTTACAAAGAAAAATGTTGAGTAAATAATAAAGATGGTAAATTTTAAGCTCAGTAATAAATAATGAAGATGAAGTATTCAACATGGCACAAGCATGGGACAAAGAAAAAATCTGAGTCCCCGACGGGAATCAAACCCATGGCCTCCCAGTACTTCATCTTCATTAAAAATGTTGAGCTTGATTTATCATAATTGACATCATTCCATAATTTGATCTAAGATGGATGAAGAACAATTAAAATTTTGACAGATATATTGCAAGTTGAATAACCTCGGTGCACAGTCTCACTGAGCGACCAGGCCAAAGGCACCCATCAGTAAGATGTCAAAAAGGTCTAAAATTATATTGTCAAAAGGAAATGGAAGGCTACCGAGTGTTTAAATGATTTTTTTAAATTATTCTCCCTGAAATCCCAGCATTCCCTGTTCCTGGTTTTCCCATCCTTTTTAGTTTTTAACTGTTGTCTTATTTTTTTCTGAATATGGCACAATGTGGAACAAATTGTTCATTGTCACAGAGGTCAACTCTGATACAAATGTGTGCCTATCAATATAAACAGAACAAATTTGAACCTAGGACACCCTGATCTCATGGAACCTACTCTAACCACTGAGCTATGGAGGCAACCACAGTGGAGTGAGTCAAATACATTTGCTACAAGAGAAACATTGATTGTGTGGTTCTAGAAAATATCCCCATGGAGGGAATTTCACATAAGACCCCCACCCCTCTGGAATTTCCAGAGGCGTACCCCCCAGCCCCTCTGGAAAAAAAAGATAAATTGTACAATGCTCTAAATTTTAGGCCACCTCTCTTGTACACAGTTAATAGTGTTATACATGTACACTGTGTACATGTATAACTGATCGATTGGAAAATGTGTTAAAACGATACATACATGTGTTAAAACGATACATACTTGTGTTAAAACGATACATACATGTAAGACAAAATACAGAAATTTTCTCAAAAGTAAACAGACAAAATATCTGGTAGTCACTTGTCAAATTACCTTGTTGTAAAACCATCCCTTCCTTTTCATTCCAATCGCTTTAGAAAACCGCTAAATGTATTAGAACACAGATTTGAAAAGTGTTGATATGAACATGCATTCACTGTAGACGTGATCGCAAAATCGCTAATGATAAATGTGGATAAATGTAAAGTGAAATAACAACTAGGATAAAGTGAAAGTAAATGAAGAAGCGTTCTCAAGTTGAATATTCAAAAAAATATATTTTCCGAGTTCCCCCAATGGGAGTCGAACCCATGACCTTCCAGAATACCGGTTGGACGCTCTAACCACGTCACTGAGCTATGGGAGACTCGTGGTGAGCGAGGTACATGAATATACTATAGCTAGGTTCTTATGTGTGACACATGTCCTGCCAACTGCAGGCTCAAATATGCCCAAATGATAAATGTGGATAAATGTAAAGTGAAGTTGCCATTATACTTATTCTGGAAGGTCATGGGTTCGACTCCCGTTGGCATAGGCGTACGGGCACCTTCGGACCTGGGGGGGGAGACCTTATCGCCCGACAAAAAAAAAATGGCATGGGTTGAAAGCGAAAAAGAGGATATAAAATGGACAACAAAACGTGAGAAATAGTTGTGTACAAACCTTACCTGCTTGCTTAAAGGAAACGATAGTTCTTTAATTAATTTCGTGGCGTTGCCCGAACGTGTCAATGCACTGAATCCTTTTCTGCGGAAATATTTTATTTATTCACTCTAGTTCAGCAAAAATTAAAGTACTTTTGGGGGCCAATTTACATTGTTTTCCCCAACTTCCCCAACTATAAAAAGGTTGAAAAATCAGGGATGAATGGGTTAAAACATTTCGTTGAACGTTTTGACCTGGTAGTCTGAGAACTAACATGAATCAAACGCATTAGCTTCATCACACTGGAGCCACCGTGCGCAAATGCTCAAGCTATGGAAAAGCTGATTGCAACTGAATCAGACTGAAGGGCCACGCAGAATTGCGAGAAAAATCGAACATGATTATAGCAATTGCGAGAAGAAACGAAAGCAGATGAATGAGAAATTTGGACTTTGAACCACAAACTTCGGTATATTTCCAATACTTTTTCTGTTGATGTATAATTCGTTTTGAACGTATGTTGAGATTTTTCGGCTTATTTTCTATTATTTCTCTAGGCGTGTTGCCCGAATTCTAAGCATTTTGCCCGAAAAATTCGGCACTGGGGGAGCTGCAGCCCCCCTCGCCCCCCCGCCTCGTACGCCTATGCCCGTTGGGGGAACCCGGAAAATCTTTTTTCCGAGTATTCAACTTGAGAACACTTCTTCATTTACTATCTAATATTTTTCTAGCATTTGTTCTGTTTATATAGATAGGCATATCAGAGTTAAGAGGAAATCCGCCAGGACTTCGAGTAGTTATTGGACAAAATTATGTACCAAAACTATTTACACCTGATTGCAAGCTTTTGTGTTACTGCTTCAAATATCTTATCGAAAGAAATCTTTTCTAACAACACCACACATCCAAAACACATTTTGAAGTTCCGCTGAATTCCACTGAATCGCTTAAAAGATGTAAGCTTTTGTCCATAGCTTGTGAACTTTAAATATCATTTTCTCAGACTCTGATAAGAAATTGTTGTACCAGAATTATTTCCACCTTATTGCAAACTTTTTTGTTACTGCTTCAAATATCTTATCAAAAGAAATCTTTTCTAACAACACCACACATCGAAAACACATTTTGAAGTTCCGCTGAATTCCACTGAATCGCTTAAGACGAATTTACAAAATGGCTACACGTGAGATTTTGCCTATACCTTGTGAACTTTGAAATTCATTTTCTCAGACTCTGATAAGAAATTGTTGTTGGTGTTATCACGGATAATATATTACTTACATCTTTACCTTTTATTAAGGGTGGGAAATAACGCAATAGAATTTAAATTATTCTGGAAATTGATTTTTGTCCAACTTTAATAAATATTACTCGACTTCCTAGTTGATTCCGTCTTAACCTCTTTGATAAAGAACAGTCTTATTAACGCCTGGACTATTTTTCTGTAATCTTATGCACCTATCAATGTTAAGCCGCTGGGGAGGGGGGGGGGGGCATAGGCGGGGGATTTGACAGCAATCGTTTGCCCCCCCCCCCCCCCCAGCAGCTTAAAATTGATACGTGTATTAGCCATGGAATTTCCAATTCAGCTAAACTACAGGATACAGGCACTCTTTTCAAAACAGATATAAACGGTGGGCTTGGTGGCTTGATTGTGGCTGCTGCGAGAAACAAGCCACCAAATCAACACACACCTAATACTTTTACTGCCGAGCCAAATGAGTCCTGTATTCAGTAGTTGCTCCTACATGTATGCTATTGCATTGGCGAGGACGAAAATTCACGCATATAAATTGAAACAGTTGCCAGATTTACTTATCTTCTCCTACAACGGACTTATTTTTCCGGTTTTTCTATCAAATACTTAAAGCAAAACTAACCTTGTGAGTGTTGTAGAGACTCAATTCAAACTGAATCTGTCAGCGTCCCTGTAAACATCTACGTAACTCTGAACACCAGAAAAACAAGCGCTCTCATTGTGCAAACCAGGGCACATAATTTCCAATTCCCTGTATGCTGTTTTATCTATAGGCCAAATAATATCAAATAAATTCACTTCTGCTCCTTTCTTCTTCAGCGCATTTCCCAACTTGTGGCAAAAATAGCCTCCTCCTCCCGTCACAAGCACTCTTTTTCCTTGAAATTAGACAAGATTTGCCGGGTCTCATCGGTCTCTTCCGCCATTTTGTATGAGCCTGCAGTCAACCAGCAGGAAACTCGATATCACTTTGTGTAAGCTTTAGTTTTGTATCGCAACGTTTAGACAGCTTCCGGCATGTTAGGAATATTTGTGATCAGTGTGACATGCTCCGCTAGCAACTACGTACAGAATGAGTAAACCAGTTAAAGTCAAATAATCAGTGCACATAATGGACAATGGGCAAACAGCAAGAACTGGTCACCAAAGCAGTAACGTCGGAGAACAGAAAATCTGCAATGTCATGTTTCTCTGCAACGAGTGGAAGTCGTCAAAGGGTGGTTTGTCGACCTTCAACAGAGAGTTTGCTGTTAATGTGGCTAAAACATCGAGTTGTAGCATTAAGGTTCACTGTTATGTCTCGCAAAGCGACGAACTGGACAGAGAAGATGCCAGACGACACGGAGTGAACTTAATCACTGCTGAGAGTATTCCTGGATCTACTGATCAACTCGATTGGTTGAAAATTCCACCACCGGAACTTCCGCATCCCGATGTCGTGGTTGGCCATGGAAGGAAGTTGGGCATCCCTGCCTTTTTCATCGTTCAAGCTGCAAAGTGCAAGTGGGTACATTTTGTCCACGTGTTTTGTGAAGACCTTGGAAAATTCAAGCTAACAGAAAGCGGTGCAGATACAATTGAGGAGAATGAGAACAAACATAAAAGTGAAATCGAGCTGTGCAGAGCTGCAGATGCAGTTGTCGCTGTGGGTTCACGGCTACTACGGAAATACAGCAGAAGTCTCCCAAATGTTAAGGTAGAGCTCATCACCCCTGGCATTTTGGAAAAGTTTTCCAATGAACCGACACAGTTGACCACATGCACAGTAGCAAAGCGGAAGTTCAACGTCTTTATGTTTGGCCGGGCAACATTTGAGGATCTTACTCTCAAAGGTTATGACATTGTAGCAGATGCCATAGGTTCTCTTGGAAAAACATTTGAGCTAACATTTGTTGGCTCGCCTACAGGTGAACACAGAAAAATAGAACAATGGTTTCTTGACAACACACGCATAAGCCGCAACCAAATAACAATCCGCAAATACTGCCATAAGCAAAATGAGCTTAAAATGATGTTCCAAGAATCAGACTTGGTTGCTTTGCCTTCTAGGACAGAAGGCTTTGGATTGGTTGCCCTGGAAGCTATTTCTGCTGGTGTCCCTGTGCTTGTTACTGATGAATCTGGAATAGCTGAGGCTTTAGAGAAAGTAGAAGGTGGAGAGTCTGTTATTGTCGAGTCAGAAGATGTTGGAGTGTGGGCAGAGAGGATCCAACAGGTATCCAGCCAAAGTCTTGAAGAGAGAGAAAACAAGGCCAAATTACTCAGAGAGAACTACGAGAAGACCTACTCTTGGAGCACAGAATGTGAGAAATTCAAAAAGATGATTCAGGATTTAGTGGGCCAGCCACATGCTACTTCTATTCAGAAAAATGGTATGTACATGCATTTACATTTGCCTTTCTTGATAGTCTTGTTTGTTTTAGAAAACAGCTTAATTTTTTGAAAAAAAAAAAGCTTTATTCTACTAAAAGCTGTTTTCTAAAGGGTTTATGTTAACAATTTCCATATGAAACAAGTCATGCATAATTTGTTTAAAAAACTCAAGATGAGGAGGGTATTTAACAATTATTCGCCGAAGGCGAAGTGATTATTGTTGAATAATCCCCGAGACGAAGTCGAGGGGATTATTCAACAATAATCACTGAGCCTGAGGCAAATAATTGTTTTAGTATAATTTTTAGAGGTGATCATCAAGAACTTAAAAAAATAACGATAGCAAACAAGAAAACAGCAAACACAAGTGTTCACTTGCATACGGTGTAAACCAGTTTAAATCATCGAAATCTTGCAATCAGAATTTATTTAGTTATAAAGTAATAAAACGGAACAAAACAAACACAATGAGAAAGATGAATGGTCGGTACCTTTGTGTGATTGTGGATGACTTCTAAGCGAATGTGCGAATCCTCTAAAAATGAGAAGCTCCGGTGAGAAGAGAACTAAATAATGTTTGCTCAATCAATCTGACTGAGTTTCTCATCGATCGCCAAAACCGCCGTGTTTACGATCATTTCTAATGCCTTGAGAAACATCTCTTGAAAATATTTTCGGTCCAAAAGCCTTCAAGGCTTGGACTTGGACTGGTTTCTTTCAAATCAAAGAAATTTTCATTCAGCAAAAGCGGCCATGTTTACTTGCCTGGATGTCAAAGGTGGCGTGGCTAAGTAACCAAGCCTTCAAAGCTTGTATAATCACCTCGCGCAGGGTGATTATAGCCTCATAAGCCGAGCTTCTGGACCAATCAGAATGCTTCCTTTATTCTTATAAACACCTCTGAAATTATACTAAATGTCAATATTCCTATTTTCAGTTCTTTCAGTCCTGGGGAAACTCCCCTATAAATATGACAGGCAAAATTCATATGGGGTAAACTTTGTGGATTGTTACCTCTTAGGATAGTACAGTGTAGCTGTTCTTGTTAGTTATAACTTTTAAGGTCTTCAACCTGAAAAATGGCAGAAACCATAACCATAATTATTTGTTATATACCATTAGTTTTTATTTCTGTGTTGCCAGTGCTAGTTTGTTTGTTATTGTAGAAGTGGTACCTCAAACTCTCAGGGAGGGGGGGGGGGAAGGGGGGATGAATTTGGGTATATCAAGATATCAAGTTTCTGGTACCTGTTAGGGGTGTTTTCAAAAAAAAATTCAATGAGCAGCCCTGTCAGTTTTATTGGGAGTACATGTACATGTGTAGTTCCCCAGGCAGTATGTCAAAAGTCAAACTGCTATTTAAAAAAAACCTCCTAGAAACTCTAACATTTCTTAGTTGGCCCTGAGGGACTTGTCATTTATTATGGGGATGAGGAACCTAGAAAAAGCTGCTTTTCATTACTCCCTAGCTGGTTTGGCATTTTGTGCAAAAGAGTGACTGTGTTTTACACTGTACATACAGCCAAAATTGCCATATTGAATGATGTCATCAACCACTAATTAAATTAATTGAATACAGTGCAACACATGTGGGTGGTGGACACTTGCTTTAGAGCAATTTCCGACCCGATGGCTGACCCAAAAAGGAAAACTGATTAAATTACATTCGAATGAAGAAAAAGGTGCCTTACCCACCTACTAGCATTTCAATGTGTTATGAAGCTATGTTTACAGAGTGTGAAGATTGATTGATTAATCAATTTAAGTCGATGCTTTTGCGATCAGCGGATCCATCTGGTATAATGTATTCAATATGGTGGCCAGAGGCCTAGATGTACGTTGGTGTACAGGTCTAAAGATAAACAAGGGTAGTGCAAATTACCAGTATAACTTATGCATTCCATTTGGGTAGTCCATCGGGGTATTCCATGGTGGGGTCAGTGTGGTTGATCTTGTATAATTAATGTTTTCAATTTATTTTAATTTGCATATTGCCATCAGAGGAAAAATTTCAATGAATGTTCTGGAAGCATTTTATTAAGGTGGTAAAGGGTCCACAGCTTTGTAATCCGTGAAGGCACTTTTTGCCCTAGCCCGCTTGTGAATGGTGAAATGGCTATCTTTTTCCTGTGAAACAGGAATTACTTATGAATTACATGTAGGCCTTTTTTTCCCCTCGTGAATGATTAAATGGCTATTTTATTTTTCGTTAACACAATCTTGAGCCCCTTTTACCACCCTCTTTCAAGGAAATGCCTTAAATTCAATAGTCAATGATAACTGAACATGCATGAACGCATGGTGTTAACAGTAATATTATTATTGTGTTTTTCGTGCTGTACCTTCTGTCATCTGCCTTGATGTCAAAAATCATCAATCATCAAGACCATTACTTCATGCGCACTTTTTTATGTGTTGTCCTATGCATTTTCCGAAAGTGTTATTTCTTTACTCTGTCTCAAGTCAGTCACGAATGAGATGACTACTTACCAAATGCGGCCAATGACAATCTTTTCTCAAAGAAATAGTAGCCAAACTGTGTTTTTTTAAGACCCGTTTTAAGCTCCTTTAATTTTATGAATATTTTTCTCTCAAGTTTGAAATAATTTTTCTATGCCATTCAAGAGTCTGAGTTTATTCAATACAATAAAAAAGACTTTTTCAAGTCTAAGCAGGAATGTTACATTAGGTACTGAGGGAAATGACCAGAGCCAACCATGACCCATTGTGACTTCATCGTTCATAACAGTTGACTTGTGGCCCCGGGTGGGGGGAAAGTTCTCTCATATATATGAAAGAGGCCGGGATGCCTGTCGTCTCAATTACAGGGTGTACATTTTGTTTTTTGGTCCCACCTAGGGTGTTCCGGGCAAAACACCAATATTTGTAGCTGTTAAGGTCTTGTTTAGAGTTTCACGTAAAGAAATAAAGAAATTATAATTTTTTAATATTAGTTGCAGTTGGTATCTTTCAGGGGTCAGAAAAAGCTTGAACCCTTCCCAGAGTTGTCTCTTTTAGGGGTTCGTTTCAAAAAATTTTTACGAGCATCGCCACCCCTTTCATATGGGAGTGCCCCCCTCCCCCTAGGCTTGTGGCAAGGTCTACTAAAAGTTTTTAATTCTGTGTGGTGCTGTGTGGTGCTAAAAGTGGATGTCTACTTCACCAACAGAAGTTAAATAATTTACATGTACCTTTTAAAAAAAATTTTCATGTTATTCAAGCATTTGATTCAGAGCAAGTTCAGTAGAAATCAGCGAAATGCCGATTTCTAGAACCTCAATGGGAAACAAAGGTTGTTTCAAGAAAATGGACGTAAAATTGCAGAGTTCGACTTTGAGTAAAGTTTGTTGATATGAAAGAATGTCATGTGCTATTTTTTTTTTTTTGATAATTTCTTTAGGAGTTCAAACAAAATTTTGAAGAAAAGAATGCAAAATTCTGAAAGGGAGAAGGAAAGTGGGGTGGAGAGGGGGAAGGGGGTGGTTAGCAATGGTGGAATTCTGAGATGAGGGCATGGGGGTAGAGCATTTTACTGACACAAAACACAAAAAAGTGGTTAAATATGAACCGCTCAGTTTTAAGCTTCTTCAAGATGCAAGTTATTTTTGATATGCATTTTTGACCGCTCAGTGTATCTCAGTTGTTGATGCACTGAGTTGATGCCACACTGGACAAATTATGTGATTTACAACCGAAGACAAAAGTAAGTGGCACGCTTACTCAGAGGTGATACAAATGTAGAACGTTGTCAATGTTGCATGCCATAAAAACTCTTCATGAAAATAGACTGTTTGTACAATATGTTTGGGAGCTCAACGTAGTTTCAAATCCTATTTATCCTAAGCTGAAAGCGCTTCCGTCTTCTCTCTTGGACTCCTTATACCTTAATGAAATTTTAATGGTGTGTACAGCATCATAAACGTTTTTTCTGATGGCAGTAAGGTGTTCTTTGTTTTGTTACAACATGAATTCCAGATACTTGGAAATTACTTCTTTACTTGCTTTCTTGCGTACGTACACTTACATTTCAACCGAGCCATCCACTACATTACATTGCGTGCTGTAACATTGAGACATGAGAACGATTGTTATTATCTAACCCGGTATCTAAGTGTTAATAAATATGTTATTGATGTCACGCAGACTATCAGATCACTAACCAGGAGATTGCGAGGAGACCACTGGATGGTAGAAAGCTATCAATGGAGCAGGCTCCTGTTTGCAATTGCGTGGAAGTGACAGGTCTAAACAGGGCAAATACAACTAAGGATGCAGTTATCTACTATTTTGGCAACCCCAAGAACGGCGGTGGTGATGTTAGCAACGTCAAACTTAACGTAAAGGGAGGATGGGCATTGGTTTACTTTGAAAATCCACAAGGTATTCAACATCTATCTTCACACAAACCATAAGTTTAGGTGAAACAAGATGCAACTGAATAACTGCTAACATGAAACTGTAAAATCGTACTAGACTGTATATTCATATTTATATTATTCGCCTATAAACAAAAACACTGCCTCCTTAAGCAAATTCTATCTATACCGAGCGCAGCCTTTTGGGGGAATCGTTTTCAGTAAATCTACTGAATTGTCTTGAAAATGGTCTTGACAGCACAAATGTTGTAATTATTTTTGAAAACACAGCAACGCTCTTCAATTTTCAGAATATGTTTCGATGTTTCAAACATCATCATTGGCCATAATCAATTCGAAGTAAGGTTACAAAATGATCGTTATTTTATGTGTAACAGCCTATACATTGGCTCTTTATAAATTCAAATATTCGTCAAATACGTCTTTCCGCACCGGAAGAAAAGTCATATTCTCCAATGTTGGCAAACATGAATGGACTTGTGTTCACGCTATTGACTTTGAAAATTCTAAGACCTAGCTATATAGTTCAAACGTCGTGCTTCTGCCGTGCGACTGTAGCACGATAGAAACACAACAAAAATGATGGTGATCCAACAAAAATGGCGCCGTTTTCCAAATTGCAGCAAAAACTCGTTCTTTAAAAATCATTGCAAGACTCAAGAAAAAGACAAAAGATAGGTAACAGAAAAAACTTTTCCTTTTGCAAGTACGGCGAATGTTTGTTTCTTTGCCCGACTGGTTTCCGAAAACTTGCTTATTTCAGATTCAGCCTCGCTAGCTTCTTTGCCCTGCTCCCAGTCATGACTGTCATCTTCTTCGTTGAATGAAACATTCTCGCCGTGCTTTTTAGCAGAGAAAATTTCGCTTGTATTCCTTTGCCTGGCCGCCATGTTGTTGCAGTCTAGCAAGAATAAAATCCAATGCGCATACTCCGTAAAGGATAATTATCCTCGGGTCTCCTCGTAACTCCTCGCGGAAACGTACATGTAAATGTTCGGTTACCGCCGGATCTTTTTAATAAGCAACGTTTTCCTTTTATTTTCAACCGATTGTAAAAAGGGAACAACATAAATTTTCTGTCTGTGACATCGAATTTTTTGTTAGGCGAGTGCAAATGTGATGGCTAAATGATAATACTTACTTACGAGTTGACTTTATTTAATTTGAAGATAATATAATGATTGTTTGTATAGCGCATTTCCCAAAGCTTAATACACTTCGCAATAAGTGTCAGTTGATGAAATTGGACATCAGATACACATAACCAGATTTGGCATAGGAAAGTGCATTTCAGAGATTCATTTGCAATATTTTTGAGACCCCTCTTTTGACAAACTGACACTGCCGCCACATGTGTAACGATGCGCGATTTTTCAGATTTACAGTAATCTTTTGGACATCTTATCTCCTCAACGAATTTGGTGACGTCCCATTTTTTTCTACACCTCTAACGTAAGTTACTCATAATCTTACAGTTTGGAGTTTGGAGTTGTGACACATGATAAAAATAATATGAAAATGAAAAAAATCTCTAAAGTTGTATTCCTTAATATGGAATTTTGCCTTAAGTAAACAAAGACACTTTTTCAAATTTATAGTTTCTTCTCTAAGAGTGTTAATGTCAAGTTATAATGTGTCTTTATGTGCTGAAGACTTTGTCTTTGAATGGAAAGAATCGAAAAATCCAGTTCTTCTTTGCATACGAACAAAAATAAAATATTTTTTTTAAAATAATATGAAAATGAAAAAAAGTCGGAAATGTATTCCTAAATAAAATATCTTTTTTTTAAGTAACCAAAGGCACTTTTTCAAACTTTAAATTTTCTTCCCGAAGGAAGCTAAAGTCAAGTTATAATATGTTTTTAAAAGCTAAAGACTTTGTCTTCGAGGGAAAAGAATCGAAAAATTCCAGTTCTTCTTTGCACGCGAGCGCAAATAAAATTTTTTTTAGATTCCCGATTTTAAGCCATTGACATCATTCCATTTCCCGATCGCAGGAGTAAGATTCATTTAAAAGACGTTTCGAGCGAAAAAAAAAATCGTTATTTTTCAAGTGATCTGCCTCCATAATGCTTGATATCTACTGACATTTGCTTTTAGGGTACTATGTGTTTAAAAGAACCAGCGTTATAGCAATAGTAAGAGTACATTTAACGGTTTGTCGCTATGTAACGACTATCATAACAAACTAACCTGTTGGTTTAACATTCTACCCAGCAGTTGTTGCCGAAGTAGTGAGAAAGAACCACGCCCTTAACGGTGCACAGTTGGAAGTTAGACCCCAGAGTCCCTTCCTTGGAAAGCCAGTCTCTCAGCCGGATAAACGTGATGTTCAACTGACGAAAAGTATCCCCGTAAACGCACAAGTAATGGTTTTTATTTTTGAACGCTTCAAGGCTGAATTTACGCAAGTCCAGCATGTACATGGTGTCAAGATAACCTGGGACGAAAACGCTAGCAGTATCACTGTTACACCGGTGAACAAAGCATCAGCAGACAAGAATGGATTTGACGTTGCATGCGACGATATCACGTCTTTTCTAGATGCGTTTCTGACAACCATCGAGCGTGTGCTTCCGCCGGCTTGGCACGCTGTGGTGGATTACTTCAACAAAAATGATACTTCCGTGAAGGAAAAAGTGAAGTTTCAGTGTTCAGGTCAGCAACATGCAATTGCGTTAACAGGAAAGAAGAAAGATGTGGAGGAGCCTTGTGAAAGAGTTACAGGCCTTGAACACAAGGATCGACAGAAGGATGAATCTTGAGGCATCTAAAACGACCAGTGTTATTGATATTCCACTAAATCGGCTACAGTTCTTGAGGGATCTAGACTTTCAGAAGGAACTGGAAACTCAACATGAAGAAACACAAGTTACGCATCCTCTTGGACAAGGGAAAGGTTGAGATTCGTGCTCCTCAAGACACTGTTCACAAGGTGACTGCAGCAGTTTGGGAAGCAGTTGCCAACATAAAGGAATTAAGCCTTGAAATGTCCCAGAATGCCGTGGAAATTCTAAGGAGTAGAGCGTGCCAAGCATTCATGAAGGACCAATTCACAGCCAACAATTTACAAGCTGCCTTGGCTTTTGATGCTGAGAACAAGGAAAATGTTGTCATCATGGGAATAAAAACTGAAGTTGCTGAAAAAGCTTCCGAGTTGGTTAAAGAGTTTGGTTGTTGAAGACTGCCTTGACTCAGATGAGGATCAAGTCCAGCTGGACATAAGTGACAAGTGGCGCCAGCTAAGATATAAACTGACCGAAAAGCGCATTTTAAGCCTCTCCTTTGATAGAAGCAACAAGAAAATATGGCTAGTGGGAACAAAGGAAGACGTTTCTTTCGCCCTGGGAGCTGTCAAGCGCTTCTTGAAAGAAAATACCATCGTCAGTAACGTGGTGGGACTTCCAAGAGGTTGCAGGCGGTTCCTTGCAAAGTACCGAG
This sequence comes from Oculina patagonica, assembly GCF_052425735.1. Taxonomy (NCBI): domain Eukaryota; kingdom Metazoa; phylum Cnidaria; class Anthozoa; order Scleractinia; family Oculinidae; genus Oculina; species Oculina patagonica. Next base: position 11,478,431 of record NC_135762.1, read on the forward strand.
AACAGGAACTTCGACAAATAGAAGACGGGCTGAAAGAGCACTTTACACGTGTCAAGAGAATCGAAGATGATGAAGATTTGGTGGTTTCTGGAACGACTGACGGAGTTGTCAAAGTTACGAATTTGATTGAAGATCTGGCTTCCAAAGTTGCACGCCGAAAGGTTTTTCTTAACAAACCAGGAATGCGCAAAGTACTGGGTCGAAGCAAGGGCAAGAAACTGATGAGTCTGCTGGAGAGTGAGAATAAATGTGTCATCGAACACTTTTTCCCTCCAAAAAAACGAGAAGAAGTGGAAGAAGAAGCCAATAAAAAGAAGAAAGAGAATATGTGCAACTTCCTTACACCGGAAGGGAAAACCGTTCTGGTTTATAACGACAACATCTGCAATCGTGATGTGGACGTCATTGTCAACGCTGTAAATTCTAATCTCCAGCCCGTGGGTGGCGTTTCCAAAGCCATTGCTGATGTAGCGGGAGAAGCAATCAAGGATGAATGTGAAAGATATATCATCTACCGAGGGCCAGTGCTAGAAGGGCAAGTGGTTGTTACGTCAGCAGGAAAGCTGCCTTTTAAGAAAGTCATTCACGCCGTAGGACCAAGATGGAGAAAGGAAGCAACCCGGGAAAAGGCATCGGGTAAATCTGCAAGAGAGGAAAAGCTTTTACGTTCTGCAGTAACAAATGCCTTGTATGCTGCTAAAAGCTTTAAATCAGTCGCAATTCCAGCCATCGGTACAGGAAACTACAGATGTCCACCCGAATTGTGCGCCCAAATTATGATCGACTCGGCACTAGCGTTTTCCCAAGAAAATCCACGTTGTCGTTTATCTGAGATTCAGTTTACCATTATTGACGTTGACGTTGTGACGGCCTTTGTCAAGGAGATGAATTCCAGATTTCTGCAGAATCCCAGTTACCAAACGCATTCAGAAGTTAAAAAGTCTAGTATTTCTGACTGGTTTGGATTTGGAAATAGTTGCTCAGCAACTCCGCATACCACACCATCAAAGAACGCCCTGGGTGTGAAAGGACAGAGCTACTTGGAAATTTTTGCAGGGACTAAGCAAGATATTGATAAAGTCGTCAAGGAAATTGAAAAGGATGTGGCTGATCAATGTAAACAGAAAGTGATCGAACGTGATGCCATAAGCAAACTCTCCAAACAGACAAATACGGAAAATAAAGGAATTAGAAGTAAAACACGATACCATTGTAACCATCGAAGAGGCAGTTGGCCGCATAAGTATAAGGGGTGATGCAGAAGATGTGTTAGATGTTGCCACCACAATTCACGAAATCGTCAACCAACAGATAGAGGAAGAGCTCGCTCGAGGGGTCGAGGATCTCGTCTCCAAAAACACCCAGTGGTTCTTTAATAATGATGATGGCAGTCTGGAACCCTATGACAACAGCATTAACTTGCAGATAGAAAAGGCGTTTGTTGATGGCCGAAATTCTGTTATAGTCCTAATTGATGATGTCAGATTTAAGATTGACTTCAAGAATATGAAGGAAACTTGTCTTGATGACGGAGATGAAAGAGGTGTCGTCCGAAAAGAAATTGGGAAAGGTAAGTTATTTTAACTAACAACTAATTGATAACTTCTCCCATTTCATGCGATATAATGGTTATTCCGTTACTGCTATTTGAATACATGAAGCAAGTTCTGGGAAAGAAACCTTATTGATTCGCTTTCACATATACTTTTTTTTCTTTTTTTATTTTGTCGTAACGTCATAATGTAAAGGACAATTGGCAGGTACAACTCTTTACAGTGACGATATACAACCGCAAAACCACGCGAATTTAAGAAACAAAATTACTCAACGACATTTTCTGAAAAATTGCTTTAGTTATCATCAGACAGCTACCACAAACTTGAAAACCGCAGACTTAACTTATTGCGGAAGTCGTCCACGTTCTACAGTGTTCGAAACTTGTACATGGAAGTTGTAATTATTTTGTAAATTATATTTACAGGTATTCCATTACCTATCGAATGGGGCATGCATCCAAAGGACAGTGCTGGCAAAGAGAAAGAGGTTCATCTAGTGCCATTGGACCCCTTCAATGACGCGAACAAATACAAAAAGATAGAAGACGAAGTCCGCAAGACCTCCAACATCACCATCACTAAGATTGAAAGAGTGCAGAACCCTGCCCAGTACCGTGTGTATATGGTAAGAAAGGAGCAGATGGAACAAAAGAATGGGAGCAACGAAAAAATACTCTTCCATGGTACCGCCCAAGGCAGCTGCGCCTGTATCAACAAATTTGGCTTCAACAGAAGCTATTGTGGGAAAAATGGTAAGATCCTAATTAAATGTTAAAAAGTGATGAGCCACTATTTACTTCAATTTCTAAGCACATTTGGGCGAGAAATCTTTATTTAACAACACTCAAGAAGCTAGAGTCGCCCTCGGCTATCACCTCGGGCGACTTTTATGCTTCTATCGTGCTTAGCAACCTCCCACGTGTCTGTAACCTAAAAGTGCTCGCTGTGACGTTTACCATTTGTTTTATAGCACAACTTTTAGGCGATTTATTACAATTTCTTTGAGTTAAAAGTGCGCGGGCTTATTTAAACAATTGCGTGTAGTGATCAAACAAATTTTTGAATTATTTCATGATCAAACTTGCATTATACCTCAAAGTTTTTCAGCACTATGGAGAAATGGTTTTGTCTAATGTTTAGCTTTTTAAATTCACAGGAAAATCGAGAAAACATATAAAAACTCGTAAAGTTGTGGCACTTTCCTGTGCCATGTCGCATCAGATCAGCGCGAGCCCTCAGGTCGAAGGCAAACGACAGCGTGCATCCATGGGCAAATAGTAGACGTTAAATTGACCAATCAAAACGCGCGATTTACTTTAGTTGTGCTATAAAACTAAACAGTCAAAGTTTTCGGTTCTTGATAATCACTCAAAAAGAATTTTTTTCTTAAATTGAATCAAACTGTACATACACACTAAACGGATTGAATCGACCAAGGACATGATCTATGAGAGTTGTGAACGTTGTACAGTTTTGAAGTGGTGGTTATCGACGGGCACATTTTGATTTGTCTATGCTGGCCACTTATCTAGGATCGAAAAAGAATTGCTGCAATTTAGTATTGATTATTATTTATTCACAGTCAAAGCATCTTATTGTATCAATAACAAACTAAATTATATCCTGCATGAAGCTAAATTAAGCGGTACAACTGAATTTGTGCGATTCAAGGTCGTGAATGGTGCCATTCTTATCTGTTTGTAGCCACTGCGTATGGAAATGGCGTTTATTTTGCCCGAGATGCTTCATATTCTACACAGTCAAGGTATTCGCCACCCGATGGAGCAGGAAACCGCTACATGTACCTTGCACGTGTCCTTGCTGGTGAATACACGACTGGACGCCAGGGAATGATCACCCCACCACCCAAGGGAAGTGACGCCACAGATGCTTACGACACTGTCGTGGACAACCCTGGAAATCCAAGTATATTCGTTGTGTTTTATGATAATCAGTGTTACCCTGATTATCTAATAACTTTTAAATGAGAAGGCCAAGTCTTATGTGCTAATTAACCGTAAACGCGCACTGGAGAGCCTCTATAAATGCTTAATACCTTTTAGTTTATCATTTGAGAGAATTACTACTTTTATAAGACAATAACTGCAATTCTACTTTTGTTATGTTATTTTTGTAATGTAGCCAGTGTTAGTTTTTTTTCTTGAGCTCATTTGCGTGGGGTCGCGGCATGTCTTCTCTGTCCTAAGAAATAGCCTGGAAAGTAGATTCTTTGCAGAAATTCCTTCATTTACAACACCCCGTCTCTATTTGGGAGGAACCGCCATTTAATTTTCTAAGGATTTTCTCTCAGCTTCCGATTGTCGGTTGTTTCATTAGAAAATTTCAAAGACATGCCCTAAGAACTCCTTGACCGACGTTACTTTCGAAGAACGATTTGACCATGTCATAATTAGCAGCTTTTTAAGATGTTTCTACGCTGGTGTGAACGAGTTACCAAGTATTTTCTTTTAGTTATTAAGTCCCTGCCAAAAGCTTAAACATAATCTCGTCGTTCCGTCGTCTTTGTCAAATACCGCCGCCTCTCTGCGCTCTTGTGGAACCCGTATTTGCGGGGGCGATGAAAGCGGTTGTATTTGTAGGCTACTCTTTGTCCGGAGAAAAATAAGTAAATTGTAAGATTTTCATTATTACCCAGTCATCATGGCGAACTTTTATAGCTTATGGTAACGATTATGGTATTTTCTATACTTAGGTAACTAAGCTAATAGTTTAGCTTCAAAATCTTCAATTAATTTGAAGACCAGGTTCATAAAAATAACCTCACGTTGCCTCAACGAAGATGCAAATGTGAATTCATTAAGTATTACTTGTAAAGGAATCATATTCCACTTATTTCTCTCTTGGTTATAATCTTAGGGCGCTTATCATTTGTCTGGTCTGTTCGCCCACACCGGCAGGAAATCAGTACGCGTCGTATGAACTGCCTCTGATCGATCTCGCGAGACTTTTGGAATATGACTAGTCGTTCTATCGCTCTAGGACGAAACGCAGAAAGCACGTGTACCGTTGAGTTCGGTGCTACAACATTTGAAGTTGTCGTTTTTTATATTTCTGCCAATGTAAAAGTAAACGTGGTCTTTTGGCATACAATCCCAAAGTGTGACCCATCATTCTCCGTGAGACCAACAGAAGCACGGAACCGTCCGGGAGGAGGGGGCAGAGGGAAGGGCACGTTGCTAAGACCTGGGTAAACCAGACAATTATCTTAGGACGCTCGTGCCTGCGGGATTGTAAGCGCATTAGTGGAAAGCTTAGTGATGTGCACAGGCTATAAGAGGTAGAAGAGGTCGTTTCTTTTTAGTAATGGTGATGAACTGCTAGTGTTACTGAAGCTAGGCCTTTCTCGATTATGCTAGCATTTTTTTCGTCATTTTTTGGGAAAACGAGCATTTTTTTTCGTTTTTTCTTGAAAAAGAATTGCTACATTTTCTGTCATTTTTATGACTGTGATCCAATTTGCACTCAGAACTCAGACGGATAAATAATCCTAAAGTTTCACAGTTTTATTACTTATTTATTGTTTTCTGTCCGTTTCTCTTTTTTTACTTTTTTGTTCTTTTTTTTTTTTTTTTTTTTATTTTTTTTTTTTTTTTTTTTTTATAAAAAAGATTTAAGTATCACCTGTTGTTGATATGAGTAATAATGTAAGAGTTCGTACGTTTTGTTTGAAATAAAACAAAGCATTTTTTGGAATTCAAGTGGCATTTTTTAAAGAAATCAGGCATTATTTTAGCATTTTTTTGGCTTTATGCGAGAATTTCTAGTAGCATTAAATGCCAGTTTTACTAGCATAATCGAGAAAGGCCTAACTGAAGCACTAGGCTAAGGATTATTTTTGATGTATAAGGCGGGTTTAATTTAGTGGTAGTGCGACCAAAATTAATGTTATCACGATGGCCAGTCCATTAGAGATAAACAGCACGAAACACCTATGAAAGCTCGGCGAAAATACACCTTATTTGCTCCAAGCACGGGAAGCTCGTGCCTCCATGATTTTATTGCTTGCGTAGGCGCTGCGTGTTTTTAAACAACCACAGAACAGAGAAAAAAAAACCAAATTAAAAGGATTCTGTATTACTTATAAAACTCATTTCAAAACCGCAGCAATATAAGCATAGGATGGTTGAGATGGGATTTATCTATACTGGTTATCTACCCATTGGTCGTGAAAATGCCTAGAATTTAATATAAGCATGATGCAAGGGTTTAACGATTTGCACCCTCAGACTAGGTGTCAAGAAATTTTACAAAGCCAACTTTAGCTTGTGTGCAGCCGCCCGTTCAGAAGGGGTGGCTGTACACTGAACGCTAAGACGACCTAGGAGGGAAATTAGTTTAGTATTACGCCATTATATTTGCGATTAGCTCTGGTATAAAAGTTAACTGTTTTTGAGACGCAATTCAGACTCTCACATCATAATACTCACACTCCAACAGCCTGTGTCACTCAACCGGTTTTGAAATCTATAGCATTGATGAAAATCCAAATTCTCAGTACGATCATCAACTGAAATGTACGGCACCTGGTAAGGAGAATTTCAACTTGCTTGTGATGTTCGTGTTTTTTTTTTTTGTTATTTTTTTTTTGTTATTATTTTTATTTTTTTTTTACACTGTATGTGGTTCGTTTGTCGTTTTTTACATTACTGTTTGTTTTGTTTCTGTTTGTTTGTTTGCTTATTTGTTTATACCGAGGAAAACGCATTTCTTACCTGTGCTGCTTCAGTAAATGATGCCTTTGAAGCCCTTAAAAACCGGTTGGGGTACACGATCCTTAAGGTCCCAGTACTTTAAGCACGCAGTTGTCAGTGAACACTCGTGTCGAGTGTCAGTTTGTGCACGTCTAAATAAAGACAGTTGTGATAATCTGTTAGTTTTCTCTTTTGAATGGCTTCTAAACGCACCGTCTGATTTTTTGCAGTGCTCGGATTAAATTGGTACCCTTATCGATTTTCCCCTCTCTTGGATGAACCCAAGAGGTAGTCCGATCAAAAATCGACATCGATACCAATTTTTCTGAGCCGTACTTACAGCAGTCGTTTTTCAAAAATACTACATAGACGATCGTAAGCATTAACATGTTCACGTAAGCTCCGATACCCTGTTCCGCCCTGCAGGGGACACAAGTGTAAGAAGGATGAGCCCAGTAAAACTTGATGGCATATATACGTACGCTCAGAATACGACAATAGAAACGCACCAGAAACCGAGACGCGGACCCCGCTACGAAGCTGGTTTCCCTTTCGTAAACGTGCGCTGCACAATTTTAACGGTCGATGCCTGGCAACCAAGCTGTTTTTACTGAACGATGCTATATCTTCCTTAGTTTAGGCCTGCGCCTAGGTCAAAACTGTGCTCTGATTATTAGGCCTAATAAGTAAGGCGATTATTAGACATAAGTTAGGTTCACGCTTAGGTTAGGGATTGGGATAGGGTCAGTTATTATAGATGTGACAGTTTAGAAAGACACCATATTTGACGAATCAACGTGGTGGTGTACTACGGTGGGTAAGGGTTGTTAGCATGATAAAGGTTCCAGTCTTGATCCTGTGTGGTGTTCTAGAAAGAAATTACGATTATGTTGATAACATGTGCCGCTAAAATGGCATATGGGAACGTGCCGTGACAGACAAGAACTGCATTTCCTTTTGTCTGACTCGCCTATGATGAGCCTGAACTTCATAAAACTTTGCCATAAAAACGTACTATGGAATTACGAACGAACTTCCCTCCTTTTCATAGCGAGCGTTTGCGTTTTGAATTTTTTGATAATTTTATGGTAACATCTATAACCTGTTTTCTTCCGCCTCCTACCACCCCCACCCTCCCCCCCACCCCCCCCCCCAAAAAAAAAAAGAAAATTAAAAATAAAAATAAACGGGGTAAAAAAATTTTGTTTCTGCCTTGCTTCTCTGTGTTCCGTTTTCAGCTTTGTTTAGTTTTATTTTATCTGATGCAAGGGAGAGGGAGAATGTAGTGGTAAACAAAAGATAGTTCGCTTAGAAGCAGGCTACAAATAATCAGTTTCAATGTTTTATTCCATCACTCGTATCTGTAAGCAAATCAAATATCCCAAGTATTCTACACCCAAAGTACACCGTTTATTCGTTTGCTTCTCACTTATGTAAAGCACAGAAAGCGTTCAGTTTCTAAATCAAAAAGTTTCTTTGTATCGCTTCAAAGTGCAAAGTTTCGTTCTGGTTAATAGGTTTCTTTAGTGGTTGACAAACCATTTCTGGCCAACTTTGCCTGAGGTGTGTCCGCGATCCACGTGTTCGCCAACGGTCCAACGCGACATTTCTCTCAAGCCAGTTGTTGAAACGATTGTGAACCACCAATAGGCTTTGGGCTGGATCATCACCTCGTTCGGATTGGGTGCCGACTGCATGCTGACGTGGTTGAGGGTTTGGGCAGCCACGTGGTTTCCATCGGGAGACACTGCCAGGTTTTGAGCCTTGTATATGTAGCCTTGCTTTTCATTTCCCTGTACACAGCGCACATCTGCTCCAGCTCTGACAGCCTGTACCAGGTTACTTCTGCTTCCAGTAAGGACATTCCCAGATTGGTCGTTTAAGAGGACTTGGTTCCACGATCTGGTGTCAACGAACCACTTCACTGTCAGCTTATGAGTAGAATCACCACGGTGCTTGTGCTCTCCCACATTGTACCTCGTTGCACGGACAGTTCCAGTGGTGGAAACCATCAACCACCACCAATAGGCGTCATCCTGAAACCCGGTCAATCCTTTCTTACTGACGTGTTTTAGCGCCTGAGCGGTCACATGGCCATTCCGAACGGACAGATTGTCAGCTTCTGCTGTGTAGTAATTCCATTGTGGCACCTGGAAACGAACACGATGACCAGACATCAAAGCCGATACCAGTGCTTGGCGTGATCCAGAAATACGCACTCCTTTTGCATCGTGGGTGAAGACGTCCTTCCAGCAACCATCTGCAAACCACTCATTTCCCACTGTGTCCTGGGTGTGGCCTCGTGACTGATGGGTTCCAACAGTCCAGCGTGACATGTCACGCAACCCACGAGTAGTTACCACTGTGAACCACCAATAGGCGTTACTTTGAAATTGGATGAGATTGCTGCTCGAGCTGACACTGATGTGGTCTAAGCTTTGCCCAGAAACGAACTTGACACCCTGGCTGTTGATTGCGACATTCTGGATCGGAAAGGAATATCTCTTGGAACTCACACATCTAATTTCGTGGCCATTTTGTACGCTGCTTTCTAGATTGTTCAGGCTGCCCTGCACTTTGCTGCCGTCGGCCAGGTGAGAGTACGATGGCATTGGGAGGAACCCGGATGTCTGCACATACCACTTGTTATTATTCAACAGATGCGCGCGCGCCCATATATGTCAAAATGTTAACGATATCTGTCATCCGACATAAAATATCCTGCGATATTTGTAGGTTGCGAAGATTCGTCCGAAATCTGTAAAGCGCTGCTTAATTACAGTTTTTCTATGTTCAAAATGTGTTTCGTTGACAATTTGTTGAATAATAAAACAATTATCCTGCTCAATCCGGATTCTCTGATTTAGCCAATCGGCCTACGGCCCGTCGGCTAAGTATCAGGCGATATTCCGCGCGATTTCGCAGGATAATTGTTAAATACTTGTTTTCATGCTGTTGGTTCCACGATGTGTATTTGAGCCCACGTTGTACCTGGTCATCTGCATCGCTCCACTGGTGGACACGATCGCCCACCACCAATAGACATTATTTTGAAACGTATTCCAAGAAGCCTTACTAACGTGTTGCAGGAGTTGAGCAAACACGTGATCGCCGTGTACGTGAACGTTGTCAGCCTCTGTGCTGTAAGATGATCCAAGTATGACTACACGCACTCGAGCTCCTGATAAGACGGCAGATACCAGCGAGTACTTCCAACCTGATACAGCAATTCCACTTCCATCGTGCTGATATGCCAGTTGCCATGGTAATGAACAGGGATCACAATCTGCGGTGGGAACATTGAGATCATAACAAAATTTACACTTCCTTCTGAAAGTCTCCGGAAAAGTCAATAGGGGATTTGGCAACCATAGACAATAGCTAAATAAATTCACGGATAATTAGCAGTCTCGATTATCGTTTCGCGGATAATTGTCAGGGTAAATGAAAGCACCGCTATTCAGTACATCACATTTTGCGCGACCAAAAAAGCGAACTCGGCACAGTTATTCCACATACACGTGAAAACCGTAAGATAATTAGCGGCTCACAAAAAATACCTCTTTTCGTCCTCAGATTAGCTTAGGATAACCGCTTAAGCAAGAAAGAAGAATTATATTGCAACATAAAAGTAACAATTTAACTTCCGGCTTACCTTTCGCCAAGCAGCCTTTAATCTGTGTATTTCCAAAGAAAAAAACAAATTAATAACCATTTTACAGTCAAAGTCGCAAGTCAGGCACGACGTTTCCAACTAAGTGAATTTAATGTAAACGAGTCACGAAAATCTAGCGATAAAAGATAAATGTGGATCCAAGTTCATGGTTTAGATTTTTAAAAAATATTTTTTATATCCTCCCTTTGGCAAGTCATTTGTTTTGCTTTGAGGGACTACGGTTACTGTATTTTTTTCGGCAGTTGTAATTTCGTACGTTTCTCATTATTTTATAGTAGAATATTTATTAGAAGAACGAAAAATGCACTAAATCAAAGCTATGAATTAATATCCTAGCGGTTTTACCTGCCCAATGGCGAGGCACAAAACGCACAAGATCCCGAGTGCAATGGAGAACTTCATGTTGTCGTCTGAAACAATAATAGTAGAGGCAAAATGGTTTAATTTCTGGGCTTTATGAAGAGGAAACAAAAAACGGCAAAAAGTAGCACAGTTAAATGTAAGTTAGTGTGAGTTCGATGCTTTTACCACTCTAAGTGCAAAAAGAAAAGTTGGCTCCCAAACCTTGTGGTTTCACTTCAGATGGACCATCGCCATAGAAAAGAAAAAAAAAACAATTAAAAACATATTGAAACAGGTAATGTTTTCTTTCTCGCTTACCAGAGATAATGATGCTCAAACTCTAATCACAGTGGGACACCGTTCTTCGGAGGCAACTGCCAATAACTGAAAAAAACAATAGAGCAACGCAGTTAAATACAGGTTGACGGTGAGAGTCCAGTGCTTTTACCCGCCTTTAATGCAAAACGAAAGTTGGCTGCCAAACGTTATGTTTCTCTTCAGTTGGACCATCGCCATCGAAAAAGAAAAAAAAAAAAAAAAAATGTATTGAAATTTTCTTTCATGCTTACCAGAGAAGATGATGCGCAAACTCTAATGATCGTGGGACACCGTTCTTTGGAGGCGACTGCCAATAACTGGAAAGCAAAGAACGGCGTTTTATGGATTTTAAAATCGTATGTTCGGACGTTCCATTTGTAGCTTAATGCGGTTGTAAACATGTTGATAAAGCTGTGAGAATATTTTAAAGTATTTGATGAAGGACGTTATACTCAGGCCTTGATATGTTTGGAATTGAACGGAAATTCAATTGCCATTTTTTGGGATTAAGATGCTGAAATCGTTTAACCAAGCTTTGAAATATGGTGGGTTTTTTTTTTTTTTTTCTTAAAATGAAATGTAAACAACAATGAACCAAGTTTAGCCTTGCCTTTCAGTTAATGCAAGCCAGTAAACTACTTAAAATGTCCTCGAAGTGTAAATAATATATGTGAAATGCTTTTTGATTATTGACCAAACTTGTTTCCACATGAAAGTGAAACAGCATATCAAAGACCGTATCTTACGGACATGAAATTAGAGGAACAAAATTTTCCCGCCCTAGAAAGAAAACATGTTTTGTATCAAAGTTATCTTGAGTGAAGCTTATCTGGGGGGAAAATTGTGTAAGCAAAGTTTCTATTCTCTATGAAAGGTAAAAGAAACCTTTAACCAATATGAACACGTTTTGTTAAAAGCTGTGATTGTATTAAGCAATTGATGTTTATCTTTAAAACCACTTAGGAAAAATTGATAAATAAATATTAGTTAATAAACACTTTCAGAATGATTTGTCAAAGTTGATTTGTGAATAAACAAACCGAATCTAACCACTTTGGTTTCAGTTATAAGGTTAATGGCAAGGCAAACAAAGTTTCAAAACATAAAGAATACTCTTTTCTTAAAATCCTTAGAACAGCTATAAATTGCGAAAATTTCACTTTTCAAACATTATAAGGCACTTTAGACAAACTCTGCACCAGTCGTGTGGTGCTAAATGTCGTGTGACTGTCGTCTTTATTGCATGATGAAACATTTACTCAGCGCAAAATTAATCAATATCAATTTTTAAAATATAGCGCTTGGGTTCATCGAAGCTTTAAATTTACGAACACGCAGCGAAACGTTATTATTTTCCAGCCGTAGGTTGAACGATTTTAGGGTAAAAATTTACAAAGCTAGAAGTTGCGTTTATACGCCGAAAGTAACAGTTTAAATTAACAACCATGGAATTATATATAAAGACGGCGATTTATCCCTGAAGGAAGAACATTAACCCATTCGGCTTATTACTCACATTTCCTGTTAGTTAGAGCGGTTTTCACTCGAGTGTCGAAAGTAAATTGCGTTTGCTTTGGTTTTGCATTACTACGCTTAGTGATTGGCTTAAAAATCTCGCGCCACTTTCTCAGCCAATCAGGAGTAAAACCAAAACCAATCGTGACTAGCTCGCGCACGTTTTCCCGCGCTTCGTGCCAGCTACATGTATTTGCTTCGAGTTTTGATTGGTTCACTGGATTGTCTGTGTCCTTTGTGATTGGCCAGAGTAATTACTTTGGTTTTGGTTTTACGACACTCCATTGAAAACTGCTCTAAAATATTTATCAGGACAAGGATCAAACTTAGACTAGACTTTGCTAGCTGAGGTTGAGCTTAGGATACATCGAAAACGTTATCTCAAGATTTTACGTTCTTTTGGATGCGATTTGGGAAAATTTGCACCAGTTTTGCGGTAAAAGCTGCGATTGTCAATACCTTCTCATAGCATTTGACATTTCACTTAAAAGCCAATTAGCTACAACAAAATAAATTAAAGGTTTTAATAACATGTCACCCGTCCATTTAACCGTCATGTATACTGATCACTGAGATCCGACCAACCCTCAACTATCATTTCTCAAAACGTGCAGAATATTGGATTAAAAAATACGTTCAACGTTTTCAACAACACTTGTTTTTTATGTCCACTCGAAGGCAAAAAAGACTTGAACATAATAATAACTTCGAACATTCCTTGTCGAATAAAATCAGCTCAAATAGTATTCCTTAATAAGGGTGATCATTTAGCCTTTTGATATGATATAACGGGAAAAATTTCAGGATGCATCTCCTGACAATAAAGGATCTGTTATCTTGGGTGAGATATCTGGACGTGAAATGAAATCTCAAGAACTGAACCAAAATTTTAAACTCAAAAGCAGTGGGGTACATTTTAAACTTTGCTTCATTTTCAAGTTTTGTAGACGGCGTATGGTGGTTAGTGCGTAGGACTGCATAGATCCAAGGGCGGTGTCCCTGGTCGCCGCCGACGCGTTGTGTTCTTAACGATAAAATTTATCCTACATCGTATTCTTTGGAACGGGAAGCGAGAGACGAGAAAGTAACAGACGCTGTGAAGCCCTTAAGGTTTAGCAGTGCAATGAGGGATAATATTTCTGAATTTATTTCTGCACTGGGGATAACGGTTAACTTTGTTTTTAAAGATTACAAAATCGCCCTCTCAGTCAAATCATTGCAGCTGCTAATTCGTACTTAGCCAAAGATCGCAGTCTATCGCAACATTTTAAGTCCAGCTACTAAAGTACACGTGCTGTTCTGGGGAACTTTTTCTTTAATTCATTTCGTTGCTTGTACATACATCTTATTTTTTTTTTTAATTTAAACCCACTCGGTGCGAATACAATTAGGTCTCTACGCTGTTTCCTTTCATCATTATTTTACTTCGTCCCGTTACGTCCTTTCTTCGTTATGTCACTTCGTCCCATTATCCCGAGCTCGGTGGCTCACATGTATAGTCACAGCCATAACAGTAGCAAGGTTTGCAATCCATATCATTTTCACAAGTCACACCAGTACAAGGGTGCTGTTTGCATGCAATCGTGCACGGCGGCGTGGGACATACGCACGGATCTGGGCAACCTGCATACAAGACATGAATGAATGGCGTCATAGTCAACAGTTTTAAGGTTGGGACACACTAGTAGGCGACAGGTCTCTGCGACAAGTCGCTCCGTGTGTACTGCTTTAAAATAATTCGCTGCGACAAGGGGCGTGTTCGGTGCGCATGAAGCAAATTTAGAAGATGGGGAACGTGAACTAGTTTTCCAATTCAATGCATGACGTTATCTCGCAGCGACTTGTCGCAGTAGTGTACACACGCTGCGACAACACTGCTTCGCTCATTTTGTCGCTGCGATTAGTCGCACGAATTCAAACTAGTTTGAATTCGTGTTTTTACGGTTATATTCGTGTTAATCTGGCATTTTACGGTCAAGAAATAATGGCGGTTTTGGCCTTAAGAAGAAAACGAAAATTGTTTGACTACTAAAGACGTGAACTCAAAAAGCTAAGTTCAACTTCATAAAGGTATGCATGGGCGGAAAAATAAAAGCTTGAATAAATCAAATTGACAGCAGAAGCAAAATGGCAGGAATGTAAGGGATAGTTAAAAGTCTAATAATTACTGAAGCCTGGTGGTATCTCATGTATTTACAATATTCAGTATTGACTAACCAGAAACCATTCAGGCACTAACAAATTCACTTACTTCTGAGACGGACGCCTTGAACCTGTGACCAAAATAAAATACACATTCATTTGGTATTATTATCAATAAACTACATACTTCTCCCTCTAGGTTGTTTGCGAGAAATACCACAAACATTATACGAGAATACGTAAGCCTTATTAGCTTCGGTGCAAGGTTCTAACATACTTAATTAAACGACTAGGTTGTTCAAGCAATTTTATATCTTTTTCTTCAGAACTCAGGTTCTCTCTAAATTGTTTGTCCAAGGCTACGATTCACTCATTATCAACTATGTTGTCGATATAGGGACTAATCGTAAAATCAAAATGTTGCATGCTGCTATAAAAAAAGGAAATGCTGCGATTCTAATGCGTGTTTTTAATCTATCTTTACCTGTTCAATGTCGAGAGACAAAACACACAAAATGCCAAAGAAAATCAACAACTTCATTTTAGTACCTGGGAGAAAGATAAAAAGAATATGTGTACTTATTACACACAGAAACAAAAAACAAATCAGGAAAAGGACTAAATCTTAGTAAAAGGAAGTTTGTTGATCTATCCAAGTTTGTTTAGAAATTAGAAATTAACGACTCCGTGAGTACTTATTTGAATAAGCGTTTTTGATACGTAAATGGGCATTTAACTGCGCATAAACTGACCATTTTATGTATCACATTCAGTAAGCCCTTTTTCCACTTACCGCTTTATTACACACAGTGAACGATCGTGAAAAATTGTGCTCCAAAGGCCAGTAGAGGATGATAGAATGAAAACGCTGAATCACAACATTCAATCAATAAATCTTAAACTTTTGTATAATTAACTTTGGCAGTTAAATTTATCTGAAAACGCTGTGTAAATAATGATCTTTTTGATAATTGTTTTACAGCGCCAGCTTTGTTTGTCCTTGCATTAGGAAGAAGATAGGTTAATGTGGCAGTAAACACATAATCAAAAACTATATTTGTCAAGACTTAACATTTCACTCCTAAGCCTTATCCACTTCTGTCATTTGCTTTTATTGTGTGTTTCTCATATTGTGTATTTAAACATTTAAACACAACATTTCACGGCTAGTAACTAACATTGTCTGTTAACGAGGAAAAGCCGGCAAAAACTCATTCGTGACAAGAGCAATTCCTTTAAAACGACCGCAAATTAAGATCAACTGAGTTTTCTGCTTGTGTTTATAAAACAGGCGATGCAGCTGTTTAGCTAAAAGCTTTGCTTGTTATTCAATGCCTTTTTACGCTGGTATTTATGTTTGTGTTGAGAGCCACTTAGTGAGAACAAACAAAACTGAACGAAAACTCGTCAAACGTCAACATGTAATACAACTAAATCCACACCAAGACCTCACTGCTTATTAGGGCTCATGACTTAAACAAAATAAGAAAAAAGAAACCTTTTTTGAATTCCTTTCTTCGAAACTGACGTTAATTTTCTATTTAATTTACTCTGATCCCCACTTTTCGTCTGACCATTTATTATCTTGGTGAATGGAGACTGCACGTAGTCTATAGAATAAATTTGCTATGTTTATGATAAACTTTTAACACCACGTGCCCGTTGGGACATCATTCTCACAACTTTAACTGAAAGTTTAAGCACAAAGTTGTCATTTCAAAAATCTACAAAAAAGTCCAATATTTTCCGTCCCGGCGTTCATTTACGCCCGAAATATTCTGACGTTCTCAATTTGATGTTTTCATCTAATAGACTTTAGAACTGTCAATGCAAATAACATGATAAAAATATGATAATCACGGCTTTTTGACTGTAAAAGCATGTTTTAATGTTTTGACCAAAATTATCAAGCGTACACGTATTCCATATTCTATCTGTCTGGTTCTATTTCTTGGTTTTAATCCTACAACATACCAGCAACTCTTTTAGGGGAACTAGAAAAATTCCCTCAACTTCGTGCCGTAAAAGCAAGGTGAACTAATTCGTACGGGGCAGGTTTTCAACTAAATGTTTATCACGGGGTAACCAATCCTATCATTATATTACAGTGAGGACACTCGAACCATGAACACCAAGACTTTTTTCCCGCTTTTTTGGCATCATCCAATCACGAAGTGACTTTTAAAACAACGAGGCTCGTACATTTATTGAGAGTGAAACGATCATACGATCATGGCTGACAAGAGTGAAGTTTCATGATGATATGTGTGGCTCAAATCATTATCTTCAGGCATGAAATTAGGAAGACTTTCGCTTCAGTTCGAAAACAGGGGGTTCCGCTTACGAAGGTCACTGGCTTGCGTGAAATCTGAGGATTTGGACTCGTTCTTCCCGTCTCCTGATAAGCTGTTACTAGCGGAAAGACGCGTATTAGAAGCCGAACTGAACAACATCAAAAAGAAAAGCCCTTGTGTAATGATGACCACTCTTGTAAACTGAAGGAAAAAAGGAAACAGAACCCAGCGAAATATTTAGATCATTCTGCCTTGGATGATTCTTCAGCAAGCGCTGCGAAATAAAGTTCAATTGAAGGAAAATTGTGACTGGAGATTGCCAAGTGTTATCGAAGAGTATAAACATATATGGAATTGTTGACCCGAGTGCAGTAAACGGAAAAACGAATGCATGCAAATGGTAAAATTGTACTTTACTCATGTTATGCTGCAGTAAACTGCGTTTGATACATGTATGTTCCCTGTTGTGTTTTTATCTTTGTGTTCATTTCGGCTTCAAATAATGTGCCGGTTCTGGTACACTGTAATTAGCATATAGATTTCTGGTTGTGATTGTGCTGTGCAAAAAATAAAGTTTTACTTTAAGACTATTAGAACGTGACAATAAGGTTGAAACAGAACAGAATCTATTTAATATAGTTTTGTTTGTAACATACATTCTATATCTTATTGCTCTTGAAGAAAATTTACATTTGTGTAGCAACAAGAGCGAGTTTATTTATTCCCACGGATAAGATAAAAATAGCAACAGAATCAGACATATCCGTGTTTTCTAAAGCATGCTATTTGCCAGTTTGCTGGACTTATTTTGAATCAGAACAGTTTCTATTCAATAAAGTTTTGTTCTTAATATACATTATGTCTAATTTGCTCCTGCATTTGAAGGAAATCATGTGGAAGATAAATATCTGAGTTATCGTAGATCCCTTGCTGTCGATTAACGCCGAGTTTGCATTCACCTTTGCCGAACATGAATAAAAAAAAAATTCAGTGGCAATAAAATCTTGAAAGATAACTTGATTCTAGCGAAAAAAATATTTACTTACCAGCGTAGTTAGCAGGCGCGTAGGCCATTTGACATTTGACATATTGCCGAGACGCTGACATAAAAACTCGCATTATATTTTCCCGCCACCACTGTGATTAGACGGCGCTTAAAAAATGCCAATCCTTTTGTTTACAAGAAGAGCTCTCATTGGTTAACCGTCAAAAAAAGACCCAAAAAAGTGTCAAGTGTTCATGGTTCGAGTGTCCGCACTGTAATCAAACCCTAGCTTAACCCTTGCTTTCTTTTTTGTTTTCATTATTGTTTTCACTCATCTTATAATAGAACTCTTCGTTCCCATAGCTTATCTTTAAGCGCTCAAAAGATCAGGCACATCAACCCAGCAATTTGAATACAGTTACACACACGTGCTCTTCTCATTATCTTTTCGTATGTTTTATTTCATTTCATCTACATTGCTCTTTCACAATACATTTACTTCTCGTTTATTCTAGCTTTCTAATTTTGCACAAACACCATGTGACTACATTAGGTACTGAGATGCCGTTTCGTTCCTTTCTTTATCGTCTCACTTCGTCACGATCTCGTTGCGGTCCTTTAGCCGATAATGTACGGTTCACATGTGTAGTGACAACCGTTGCAGTAGCAAGGCTTGCAGTAGGTGCTTTTGGGGCAAAGCACAAGCGTGGTACGACAAGGGTCCCCTTTACACATGCACTTCGGCCAGTAACAGCAGTTGGGATCTTTACAATCTGCATACAAAATAGATAATAACATGTTTCATCGTTTTGTTAGGAAAATCACTAATTTAGGACTCAGGCATTTATATTATTTCACTGTAAACTGTCGAAGTAGTGAAACGTTTAAAGCTGAATTGGATGGGCAGAGCAAGCGCGAAAAAAAGGAATGCAGAGAAGGAATGAAAGTAATATATTAAGCCTGGTCATTTCAATTTCTAGAATATTCATTGCTTATGCAAAAAACATCTATGGCATAATAAATATAGACGTACCTTTAACTTGGCCGCCTAAAACCTGTAAATAACCAAAATAAAAATGCATTGAAATTCATGTTAGTTTACTTGACAGACGGCTTATTTCAGTTTTTCTTTTTCGTTGGTTTAGAGAAATAACATAAAAAAATGTTGAGCCCTTTCCTTCGTTTAATTTAGTTTAAATTACAAAACTGAATAAACGATCGCTTATGCTATTTTATTGCAGTCCATCTGGTCATAGAACTCAATTTCAAGTTTGCGATTGTTTAACGCAACATTCAGAAATTAGTCGCCGCGTTCCTTTTACCAGTTTCAGTTTTGCGTATGTTACTGAACGATAACGAGCTCAGTAGGTAAAACATTTGTGTAGCACAGTCATTGGAGAAGAGCGAATGCAGTGAGTCTCATGCATGCATTAACACATTCTTTAAAATATATTACCTGTCCAACGTTGAGAGCCAAAACGCAAAAGAAACCAAACAAAATCAGAAACTTCATGACATTACCTGCAAAGGAGTTAATGTACAAAGCTTGGGGTCAAATTTTTTTGTGCTTCACAGATCAGCAGTAGAGGCTTGAAGCACTCAGTTAAATTCAGCATGTTCGAGTTTGGCTGGAGAGTATATTTACGGCTTTGTTTGCTTCTTGAAAGTTATGGACTTAATTCAGCGTATTAACAACAGAACAGTGTATGCAGATAGTAGGTGATACATCAGGGGGGGGGGGCTGGGGGGGCTTTAGCCCCCCCCCAGAATTTCCGAAAAAATAAAGACTTACTAAGAGAAAAGTCTTTTAAGCCCCCCCACTTCAAGTCACTAGTCTGCCCCCCCACTTGGAAAATTACTCCGCCGTCCCTGTACATGCAGTAAAAACTTCATTTCCACTTACCGCTTTACGACTCACTCAGTTAGCGATCGTGGAAAATTGTTCTCCAAGGCTAGGACTGGTAGAATGATACTGAATACGTCGAATCACAGCGTTTTATTAATGGCTCTTTATGTTATTTAAAGTTTATGTATATTTAAGTTCGCCAGCTAAATCCAGCTTAAAACATTGTGAGGCCGATATGATAATTAATAACTGCTTTAATGAAGAACCAGCTTTGTTAGTCTTTGCATTAGCTGGGAGTGATTTTAATGTGAAAGGTACACGACCAAAACCTCCACTTGTTCAGAGTACTGAACTATGTTCTCCGAAGCGTTATTCTTCCTTTTTGATAAGAAACCAAAGTATTCCACTAAATTCGTACTGTTAAATGATAAATTTTTAGCTTGCCAATATTTTTTAAAACAAATATCGAATTGATTAAGCTTAATGGGTTAATACGTTGCCATTGTCAGCATGTATAGATTTGTTTAAATGATCGTGAATTTCATCTATAAAGTGCCCATTAGGGAAACATGTCCACGTGATAAGAGGCATACATATTTAAGACAGCACTTCACCGCCACCAAGTTCCCAGAGATTGTTTATGTCTACTTAAAAGCTTTGATTCTTGATACATGTATGACACCTAACATTTATGTAAATAACAACGTAAATATTTCTTTGTCCCATGCTCGTGTCATATTGAATACTTCATCTTCATTATTTACTTAAACTTAAAATTTACCATCTTTATTATTTACTACAAACTTGATGAATTCGACATTGCTGATCCTAGCAGTATGCAGGACGCGTGTCACTTATCAACCTAGTAAAATGGCCTGAGCTCGCAACGAGTCTCTCGTAGCTCAGTTGGTTAGAGCGCCCGACCGGTATCTGGGAGGCCATGGGTTCGATTCCCGTCGGGGACTTAGAATTTTTTCTTTGTCCCATGCTCGTGTCATGTTGAATACTTCATCTTCATTATTTATTACCGAGCTTAAAATTTACCATCTTTATTTTTGATACAAACTAACGGTGTTGTGACAGCGGGCGTCAGGAACTATTGATACTGATAATCTTGCTAACTCCAAAATCAATGCAGTTTACTTGTAGTATTTGTATCCCTATAATTTGCATTTTTGGAGTTGATTTGCTAAAAGCGGCACAATTTATTTACACTTTAGCCATTCCAAAAGCAAAAAAAACAACAACCCATAAATTCGATTCATCGACGTCATGTATGCCTCACGTTTTCTTAAATCTATGATTTGTTGTTTTTGGCCGAGATGGATGACAACTGTTGTGGAAAACTACATTAATAACAGCTTTTTCATTTCATAGAAACATAAAGTACTCAAAACTTTCAAAGACGTGTGATTTCAAGTGCCTTTATCTGCCCAGGGTAATTATCAAAATCCACTTCTAAAAACATTATTGTGTTCCGGTGGAAACGATCGCAAAGAACGAACTTTACGGCCAAATATTGCAAGCCATCACTGAGGACGCGGTCGAGAGGCTTGTAAGCAACATAAACAATCAAAATAATGTGGAAAGTGGCCCTTTTAATCCAGCTATAAACGTTATTTTATCGATAATAAAGATTTGTATATTATTTTCATTTCAAAACAAACGATTCATATTTTTGCATAAATTATAAGCTCCAAAAGGGGTGCAAAAATACCATTTTAAAACCTTAGTTTAATTTTCTGTAGCCGTTTGGTGTTGTAGTCATGTTATAACAGTGCTATGCATTAAGATAATGCAACTTCAGATTATATAAATTTACTTTCAATTCGTCTTTGGTCTTGGAAAGTGTGGAAAATAATTATGCTACATAATTTAGTTAATAATTTTCCAAGCTAATTTATGCATATTAGCTAGGTATTAACTTCAGGTGAAAGATAATTTATCAATTATCACACAATTATTATTATATAGGTTTTTATACCATGCAATAGAAAATACAGCCAATCAGAATACAGGAAAGCCGTTGTATATTCGACGGTATTCAACCCAACCTTACCATCGTGCGCTGCGATTGTATTCTCGACGAAATTATTTAGCGTATTTTCTATGGCATGATATAAAATAGTTACACAACACTTTCTCGTGGTATACTATAGAATATCCCACTTGTCACTTGTATTTTCTTGGTATACACACGAGCCTTAAGGCGAGTGTGTATACCGAGAAAATACAAGTGACTCGTGGGATATTCCATAGTATACCACTCGAAAGCGTTGCATAACTAGTATATATACTTTTAAGTCAAAGGGGCCACTCAATAAAGGCTAGAGTGTGAGACTGTTTAAAGAAACTGTTGTTTTAAACAAAAACTCCGTAGGAAACGATAACCAGTAAAACACACCCAAGCTAATATGTAAGGTCCACAATTAACGTGGCAATTTTTTAAAAATTTCTTCCAATAAGAAGTGCGGATCCATTAAGAAACATCCATTATTTAACTGTTGAGCTAAGAGCGACAGCCTTAAATGTGCAACAGCCTTGAATGGGAACACGTTCAACATTGGAGAGTGGAAAATTAGGTTATTCACAGCTAATTATTTTCTGTAATTTTTACAGTGGGATACACTGCTAAAATTATATGGACGTTTTAAACGTTTCCTTATTGCAGGTGAAAACATGAAGTTCTTGATTGTGCTTGGTATTTTGTGCGTTTTGTGCCTCGACATCGGACAGGTATAATGTTTATATTATTAGTTGAATACCAGAGATGCGTGATTCGCTCACCTCCTCTCCCTAACCACAATATTTAGCATTTGCAACACAAGTAGTCCGTTTTGACACATATCAAGCTGGAAAAAGATCTGTTAATTTGTTCTATTGTACAATTATCGGTCAAATGAGTAAAAACAATGAACTACATCAGCTTAGCCAGGGGAGAAAAGAAGCTTTATCGATTCACTTCGGCAGCCATTTTAACAGTTCTGACTTCTGGCCTTAACACTATAATCGTCAAGTTATCTTACTTATTTAAAGCAAAGTGTAAACACTTATTTTTTTTCTTTTATTTGACTGGTCGAACGCAGGTTGAGAGCATCCATTTTAAAGGTTAGTCAAATATGTCGGTTAACTGTTGGTTGTTGTTGTTGCCACATAGTATTCTGAATAATGCACCTATAGCTAATAAGAGATTATCCAAATTATCACGAATTACAAAGAGACCTGCAGACGAGCGTTTCTCAAACCTCTTGAAGCCATTTCGCGTCTGAAAAGTTAGTTTGTTTGCAGAGTGTTTATAAACAGATATCCAATTTTGTAGATTTTAAAAGAGAACATTGAAGCCTTAAATTGATAATACTTCAAGGATTGGTTTTCACATTAAAACTAATCCGCCATTTGACAAATATTGAAGACATAAAAGCAGACTATGGGTCTGAAATGGCTTCGGAAAGTTTAAGAAACGCACGGCAGAGCCTCTGATCTCGGTTTAAAGATAGGTGATATAAAGGGTCCAAGTCGGCTATTACTTATTTCTATCTATTTCGCTAATAAGGATGGGTGTTGGTTTTATCCCACTAACACGCTCTTTAATCTCTTCCGGTCAAGTGCTTTACACACTGTAGTGATATCGACGTAAGTTTGTCCTCTCCCAGACTTTGTATCGCTGCTGGACTCATAAATTTAAATATCTTGAAACGTAGTGGTGTAAAGAATAAATCAAGGTCTAAATTCGTCGGAATTGTTTTCGGGTGCTTTTTTATAACGGAATTATTTTTGCGTTTGAGATTTGCGGAAGGCTTTTTAAGGGGTTGGTTGTAATCGGAATTTTTCATGGTGAGTGGCTTAGCAATTTGTTTATCACACCAATTGCGAAATGTATCGCAGTTGTTGTAAAATGAGAACAGTTAAAAATGGTTTCATGTTTTATGGAAAAGGGAAACATTAATATTTTGCAACCAGAACTGTATTGCTATTGCTAATTTCAGTTTCACTTGATTTTTGCTTTCTCGCTTACATACAGATTGTCCTCCTGATTGCGCTGAAGTGCCGTGTGCCAAAAATCCTTGCAATGTCCTGGCTGATCCATGTCCTGACAATACTGTATGCAGACCATGCTACTGTGGCAGTCGCGGCTGTCACCATAAATGTGAAATCCCTCGAAAAGGCTGATACACACGTTCAAGAAGCCTGGCCTTACTTTAAACGTTCCTAGTCGTTGTATTCAACGATTGTAGAATAAAGAAGTTAAGAGAAAAGTCCTGTCACTGTCATCATTTAGTTAGTTATGCTAAAAAATCCCATTATTTTTGTGTCACTGCAATTTTGAATAAAAATGCCGAGAAATTTTTAAAAAAACTCATACTGGATATACGCGTTGAGTGTGTATTTTTCCAAACTGCACGAAAAAAAATAAGTGTTCCCCCAAATTATCGACTGCCAATTACCTTTATTTACAACTTTCGGTGCCGCTTCTCAACTGTCGGCACTATCGATTTCTATGATCTTTACTTTAAGTTTAAACATTTTAAAAATACTTAATTGACCGCTCCCAAGTGGGGTTTTCAGGGCCAATGTGGACAAATGTGCTTTTAAGAGCAATTTCCTGCAGAAAAGTTAAAATCAGAAACATAAGTTATTGTACCTTTATTATTTAATAACTTAACAAAATACATAATGTCAATGTTCATGCTTTATTTAAAATTAAGATTTGTAAAATAAAGAAGATAAAAAAGCGGAATCGTGCTAATGTTTTAACTTATCCGTTAACTCCCAGTCTCGCAGATCGTATAACGTGAAATCATAGGATGACGAGAAAAATAATTTGCTAATTATTATGCTCCTTTTAATTTGGAAATATCAGTTACCAAATCTATTGTCACATATTTAATTTAGATATGAATTTTCAAAAATTCGCTCTTCGCATATCCATGTTTGATTTATGATGTTGTTTCTTTCCTGGTATCGTTATTTTGGGAAAGATGGGGTGTAAGTCATAAAAACATAATTCTGCTTACATCAGTCCTCGTTGCATTGGCGCAGCGGCCCATGGTTTTGGTTAATTTTCCTTCAAATAAAGTGTCCAATATGGAATTATAATGATACAAATGGCAGCTTTTAACAATTACAGGTGCATCGTCCTCTAACTATGTTCGTTGGAAATTTTAGTCACATTAACTGCCAATCCTTTTCAATAATTTTTCACATACAATTTTTTTCCTATATGGTAAAAAATGGAGCGAAAAGGTGCTATAGGGATGTTAATCTGTGTTCGTGATCATGAACTGTTTTCTTTGATTTATCAATGTATCATAAACACAATTTTAATATTCAATTTTACAACAATATCAACATTTAATATCGCATTTTCGTAACTGGGCAAATATGCGTATTGCTTCTTATCATAATTACAGCAACACTTGAAGAAAACTGTCTAAAATTATCTAGTTTATTCTGACAGTCGAAAAATCTCAAGCTGAATTGTTCTTGTTAAGGAAAAATCTAACTCTTAGTCTCATGATTTCCACCGAAAAATCACTCCCAGTTTGTTAAGATCAATACAGCTGAAAACCAAGAATATTTTACAATGTATTCAGCTGCCTAAACCTACCAAACCTAATTATGTACGAATAAGCAATGGGAAATTGTAAAGAAAATTCACATTCATATTTTCCGATATCCGAAATTAAAGCCTTTGGAGCACGTCATACACTCAGAGCATCAATTTAACTGGTGAGCGGAAAGGTTTATCTTTTAATAGCACATAACATCTACCTTTAATATGTTCATTACAATTATTTCGAGGAAAAAATAAGACAACTATTTATACCTGCTGAAACGTACCAGAATAACATTTAAGTAAAGAGAAAGTCTTAAAGTCTGACCACATAGGGAAACTTAGGCTGAAATTTGACTTTCCTTTGCCTCTTTTTATCTCCTTTGCAGGTAACACTATGAAGCTCTTCGTTCTGCTTGGTATTCTGTGTGTTTTCTACATTTCGCAGGTACGTATTATAATCCTTGATGAATTACGTGCATTTTACTCGACCAATTTCAGTTGTTCCTTTGATATGCGCTATAGAATATCGGAGATACATAAGCTATCCTTTTTGTAACAAATTTAGTGTCCATTCTAACATATCAAAAGCTGTTGATAGCCGCCTCATTGGACAGGTACATGTAAAAATTCTTGATGAAATGCGTGTATCTGACTCGACCAATTTCAGTTGTTCCTTTGATATGCGCTATAGAATATCGGAGATACATAAGCTATCCTTTTTGTAACAAATTTAGTGTCCATTCTAACGTATCAAAAGCTGTTGATAGCCGCCTCATTGGACAGGTACATGTAAAAATTCTTGATGAAATGCGTGCACCTGACTCGACCAATGTCAGTTCTTTCTTTGATACGCGCTTAAGAATATCGGAGATACATAGTCTTTCCTTTTTTGTAACAAATTTAGTGTCCAATCTAACGTATCAAAAGCTGTTGATAGCCGCCTCATCGGACAAGTTTATGTCAAAATGCTTGATAAATTGCGTGCACTTGACTCGACCAATTTCAGTTCTTTCTTTGATACACGTTATAAAATATCAGAAATAGATAATCTTTCCTTTATGTAACAAAATTATTGTCCATTCTTACGTATCAAACGCTGTTGATAGCCGCAATTAAATTTTGGCTTGATTGTCTGCATACAGTCTTTAAAGCAACTTACGTACGTTTTATTGTTATAATAATTTTTTGTTCTCCATTTTATGTAAAGCAGAGGATACTAGAGTCGTTTATTAAGTGTTCTAACCTTATTTTTTTATCATACCCAGGTAAAAGGCGAACCAGCAAGACGTAAGTCTATGATTTAGACTTTTAATTTTCTTAAACGGAATCCTTAGCATACGTATTATTTTAAATTGAAATCAGAACTAACTGTTGCCACATGGAATTTACAATACACGATGGGTCACTGAGTATTATCCATTAGCTAACGAGAGATTAGATCGGCCATCAATACAGTAAAAACCCGCGATTAAGAGCTTAATTACTTTTTAAGAACCTGTTAGGCTAAAATTTGTCAGTTAGACACGCTCCTTATAAGAACCTCTTTATTAAACCTAAAATTTGGAAAAAGGTCCTTATTTTCTAAAATCGATTAAAAATGTTTACTTTTAAGGAAATAAGATTAGTCGATATTCTGGATCCTCTTTGGAAACACCTTGGAGCCTTATCACTCCCGCTGCAATGTACCTTATTCTCACTTAACTTCGCGAGTACAAAATTTCGCGATTTTCTCGATCTTGAAAAAATCGCGAAATTTAATATTCGCGAAATATAGGACACGCGAAGTTTAAAATCGCGCAATTTAATACCGTATATATATCAATAAAATAATGAAATTCAATGTGCTTTATAACAGTAATTCGAACATGTCTCAGCTTCAGGTTTTGAATTTTTTTTGTTGTTGTTGTTGTTAAATTTGACCATCAGCCATCTTCCACTGCATCACTCTTACTGTCCGAACTGTCCTCTGCAGCTAAGTTCTTCAAAATCTGGCTTTTGCAGTCGTAGATTGGTATCTATCAGGTATTTAGACTGAGGAATACCTTATGCTTTGTTATGTTAAGATTGTTTTGTTGCTGTTTTTTACGATGACGATCGTATTAATTATGTTGTTACAGTTCTGAGGACAAAGCTTCATATTGAAGAATAGAAAAACACAACGCGAAATTTAATACACTCGAATTCTACCTTCCTCTCAAAATCTCGAAATTTAATAATCGCGAAATATGGCTCTTGGTTTTTCGCGAAATTTAGTGAGAATAACGTAAATGCGAGTGTCGAAAATCATAAACTATTATGAATACGATTACAAAAAAAAATAAAAGGAAAAGGATGAATAACACTAAAACTATATTTAAAACAATGTAAATTTTTGCTCAGATAATAACGACCTATTAAGAACCTGAATAGCCTAAATTGATGCTAATTATTATGATTTAAATAAGAACCTGTTTAGGCTAACTTGGGAATAAGCAGGTTCTTACTCGCGGGTATTTTACCGTATTCCAAAAGGCCTACATTCTTAACCCCTTTTCCTTTTATCTTTATATTTTAACGACCCACTGCTATGTTCAATTTTCCTTTTTTTATCAAATTCCGCGTTGGCGACAGGGATCTCAATATTTGTTTTCTTTCTTGCCGTAGGCTGCCCATCTGAGAAATGTCAGGGAGGTCCAGAGGTACAATGTCCTGATCCTGAAGATGGTTCAAACGTTAAAAACCCTTGCAGATATAAAGCTTGTGCTCGGGAGGACGTTTGTCGGCTTTGCCACTGTGACGGAGAGTGTCGTGCCTTCTGTGAACCACGTTGATGCCTGGAATTAATATTGTAACGACGGCGGGAAAAGTTTCATCTGAACTTAATCCCGTTATGTAGCCTTATGTAATGAGTGTGAAGTTAAAAAAAAGAGTTTGAGTTAAAAAGTATTCTCATGATATGCACTTGATGTCACGTGGAGTAGACTTAAAAAACTCAATAATAAAATACGAGAAATGGGTAAATGTGTGAAGTCGATGTCTTTTAAAACGGTTTGTTCCGAGGTAGGTTTCTATTATTGGAACTTTTAAACCTAAATATTTTACAACTAAACATCATCTTGGCTATTCGTAAGAGATATGAAGATTCGTTTATGTTGCCTTCTGGATCATTTTAAGCATTGCCGTCCTTCAGCGCTGCGAGAAAAATAAAAACGTTTCAAGTCCACGAAGCACCCATATATGGGGTTTTCATGCTATATTAAATTAAAATTATAATGATCTTCCGGTCAAAGTTGCAAATCCATGTTTAAATGAAGCTGCGTTGTGGATAAAGCACCTTAAAATTTTTCAGCCTTGTTTTTTTAAATTCGTTACTCACATACCGTCTTAACGTCAAAGTTTTTTTCATTTAGGAGTAAGTTTCCCTCCATTTCGTGATAACTACCTTGACAGCTCACCGAATATCACTGTGGCAAATTTGGTGCTTCTTACCGAAGAGGATGTAGTAAATTTCGCAATAAAGCTCAAATTTTACCCACCCCTTCCTCCTGGGTACATAAAGTGTCCCCGTTAAAAGAATTCCGGATGGGCCCATATCTTCCTACATACCTTATTTGATGAGTAGGTTGGGTAAAAAGGCAGCCAAAGGGCTGATGTGGACCTACTATACTAAAAATTAAGAATTACATTTATAAATTTAAAACTAGCACACTAACTAACACTAAGATAAAAAGAAGAGAAATTTACATACATCATTAAAAATATAATAGATTAAAAATTAAAAATATATTAAATCATCATTTTTATTAGCGACTACTGTTGCCCCCTTGTCAAATGAAAAATTGTCTACAATTTTAACATGTTTATGTAAAATTTGTCTAAAAGAATAAGAATTATCTGGTACTTTAACTAATCTATTTACAAAATTCCAGATTACAGGACCTCTGTATTGTAGGGTGTTTCTGCCAGTCTCCGATTTAAATCTAATGATGTTAAATTGGTTAGGAACACGAGAAGATCTAGAAGTTACTCTTTTAGAAAACAGTTCGCATATTGATTGGGTCGTTGTTTCATAATATACTTTGTGCATGAGTAACAGTACGGATTTTTTATAGAAGTAGGAGATGGGCAGCCAATCGGATTTTATGAGACATGTGTCATCTGCCATCGTTGAATTAACGTTATTCACAATACGAGCTGCTCTTGCATGAATATGATGTAGAGAGTTCAGTGCAGAAGGAGAACAATTTCCCCATACTGAGATTCCATATGTTACACTGGGGATAATTGTTTTAAAGTATATTTCCTCGAGAGCCTTCTTGGGGAGGATTCTCATTCTCTTCAACGCTCCAACCTTCTGCGTGAAATGTTTCTTTACTCAGTCAATGTGCGATCAGCTCATCGAATCACGGCATCACTATACCAAATTCCGTGCTTCCAACCCAAATAATGCAGTAACTCTTCCAATAAAGCTCACACCCCCTGGGTTCAAACAAGTGCCCCCCCTGAAAGAATGTCGGGCCTAGATAGGAAATTGATCAGCTCATCGAATACTATCACTGTGCCAAGTTTGGTGCTTTTAACCAAAATCGCACAATTATTTCACCATATTGACGGACTATTTCGTATTTTCTACAAAAAGAGATCCGGCAACAAGACGTACTGGGTTTTACTCTGCGTTGCATGTGTGTTTCCCTGCATTCAAATGTTTCACATATTTCGTAAGAGGTATATAAAATTGCTTTGCCTTTTCTTTCGATCATTTTAATCATGAAAGTGTGTGAATACAAAGTTTGTTTTTACATTTTACGTGATAAATTTATTTTTACAATTATATTTACCGTTTACCGTGATGTGCCTAGAAAAAAAATAGTTTTAAAGATACTAAATATAAAGAACAATATCAAGATTTATGAACAAACTTTGTTTACTGTACACCCTAATTGATCTACATCAACAAAGCTGGTGAACTTTTTGGCAGGGAAACAGGAAGAGCAACTCGAGCGAGAACGGAGAGTCCAATATGCAGATAAACGGCATTGTGTTGTAGTTTAGAGCATCAGTTGTAAACGGACTACGTGCAGACCTATGTATTTTCTTTAAAGTAGCAACTAAAAGAGCCGTTTATTGTTGGAAAACGCCCGGCACTGACAGTTGATTTTATCAAACAGAAATCGTATTTTAATGTTTAAACATAATATGAGCACTCGCAGTGTTAAACTGAGAACAATTAAGTATTCTCAGTGTGACGACAATCTGATAAATTATCTTGCAAGGAATCAGAAAGAGTTAATTGAACAGATGCACTAGAAACTTAAAAACTGTAGCAAACGATCACAAACTGGAATCAGGGCAGAACAGAAAGATTTTAGTACTATGGAAGCATACTGCAGCTTCAGTAGACTAATGCATGAATGGGATAGATATTGTACTGCGGAGTGGCTGAAAAGTGCCTCCTAAATCATGTTTGTCGATGCCTTGCTGATCATCAACGTATAAAACTAGCGCCGAATTGATCGCAATTGAGGATAATATGGGTCGTCTGGGTTCGTTTCATAAGCTCAAAACCAAAAAAAGAATGGAAGTCTAACTAAGCCAGCACTTTTAGTTTAGTAGAAAATAAATGTGTTTGCCGGTGTGGCATGTGGATCATTTTAAGTGGGTGGTTTGTTTAATACCAAAACAAAAGAGCTTCCCATGCAACTAAGAGCAATAGATCAATAGATAATAGCAAAACACCAGCTTTTTTACCTCAAGTGTTCTGACGTCAGTGACAGCTTTGTGCCAAGGAAACATAAAGTGTCAACTCAAGCAAGGAATTGCTTTTATGGAAGAAATTAACAAACTGTGTATGTTGATGAAAAGCACAAAACGCTAGTTAAACGGTTTGAATTAAATTTTTATGAGTGGTACCGAGAAATCTTAAACTAAAGGATGCTAGGCTGCTAAAGTAAAATTAATCATGAGTGCAAGGTGTTCGTCCTAGCGGAGAACCCTAATTTTTAAAGAAAGCATTAATTTACAATAATTAAATGTCACTAATTTAATGGTCTCGTGCACGTACGTCATCATTGTATACACAGGAAACTGATTTCCCATTCTTATCCAATCGGAGTGTCGTGCTGGTCATTTGTTAGATAAAGGCGTTCCTTCATTCCTGTTCAATCATTTCCAGCGTCTTGTCCTTAGTTCATCAGCAAAAGAGTAAAGTGCAAGCATAAGGTAAGTAACAGCCCAAAAAACAGTAGTGCGAAACAGGCTTGCGACAACCAGAGCAAAGACATTGACACTCATAATCTAATTACCATTAGGCAACACGAAATATGGATAAAACGCCGTAAATAGTTATTGCTGCATGTTTAAATATTTCACTGTGCAAAATTATTGAACTTTTAAGAAGCTACAGATCATCTGTAGACAGAATCTTGAACATTTGTATGGTTCTTTGTGAACGCTGTTGGAACCACTTGAGATCTAAAGTTTGAACTTAGTAAAGCTAGATCTCGTCTGTGTGTTCAGAAAATGTGAACAATACTTGGTTTGAAAACAGGGCGCATTAGAGAATTTGAAATGGTTTTCTGCAATTGGACCAATGTACAGATCTACTACTATATACTTAAGAGCAAAAATATTTCTTTCTTTTTTTGTGAATATACTAAAAGCATTTAGCCACTGGTTGTGATAGTTTGGTTGCTTGTTTTACCACTGCACTCTGCGTTCAGAAGCCTTTGTGTTTGGCTGGTAAACAGAAACTGATTCGATGAGCCAAGAAAATAATTATTTCTAAAGATACTTAATAGAAACGATCAGATATCAAGATTTGATGACAAACTTAGTCTGCTGTATACCCTACGTTGAACTACATCAAATAAGCTTGAGGATTTGTTTGCACAGTGATACAGTTTTGCAAATACATTTTAGGTGCACCTGGCCAATTACCTCTTCATGTTTCCCTGCAAGATATTGTATCAGATATTCGGCATACAGACAATCGCTTAACTGTTGTTAGTTAAATTAAAACTTGTCTGCACGATGTGTTCGTATTTCTGACAATAAACGACTATTTTAATTGCTAGTTTAAAGAAAATAATAGGTCTGTTTTTCTTTTTTTTTTACACTTCCACTATACACAAAAAACCCGGTATTGGACTCCGCGTTCTCGCTCGAGTTAACTTTTCCTTTTTCCCTAGGAAACGTTCACTAACTAGAATCAGAGCACAATAGAAAAATGTTAGCACCATGGAAGCATACTGCAGCTTCCAAGCGTTAATAGACTAATGAATAAATGGGATAGATATTGGACTGCAGTGTGCTGAAAAGACTGAATAGTGCCACTTGAAAGCAAAACACTATATGTATTGCTGATCATAAACTTATGAAACTAGCGCCAAATTGAGGATAATAGTGATCCTCGCTGATCGATGTTAAATAAACTCAAAACCAAATAAGAATGGAACTTTAACCAAGCCAGCACTTTTAGTTCAGTAGAAAATGAATTTGTTTGCCGGAGTGGAATGTGGTTCATTTTAAGTGTTAAGATTACCTCAAGTGTGTTGACGTAGCTGGCATCTTTGTGCCAAGGAAACATAAAGTGTTAACTCAAGCGAAGAAATAGCTTAAGAGATAAAGAACCTGTGTGTGTAAGGACTGTGTTCCGGAGAGCAGTTGAAGAAGAGAAGCAAAAACGCTAGTTTTTGAACGGTTCGAATTTATAAGTAGTACAGAGAAATCTTAAACTAACGGATGCTTAGCTGCTGGAGTATAATTGATCATGAGTGGAAGGTGTTTGTCCTGGTTACGGGAACCTTTGAAAGAAGGAATTAATTTACAATAATTAAATGTCACTAATTAAGGAATTTGATGGTCTTGCGCATGTACGTCATCTTTCCACGGAAAACAATTTTCCATAGCGTCCACTTGGAGTGTCGTGCTGGTTCTTTGTTAGATAAAGGCGTTCCCTTCATTCCTGTTCAATCATTTCCAGCGTCTTGTCTTAAGTTCATCAGCAAAAGAGTAAGAATACAAGCGTGAGGTAAGTGACATTCCGAAAAGACAATAGTGAGAAACAACCTGGACAGCCTTTCCTGACACCTGAACAGCCTTTCTTGACACTGATAATCTGATTACAATAATACAACACGAAATGTGGATAAAATGCTGTAATTAGTAATTGCTGCCTGTGCAAAGATTTCCTGATTACTGAACTTTTAAGAAACTACAGATCATCTGCAGACAGAATCTTGAACATTTGTACGCTTCTTTGTGAACGCTGTTGGAACCATTTGAGTTTTACAAGTTGAACTACGCAAAACATTAAGATTAGTCTCCTCTTGGGCTCGGAATATAGGAACACCACTTTCGTTTGAAAACAGGGTGCATCAGGGATTTTTAAATATTCGTCTGCAATTTTTCCAAAGCACAGATCCACTACTATACTGCTTTGGAGCAAAAATATTTATGTCTTTATTGTGACACACATTAAAAGCATAGTCTTGGTTGCTTGTTATTAGATCAGGCTGCACTCTGCGTGTCAGTATAGTACACGTAGATGCTTTCCTGCTCGGGCTTTCAGTTGTTAAAAGAAACTAAACTGATGCGACGAGAAAAAAATATTCTCAACATACTAAATAGAAACGATAATATCAAGATTAGTGTTCACAAACGTAGTTTGCCATACACCGGCTACCTTGATCTACATCTTCAAAACCGGTGCATTTTTTGGGAGGGAAACAGGTAGAGTTAACTTGAGCGAGAACGCGGAGTCCAATATGCAGATAATCGGCATCGAGTTGTGGCTTAGAGCAACAGTGGAAAACAACGGATTACATGCAGGCCTATGTATTTTCTTTCTAAAAGCAACTAAAAGAGTCGTTTAGTGTCAGAAAACGCCCAAAACTGACATTTCACACACAGAATATAAATATAACAAGCTTTTTAATGGAAAACTAACAACAATAAGTATTGTCAATGTGCCGAAAACCTGAAACATTATCTGCAGGGAGTCAAGAAGAGTTAATTGGCCAGGTGCATGTAGAAACTGTATTTGAAAAACTGTTTTTTAGAAATTAACTGGAATCAGATCAAAAGAGAAAGATCTTGGCACTATAGAAGCATATTGTAGCTTCCAAGCGTTATTTATAATAGACTTATGTTTCAATTGGATAGATATTGGACTGCGGAGTGCTGAAAAGACTGAAAAGTGCCACTTGAACACAATACACCACACGCAGAAATATATCATGTTCGAACGCATACAAAACGCTAGCTACCTTATGATTAGTACTGAGAAGTCTTAAAATGAAAGATGCTAAGCTGCCGAAGCAAAATTGATCATGTGTAGAAGGTGTTCGTCCTTGCGGAGAGCTTTGAGGGAACCTTTTTAAAGAAGGCATTTCAGTTCACGATAAACGGGTTTGGAGGAGGTCGATCGGTACCATTCAACCACTTTTGAGGTCATCAATTCGCACGTCAGTGGATTCTTGAGATTCGAGACTAAAACAGATTGAAAAGAACTTTCCACACAACTGCCCATTTTGAAAACAGCTGCATTCTGACAGTGCTAATCTAAAAAAAATGATCAGTTTTGGGTGCCAACTTGGTGGTAAAGCAGGCCAATATACCTAGTTGATCAGGGTCTCCTTTTTGGGGTTTATCATAAATAAGGACCAAAACTTTTTTGACCAGAAGAAGAAATCAGATGTACAGGAAGAATGTAGCGAGAATAAGAAGGCAGAGAGAAATGTAAAGAAAAGGAGCCGAGAAAAAAAATGGTACGGGGCAGCCAGAAAATGTCCATGCAAATTTTGGCTTATGCGCATTTGCCAAAAAAAAAATTCTACATTTTTACATGGAATCTTCATCGAACTCTTGCCACAGTGTAAAGAGTGCTTTTTTAGCAAAGTGTAGAATAATTTTGCATCGTACCACAAAAAAAAATCAACGATTAAAATAGGTTTTTTTAAATAAATTCAGCAGCCGTAACTGAAGGGTTAAGAGGAAAGGTCAATTTACTTTAAAACGTGCTTCTTTTCATACCTGTGGATCTGATTTATTGAGATGTGTACGTGATCATTTTATGCAAAAGAAACTATTAATCTTCCATTGTCATCCAATTGGAGTGTCGTGCTGTTTCTTTGTTAGAAAAAGACTTTTCCTTCATTGCTTTTCAATCAGTTCAAACGCCTTGCCTTACGTTCGTCAGCAAAAGAGTAAGTAAACAAGCGCAAGGTAAGTGATACTGTAGTCCGAAATACAACAGTGAGAAACAAGTTTGTAACAACCTGAACACCCTTCCCTGACACTCATAACATGATTACAATTAGAAAACACGCGATATGGATAGAATACTGTAAATATTTACAGTTTCACGTCGCAGTGCAAAATTACTGAATGTTTAACCAACTATAGATCATCTGCAGACAAATTTTGAACATTTGTTTGTTATTTAAAGACACAGTTAGAACCGCTTGAGTTCAACAGTTTGAACTGAGCAAAACTAATAAGCTTAGTCTCGTCTTCGGAAAACGCGAGCATCACTTGTGTTTTAAAGCAACTTGCGTAAAAGATTTTTTTAGATGCTTGTCTGCAATTTGGCCAAAGTACAGATCCACTGCTAGGGAAGCAACGGTCCAAGCGTAAACAGACTAATTATTGATGTGATAGGACTGCGGAGTGCTGAAAAGTGTCACAGTACTGGTTATTTGTAAGATAAAGCCTTCTCTTCATTTCTGTTCGATCAATTCCAGCGTCTTGTCTTAAGTTCATCAGCAAAAAAATAAAAATACAAGCTTAAGGTAAGTGACAGTCCGAAAAAAACGATAGTGAGAAACAGGCTTGTGACAACCTGAACAATCTTCTAAACTCTCATAATCTGATTACCATTAGACAATAAGAAATATGGATAAAATGTTGTTAATAACTATTGCTGAGTGTGAAAACATTTCATTGAGCAAAATTATTGAACTGTTAAGAAGCTACAGATCTTCTGTAGACAGAATCTTGAACATTTGTATGCTTGGTTGTGAACGCTCTTTGAGCCAGTTGAGTTTCACAGTTTGAACTGAGCAAAAAAATAAGACAAGTCTCCTTTTGGGCTCGAATTATGGGAACAGTATTTGAAAACAGGGCGCATCAGAGAATTTTAATGGTTGTCTGCAATTTGACCAGAGTACAGATCCACCGCTATATGCTTTGGAGCAAATATATTTCTGTCTTTATTGTGACATACTAAAAGCCGCTAACCACTGCTTGTAACAGTTTGGTTGCTTGTTTTATCACTGCACTCTGCGTGTCAGTAGTACAAGCGTTTCTGTTGGCCGTTGTCATCAGAATCTGTTCGATATTCCGAGAAAAAAAATTAAAGACATTAAATAGTACTGAAGGGCAACATCAAGATTTGCTAACAAACTTTGTCTGCTGTTCACCGGCAACGTTGATCTACATCAACAAAGCTGGCGAAGTTTTTGGCAGGGAAACAGGAAGAGTTAACTCGAGCGAGAACGCGAAGTCCAATATGCAGACAATTGGCATTGTGTTGTGAAACCATGGTGCGATGTTAGCTACTGAACCGGACTATGACCTCAGTCACTTTATAGCAACCAGATTGTGTGAATGTTTAGACATCTAAATATTTCTGGCTCCAGGGGCACCAAACAAGAAAATTCTAACAAAAGTCTTGGAATGTCGTTTTTCCGTTTCCCCATATCATTTAGGCCAGTTTAATGGGTTGTTTGTATAAACTATTAGAGTTTAACCTGTTCGGATATTTTAGCTGAATATTAAAGAGGCGGAAACCTTGAGAGAAACAAATCTTAGTACCGCCCGAATTTGCGAGCTGTGGCTGCCTTTCCGAAATCATACCTGGCGTTTTTCCATAACCAAAAATCACACACTTTGAAAACAACAGGCATTATGTTTCCCATATCACGAAAGTTCTAGTTGACTACGCGCTAAAGAATATCTGAGGGGATATAACAGTCTTTCCGATCAGATATTTGCCATGATAATCCGTCAGGTGCCCTGTTGGCTCGTCGGTGTTGTGTTTTAATTGCAGTTTAGACCAAAAACCTGCGAAATTCCCATGACTTGGCTCCTTTATATTAATTGTGTGATCCAATGATTATATGAAGAAAATGCATAAAATACTCATAGCGTTTTATTGCTATTTGAGTAGAACTAGAGAAATTCTAATAAATTGAAATAAGCGGGATTCTTTTAACACGTCTGAAGCAATGTTTTTTCGCTTTTTACCTTATACTCGTATAAGCTCAAAACACACATTAGCGATATTGATTGATTGACCGACCGACCGACCGACCGACCGACTACCTACCTACCTACCTAACTAACTGACTGACTGACTGACTGGCTAATTGATTGATTGATTGGATTGATTTTACTTTACAGTAAGCAGCATGAAGTTCTTGGTTTTGCTTGGTATTCTGTGCGTCTTGTGCCTCGACTTTGGACAGGTAAAGGACGAAATAGTCTGCTTTGAGATGTAATATAAATGATATCAGAAACACCATGGGTTTCTGATGATATATTTGCTATTCTCCTTTGTGCTTAATTTCTGATTCCATAAACAAAGAAAACGAAATAAGCTATATCCCGCTGACATTCAACTAAAAAACTAACCATCTCAAGCAGTCATTTACTTTTAAAGGTGGATGAATCGATGTTTGCTTTCAATTCAACTTCCCCTTTATTCTAACCACATTTCTCCAATTTTAAAAGCTAGTGATTTTACGAAAAACCGTCAAAGCGTGCAACGTTGTTTATTGAATCATCTAACAAAGGTTTTTTGTTTGTTTTTATATTTTCATCACACCTAGGTTGAAGGCGACCTTGTGAATAGTAAGTTTTTATACCATTGTTTCCGCTGTTTAAAGTAGTGCGTAGAGTTATTTTTAGTGGTTTCCTAAATGTTTTCACGAAGCAAGCACAAAGTATGCTTTAACGGATGACTGACCGTCAAGTCACACCCAAAAATGCCTCCATCATGAGTGTCTTTTTCCTCTTGCCTTGTATCAGATTTACTAATGACGATTATACGAACTGGGGCTTTGTCTAATTTCAAAATTAACAGCGCTTGTTGACTGGGAATCGTATAAGCCCGTTAAGAACATTTTTCTTATCGTCATTTTGTGCAGTGCCTGACAATGTCCTTTATGATTATCCGGCCTGCACTTATAATTTTCTATGTACAGTGCATGGATACGCGTTGATAAACTGGTTACTCTCAGTCTTCTGTTGTTGGTTGGTAGCCTGATAATTTCTCCATATCTCTTCCTATTCAGTAGGAAGATTTAGAATAAATAAATAAAGTCTTTTTATTTAGTAATGAAGTGGACAGTTGGAATTAGTAAAAGAACCGTTAAATGCAGTGGATAAAATTAAAACTGATTAATCTCGCCACGAAAAGCGGAAACTGACACGGTAATACTAATGTTACTCTCTTTTCCTGTACTTAGACTGTCCAAAGTGTAAAAATCCAGTGGAATGTTTTGCAAACCCCTGCGATGTACTGCCAGCGACAGAGGCTTGTCCTGCAGGAACTGAATGCGTGCCCTGCTACTGTAGAGGCGGCTGCGACCACACTTGTGAAGAACCCTGATTACGGGACAGAAGATGTGGCAAAACATCAGAAGAAAAGCCTTCAATGGGATTTATTCTTACATTTAACGTTGTAGGCAGGCTTTAATTTTCTAAAATGTGTAATTCAGTTAATGTAGAATAAAAATAACTGTAGAAATCCCAATAAAATGAAATAAGCGAGATTTTTTTTGCCTTACATCTGCGTAGCATTGAAAATCATTTGCGCAAGAAATAAAGAGTGAACAAAAAGAATGCACCAGAGAAACACCTTGGCCGCTACTTCTCAGAATTAAGAAGCATTTGGCAAGGAATGCCGGCATCAGCGGGTACATTAAAGAGTACGCTACTCAGTTTCAAAACGTTCTTTTAAAAGATCCGACACAGTGGGGCAGTGTCACCAAGATTTAGTGCTATATGAAAATTCAATGAAGGTGCACGTGCTGGTATTAATTGGAAATCCAACTATTCAAAGGATGAAAATCACATAACAATCCTTGATTAGAGTATATTCAAATCTTGGGGAATGAATTTATGCCTTTCTTTAATTTTATTGTTCAAGGGTTTTTTTGTTGAACAGTGAGTGCACCCTCACAGTTCTAGCATAGTTTACACAAAAACTTAGAAGACATCTAGTGACACTGTCCCTTTGAAACAGCGGGTAAAAGAAACGTAACACAATTAGGACTGAATTCAATCAGATTGGAGTATGGATAATTTGAGAACTTATCGTTTTCATTTTTGGGGCGGGAGAGGGTGGGAGGGAATTTTAAATATTTGAATTCTCTAAGTCAACTTTTTTCTTTGCCGATTGGTCTTCCGTCCACACGGTGACTGAAAACGCAATTCTTCCCAACCTAAAACAAAAACCGGTAACAAGGTGGAAGTGTTCCTTCGTGACTGTGAAGTAGTGTTTTACACCAGGGGGGAGGGGGGTACTCCAATATATGGGCTATATAGGTATGTGCCGCTGGACAGCGGATAGGGTATGGTTTTTGAGGTTCGTCATTAAATGGGTATCTTTTTATCTCCTTTTGGCATTGTGTTCCCGGAGTGATCCTTAGATAGGGTACCTACATTCTATGAGCTAAAATAAACGCCCAGCTAAACGAAAAATAAAAAGGAATCTTAAAACTGAACTAACCGTTCAAGTATTAGTAAAGCGATTTTATAAAGATTTTTTTTTGCCGTGCGCGGTTGGCTGTTATTTGGGTCGTCACGGAACGCTTCTCCTCCCCTTGAATAGGGTGTCATTTTTCGGTTTGGGGCCTTAAAACGGGTATCGCTTTCTTTACCCTTTATCTTTCGCGACACACCCCTATCCAAAATTTATGGGAGTACCCCCCCCCCCCCCCGGTGTTTGACTTTTTGCTTGTTTTGTTTATGGTCATGGCGAATGTATGACAGAAATAAATCCCGCATGTGAAATGCGATGTAGGAATAGAAAGAGAATGAGATCATTGCAGTTTTATGTCATTTTAATGTTAAAAAAATCTCCAGCTTTGACTGAATTCGAATCCATTAACTTTGTGCTATTCAATCGGAGTTACCAAAAAACTTTTAAACCATAAAGATACTAAAAGAACGCACAGCTCTGTCGTAGAGCGTTTGTACCAGTACTGCAAAAGCCCATTATACGTCGTAGCCTTTCTTTTAAGAAAACAATTCCATAAACAAAATAGAACTCATTCCTCTAGAACTACTAAGAGTAAAAGTGAGAGAAGCTTTTTCAATTACAAGGGCAAGACTCTTGAACCCTATGGAATGAACAGACGCGATGAACTTTATCTATTTATATTTTTATATTTATATTTTTACAATAAGCTCTTCTGACATAATATGTTCGGGCCAAAGTTGACGAGTCATGTGGACGCGTTAACGTCAGATGAGCCTGCTCCAAAATTTGCGTTTTCACTGAGTCACCCTTTTTACCGGATACCTTTGGAAGGAAGACATAGTGGGACCCCATGAAATAATCATACTATTAGACCAAAGGAGACTTATACACTTGTAGAAGTTTAAAAATGCGTAATGCCTATTTTCACCCCGTTTGTCTTATGACTTAAAGCGTCATCAAGGTTAAATCCAAAATCTTACACTCATGACTATTGTTTTTAGCAAATTCGCTTTTAAGGGGCTTGAAGCAAAAGTCATATCAGGATTTACAGCACAGCAGCCGTCTACAGGAATCGTTTTCCAACGTTGACAAAAGTTTTCTTCGGCAATCTTCTCTCGAAAGGAATCCAACGGATGGCATGGAATATTGTCTCCGATCTTTTCACATGTTTTTCACTTTCGTTTGGACACATTTTATGCACTGTTGACTTTCTTTAAAAGCAAAA
Source organism: Oculina patagonica (assembly GCF_052425735.1). Classification (NCBI taxonomy): domain Eukaryota; kingdom Metazoa; phylum Cnidaria; class Anthozoa; order Scleractinia; family Oculinidae; genus Oculina; species Oculina patagonica. The sequence goes on from NC_135762.1 coordinate 11,519,285, forward strand.
CTAAGCCAAATGTGATATTAATAGTTGTATTTAATGAATTGGTTACTCAGTGTGCGCTTTCGTTCTTAGAAAATCATCCGTCACGTGTATCGAGCTTAATAATCATATCTTCAGTGAAACTCTGGACCTCCTGAATTCTGAGTACAGTAAATCGATCCTAACCATCGTGAAAAGAGAAAAAAAAAATTGGGACTTTAAGAACCAATACATCCTAACTTTGCTCACAATTTGTTTAGCTGTCTATGGCTTTGATATTTTATCACACTTAGTTATTCACGAATACGGATTAAGGCTATACAAAACAAATACTGTTATTCACTCTTTCAGCACTCAGCATCCATTCGAAGAGCCTACAACACGGTCATACACTTTAAGGGTAAAAACCTGGTGAGCAAAAACCTTTTGGTGTTCTTAATTTTTTCTTTTTAGTTCTCGTTGCCTTTTTGTATGAACTGATGAAAGTTCGCAAAATAACATTCAAATAGTATGAAATATTAAATGTGTAAATTCACGGTAAACATGGTAAACCCAGGAAACTTCAGCACGGATTCTCGTGACTTTTCTGATTTCTTATCTGTCCAGGGCATAGTTAGCAACATGAAGTGCTTGGTTTTGCTTGGTATTCTGTGCGTCTTGTGCCTCGATATCGGACAGGTCAGTAGGACGTAAAGCCCGGGCCAAACGAGGATGAGAGTTGATGAGAGTTGACGCTCATGAGATTACGTCAACTCTCATCGACTATCATCAACTCGGGCCAAACGAGAGAAAACTGTCATCGACTCTCATGAAAATTTTTAAACACGTTTAAAGTCGATGAGAGCGCATGAAAGCCCACGAGAGTCGATATGATACATAAGAGTTTCATGCCGAACGAAAGTGAGAGTTTGGACTCTCATCAACTTTCATCCTCGTTTTAAGGCCCGGGCTTAACAGTATGCTGAAGACACGTAATATATATTACATCCGCTAGTCTACTCTAATGCTATAAAAAAGAGATTTTTAAAATAAATTTACCACCTTAGGCAATCATTTACTTTTATGGGAGGATGCACGATTTTTTTTATTCTATTGTCCTTATTATTTCATTCTTCTTTTTCTATTTTCCAGTTTGAAAGCTGCTTTTTTAAGTTAATCTCATTTAATCAGTATCTAAAGCAAAGGTGAACGACCAAACCAAAGCATGTTGTTGACTGAGCAATCTAACATATTCATGTTTGTTATTATCATATATTTTTTTCTTCTAGGTTAAAGGCTTCAAACTACCAAGTAAGTTGTAGTGTCAACGTTTCCGCCGTTTCAAGTATTTTGTAATGACATCCTTAATATTTTCACAAAGCAAGCACGACTAAGTGCTTTATCTTTGTAGATGTTGAATGGTTTTCGAGTCAAACCACTTGTATAACATTTCGGGACACCATCACGAGTTGGGTGTTATGAATGTTCTACCAAATTAACACTACCACACGCGTCCGCTTACCTGTCCTTTATGAATTTTGCTGGTGAAGATACGGAAGTATTGAATCACTGATTCGTCTTATCTCAAATCCAAGAGCGCTTGTTCACTGGGAATCCTACAAACCTGCTAAGATCATTTTGTTCATGTCATTTATGACTCGCGCGATATGGCCGGTGTTATCTTTAACGATATCATTTCCTGAATATCCTGTTTCACATTATTTCAGGATCTTTTTTGTACAATCTGTGGATACGTAGTAGGCGATAGGTAACAGTTACTTTCAGTCTTCTACCGATCGATAGTGACATGAATATTTGTCCATAATGCTCAGCTTCGTATCTCTATAGTTGGTTGCTAAAGAGGAATGGTCGAGTGCTTTGCAGCTTGAAATATTATCGTTAAATTGTACGAAACTAAGCAGGAAGAAAGCAGTGAATAAAACTCACGTTATATGATGCAAAAACTGTGATACTAACGTTATTCTTCTTTAGTCCAGAATTTAAGATGTCCAAAAGAGTGCCGTGTTATGGTGCCTTGTTTTGTGAACCCTTGCGAAGGACTGATAGTGCCATGTCCTCAGGGAACTAAATGTAAGCCCTGCTACTGTGAAGGCTGTTACCGCACTTGTGAAAAGCTAGAATAAAAGATGTGACAAAGCAGCTCAGAACAGAGCCCTTAGTGGCATTAAAAGTTGTATGCAGACTGTAATTTCTTTACCTTTGTAATTCAATGGGTGAAGAAATAAAACACATCAAATAATCATTTCGTTCAATTACTGTATTGTTTAAACTGGGAAAATCCCAATAAAATGAAATAAGCGAAATTCTGTCTTGCTTAAGAGGCATAATTTTTTGCTTTACGTCTGTGTTGGATTGACGATTATTTGCGTAATAATTGAACGTGAACAGTTCAAAACGAATATACCAGCGAAGCACGTCGTCCTCAAGACGTTAGAAACAGGAAGCATATGGTAAGGAACACATCGGCGGGTGCTATAAAAAGAAACCTGCTCATTTTCAAAACGTTTTCAAAAGGTACAAAACAGATCGAAGAAGTTAGCGAGCATCGTATGCGGCATAGTTATTGTTTATTATTTTTTATTAAAGTATTTTACCTTTTTTTATATGGTTTTAAGAACTGGAGGTGTTCGTTCGTGACTGCCAAAGAGCGTTTAACTTGTCGCTTAATTAATCGGGCGTGGCCGATTTAAGGTTTACCCTTTGGTCGTCCTAGAGCGTAGTCTCCTGGCGCGGCCAAAAAGACGGGGATAGCTCGGGGTTGCTACAAAACCGCTACGGGTGACGCATACCGCAATGGTTTTCATTTTAGTTTTGACAGGAAATCGTTGCAGGCACACTTGGTCGACTTTTGGGTTAATGTGTAATCAGGTTGTGTTTTTTTGCTTCGGCGGAAGGACAGAGAAAAAAGCTTACGGGGCAAAGAACAGTATGGGGCCCAGTTCTCGGCCACTTTTGACGTAAACTTGTATTTCTTACCTCAGAAGAATCGCAGGAACTTAAAATTTCTCCCAGAGCTAGCTACATTATTCAGCTTTTTGGTGTGAAGCTATCGACCGGTCAAAAATTAATTTGTCCGAGCAATAATAAAAATAAAAGCTCCATTTGTGGGCCCAGTTCTCGGCCACCTTGGCCCAGTTCTCGGCCACTTTTGACGTAAACTTGTATTTCTTACCTCAGAAGAACCGCAGGAACTTGAAATTTCTCCCAGAGCTAGCTACATTATTCAGCTTTTTGTTGTAAAGCTATCGACCGGTCAAAAATTATTTTGCCCGAGCAATAATAAAAATAAAAGCTCCATTTGTGGGCCCAGTTCTCGGCCACCTTGGCCCAGTTCTCGGCCACTTTTGACGTAAACTTGTATTTCTTACCTCAGAAGAACTGCAGGAACTTGAAATTTCTCCCAGAGCTAGCTACATTATTCAGCTTTTTGGTGTAAAGCTATCGACCGGTCAAAAATTAATTTGCCCGAGCAATAATAAAAATAAAAGCTCCATTTGTGGGCCCAGTTCTCGGCAACCTTGGCCCAGTTCTCGGCCACTAAAAAGCTTGACCGTAATTATCTGTAAAAAATGCTCAATTAATTTTCACAGTCATAAAATCACTCTGTAAACCTATTTATACTATATCGATCCCAAATTATTTTTATGATGCTTTGTTTTACTTTAGAAAAGAAGGATTTTAACGCGCCTAGTTGCCTATGTGCAGGTTCTGGCAAAACCGCATTGTGTGACCCGTGCATTTAGATGGTTTATTTTGCAGTGAAAAGGTCTTGAAAGATTTAGGTGTTGTAGAAATAATAGACAAGACAAGAGTCAGCTCAAAACTTAGAGATAAGATTGAACTTTATTTTTAAAACATTTATTTCTTTCATTCTGGCAGCAGCAGATGAAATTATATTAAAAACCAAGCGCTAAGCTGTGATAGCGAGCAGGGTGGCCGAGAACTGGCAAATACGCAAACGTCGCAAGAAAAAATTTCGAAGTAAATTAAGACCAAAAAATACAACGGTTCAACGAAAAGTTAACTAAAGCAGAAAGCTGAATTATTCTACGTTTCACATGCCAAAAATTAGCTCGTATGGTGGGGGCTTTTGGATAAAATACGAATTTAACTACATCCATGAATTTGGAGCCGTAAACAAACAACTTTTTTGGGAATGCAAATTCACCTACCTCCGCGTAAACTCGACGTGTGAGCTTTCTATATCGAATTGAACGATCAAACTCAAGATTCTTAAAGCACATGAATCAGTCTATCGTTTGAAGGAAATACCTTTTTCTTTTGATTCAACTGGAGTGTGAAAAAACGCGTTAAACACAAAGTGGCCGAGAACTGGGCCCCATACTGTACTGATATTCACCATTGTGAAATTGCACTTACTTTGACAAGTTAAAGTTATTTTTGTAAATGAAAAAGGTAACGTCATTGATGTCACGCAGTGTTTTTTTTTTAGCAAACTAGATGGTTTGCTGGTTTCTGACTATGAATGGGGGTGTGATCTTGCGGTATATTTTTTGAGCCTGACTCCGCCGTAAAACTTTTTTTTTATTTAGCAAGAACTGTGTCGATTTTCATTTCTGAACAATTGGTCGTCAAGTCGTTTGTCACAAAGAGTAGAATGTTTGTACAGCATGTTTTGGAATTATTTTAGATTTGGTTAGTAAGACGCTTCTGAAGACCTGAGCAAAACATTGGGAATGTACAGTATTAATAGGAACTTGAATGGAATTTTTCACAAGTTGGATAAAGGTATCAACTGAAAAAAATGGAATTCAAAATGAGAACTTGGATTTTGTTGTAATTAAATTTTATCGCGGATTGGATGCATAATATCACGGCTTTGAAAGTCTTCAAATAATTAGAAAGGTTCCTTTCTTCCTTTTGATCTTATTGTTATTTTCATGTATTGATTATTCGAAAGTGGTTTTCGTTGATACGAAAAAAAAAAACGGGTTTTCACTGAATTGCTTGAAGTATTTTTAGACGTGATAATATTGGCTTAATCAAATTACATTGTGCACGAAATATTTGTTATTCTTTTGTCTTGAAACTTTGAGGAAATTGAAATTTTTGTTTGACAGTAGTGTATGAAAGGCATTTTATAGAACTGAATAAAAAATTAGAAACTTTGATAAAGGTTATTTCAAAGATTTATTTTGCCTGATTTTGAAGGGTTTCAGGAGTTTTAAAGAGTGCTGGTAAACGGCTGTATGTTGTTTGTGATTACGGATCTTATTTAGTTTCGAACGCTCTAATTTTTGAAAGGTTAAAACAGGTTAAAACCGGGCGGTTTCATGAGTTTTTTGGGTAGAAAGGTACGGTGGTGGTCAAAAAAAAAATGTTTAGAAAGGAATGACTGTAGTAGCACGTAAGTCGGAGGTTTGCGTGAGTCACGGGGTATAGTATGCGTGAGCTGGATTTCCGGCGTCACAACGGCATGTTTTGTTTACTGAAAGATACACTCGACGTTTAGTTAGCTTAGTCGGCTTGGGAAACTATTTTAAAAATGAATGTTGTAATAGTTAATTAATAGTAATCTAGAATTAACCCACTCTCGATTGGAGTCTGTTCTGGATTCGCGCTACCTTTTCGCCGCGAAGGAATTTTGTAAAATTTCGCTAGTGGAAAGAGGTACTGTAAGAACAGTATCAATAACTCAAAAGGAGGAACTTCTTTGTAGCTCTGAATTAAGACGTATGATAAAATTTTAGAATAAGAAACTTTCGATATATGGTTTTCATATTGTTTTTGTCAATTTCCTTTTGTGGCAGATTTTTTGAGAATCAGCTTTTCTTTCGTGTGATGACAGACACAGGACAGAACGAGAGGTGGATGAGAAAGATGCCGAAGATGAATATATAGGCACCGAAAAACGACAAGAACCGTCAAGGACTTATCTTTAGAGGGCGGGGAGTTTTGGCATACTGTATTTTGAGGACTGGACTGGACTAGTAAAACGCGGACTAGTAAAACGGGGAATTGTAAAACGCGGACTAGTATAACGCGGACTAGTAAAACGCGGACTTGTAAAACGCGGACTAGTAAAACGCGGACTCAGGTAAAACGCGGACTTGTAAAAGGCGGACTAGTAAAACGCGGACTAGTAAAACGCGGACTTGTAAAACGCGGACTTGTAAAACGAGGGCTTGTTAAGCACGGACTTGTAGAGCGCGGACTTGTAAAACAAGCGCTTGTAAATCGGATAAAACTAAACGGTTTAGCGAGCGAAACAATTTGTGTTTGAAGCTCTTGTGTGTTTCTTCGACGGCATATTTCTAGCTTTTTTGAGCACTCTATGGTCTGTTTTAGCGTGGAGATGTTTTTGCAGTATAGCACATGTTCGTTCTGCAAACCCCTACTAAAACAACGGGATTGATGCTATGAGTTGTGTGCATATGTTTCTTTCTTTCCACTACTTGACGTCTGTTGAGTGCAGTCGTTTTTATTGCTCGCACGAGGTAGAACGGGGCCCGTCCAGAAATCAACAGTCAATCGTAAATAAAGGTGACGGGCCTACACGACTCCTACGTTCGTGACATTAGAATATTTGCCGTTAAATGTTTAAATTCGGTCTTTCGACCTTATTTGCTTCTGACTTCTTTCTGAGGTTACTGTTTTTTTGAGACATTATGTATTGAAGAGAGCCGTAAGATGATTGTGGCCAAGGAATTCGAAGTGTCTAGAGGCGTTTTACAAGTCCGCGTTTTACTAGTCCGCGTTTTACTAGTCCAGTCCAGTCTACAAGTTAAAGACACATCAAGACCACCCCACTGTGAATTGCCATAGCACAGACAAAATTATAGTCAATATCTTATGTGTTTTTAAGAGAATTACATAAGAACCAAGGCATGTCTTGTCTTGCCTTACATTGACATGCAATAATTTGGAAATACTAAGCTCGTAACAGTTTAAGACAGAATCCATCAGGAATTTGAGTAACATTAATTTTAGTTACGCAAAAATTGAGCACCAGAATAATTTAAATCCTTGTGTTCTTTCATACCTTGTTAAAGGCTTGACATGTGATAACACCAACATAACACCAACATAACACCAACAACAGTTCTTTATCAGTGGGGATTGAAGAAAAAAATGGAAACATCATCACACAGTTGACCCCCATGCAAAAACACTCCAGGATGTCACGGGGCTGTTTGGTGTCCGTCTGCCAATTTCTAACTTCAAATTCCAATGTTAAATTCACATTAAATTTTCAATATTTCTTAGTTGTCTAAATTTTACTAATTCTTTTAAAAAAACTATCACCTGCCAAACATCCCCAAAAATCACTCAAAAAATTACAAAATACCGCAATACATAGATACATGGGATGAGTGAAGTTTCCTTGGATTCCTTGAAACACCAACAAGATATTTCCGTTTAAGGTGGCTGATAATGGGTTTCAGTATTTCCCAGTCCTTATACTTTGGTTCAGGACTAAAAGCCTTCATCAATTGCTATTACAGTAATGGTATGAAACAAATGTTCAATCATTCATCAACAAGTTGTGATCATTTTCTTGACAATAGTAGTTCCCCGGTAAACAGTTGTAGTACTGTCCCATTAAAGTGCAATGCCTGGAAAATACCGAAAAGCACACGACCTTCAGGTGAAACCGCACCTTACAGTATTACCAATACACTGCACTTTGCTAAGTCTTAAAACTTTACATTGTCTATTCGTCTACTTCAATCGTTTATTTGTATTGTGTGAGATACATTTATAAATTGAAACCATCATGTCTTTAAGTAATAATGCAATCTCGACAACGTTCTAGATATTATATTATGCACACTAATACAGCTCATGCAAGCCCTGTGACTTACACAAACACAGTCGGACTGAGTGCTTAACTTAAGTAACTGCTTCGTGGTTTCTGCTGTACTGAACCCTGCCTTTCAAGGCAAAGCGCCCGATTTTAAGCTTCTCAAGCTTCTCAATGTTCTTGTTTGTTTATGGTCAAGACGGATATATGACCGAAATAATTCATGCTTGTAAAATGCTATGTAACAAAAGGGTGAGATCTTTGCAGTTTTATGTCATTTTAAGCTTAAAAGCATTTTGGCTTTGACTGAATTCGAACCCACGAACTTTGTGCGATTCATGATCATTCGGAGTACCAAGAAGCTCCGAAGTCATAAAACTACTTGGAGATAGGGGCTGCACAGCTCTGTGGTAGAAGGATTCACCGGAATTGCAAAATTCTACTGTAGCCTATTTTTTCCAGACTTTGTTTCAAGTAAAAGATCTTTTTGTCTGTAATATTTTTCACTAGCCTGTGGGGTATTTTTTATTGTGAAAAATGTCCCACTTAAGCCAACAATTAACTCATCTAACATAATTTGCTAAGACCACACCTGATAAGTCCTGTTTATCAAATTAAATCACTTGGGTAAACCAAATCTACAAATGACCTTATTTGGGTAAAAAGAATAGTTTTGTACACAGAGCATACAGCATAATAAATTATAATAATGATGGATTAACCATAAACTTTTATTTCCAAAAATCTGACTGGTCTTCGGAAATAAAATACCTTAAGGAAGATTGATGCCGGAGAAGGGATAAAAATTGATTTTTAACGTTCCTTGTCAGCATTTGTCAAATTGGTCGTGAATTTTGTCACGACTCGATTATTTACCGAGACCAAACGGCTACCGAGTTGCATTTACTTACCTGAGTAAACATCAACATAGCAAAAAGTATTATATCTTTGATAACATGAGATGGTGAGGCCCCAATGAAGTAATCATACAAGTAGACCAACAGTTGTACACCCGTTTACGTTCAAAACCTCATAGTACCTATTTTCACACCTTTTTGTGTTATCAGAAAGGCGTCGTTAAAGTAATTAGTTCTGTAAAACTAACAATATTCGAGGCTGTTGCTTCAGGTGTTACAAAATCTTAAATTTGTTGTTTTTGGTTAATTGGCTTTTGAAGGGCTTGAAGGGAATGTCATGTAAGTAGAAAGGCGTGACATGATTCACACCGCATGTCGTGGCACAACAGGCGCCTACAGGCATATGCATCTTTCGATACGTTTTACACCAGCCTATTTTTTCGCAATTATCTCCCTTTTGGAACACACTGAATCATAGAGACACTGCCTCTGATCTTTTTTCTTTCCCTGATATTGTGTAGACACACTCTGTATGACACTGTTTACACTCTCTTAATGCACCATTAAGTGGAATGTGAAAATAATCTTAATTACTTCTTCGCTGCTCATCAGAAACATTGGCCAGTGTTTTTTAACTTTCCAATACTATGGTGACGGAGTTATAAGGTTTTGATGTCACAAATAACCATGAAACTTCACAATAAAAACCTTCAAGATAAACCAATCAAGCCAAAATAAGTCAACTTTACATCCAATATAACTTCTTTTTCAGGTGTATTAGGTTTTATTTATTTTATCACCCATAATTATTCACGAATAGAAAACGAGGCCCTTTAAAAGAAATAACACGAGTCATTTTTTCAGCTATCAACATTGAATAGCCTTCCACACGGTCATAGATTTGGAACGTCACAAACCAGTAAGCGAAAAGAGAATTTTTTTCTTTTTTTTTCTTATTAGTTGTTGGTTCTTGCTGCCTTTCTAGTTCGAGCTACTCTTGTCTTTTATTTTATTTTAGTTTTTCAGGTGGCAGCATGAAGTTCTTGGTTTTGCTTGGTATTTTGTGCGTCTTGTGCCTCGACATTGGACAGGTAATTGCAAAGTAGCTGAAAACACGAAGTATGCATTCCTTTTTTTGTTATGAACAATGAGATTTTATGTTTTGTGTTGGCAAAATTAGCCTCTCCTATCATAACGGATAAAAATGAAAAGGCTGTATCCCGCTGTTCAAATCGAAAGTTGATTAAATAAAGAAATTTTCTTTGAATGAATGTATCGATTTTTGTTTTCAAATTCAATTTTTCCAGGTTTGCTTTTTTGTCAGTATCTAAAGTAAAGGAGAACGAAAAACACAGTGTGTTATGAGGAATCTAACAGACTTCTTTTTTCTTCTTTTTTATATCCTTTTATCACACCCAGGTTGGAGGCAAGCGTTTGGAAAGTAGGTTTTGATGTCAATGTTTCTTATGTATTGTCAGTGCAGATAGTTCTTTTTTAGTATCGTATCCTAAATGTTTTCACAAAACAAGTGCTTTAACCGTTGAATGATCGCCGACGTTTCGGACCACCGTCAACAAAATGAAATAAAAAGACTTACCTTAAAAATTGTTATCGTAAGAAGTGCCGGAGTGGCAATACTGATATTAGTTTTTATTTCTTTTAATAAGAATGTCCAAAGCCATGCAAGCACCCTGTGCAATGCTTCGCCAATCCTTGTGATGTCTCTCCGACAAAGCCTTGTGATGAGGGATTGATATGTGTGCCTTGCTACTGTGGTGGCTGTCACTACACATGTGAAAAGGAGCCCATGATAATCGGATAAAGCCGACTTAAACGAAATGTCAAAACAGCTGAAGAGATCCTAAAGAAGCATTTATTCTCGCATTAGAAGTCGTTTGTAAGCTTTAAAATGCTTGAATAAAATTAAAACGCTCAAAATGGTCGGAATATTGTGTCTCTTTTTATTACTGAACTATCTACTACACTTAAAAATATTCGTTTAAAACGAAATGAGACCGATTATGTCTCGTGAAAAAGGCACGTTTTTGTTAACTTTGTTTGTCTTTTTTTCGGAGTGTGCTTTAAGAAGGTCACGTGCACTTCTCAGTTTTAAAGCGCCTTCAAAATGCCCAACACAAACCGAATCATGCTAATCAGAAGTTGGGGGTTCGTGCTTCGTGGCGCTGTTCATTTATTTCCAAATAAGAATGCTTGTTTAAAAGAAAAATAATAGATTTTAATGGATCTTTTTTTGCAAATTAGAAGAGGGAGGGAGTCGAGAGAGTTGAGGGAGTGTTATTCAATTTCTGTTTTATTTTTCAATTTTTCAGAGTTTAATAATCGTTGGATTTTTAGGTTATGTTAAGTATATTTACTTTTTGTTTAAAATGAAACGGCAAATACTCTTATAACGTGCTTAAAAGATATCATACAAGACTTCCATAGCGACTGAAACACTCCAAATCTGCATATGATACTCAAAATAGGGCTTAGCTCAAGTCACTCTATTTTACGCGGATAGTTTTGGTAAATGGGTCTAAAAGTCATTTATAAATGTGTGGTCATTTATCAATATAGTTTGCCTTTTTGCGGTAAAGAACTTTGGGTGTTAGTTCGTGACTGTGAAATAGTGATTAACTTGTCGCTTGTTTTTTTTTTGTAATGCATGCAAGGCAAGAATGAATAAATTCAGGAAATAAACCATATAAGTGAACAGTCGATGTCTGCCTAAATCTCATATTCTTTTTTGCTATATTGATACTTTTTCTGCAAGTGGATACGGCTTTTGAGGAGAAAAGATACTTTTGAATTTGGCAATGGCTTGTCTAACATATTCCATCAAGATCAAACCTGACAAGTCCTGTTTATCCAGCTGATTCAGTTGAGTAAGCCAAATCTACAAATCTTAATTTGGGCAAAATTGAGGCAGTCAGAAAAGGAGTAAAGTTGAAGAGTAATATTAAACGTAAATAAGTTAACAGTATGGCGTGATCCGTTTTGAGTTATACAGTTATCGTTGGTCCAATCGGCTTCTTCAGTGCTAAATTCAAATTTTACATGTACTCTATTTTTCTATAAGAAAATTGTTTTTCCGGCCTAGGCTGAATATTCTTTTTTTCCTGCTGATGCAAGGCTAAAATTATTCTTGTGAATATCCTTTGATTATAGCGTTTGACATTTCCGTTCAGCTGTATACCATACACATGTATTTCATGTATCGTTCATCTAACTGTCATTAGCATCGAACATTGGTCTAGTGCAGGTTTTTCTCCTTTGGTTGGTGTATCTCCACTAGTTATTATTGACAGTGTGTTATTATTATTATTATTAGTTTATTTTTTCTGTTTTCTCTTTTTGTGTGTAAGTATTTTCATTTTGTATTGCATTGTTTGAATAAATAAATAAAAAAATCCTTTGGTTGGCTAGATAAAAGGCGAATTTTTTACGGTTTGGTTAAAACATATATGTTTAAAAAGCCTCTGGTTAATTCTTCAAATATACTTAAAATTTCAAAATTCGGCCTCGATATTCTTATAATAAATTCTTATAGAAAAAAAAGGGAAGTGTAGACCATCAGAAATACAAAAATGCACACACGACTCAAACGGAGAAATAGAAGCATTTTTTGAGTAGTCCACTTTTTAAGAACGGTACCCTTGACTCCTCGCCGATTCCAATAAACTTGCCCCCCATCATTATCCAAACATATGACGGCCTTCTCATCGCTGCCGGGGAATTCGTAGTCATAAGAATCACGGAAATTGTGCTGGGAAAAATATCCCGGTCTGAGAAGCTACTGTAACTTTGTCACATTATTCCAACCCTCTTACATCCGTGCATAAGTCTGAATTTGTGTTTTTAACAAAGATGGCTCGGATGGAAATGGACTGCAATTTGAAAAGTTAAGGCTTAACGTTTCAAGTTGTTTCCGTGCGTCTTCAAAATAACGATATTTATAGCCGTTGCTTGATTTCTATCGGCAAATTAAGGTTATATCGTTCTATAGATTTTCAAAGATAATGTTTTCATGGCCTATGTTGCTTACCACTAATTTCAGAACAGTTTTTAGACCAGTTTTTATACCAGTTTTTTAGAACTGCAAAATCCCTGTGATAATTCCATTTTTTTCTTTCTTTCTTTTCATTAATTTTATTATGCGGCGCCCTTTATTCTGTAGTATTCATGAAGGATTACTTTTTATTAATTTTAAACTCGATCCAGGCTGGCAAAGAATTTTAAAATCCCCCATAAATATAGGTTATCAAATTAATTTCCTTTTATTTTTACGTATTTTCAGTGAAAAGCAGCTTGTTTCTCAGCATTGATGCGAGGGAAATATAGTAACGAATCGTTTCCAGCAAAACTTTAACTCTCACCCCTGCTATGTTTACTATGATTTTTGATTAAAGTAAAAGGCAATACAGAATCAGAACCTAAAGTAATCACATTTGCCACTTTTAATGTCCCTGTAGGCGACAACATGAAGTTCTTGATTTTGCTGGGCATATGCATATTGAGTCTCAATATTGGACAGGAGAAAAGCTTTAGTTTATTCGTTTTATCTTCATAAGCACGTTTCAAAGGCGTAAGTTACTCTGAAGTCCCGCCCCTCTTCCACACTGACCCCTGATTTACTCTGCCTTGTAAGAAATCAAAGGGACTATGTCACGGATTTTAACAGATTTTTGAACAGCCCAAATATATATTTGTGTCGTAGGAAACCTTAAAATAATGGTCCATTTTTATTAACAATTGCTATTTTAGAGCACTTAAACTGTTTAAAAGCGCGTTTGGCTGCGGATGGCTCGGATGGAAATGGATTGCGATTTGAAAACGTTAGCCAACATTTTCAAGTTGTTCCGCGTGTTCCTAAAACAGAGTTACAACCCAAAACCCAATCACAACCCATGGACGAGACCTTAAAAATAGCATTTCTGAGAGGTCCACTAAGGTGATTGACGGCAGCAAGAACTGCAACCGTTGATTGAGCCCAGTTCGCATGTTATTAAAAGGCGCAGTAAAAAGACATAAAGATGGTTTATACTGGGGGGGGGGGGGGGGGGGGGAGACTGAGACGATTAAGAAAGACGAACGTGAGTGATTTAGACTAAATATTCGAGGAGTTTAGCTCAGGGATAAACTAGACTGCAACATTGTACACCTTCAGCTAACGGCTTGAAATCGAAATGACTGGATTTTAAGTCCGATCTCTCCCCTCGAGCGCGCTACCTCATAAAAGCTACATACATTTTGCATGTAGAATTGTTGTATTAGAGTTCACTCAAAGACTGGAGACGTATCAATGAAATGACATAGGCAAACAGATTGAGAACACGGCCGGGTTGTCCGATAAGCACTAACCCAGGATAAATTAAAGTTGATCGAGGTTTCAATTTCTTTCTGAATACCAAAGTTCACGCTAGATCAAATAGATACTTTAATACAAACTCCCTCAAGGGCTCTTTAGTAACTATTTACATCTTAAATATTTCTCTCAAATTAAAAGCACTAACTATCTATTATAAATAAAGGAAGTATACTGCTCGCAGCTGGGCGAGTAAGTGTTCTTTCATTGTCTTTTTGAAAGCTTCAAATGAAGAATATTGTTTTCAATTTTTCTCTAAATTGTTCCAAATGTTAACCGCTAAAAAGAAAATGTTTTTTTTTTTGACAACTAGCCGATTTATACCGTTGCACAGCAAACACCCGCGAGTAAGAAACTAGTTTTTAAGAAAGAAAAAAAGTGCTAAAATTTGCCAGTTTGACACATTCTATACCATAACCACTTTAGCCTAAAACTTATATTTATTTCTAAAATCGATTAAAAAATGTTTACTTTTAGAGAAATGAGATAAGTCGACATTCTGGGTTCTCTTTGCAGACACCAGGTGCAATATAAAGGCCGATATTGATAATCATAAAATATCATTGATACAATCACAAAAATATACATAAAAGAACGGGGCTGAATACCACTAATACCTCTATATAATTTTTCTTCCGAAAATAAGAGCCTGTTAAGAACCTAAATATCCTGAATTTGTGCTAAGTTACCATTTCTGTAAGAACCTGTTTAGGCTAACTTGGGAAAATGCAGGTTCTTAATCGCGGTTTTCTACTGTATTTGTTGAGTGTCCAGACTGCGAGTAGACAGAGGATCGTTTACAGAATTTATCGCAAAGATAGCTTACGTCCTTGAATGCCATAGCCTAGTCTCTAATAGTCAGGCGGTTATGTGCAGAATTTTGGGTGAATTGTGCACTTTGGGTTAAAAGCATGAAATTTGGTGTACAATTAGGTTTTTTGAGTCTAATGCTTGCGTGCGCTTTGCGCATGCGCATTAGACTCTTTGTTATATGAAAAAAGCTGTTAGCAATCCCAAGGGAATGGTTCGGGATCGATAATCGTTCGCTGTAATGTAGAAAACAATGATCAGCTGCAAGAACGGACTCCGTACGGACACGCACGATTAGTTTCAATTAAAAACAGCCAATCAGCGACACGTGTTCCCACGCATAATTAAAAGTTCTTTCTCAAGTCACGATTATTCAACACTTGAACAGGACGAAATAATTTTCCAGTTAAGACATTTGTAAGCTTTTTGTGAAAATAAATCTTCGTTTTCAGTTCAGTTAAGCACTTGTGTTTTCGTGTCGTTGGGAAAAAATATTTCGACGGCGACTCGCGTTTATTTACACAATGCGACCAAATATTTATTTTGTTTTAAAAAATAGAAAACTTTACCTCGGTTTTTGTATTTAAGTCATTCGAATTTTGACCAATTTTTTCTTTACAGTGCAAACAAAAACCTTCAAAAATAAAAGATGTACATGGATAAATGTAAATCAAGTTACGCGACTAAATCAAAATGCGTTTGTTTGGCCGCTTTGCAGTATTATACTGTCCAAGCCTTTGCCATACACTGAAATCGAATTTCATGCTTTTACGACTCTCAGAGATCTTAAGTTCTTCTTACAGCTAGAAAAATCATAAAATGGTTACATTGATATGGAAGTGATGATTCGCGAAATTTGTACATCATGATAAACAGTCTTCGCTCCTGTGTATGGTAGCTCGATAATAATTGCCTAGTTTCCAGCGTTCAAAAGGTCATCATTATATTGACGTGAGCATTTACACCCGTTTTTAGGAAAATCTGTCACTAAGTGCTTACAGTACAATGGAGTAACAGTCACTATTTCAAGTGCTTTTATTGCAAAATCTGTTTCAAGAGTCATCATCAAAATGGTGAAAAATCTGAAAGAAAACGATGTGAAGTTCTTCAACCCTTGTTGTAATGAACATGCTTTTTGTAAATCGTCACGCAATCTTGTCCAAATGTTTAATCGTTTCTGCTTTTACGGACAATACGGAAGATTAAGTAACATCAACTCCTGTTCATACTGTAAATTTTGTGAAGCATATAACATTTATGACTGTTTCGTTTTCATCCATAATCATCCACGATGCCCCTAGCTTGCTATAAGCATTTTAAATTAAACTCCCGAACACAAACCTCTAACCAATTTTAACCGGCTTACGAAAACCGCGCAATCTGTATCACTATGCCATACGGCATTAGACTCATGTCACCCTTGGTGACCTATTTTTTATGCTTATTAACATCTGAAATGGAGCCACCTTGAAAATTCACTCAGAGAGCAGTTAAAGGGGAGTTTTAAAAATGGCCGCCATCTTGACCGGAAGTAGAATATTTAATTACCGGAAGTTATTAGAAGAAGGTCTACACGCCCTTGGAGTGACATATTGTGTTAATCGAAGGTAAATAAACTTGTTGTCTAAAGGTTTGAAGGTGAAAATGAGTGAAAATATGGGTATTGCAGCTTATTAGCTTTAATGAAAGCAAAACCGGAATAGCATTTCGTGGCCAGTTCATCACTCAAACCGATGCGGTAACGAAGACACAAACACTAAGCCTTTAATATCTTCCTTACTGCCCCTCTTTCCCGGATCAAGCAAAGTCAGCCTTGAACATCATCAAAACATCTGTGGATCACCTTAACCCTGATCAGATTCCAGTAGTAGCGATGGGTCAGCCATTGTATGCATTCGCCAAGCAAATTCAGTGGAATATTCCAGAAACGTTTGGAGAGAGGTGATTTGTTATCATGTTTGGTGGGCCTTACGTTGAAATGACCTTCTTGAAAACCATTGGAGGATGGTAAGAGGGAAGTGGATGGACAGCTGCCCTAACTGAGGCTAACGTTGCATCGACAGGCACTGCAGACTCTTTCCTCAAGGCCACAAGTGTCACCCGGACAAGACGTGCTCATCAGGTGACAACAAGTAGTCTCTATGTGCTTCTAACCAAGGCATACATGAAATACAAAGAGGGTTTAGAACCTGAAGCTAATGTTGTGTCATTCAGTGACTGGTGTCTGAAGAAGGTAGCCACAGGAAAGTTTGCCGTGAACAAGACATCAAAGAATTTCTTAAGTATCCCAATCGATCATGCTCATGCTTTGGTGAAAGGAGATGTTGTGCTGTGGGGTTGACGGAGAATCCTAGTGCTCTTTGTCGGTGGATGGTATCAGGGCCAGAGATAACGAGAATCGTCAACGAGTTTGAGAACAGCATGGTTACCATAACAGGATTCCCACAAGCCGAGCACAGTGCAAAACACCACGAAGATACAAGAAGTTTGCAATCTTTGTTTTACATAGATGTTACAGCACTTCACCCAGAGCAATTGAAGTAATGGACAACCCCTATCAACCGCTATCACAGGATGATAAATTGCACCTTCCGCAGAAAAAGTGGGAACAAGCTGAATGTCTCCAGTCTTTCACGACTCCACAAGCAAAGATGCCCGAGGCTGTTGATGGCATCATCATCGATGGCTCAGTAGTAGTAAATATGATCAAGCCTGTAACAGAGAAAACATTCGCAGAATATTCAGAACAGTGTTTTCTACCCTACATTCAATCTCAGCTCTCTCATGCTAAGCGCCTTGATGTAGTGTCGGATGAATACATTGCCAAGAGTTTTAAGGCCACGACTAGAAGCAAACGTGGGCATGGTGCCAGGAGATGCAGGCAACCAGTCAAATACCACGCAACTGGCAGCAGTTCCTGAGAAGTGACGAAAACAAGCGAGAACTCTTCCAGTTTCTAGCTCAAGATGTAGCATCACCACAACTAAAGGCAAGGAAATCCTGTGTACCCTTGCTCATAACAACACCGCAAATCTGGCTCCATGAACGCATGAAGAAGCAGATACCAGGATAATTTTGCATGCTGCAGACGCAGTCCAGGAGGGTCACCGCAAGATTGTGCTACAGACAGTTAACACCGATGTCCTTGTTTTAGCGACAGCACTTGCCGGAAGGCTCCAGGAGCAACAGGTTGAAGTCTGGGTTTCAATGGGAACTGCCTCTCATTTGCGTTACATAGCTGCACTCGAGATCTCAAACAGCCTGGGATTGGATATTTCCAAGTCTCTACCTGTATTTCACGCATTTACAGGATGCGATACGGTGTCCTTCTTCACTCGGAGAGGCAAGAAGACTGCTTTTAAAGTATGGAAGAGCTTCCCAGCCGTCACAGATGCCTTCTTGCAGCTACCAACTACACCTGCTCCTCTAGTCAGTGAAGCATGTATGGCACATTTAGAATGGTTCGTCATACTCTTGTACGACAGAACAAGCAACAAAGCAAATGTTAATGAAGCCAGGAAGCAACTTTTTCCACAAAAAGGCAGAGCGTATGATGCAATCCCACCGACTCGGGCGGCCTCCTTTTCCAGGCGATTTGGGTTGGATTTTCAAAGAAGGAGAATGGCAGCCTTTCTGGACGACGCTTCTAGATGTGACAAAGTCATGCAGAGAACTACTCAGATGTGGATGCAAGCTTGGCTGCAGAGGAAGATGTTGCTGTGAAAGAGCGGCTTTGAAATGCACTGCTCTTTGCAGTTGCTGTGACGTATGCAATAACGGATGATTACATAGTAATGGTCAACAACGAACATTCGATTCCACAATGACGAGAGTCGGACAATTTTGGGTAACTAGAGTGACAGATTGTGTAAACCATACTAAGTTCTGTACTAACAGCATTGAATGAGTGATGATAACAGATACAGGGACCACAGAGAGGAAGGAGCTAGGTGGGCTTTAGCCCCCCCCCCCCCCCCCCCCCCCACCCCCCTCCACTTCTTTACAGTAACAAAAATAAAAAAAAAAATAATGAGTTAAAAAACAAACGAAAAATTACTTAAAATATTTCGTTTCTGGAAGCCATATAATCGATTTAGTTTGTAAAGGACGAAAGTAACAACAGTTACTATTGCCAAAATAGACTCGCGTTCAACTTAGATACATTGGCTCAAAGGTTTTCAGTTATTGTTGAAAAATGGTTAGGCTACTACAGGATCGTGCCCTTTATTAAAAACTGGCTTTTAAAGGGCGAGTGGACTTCTCATGAAAAAGGCCTGTTTCATCGTTGGTCAGTTTCGATCCGAGTAAATGGTTAAGTTTATAAGACGATACGGTTTGTTGTCGAGCTCATGCTTAAGGTAATTTATTTTGTAACATAAAGTGAAGTTGTCTTTTCTGTTTTCATTCCTTCTGGTAACATCTCAGTTGCCGGTACTTCAACATAGTGAGAAAGATTCGTGAGTAGTCAGGGTCAGTGAGTAGTTTATCGAATGTTTTTTGGAGTAAACGTCTTTTTATTGCAACGTTTTGTCGTTTCAAGCAATACTTTTACCAATCCTTTTAAGCGCTGAACGTTTAAATTTTTAAGTTCAAATGCATTTTGCGGTATTTAAGTGAAATTGAAATCCAAATTTTCCCGGGGAGCACGCCCCCAACCCCCCTAAGTTCACTCACTTCAGGGGTTCGACTTTTAAGACCTCCCCCCCCCCCCCACTCAAATTCTTCCTGCGCAGTCCCTGAGTTAGGTCAAACAATGATTGATTGTGTGAAACATAGTTTACATAGAGTACTGTACTAAAAACATTCAAAAAGCGATGATAACAGTACTAGTTAGGTGGAACAAGTTTTATGAGCACAATGATTGATTGTGTAAAGCGTAGTTGTTACTGAGTTCTGTACTTAAAGCAAATGGTCGATTGTAAACAAGTAGAAAGAGAGCTGGTATTAGTTGAGACCGTGAGTAATTTATGTTTTTATTGTTTTAATTAAAAGTAAAGCCATAGTTTATGATATTTCTAGCCATTTTAAGTGAAAGAAACAGCTTTAACAAACACTTGCGGTAAAGCACATGTCACTTCCGGTCCAAAATGGCGGAAATTTTGAAAATTGGCGTTAACTTTCTAAATATATCGATTTGTAAATTTAAAAAATCGTTTTCTCCTTGCAAAGACTACAATCATTGTAACCAATGAAATTAATTGTTGTATGTTGTACAACATTTAATAACACTTACATAAAAAATGAATTCTACTTCCGGTTCAAAATGGCGGCCATTTTTAAAAATCGTCATAACTTGACAAAAAACGTTTTTTTTTTATGTGGCTCCATATCAATATCCGTTAACTACATGAAAATGCTTCTTGATGCAAAATTTCATGCTTTTTCAAGGATGATTTTCGAGTATTGTAAAAGACAGTTTCATACACTATGAAGTTCAAAAAAAGTCGGGCCGACGTTTTCCAAGTTTACCCGAACGCAAAATACCGTGAAAAAGCCCCTTAAATCGTGTTTTGAACAATCCGGCCCAGATCGATTAAGTGACACAAACCAGTAATTTTTATGAAAGACCTTCTCGGCGATATCCTTTGAGGTTTCAATGAGGGTCTCAATGGGGCTAACCGTTAGCCGTAAAATGGCCAAAAATTTAGCCGTTAGGCGTAAAAATTGGAAAATTTTAACCGTTAGCCGTAAAATATGTTAACCGTAAAACTGAAATCGGTCCAGTAATTATAAATAAACCAAACTAGTTCACTTCATCGTCCCAGAATGGCCCTGAGACCTAAAATATGCTTTTCAATAATGGAAATTAATTTTTAACTTTTAACTAACAATGAAAATTAACTGTTAACTTCTGTTAACCGTTATGGAAATAAATTAACCGTTAGCCGTAAAAAAGCCAAAATTTGAACAGTTAACCGTAAAAGCCACCACCCCATCGAGACCCTCTTTGAGTTCCATCTGATCGATACACCTGCATTTTTCTTATTCAATTCTTTCATAAAACTAGAAACTGAAATATAGTCTGCCTCGGAGGCTCGTGGCTCATCAAACTAATGCTTTAAAGTGCGAAAAGATGCATTTCACGGCCGAAAACTCCGCAAATCAACCTTGCAAGAGATTTGCTGCCATCAACTAGTCTTTTATACGTGCATGTTTTCACTTTATCAGAAGGGGAGTGACTAAACGTCATTGTCACAAGTGAATTATAACACTCGTCTTCTTTCGAAGTCTGGTGGCCCAACCAGAATTCCACTGACAAGAAAATTTCCTTTGCGAACAGTTCTAACAGTGATTGTATGGAAGCCTGGTTCTACTCTTGTTGCAACAGTATCTAACCGATTCTGTCCATAAAACGACTTTGTATTAATGTAAATCCCTTCCTGTTCCTTGTTATCCAGCCATATCACGGCCTTACCACCGCTACCAGAAGTCCTCGTCAATAGAATCACGGAGCGTGAGTCTGGAGAAGACTCAGTCGGTGGAACGTAAATACGCAGTTTTAGTCTGCTATAAACCTGCCAAGTACCCCACCCCCCTTGCGCGTCTGTGCGCAAGTCGTCACTTTTATCAGACACGTTATCATCGCGCATGCTGCCTGACGGGTAAAATCCGTTGTCCACCAAGATTTGAACTGGAAGATTTGGGCGATGAAGGTCTTGGAAAATGTTCGGGGTAACTCCGGTCCAGCACCTTGGCTGCTTAAGAGCCTCAGTTTCGCTTTGAAGAAAGAACGGCTTTGATAAAGTGAGATCATCATTTCCCTTTTCACTGCTTAATTGTGCTGAGCTATCATCAAGCGCGTTACTCGCGTCATTTATAACCTCTTTGAACACGCTGCGTACGTACTCAATCATCAACATGGCAACAAGGGCGTGCGCTTTCACGCCAATATGGCGGCCATCAGATCCGGCCATATCGGTAACGACTGCCTTCCACTGATCATTCTCTTTACGACAAAGTACCTCCTTTAAACTGAAGGAAGTTGTATTGTAATAATTCGCTAGCTCGGTTTGTCCAAAATTTTCCAGGTTAATGCATGACGGATTATTGACCTTTTTGGTTTCGGGATTAAGACCAACTCCACTAACCAGATTGATATTAAGCACTGCGGGCGCTGAAGGATACTCAAGAACTTGGCGAGTTAGTTGTTCATAGGCTTCGGCCTTTCCTACCATGTTATAGTTAATGGAAGCTTCGATCAAAACAATATCGATTTCCTTGTCTTTTGGAATGAACGTTGTGTAGCAAAAGGCGAAGAAATAGCTTCCCGTGCCGCCAATGGTCACTTCGTATTCTTTCACAAACGCTTTGGTGACCTTTCCAAAGGTTTTGTTCCACCAGTTTGAGAACACTTTAAAGTACAATCCGTCCAAACTTTTTTCGTCCACTCCTAACTTTCCTCCCGCGCTGTTTGAGCCTCCGATGACCATAACATTGATTTGTTGACCTTTTAACGCTTTAATAAGAACGTTCTTCAACCTGCCCGGATTGCCTGGTTGAATTGCTTTTGACATCAAATTGCTATTAAGTTTCAAGTCACTCATTCGACTCCACCTTGATCTGTATTGCCATTGCTGAAAAGGGCCTTTTTCTATCTCAGCTTTTAGTTCGTCTTGTACGCTGGCTGAAATAGTGATGTCTTGCGAAATGTTTTCCTCATTGAACTCTCCATCGAACTTCATGATCGGGTTCGAAACCGACGGTGAATGGTCCTTAGGTTGAAAATTGTCGCTAAGATGGATTTCTCTCGCTGACTGGCATTTTGTAAGCGTCGCCAAAAGTACAAGTGACAAATACTTATAAAATGTAAAACAATACATATTTCGCTGATAATAAAAAGCTTGTTTTGTCTTCTTACGTTCGTGTGAAAATATAATGGAGCCCTCTCATAAACTATTAATCGGTTTATGTGGTTCAGTGATGTCTCGATGCTTAACCACCAGCTGGAAGGTGCGGGTGTATACGAACACAAATACAGTACTGATTCTGAAGAGAAATCAAGTGTCCATGGTTTTATGACTTTTACAGATCATGTTTTCCTGTGCGATAAGATCAAGAAATAACTGATATAGAAATAATCACTCGCAAAATTTTATTCACGGCTTACTGCTAAATCTTTCTATGTGAACGAGAACGAAGTCGAAGAAAGAAACCTGAAGAAGTTAATTTTGACATCCCCTATCGCATGCGTAGTGAACATGTTCGTTTCAATTTGACGCGTTCTTGTCCAAATATTACGTTTCTGCTTTACTTCGGAAGAAGTAAAAACAACTGGTGCTTTTATATATCGTAAATGATCTAATAAATGCCCGGGGCGTCTTTAAATTTCAAGGGTCCTAGGAGGGGCGTTAAATAGATATAAGGCGTTTATAAGAGAGATGCACTTATTTCACTATCACTGCAACAACGTCAACGAAACAAATGAGACGCGTGATTTGCTCGCGGAGTAAGATAGAAAACAGAGTTTATGAGTAGGAGACTAATCTATTCTACGCTAATGCAAAGCCTGGAGATGTCGTTCAAATATAGTTCGATATCGATGTCTTCATCGATATCAGGGTCAACCATGCATGTTTACATGTTGGCTTCGTTGGCCTCTTCGATGCCCGAGTCAAGCAAGAAACTAAATAAATTGCGGGATTTTACTCTATGGCTTGGAGCATTGCCTTAGTGTTTGAGGCGTTTCTTGGACCTTGGTGGGGGCGTCTATTAGAGACGGGGCGTTTATTAGAGGGGCGTCTAATACATACTTTTAAAATTGTGCGTTTATTATATCATTTACGGTTATCAAAATTCTGTAAATCATATAACAATAACGATAACTTCCTTCATGTGATGCATCTAGTCGTAGGTTCACAGAGCCCTTTGATGTTTTGATTTTTTTTTTTAAAAAAATCCCTGTCAGATTGTGCGAGGAATGTTACAAGTTTACTTATCCATGAAAATTCGGCTGTGCAATGTGTGGTATTCTCTTTAAATGTAGTGCAGCTATAGCGCGAATAATTATCGATTGAACGAATAATTATCTAGAGTACCTAATAAACTAATGTATAATGAGGAAAAAAAGTTAATATAAATTTGAAATCCAAAGTCCAAATTCCTGTATCCACACATTTCTATCCATCTATTCTTTATGACCAAAATAATAATAATAATAAACATTTCCGGTCCGGGAATCATTTCTGGACCTTGGATAATTTGTGGGCCTGTGTTTACAGAAAGGAACCGACGCTTCAGTTTTTTATTTAGAAACATTTTTCGGTCATTAAAAGATAGCTTTGCTTGGTGGGCTTTTTTCCAGTCTGCAGAAAGCTTTTGTAACCGCAGGATTTCGGCCCAGGCGGGGGCAATAAATTGCCCTTCTTGGGTGAAAGAAAATAGCGATGTTACCATTTCTACCGTTGGAATGCATACCTACCTTTGGAGTAGATTTTGGTTGTCCGAGTAGAATTCCTTACAGAAACCGCGATGTCTACAAGCATTGCCCGCAGACAGAATACCCTAATTAACAAGCACAAAACAAACATCGACGGGCGCAAAGCGTGTCTGTTTTCTGTTTCAACAGGCAAGGAAATGTTTTTATAATATTTTTTAAAATCGTTCTAGCTATATACTGCATGTCGACAG
Source organism: Oculina patagonica (assembly GCF_052425735.1). Lineage (NCBI taxonomy): Eukaryota > Metazoa > Cnidaria > Anthozoa > Scleractinia > Oculinidae > Oculina > Oculina patagonica. The sequence goes on from NC_135762.1 coordinate 11,543,685, forward strand.
TATAAGAAGCCTACATGTAGGAATATCCGGTATCCTCACCTAACACCCGGACACTCCGACTCCGAGGCTAGTAATAGAACCCGAAAAGTAGGAACGCCTGAACATCCCGTTGTACAGCCCCCGGCAAACATTATTCCACCGTTCCCACGTTCTGACGTTCCAGCGGTGCTTTTCGCCGAAATCCAGAGACTGGGCTCCAGTGTAATCACTGTCATGGCGGCGTACATGTGATTTGTTGTCGAAGACGTTGTCGCTGTTTTATAAAGGTAAGAGAGTCTATAAGAAGTTTTCTTTCATATCTAGCTAAGCTATAAATGCAGGGTAATCTACACATGCTACTCGGGTAATTAATTAAAAACTCGGTAGCCTGATTTGATTGACCAAATTTTTATTGTGAGTTCAATAGTGTTCATTTACTGAACCCAATCGGAGGATTGGTGTTCAATTGGGTTTGATTACTGAATATTTGATTAGATATGCCGGGAATAGATGTGAGAGAGACTAATTCACTTCTGGGTGGTCATTGCTCAAGCTTATTTGATGTAATGCTTTTTATTATCTCTCTTTGCCACAACTGATTTACAGTACGTCAGCTTGTGGGTGTTGAACAAATCAAATGTTTACAATATGCGAGCCAGCAAGCCATACAAACTAATGCCAGTATAAAGGCTGACCACATGTACCTGTAAGCTACCTAGGCTACCTTAAATAAGGACAAAAGCCAAAATTCTTGTGATCTTATATACCAATGAAAACTACTCAATGTGTGCAGATGGGATGTTTTTTTAAAGGCTTTATTCACAATACTTCCACTGGGTGGCTATTCGCTTGCAGGGCTCGAAATAATTCCAGAAGAGTCTCCGGACATGGTGACCGACCAAATTCATTTTAGCTCGGTCATACTTCGTTTCTGCTCAGACAAAATTGCAACATGTAAGTTTCCAATAATTATTAAATATAATGTAAAAATACAACACCCCCACCTTAAGAAATAACATTCCCTCAGTAAGTTATTTTTACTACAAGTAACGATACTGTTGACTGTCAAAGTTAGATTGACGTTCGGACTCTTTTTGCTGATTGCGAAGAAAGTTTTTTAGTCGCCAAAGGAAAAAATTTAGTTGCAAATGCCGCCGTATCAGTCGCAATTTTTAGACCTGAATAAGTAACAAAAAGAAGTCAAAGATTAATTGTTTGTTTCTGTGCAGGAGGAAAAGGACAACTTAGGGAAAATATTTTAAATTTGAGACCGCAAATACGCAAATTGTAAACAACCGTTAAATTCGAACAGTTGGAGTTCATTTTTATGGTTGGGAAATTGGATTCCGCAATACAGCTAGGTGTATGCACTAACAGAAAGTAGAAAGTATAACACCTCTGATTTAATACCGTTAAAGACTAGACGTAACAGGTTGCAGAAAGTATTTCAATATTATTATATTATGGACTTGTGACTGGACAACATGTCCGGCAAGGCGAACGGTTGACCTGTGAAGTCCCCAATCACTCCAGACATTGTTCGTTGACCAGCTGTTATTTCGAGCCCTGCGCTTGTGAATTTTAAAAATATAAGATGCTACCTAAACTATAAAATACTGGATATGTGACTAAAAATGCTTAAAATATCTAAGTATAAAGTTTACAATGTAAAAAATTAGCTACCTAAAGTATTATGAATGTGATACAACAATTCACACAAGTCAAATGAGGTCAATAATAATTATTTGATCCAACAATAAAAGTACTGAATTGAATTTGTCAATAAATTAGGATACATCAATTTAATTTTTTATATGGTGATTGCAAATTGCACCCAAAACCCAGCATAAATTAAATGGGCATTTGGTTTTCTTACTCAATCGAACTCAATGGATCTCAATGGTTGGATTACATTTAATTTAGTTTGGTCAACAAATGAAATCAAGCTAACAAACATACCGTATATGTAAATTGTGCAATTAAGTTCAGTCATCAAGCAAAATCTTACTGAAAATACCACAAAATATATTAAATCGAACAAAATTGAATGTTGGGGTTTCCAATACTTGAAGATAAATACATAAATTTAACCAGAGTTGAAAAGTGAATAGATTAAATATATTAAAATAGATTAAAGCCTTATATGTTCACCAGGCTTAAAAGTTCTTTATTTTGAATTTTAGATAAAAAAATGAGGTTTTTTACTACCTAATTAACACTCTCTACATTCCACATTGTAGAGTCTTTACCGGGTAATCATATACAATGAGACTTTCACACCCATTCTCAATATATAAAGAACTCATAAGAATCTGACTTTTATAATTTGAAATTGATGAACAATTCATCAAAACATGATTCGAAATTGTTATCGCTGACTTTAGCGGAGCTCCTGCATGCGAAGGGCGCAAGCAGAGAACCATGGGTAAGGAAATTTGGTAATCCCATGAAGTCGAAAAATTTTGGTTTTGACGTCAGCATATGTGCCCCCGCCCGCCCGCTGTACAGACTCTAAGGGAGGGGGAGGTGAGTCCCAAGGCAACCTGACTGGGGGAAGAGACAATGCATGCCATCTTGTGAGGTCAACCACTGTCCAACGACTTACATCTTGATATTGGACATCCACATTATGGTCAATTGACAGCTGTCAACACAAGGTATCTGCTGACCAGCATCACATGACCATATCATGGGCTCAGGTTTAGAGCTCATCAAGGTCATGTGTTTTTTTGAACCGATAACCAGGGTATATTTCCCGTTGGATTGCAGGCTCAAGTTCTCTTTTTCTGTTCTATAACAGTAATCTGCGTTGCAGATGAACTAAACAAGTTTCTCTGCAACACAGCCTATCTAACGGCTAATGACAGGATTTGGGCAGCGAATTTTTGTGATTGGATTTATTTTGGCTATGGACAGGATTTTCAATGGTAGTGTTGTCAAAAACTATTAAGAAAAGGCACAAAATGTATTTGGGAGCTCTGCTTTTAGGCTTGGCTAAGTCTATATATTAGTTTTATACAACATTTGTGAAATGCTGCTCAACTGTGACAGTATGGAACTAGGCTGCTCCTTAACATTTGTTTGAGGTTCATACGTGGAAGAAACATATAACTTTCACAAAGATCTATAGTCAATATTCAAAAGTAAAATGCAAAGTAGCTGGTGTTATAAGCCCTAGTTTATAACATGTTAGTAAATAATATGTGACCCTTTGTATCATGGTTCTAATCCAGACCTTGATATAGCAATTAAAATTTATCAGTGGAATTTGTAATAGGGTTGCGATAGGTTAGGAAATGGTCAGGAAAAGTAAAATTCTTGAAGGTCAGGTTATTTTTTTGGAGTCAGGAAAGATTGACATTTTGAAGAAAGGTCAGGAAAAATTGAAATTATAACACCTCTGATTTAATACCGTTGAAGACTAGACGTAACAGGTTAAACTGGTTTGAATTTGTGCAACTGATCACAGCGACAAAATGAGTAAAAGAAGCGTTGTCGCAGCATGTGCACACTTCTGTGACAAGTTGCTGCGACAAAATATAAATTAACCAATAAGAGTGCGTTATGTATTTTCACCATATTGAATTGGAAAACTAGTTCCTTGTTGTAGGGACTTGTTTTGAAGTACTACACACAGAGCGACTTGTCACAGAGACCTGTGGCTGCGACTTGTTGCCTAGTGTGTCCCGACCTTTAGGGACAAGTCAAGGAATTTTGAAAACTAATGTCTTTGGCAACCAATGTCTAAATTGATCAAGCTTAATGATGTTCACGCTAATTGTTTATGCGCATCTTCTGCACAGGTAATTCATGTCGCAACACATATAGGGTGGGTAGATGTCCATTAAGAGTGTTTCCATTGCATGCTATCTGCAGTGGCAATAATGATATGCTTTGGGTCGATTTTACATTTATGCTATATTTACTACTTCATTTTTTATTGAATCTCTGGTGTAAATTTAAAATCTTTCTGTGAGTATGGTTCATTTAAGCAGCAAGGCTATTTTATTCTGAATTAAACAACAAACCGCATTTTACACTCTTGCTAACCCGTCGATTGATTCAACATTGAAATGGCGCGCGTATACAAACAAAGATGTTGTGATACGATCTTTCTAAGTTTCTTTAAAAAAAACCATATAATGTAGGGAAAAATAAAAAAAAAGTTATTTGCCGGCCTAGGTCAGTCCGTATAGGAAAAAAACTGCGCCATCGGTCTTGAGCACGGCCTTGGGCCGTACTCAAGACCTCGGGCACAGTTTTTCCCTATACGGACCCTCCCGGCCGGCAAATAACATATAATGAAGATGAAGTGTTCAACATGACTCGAGCATGGGAGACAACACCAGGAGAACGGAACCTAGTTAAATGGCCCAGCTCACAACGCTCGAGTCTCTCGTAGCTCAGTTGGTTAGAGTGCCCAACCGGTATCTGGGAGGCCATGGGTTCGATTCCCGTCGGGGACTCAGAATTTTTCTTTGTCCCATGCTTGAGTCATGTTGAACACTTCATCTTCATTATTTATTACCGAGCTTAAAATTTACCATCTTTATTATTTACTACAAACTTGATGAATTCGACATTGCTGATCCTAGCAGTATGCAGGACGCGTGTCACTTATCAACCTAGTAAAATGGCCCAGCTCACAATAAGTCTCTCGTAGCTTAGTTGGTTAGAGCGCCCAACCGGTATCTGGGAGGCCATGGGTTTGATTCCCGTCGGGGACTCAGAATTTTTCTTTGTCCCATGCTTGAGTCATGTTGAACACTTCATCTTCATTATTTATTACCGAGCTTAATATTTACCATCTTTATTATTTACTAAATAACATATATGTAAACATTTCATATCAGACAATAAAGCAGCCAACAGGGCTCGAATTTGCTACCCACAATACGCCCAAAATCTTCAATCCTTGGGGATTAGAATTTCTGGTTTATGTTTAACGGCAATTTTCTCAGGTATTGTGTCCCTCTAGAAAATTATGTTGGCAGACTGATCTTATTTGCCTCTTAAGAGGCAGTCTTCAGTTCTGAAAAACACCCACTCAAATTTGCATCAAAAATAATTTTGCCTAAAACTCTGTCAACTGAAAGACTTAACTGAGGCTAAAACTAAAACAGATTTGTTTTGATTCAAAATGATTTTCCGGCCGCATTAGAAGCCATTAAATATTTTGCCCCTTCCGGCCCGCCGCAACATCTGAAAAATTAGAAACATTGGCATTTTAGGAGCCCCTGTCAAAAATTTCATTCGCATCGAACACCGACAATTTTTATACCCAAGCATGTATGCATATTGGTCATGTATGCATATGGATTGTGTCACTTGAAATGCACGACTATCAAAAACTTGTTTGACAGCCGGGGGGGAAATCAGCCTTGACAAAAAAAAAAGCCTACAAATTGAGGCCGAAGGCTGTGATTTTATTTTGAACCCTGGAATGGGATAATTGTTTTCTAAAAGGCACCCAAAGAATTGAAACATTTGTGCTCCCAGGCTGTTCTTCAGTGTGGTCCATAGTATATGAGCTCATCTACCATGGCCTGTAAACTAATCAAAATTCAGGAATTGTAATATACCATGCTACTTTCACGACTTTTTGGAAATTTGCAAAATAGGAGTATCATTTGTGAGCGCATTCAGTTGGTCGCTTTAGATGATGAGTATGCCACTCCAAAGAAATACGAACGCGTGAACATCTGCAGTTTGATGGCGAATGTCAACACTTGGAAAGAAGGGTACAGGATACAGGAGTCAAAGATATCAAATTAATAACCATTTCATACTCCTCATGCAAAATAGTCATAGTCTCAAAGAGACCTTTAACTAATTAACTGTCTAAATTCTATTGTAAAATAATGGGCTGTTGGAAGCAGCACTGTTCCTATGTAGTCGGCCTGAAAACCAAACTTTGCATTACTCAGTGATGCTCCCAGGTTGCTTTCATCCATATCAGCGGACTCTATGTGGGTACTCAGTAAGCTTGATAGGCAACATAAAACCTGTTATTTAATTTATTTTGTCTTTTCCTTAGGAAAAGCAGAAAAACCTATCTTGACAACAAAGTTCACTGAGCTAGCAGCAAGATGCCTCGTGAGTGTGTCAAGTGCAGCGCGCCCATTACTGACGAATGGAATATTGTTGAAAATGAAGTGACAGGAGAGATGGCACACCAGTGCAAGCATTCTTACCGGTTCTTTAGCCAATCATCAGTTGGCACGAGTCATGAACTAGCACATAAAGAAGAGAAGACGCGTTCATGCAAGAATTGTAAAAACTTTGTAAGCAGCTCATCCGATTGTACGGAACAAACACGAACAAATACTGGAATGAAGCTATACACATGCGAGCATTGCGGCAAGGGCTTTAGTACTTCATCATCCTGTAAGAGACATGAACGAGTTCATACAAGAGAGAAGCCGTTTAAGTGCAAGTATTGCGATAAGTGCTTCAACGATGGGTCAAATTGCAAGAAACATGAAAGAACACATACAGGAGTGAAGCCTTACACATGCAAGCATTGCGAAAAATGCTTTAACAGCTCATCAGATTGCGTGGAACATGAACGAACCCATATAGGAGTGAAGCCGTATACATGCAAGCATTGTGACAAATGCTTCAATAATTCATCGCATTGCAAGGCACATGAACGAACGCATACAGGAGTTAAGCCACATACATGCAAGTATTGTAAAAAGTCCTTTAGCGATTTATCATCCTGTAAGAGGCATGAACGAATACATACAGGAGAGAAGCCGTATACGTGCGAGCATTGCGATAAGTGCTTTTATGATTCATCAACATGCAAGAAACATAAACGAACACATACAGGCGTGAAACCTTATTCGTGCAAGCATTGTAAAAAATGCTTTAGCAACTCATCAGATTGCGTGCGACATGAACGAACACATACAGGAATGAAGCCATATTCATGCAAGCATTGTGACAAGTGCTTTAGTAGTTCATCCCACTGCAGGAGACATGAACGAACACATACAGGAGTTAATCCTTGCAGTACAAGCATTTTAATATGTGCTTTAACACTTTATTAAATTGAAAGAAGCATGAAAGAAGACGTAGAGAAGTGAAGCCGTATACCTGCAGGCATTATAAAGAGGACTTTAATACCGTTACATCAAATTGCAAGAAGCAGAAACGAATATACACCGGATGAAAGCCGTACACGTGCATGCATTAAATAAAGAACGAATGGGGCTGAAAGTAAACTAACGCTTGGATCAGTAGTCAAACTACCAGAAAAATGAAGAAAGTTCTTTTAAAGGCACCTTCAGAAACCAACAAAAACGCATAGTGGCAAAAATTCTCCGTATGTTGTTTTCGTCGACTAGAGAAAATTCAAGCGAATCTAGGTGAACGCCTTACCCTGTTGGATTTTTCATTATGAAGATTAACAGCTTACCCGTACTTTTCTTCTAATATGTTCACTTCACTCAGCTACAAGATAAAGACTTAAAGTAGGTCAGTGGTTAAAGATGGTCGTTTACGGTTGTTAAGCGGCACAAATTAACAGTCTTATTGTAGGAAAAATATTTCAATTTGACAGAAAAGTTTGTTATATCTTCCTGCTCATTTGAACGTTAGTATGTTGTTTTCTATTTTAAATGCTATACATCATATAATTGACAATGAGCATGAGCAATATTTAACGTTTCAAAGCCATCTTGCCTCCATTATCAAGTAAAAAGATAACGGTTTTAGTTTCGAATTCAAATATAAAGAAAGTTGACAGACAATATTAGAATATTATTACTTGATTATCGAGGTTAAATGTCTTTGAAACATTGTAGTTTAATTGTGCTCAATTTTCATTTTCATTGTCAATTGTATTTCGAAATGTATCCATTTATATACAGCTATTTCGAGAAAGGTTGTCGAAAAAAAAAACATCATAGTGCACGCGACAAGACCGAAAGGTGGTCTGGGTATTCACTGGAATTTTGCATATTGGCCTAGAGGAAATGTACAAGTTTGTATTTTTGCACGTGGAGAATTTGTTTTTCTTCTCAGGAGGCCTATATCTGTAGCTTTACTTTTACCGTCGCATGGCTTTGAGTTTGAGTGAGGGAAAATTCTTCTGAACTTCAGAGGGTCTAAACGTACCTTGTTTCCACATGTCTGAAAAGAAAGAAAACCTGAAATTGCGCTTATTTTGTTGTTATATCTCATAAGTATTCAACACGTGCAGTAGCTCAATACGTCTACCCATACTACCTTTAGGGATTGGCTTGTGCAGTTTTGTGCTTTTTTCCGGCAACGTTTCTCGAAATAGCTGTATGTGGTAAAACGAAAAGTGATGCGCGGATTCGGAAGGATGAGGCTTTCATTTTAAGTGGTTTTAGTAGAAACTCAGTCGTGCTCTATTAAAATTCTGCAAATCTGATTGGTTCTCCCATTGTTTTCGGAGTGTTTCTGTTGGGGAACTATCGGCTGAAAGTTGCCGCCCCGCGGAAATATCAGACTATATCGTCTTTGTTGTTCACCACTGAATTTTCTTCCGCGCGTCCATTCAAAAAAGAGCATCTTATGTTTATAATGTTTTACTTTAAGATAAAAGACACGGTTTAAAGCCAAAATCACAAACAAGCAAATCCAGGCAAAAAAAAAACACTAAATGCGGTGAATTTAGTGGGGTTTTGCTAACTGCAGGCCTCTTGTTTACAAAATTTTCACAGACGAGTACTATCCATCCGGGCTTTTTTTCGATCGGGCACTATGGGCTGTTAGTATAACCACACTGACCTACTATTGGTAATCGCGCAATCTGATTGGCTTCACAGGTGCCTACTATTGATCCGTAGAAGGCTCTCGGAGCGCGTGCTTAGTCTTCGCTGAATTTTATCAATCAAAACATTCAATAAATCAACTCTAGCTATATTTTGTGTTTAATAGATCGGTCAGTGGGTTATGCTAACACAATTAGACGGCTCGCTCTCGGTTTCTACCGGCTTTTGATAGTTGGCTCGGGGCTTCGCCCCTCGCCAACTATCAGCCGGTAGAAACCTCGAGCTTGCCGTCTAATTGTTAAATAGTGCCCTCCGCGGAAGAACACTATCGTATCTTGTGATCCGGCAATTCAAACCAATCAGTATCGAAGAAAATTCTAGTGTTGAGCTATAATCGCTGATAGAACACTATCGTGCGCGCGTCGCTCTTTGAAGGGATAGTTTGTCTCGGTTGTTGGCTTTTAAGTACATAAAATTTTATGTTTTGGACTGCAATTCTTTTGAGTTGCTACTAAAACAATAACACTACTCTCCCTCGGTTTCTATGAGCGGTAGTCAACTAGTCGATAAGACATGGAAAAGAGGATACTTGCCCTTGCCACATTATTTCGGTTTACTTGGTGGCCGTCTCTTCATCTTATTTAGCGGCTTGTTAGTGACAGATTTACAAAAATATGAATGACTTATATTTCAGTTCAGGGTGGTAAATTGGAGAAAAGCACTTTTGAAAGGTCTTGTTCTTTCACATGTAAATATGTTGTCAGTTAAGGTCATTGCCCTGTAATAATAATAATAATAATAATAATAATAATAATAATAATAATAATAATAATAAAGACTTTATTTAAAATGAGGGTAACACTAAATAGCAAAGCTAACAAACCTGTGGCCCTCCCTAAAAATTACACTAGAATATTATAAAAATACTATATACATTGAAAATTGAATACGAATATGCATAATAGTAAACGATATATGAAGCTAAAAAGTTAAAACTATACAATAAAATGATGTAAAAGCTGCTGCTCCGAAAACACCCGATCTCTGAGAGATTCTTTAAAGGGCTTCGGCTGTTCGATTCGCCTTTTTGAGATAGGGAGAGCATTCCAAAGGCGGGTGGCAGAAACAGAAAAAGTGCGCCCGCCTTCTGTCTCCCTTCTGAATTTCGGGCAGCGCAAGTTAAAATAAGCGTAGCGAGTGCTTCTTTTGTTTGCTTGGCTATTTAACACAAGTTGGTCGCTTTTAACACAAGTTGGTCGCTGTATTGCATTGCGCTTCCTTACTGCGCAGAATTTTACGCGTTATTAGCGCGCGCACATAAACAAAATGGCGGATTTTTCCTATGCGGCTTTGTCCGCGAGAGAAATAAATAGCTCTTTCTCGTAAACGAGTATGGTGACCTATCGATATTTTCTCATATTTTGGGTGCAGCGATCAATTCTTTCTGTAAAATGAAAACAGTACAAATTCTATGTTTAAAAAATAAATTATTTCTGGAAACGTGTACTTTGCCAATACTTGCAAAAGAATTATTAAGGAATTATGTGGTATATATATGTCTGAATTTATCAAAACCGGGTCAGAGAAAAGTGACGTCAGTATTCTTGAACAAGTACGTTACTGCGCGAATTGGCTTAAAACGCCACAAGAAAGGAAAAAAAAAAGAAATACAGCGCTGAAAGGTAGAGAAGAGAGAGGAGAAGAGAAAAAAAGACTAACATTTCCTTTAGTTTTTATATCATCGAGTTTGGAGATAGTCTCTGGCGAGAAAAAAACGCGTTTACAGCGATTTGGGCTTAAAACGGTGAAAATTTCCTTGACCTGGTTTTGATAAATTCAGACATATATACAAGGTCTTTCTGCTCGATAACGAATATGGTGACCCCACTTTTTTATTTCAGAATTTAATTTCCCGTGAGGTAATCAACCAGTAAGCAAAGTTTGGTTGAAAATCTATGTTCAGTTCTATTTAGGGGCTATGACCTTAATTAATTAGGAAGCTGAGAAACATTACCAGCGAAGAATGAGTGTTATTTCTTCAGGCGATATTTGACATAGTTGTCAGTTTGCTTTTTTGGAATTACCTTAAATATTACCTTTATGTATTATGTACTATGTAATATTACATTATAATATTACCTTAATGTCCCGTATTTAACAAAGATGATATTTTAAAGAGTTAGCTGTATTTAAAGTGGTCACATTTAATTTAAGAATTGGTAGGTGACCGTTTGTATCGCTTTGCCATTTATATCAAAGAAGTATTGAACTGATGTTATGTTGTTTCAAATAACGTAAATATCATTGTTCGGTTGGAGTAATATTTAACTTGGTAATAATCAATGACTTTTAAAGTGATTTGTATGGTTGTTATGTGGTTTGTAAATGAACTAAGGATATTTCTTCCTTGCTTATCGCAATGAACTTCTCTCTTTACGGCTCAATTCTCCCCCAACTCGTAAGATGAATGAGATTGGATCCGAATAATTCCCTACTGACGTAGCTCTGCAGCCTGCACATGATTGGCCTGATCAGTACATCAGATACAAATGAATCTTTGTTATTTTCTACAAACATATTTTACCAACTGGAAAGATAAGACCCTAAACATTCCACACTAGTGACGAACTGCGCTCTGATTAGATTGGTTGTCACCGATCTTGTACTAGTCTCACCGAGGAACAACCAATCAGAGTTGCGTTACAGGTTACGTCTTTTTCATGGTCTATACTCTCATCGATCGACCATAAATTTCCACTCATGAGCGCGCGAGAATTTTCCAGGTGTTTTTAAAAACGTATACTGAGTTCTTAGTTTGTAAGGCAACATTACATACCGTAAATGATCTAATAAACGCCCACTCTCAAATAAACGCCTCGTATCTAATAAACGCCCCCTCTAAGGTGTTAAGTTTGTATTAAATCGCCTCAAAAACCCAGGCAACGCTTCATAGAGTAAAATCACGCAATTTATTTAGTTTCTTGCTTGACTCGGGCATCGAAGAGGCCAACGATGCCAACATTATTGACAATGAAGATATCGATATCGAACTATGAACGACATCTCTAGGCTTTGCATAAGCGCAGACTGAAATAGATTAGTCTCCTACTCACAAACTCTGTTTTCTATCTTACTCCGCGAGCAAACTACGCGTCTTCTTTGTTCCTTGACGTTGTTACAGTTAAAGTGAAATAAATGTCTCATATCTATTTACCGCCTCTCCTAGGACCCCTAAAATGTAATGGACTCCCCAAGCGTTTATTAGATCATTTACGGTACAGTGGAAGAGACTTCTTACAAGTGAGATTATTTTCCAGAATTTTTTACACTGAGTAGTTTGATTATATTTTTCTAGGATTAAGGCTAAACTAAGGTTATACGATTTAATTTTATTTAATTCAAGTAGAAACTTTATGCCCGGGGTGAGTGTCTCTTATATGAAAGGGACGGGGACAGTTGTCGTTTTGCTCAGGGATATAAATTAAAGATTTTGGTCTCACTTATGCTGGATTTCCACTGACGCGTAATTTTTTACGTGCGTTTACGTGCATGAAAAAATTTAGAGACAATGTATGAACGACTTGCGTAAACTTGTACGCAAGTCGTTCATACATTTACATTTAATTTTCCGACGAGCATCCGTCGCTTTTATATGGGAGGCCCTCCCTCAGTTTATTCTATAGCTTAGTTTATTCTATTACTAAGTTTATTCTACAGCTTCAGTTTGTTCACTAACTAGCGACAATGGCTTTACGTAAATTAGAAAACTGACCGCTTATATAGGTTTGTCTTTTGCACAAAACTTGTATTTAACTTTTTTCGGGTACTATAGGTATTTGTTAGTTCGTTTTTGTTCACGTTGAATTTATGATTGGCTTGCTGATAATAACTAATGCGTTATAAGTAAATCGTATGGTAAGTGCTGCATGCGATGACCGTGACAGACAGCGAGTTTACTATCGCTTCTTCTAAACATGCTCAAATGTTCTTGTGTTCGTAGAACAATTAAATGGTGACTTTGATCATTCCCCGGCTTGACAAAGTCAATATAGAAAACCTCAATGTTAAATGTTAAATTCACAAATTCCGCACTCTACTACAGTTGAACCTCGATTTAACGAACCTCTATATAACGAAGTCCACGGTTTAACGTACGATATTCTTCAGCGAGATAAACTAATAATAAAGCCAGGATACGAGCCATGCAGGATTCGACCAGGATCCGAGCTAGGACCCTAAGTAAACCCTAACCCTAACCTTATTATAAAAGCTAACCGCAAGCAACCCAAGCTACTTAGGCTAACCGGAGTGCTAGTTAGGCTAACCGAACGCTATTTAGGCTAACCGGAGCGCTAGCTCGGATCCTAGCTCGAATCCTAGCTCGGATCCTAACTCGAATCCTAGCTCGAAGTTTAGGTGTCCTCTACTTCAGCCCGGCCAAAAAATGTATGGAACAGGACTTCGACTTAACAATTATTGTTTTCCTGAATTCCTGGGTGCAATCGATTTTTGTCGTGCAATTCAATGTATTTTTTGTGGCGCCGAGGTTGCATTAAGTTTCCAACAGGTTCGAATCTCCTGCGATTTCTAGTTTACATGCGCGAATATGAAGTTGCAACTTCGGTGCGACAAAAGTTGCATTGAATTGTGAGATAAAAGTCGCCTGTGTAAACGGGCCTTTAGGCGGGAACTGTGCGTTTGACCATTGTGTGGGTATAGCGGCACACCCCCACCCAAAAATATAGAGTACCCCCTGGGGGTCTCGCTCTGTAAGCGCAACTTGTGGGCAAGTTTACTGGAAACGGGGCAGCTTGAAGAAGGTAACCGTTTTACTGTTTTGGGTGTTCCGGTGTCACAGTGATTTTGGTATCACTGTGCCAAAATAAAGCCAATAGAGTAAGGCAATAAAGTTGTTATCATTATGAAATTCCTTAGTGATTTTGGCATCCCAGAAGCGATACCAAAAGCACTGACAGCGCAGAATACAACAGACTGGGTCAAGTGAAGTTATCCACAATTCTGCTCAAAAAACATTTGTATCTTTATAACGAAGCTTTGACTAAACAACATTTAATCGTTCATAGCTTAAAATACGTCTGAAAGTAGTCACAATGTAAAACAAACCGTCGTCGTCAATTCGCGCTTTTAACTCGAAACACGCGTCGAAGTTCCTTGTGCGGACGTGCACATGCTCTTACAATGCAGGTGAAATTTTAACACAAAATGCGCGTTCCAGGGTGGCGCGTTCTAATTGTTTGTCGCATAAATATTGTAAATCAGTTTTATGCGAACATGATCACCAACTGAGAAAGGGCTGTCACGCAATAATTTTTTGTCAAGCAATATGCAGGTCACCAAGTTGTGAAATCCGACTCTTTTCCCTCCTGTATGAAATTTATCGCAATCCAAGTATTTTCAATCAAAGCGTTTTTGGTTTTCATTAATGCTCATTTATTTCATGTGAACTAATGACTTTTTTATTATTATGAGCAACAGGGTTAAGTGAAATGATAAATCGAGACGTCCGTTCAGTAAAGACTGCGATACCTAAATCCTTTAGTGGTTTGGGTATCCTCTCCTAATACTGACTCGTCCCCAGTAAAGTAACAAGCCGTTTATCATAAAGTGCATGTTTATGGTGAAAATTAACTCCAGGAAGAAAACACGTAAGACTTATGTTCTCTGGAGCTATGATCTGCCCCTGAAGGTGAAAGATAAAAACCAATTCCCCTACATACACATGGGTGTTTACTTTAATGAAATTAAAAAATTTCGACACCTTAACGGAGCGAGTAACGATGTAGTAAATGTAACATCAACACCAAAAACAATCAAATGACTAGCAAACACGACCAATAAAGCTTAGAATAACGTTTACGTAAGCACTGCTTTTCTCATATGATCATCGTAATGTTGGATGATACATGCCTTACTGCTAAATTCCTCCTGACAAATCCAACAGGTGAGGCTTTCAACTTGGCCTAAATTTTCTTCAGTCGTAGAAACAAACATACACGACGTTTCGATTTGAGTTGTTGTTTGTTCATTAAGGTGTCTTTCCGAATTAGAAACATGTTTATCATTCCGCCTGCAGTTTAAAGAACTGTCTTCGGCGTGCCTTTGTTCGTGTTGTTTGCAGTATAAAAGGTGTTTATAGCGCTTTTTACAGTGCTTGCATTCATACGGCTTTACTCCTGAATGTGTTCGTTCATGTTTGTTGCGATTTGATGACTTACTAAAGCACTTACTGCAATGCTTGCATGCATACGGCTTCATTTTATTGTGTGTTTCTTCGTGCTGTATACAAGCTGAAAAGTTGCTAAAGAACCGACCACAATACTTGCACTGATATGCCATCTCTCCTGTCACTTCTTGTCCACTATCAGGCGTGTTACACTCGACAACCATACGTGGCGTCTTCCATGAATGCGGTTTCACTCTTATTGTTTGCTCATTAAGGTGTCTTTTAGATTTAGAAACAGGTTTTTCATTTTGCTTGGAATTTAAAGAACTGTCCACGGCGTGCCTTTGTTCGTGTTGTTTGCAGGATAAAAGGTGTTTATAGCGCTTTTTACAATGCTTGCATTCATACGGTTTCACTCCTGAATGTGTTCGTTCATGATTGTTGAGAGCTGATGGACTTTTAAAGCACTTGCTACAATGCTTGCATTCATATGGCTTTACTCCTGAATGTGTTCGTTCATGTTTGTTTAGAGCTGATGGACTTTTAAAGCACTTACTACAATGCTTGCATGCATACGGCTTCATTTTATTGTGTGTTTCTTCGTGCTGCACACAAGCTGAAAAGTTGCTAAAGACCCGACCACAATACTTGCACTGATATGCCATCTCTCCTGTCACTTCTTGTCCACTATCAGGCGTGTTCCACTCGACAACCATACGTGGCGTCTTCCATGAATGCGGTTTCACTCTTGTTGTTTGCTCATTAAGGTGTCTTTTAGATTTAGAAACATGTTTATCATTCTGCTTGGAATTTGAAGAACTGTCCACGGCGTGCCTTTGTTCGTGTTGTTTGCAGGATGAAAGGTGTTTATAGCGCTTTTTACAATGCTTGCATTCATACGGTTTCACTCCTGAATGTGTTCGTTCATGTTTGTTGAGAGCTGATGGACTTTTAAAGCACTTACTACAATGCTTGCATGTATACCGCTTCATTCCAGCGTGTGTTCGTTCATGCAGCACATAAGCTAGAAAGTTGCAAAAGAACTGGCCGCAATACTTGCACTCATGTGCCATCTCTCCTGTCACTTCTTGCCCACAACTATTTCCTTCTTCTCTATTAGGTGTGTTACACTCGACAGCCATACATGGCATCTTGCATGTTTGCGGTTTCACTCTTGTATGCGTTCGTTCATGTGTCTTGCAGGATGATGATTTTCTAAAGCACTTGTTACAATGCTTGCATGAATATGGCTTCACTCTTGCATGTGTTTGTTCATGTTTCTTGCGATTTGATGACTTACTAAAGCACTTACTGCAATGCTTGCATGTATATGGCTTCATTCCATTGTGTGTTTGTTCATGCTGTATACAAGCTGAAAAGTTGTTAAATAACACACCACAATACTTGCACTTATATGTCATCTTTCCTATCACTTCATCCTGACGAACATTTTCTTCTTCCCTAGCAGGCGTGTTGCACTCGACACCCACACGAGCCATCTTGTTGATAGTTCAGAGAGCTTTGCTGTCCAGGTAATTACATGCTCCTGCGTCTTCCTAAAGAAATGACAAGGGGAATTTGATTTGACATCAGGTTCGCTCTTAAACGATTCTACGTCGAAATCTAGGTAGATGTCTGTAATTTGAGGTTCTATCATCATCATCATCATCATCCCATCATCATGTTTGTGTGTTTGTATGGTGAGTGTAGAGAAGGGGAGTGGACTGAACTGAATGCGTATATCAGGGTAGAGATAGGTTATGAAATTGTGTAAATTCACTCTTATTACAGTGACCAATATTAACTAGATGGTGCTCATATCGAGAACAGTCAACTGAGAGACATCTGTTTTTGACCGTTTTGCCTTTTTCAGTATCCCACTGTATGTTATCTAGCTGTACTACAAAAATGTTTATGCCCTACTTTAACTCTAACTCGCCTGTAATCATTTATTGTTGCTCAGTCTTAACTATAAAGTTCATAAAAAAAATTCTCAGGATTAAACTGCGGATCTATTAAGCATTCCGTTGAGAAAATAATATATACAAATGTTTTATGTTCTACTGATTATATCAGTGGTCGGAACAAAATTGCAAAAGGCTTTAAATAGGCCATTTCCGAGTTACCCTTTGCTTCTGCTTGAAAACGAGTCTACGAGTGAAACCATTCATATGAAAATGAGTTTCACCTACAGGTCCGTTTTAATGCAAATCAAACTCATTTTCATTTCAATGGTTTCGCACTTAGACTCGTTTTGAAACAGAGGCAAAGAGTAACTCGGAAATGGCCTATTATATCATAGGATTCTACGCCTTTGACATCAGCTAATTTGCATTTTACTTTTACTTTTTTTTTTACAGATCTTTGCAGTAGATAAAATATGAGGGGGAGATCTGTATAAGCGTTTACAATGGCGAGCCGATAGGTGAGCCATTGTAAACGCCCATACAGATCGGACGCGAATATTTTATTCTACTTGTGAAATGAAAACAATACAATGCAAATTATTGTCATGCGAATCAGTACAGATCTGTATCAAAAGTTAATGAAAACTAAAAAGCTGAGCAGGAGTTTGTATTGAGTTTTGTTTGTATTGAGGTTTTCAGTTGTGTACATGTGATCTGAATATGGTACTGAGATTGGTTTGCACCCGCATGAATATTTAATGAATTTTACAAGTAAATCTAAAGCGTTGCATCACAAATTTCACATCCAATATAAACATATTGCAGTTTCCCGAATTGCTTTTTGCTCTTTTTGTACTTTGTAAGATTTGTTACCAACATAAAACATTGTTATGAAAAGATAGCGACAACATTCTCTTTTATGTTTCTGCTAGCTACAGGTTTCCTTTTGTAAGCCAATTGTTTGGGGGAAATTCAAGCATAGTTAGTAGAGGTGACCTGTACTAACTATGATTCAAGACAGTAATGGGAAAAAGGCACATTTCACTATGGTTAACCATGCAGCAAACCGAAAACAAGTGACAAGATTATGCTCTTTAGGATTAACCATTCTATTTTAAATGTCGGTTGTTTTAATTGTACATTGCATTGTTCAGTGTTTTAGATCAACAGCACTATATACTTTAAATAAAAATTAATACAGTTTATTAACCTTTGGGATGGCATGAAGGGGACCTTAGATATTATTTAGCATTTGACAAGCGAGAAATAAGTTATGTGTGACTAATATAGTGGGTACCCTGTGATCTGATTGTGATTGTAATCCTGTGCAAGCAAGCAAAAGGCAAAAGGAATTCAAATATTTGACTTGTACTTCCTTTTTAAATTCTTCTTTACGTTTCATTACATTTTGCCTTGTGCACAGTTCTGGCAACTAGTGAGAAAGACAACAGAAATAGTGCACCATTTATCGCACCTCCCTGTCAGTGTTTGACAAAGCTAAGAGACCAGTCAATATTTTAGGTTGGGGAGGGACATCTGGTGCAAATAAGGGAGAAATAAATTTGAGGGAGATTAAAGGAGGTGAGTGGGTAAGAGGGGGAAGGGTCAGCAAAACAATTGCTTCATAAAAGCAAAGTTCTCATTAGAAGGCGGGACCCAGGTACCAGTACCAGGATACACAAGAGTCAGTACCCACGGTACCCACCTACTTTCAAATTGAACATAAGGAAGTTTGCTTCATTGTGTTCTTTTCTGTCTGCCTACTCTCTTTTTGATGCCTTCCTACTTTAAAACTCATTGAAACCCCTGTAAAAGGGGAGGGTCGGGGAGTTTGAACACAGCCTCCCTTCATTTGCACCAGCCCTCCCCCTCGTCCCTAAGATCTAAACTGGATTTAAAACAATAACCACACTCAATACAGTCCTTCTAAAATTATGTAGTCTTCAAATTGTGGTTCTCTGATATTAACAATGCAACCATACCTTTTGACGCTGGTAAATGTTTAAAGATTTCTAGGTAATATATCAGTCAAATCCAAAGGTGTCCAAATCCAAATTTTGGTCAAATTTTCCACTTTGCTGGTAGTTTACATGAACAGATGCCTCACTGGTATGGCCTTCACAGAGCATCAAATTCCCCACCCTGTCATGTTTAAAAAGAAAAAGGACAGATTACAATGTAATTGCTCTTCCTAGCTCTAGTAATACATTTGTGTATGTATATACATGTATTCCCTACTGACAAAATGCAGACCTACCTGGCAAGAGAAATAATATTACACTTACAATGCTGCGTTTGAATGTAAGTAGTGAGTGACCCAAGCCCAGGGGGGTACTTGCAGTGAGGGAGGTCCGACATATTATTTTAGGTCAAAAATGTACACCCTTGGTATTTTTTTAGATCAAAAGATCTGTCATGTATTTTTTTAGGTCTTAAAGTCTGTTTGATTGAATAAATCAGTATCGAGGTGCTAGGTCTTGTACTTTTTGGGGTAGAAAATTTTGATGCGAGGTATTTTTTTGGGTGTAAAATTTCAGGCTCATATATTTTTTTGGGGTTCGCAATTTGAAGCTCCGTCGGATTATACTGCAAGTACCCCCCTGGCGACCCAAGCATCCATGGTGACACAATGCATGACAAAAGCCATAAGCTTGGGTTGCCGACCAAAGTTGTATTGATGTAATGTATATGAAATGATTCATATATGAACTGCGGATGTATATGAGAGTGATAAATGATCGTCGCAGTGACCGTGACCTCCGCGATACCGGTGTAAAGCTGCATTGATAGTCAAATGCCCGACAGACATGCCCACACTAAAGAGCTAGCCCCAAAGAAAATGCCTGGGGTTTGCCAGGGCAGGAAGGGGGGGGGGGGGGGGGATTGGGCTCTCTAAGATTTGTCTGATACATATAGTCATTTGGTAATTATAATAATCGTTATTGATTGCATAATTATTGTATCATTTTTATGTCCCTACATGTTAGGTTTGCCTGCACCTCAGACAGTGCATTATGCTTTAGAAGGTTAGAATTTTAAGAAAAGCTTGCTTTTAAAAAACTCAATGGAAAACATTTTCCTGACATACACACTGTACAATAACCCTGTACAGTAGAATCTCGATTTCTGAAACTCTTGGTTTTCAGAAGCTTTTTAATTCTCTTGAACTAATTTTGCTTCCCTGAATAGTACTTCGCTGCAATTTTAATCCTGATTTCTTTTAAACCTCCAAATACTCTGAGCAATTCTTCTTCCTCTGGACTTTAAAAAAATTGAGATTATACAGTGGTACTTAAGCCTGCAAATACACAGCCACCTCTTGTTTGCTCCCGCTACTATGTGCAAAACCCATTTCGCACATAGTAGCGGAGGTGAATGAGAGGTGGCTGTATTGCTGGTTTTCACTGTCACACTAGTAATGCTCCTGTCCAAGCTACTAAAAAGTAAATCCAACGCTATCAAGTCACAAAAATCAAGAATAATACAGGTTGTAGAAAATTGTTTCCAAGTCTTGGGTCACTATGGTATTCCATTCTTGAGTTATCCGTCAAAAGGTTCCACACAAATTTATAGAGAGCACAGTATAGCTATACTGTGCTCTCTATATACTGAAACGCCATGTTGAGTTCGTGTAAGGGGCACCAAGATGCCGCCACCGGAAATCAATGAAAACATCTGAAATTTATTTCTGCTATAAAAAGCAGTCAGTTCACCTTCATGGATATGTAAACATTCTCATTAACACTTCTCGTAAAACCTCAGCTGCTTAGATTGTTAAAAATAACAGGATGAGGCATTTTTCGTAGGCGTACAAATGTATCTGACAGCCTTCAAGCGGCCATTATGATGTTGTGTGGCATGAAACTCCGAAATTAAAATTGTTATATCTTAATGAAAGCTTTCAATATTATATATATTTTGGACGTCTAATAGGCAGTGAACTAAAGATTCAGGGGGCTTACGATTCTGGATTTTAGAATTTTGATGACGTTGTGTGAAAACCAAGAATTATAGGCAGGCTAAGATTCTACTGAAATTAAATTGCACACTTTCCTGCCAGATTATTTTTGGTGAATGAGCAACACTAGTGAGAGGCCCTGCCAGGGGACAAGCGACATGACCCAAAAAGTAGTGACAGCACATAAAATAGAATCAACTTAAGTAAAGTATCCGGTGAACTAGCAGAAGAAAACATTTTAATTTGCCTGTCAAAAGGTTTGTATAGTTGGACTTCAAGTAAACTGTCATACTGCGGTTCCATCGATCAGAAAACAACAAAACTTTTACAAACAATTTAAATTGAATTTGAAACCTTTCCATTTTACTACATAAAACATCTTGCGACCGGTGATTTTTGGAGAAGTAAAGGGAGGGATGAAAATGAAAACAAGAGACCAAACATTGTCTGTGTCAAGACTTCTGTGGGTCTAAGATTGTACAACAGTTGAGAAGGGATAATGTTTATGATCGAGCCAAAATTTCATCATCCCTACTGGCGAAAGACCTGTAATTATTTCAAGTTGTGTATTCTAATTCAGTAAGATACATAAAGGTAACCTCGTATTTTAAAACTTACCTAGATATGAAAAGGATAGTTCTAAAAAGACTCTCTTAACTTTACACAGTGACAGAAGTTATAAAGCAGCGACGAAGTCTTCGACAACAAATCACATCTTGGCCGCCATGACAGCAATCTCGAGTTCCACGTAGTGTATACGCTGTTTATGCATTGTAAATATGATAATTGATCCCCACTGAGTTTTCAGCTTGAAATTTTTCTTTCACCGTGCTATTTCTTCAACAATTTCCTATAAAATTCTTGCAAACTTTCGAGTCAAATTGTTAGAGAGTTCGAGGCGTCGAAAACAGGAAGTGACGTCAGTTTTTGCGTTTGACCGAGCCCAAAGTTCACCTCCTCTTCAGTCAGCGGTAGGTCGTTGAACTCTGGGAAAATGTAAACATAGGCACGTTGAGCGTGCAGGAGTTATTTTTTCTAGTTGATGGGGTGACTTGGGTTGAAACTGGGTGATTGTCCTGTTGGGCTGGTTTATGTCATGGGTTGAGTTGCTGTAAACAGATAGTATGACGGCGCTGGATCACGTACGCTTACCTGTGCCCCAGGCCCAAGGGGGGGGGGGGGGGGTACTCCGGCTTGTGAATGACGGGGATGATCGAAGGATTTTTTTGGGTTTGAGATTTTCGATTCTAGGATTTTTTGGGTTGGAAAATTTGGCAAGTATTTTTTGGGGTGACTTGATTAATATAGGGGATTTTTTTGGGGGGTATTAAAAACGAACAAAAGTGCCTTGGCGTATTTATGTTTATGATCATGGGTCCTGAGTTTTGCCTCCATTCGATCATCCCCGTCATTTACAAGCCGGAGTACTCCCCTGGGGCCCCAGGTGTGGGTTCGGTCTTGTGTAGGGGTGTAGCTAAATGCTTAATGTCAAAACCACAAAGACCCACTAAAGTGCACTAAACGGTTTGTTTTTTAGAAGGTTAAATTGGTTTTGGTTTGAATGCAATGATATGGGGTTTTTTTGTTTTGGTCGGTCAGTATAAATCACGGAGTATAAGGCAGCAGGTCACGAAGTGGGGCTCCGTTTTATGGGTTACTTAAGTCTAGGGTATATTTGATAGTTACTTTAATGCTCGTAGGTCGTGCTTTATTACTAAATGCGCGTTTTATAGGGTAGTACGTATTTTGCAGTTAGTCTGAAGTTCAGGGATTGCGTGACGCGTGTTTTGAGAAACGCTAGTGTGTGACAAGGGACTACAGCTCAAATCTGTAGTGGTTAAACACAGCCGAGAAATGCGAAAACAGATGAACCACCAACACTCTGTTTCGATCTGCAAGCATCCATGACTTTATAGCAACCGCTGGGATGGCAAGTCTTTGATATTGCTAAATCACAACTTTTTTTTTGGAAAACCCACATTTTAGGTTGGTCGGACGACGGTAAACGGAGACTAAAGAAGGGGGGACGGCCTAAAAAGCGTAACCTGTGTATTTTTTTTTTAGGGTGAATGCGTTTGTGGAAATTTAAGATGGATTATATCTCGCAGTATGAACTAGTTTGAGAGATGAAGTTTCAGTACTAGGCTATTGAAATGTAAATGTGAGACAAATAAACAAATCAGTGAAAGCTTATTTCTTTAATAATGTGAATACTCCAGAAAATACGTGATTCCTAAAATGGACTAAAAAATACGTCACTTGCGCTCTGTTAGATCAGAACTGTTTAGTTTAATCGGCATAAATTTTCATATCTGATTGAAAACCAAGAACTACACGCTAAAAGCTAACACACCAGCTGGTCAACCAAAATATATTTCACATCTACACAAGTGTAGGAGCATATTTTGGGATTATTTTAAAAATATATTTCTTAATACGCGCTCGAGCGTTAAGATTATTTGTTCATCTGCGGAAAACAAGAATTTCAATTATAAGTTAAATGTGAACTCGCGTTTCCTAAGTGAGAACTCACGTTGCGGATTACTTTAAGATTATCTTTCAGCTTTATCTACTTTTCCGTAGCCACTGAATGGTTACTCATATTTAGCTTGTAAAAGGAATCCTTGTAACTTTAAAAATAATTTCGGTTAACCGCTACTGTAAACTTTAAGACTTAGGAAACACGAACACTTTAGAAAAGATATTTATCAAGCTTAAAATCTGCTTTCTATTGTAGCTTATTGTAAAACTTATTGGTTTCCGCAAGAGGTGTTTTCAGCTACCGGATAATGCAAGATAACTAATATTGCCGAAACGAACTATTTGATTAAGTTGCGGAATCGTTCGCACTTTTACAGCTCAACCTCGCATATTGATAAGTTCTACAGTTCTCATTAAAAACTAAATTCGCTCGCAAGAGTTTACACCTTCGAGTTTTCTTATTCGCAGGTGATTTGCTTTTTGCTGAATTTTACATAGATTTTCGTTAGTAAACTAAAATATTTTAACAACACTAGCTTCGTTGAGATACTAGCTTTCGATCTAGCCGATTGTTTTTCTGTAAGGAGTTTTAGTTCCTAAGATATTTCTTACTTTGCAAAAAGTTTCACAAACAAAGAAAACATTACATCATTTCGGTTTTCTTTGTTCTCGGAAGTTGGAACATCTAAAAACACCTAACTTTCGTATATGAATAGCACGGAAACTTGTGAAAAGTAATTAATTTTAGTATTTTCCTTTAAATAGAGCTGCCTTGTAGCTCTCGAGGATTCATAATCAGTAACAATCAGAGTCATAACCAGAGATGTAATCAGAAACAACACACGACGAATGACTCTGGACACTCTCAAATACGCTAAAGCGAGAACTTGTAGCAGAAGAACAACCCAGAATTAAACGCTGTTAACCGAAGACTTTTGGCTCTGTCATCCTACTCAATCTGTCCTGCTACACAAGCAAGTATTAGTCGTCTCATAAAAATTGCCACATAAAAATTGCTCGTGCAAACTCGCCTTAATTCGATGGCCCATTCATTCACTCAACACATAGCCCCTCCACGATGGTTAAGAGGTATTTTTTTGGAAAATTAACTCAAATGTTAATACTTTATCACATCAGAAATATATACAAAAAAGACAAGGAATTATGCAGATAAATAAATAAATAAGTGATAAGTTTAATAAATAAATTATCAAACAAAATTAATTAATTAAGTCAGTCAGTAAGTGAGTAAGCAAGCAAGCAAGCAAGCAAGCAAGCAAGCAAGCAAGTAAGTAAGTAAGTAAGTAAGTAAGTAAGTGAGTAAGACAAAAAATAAAATTAAGTAAAATAGCAATAATGGAGGGGTTTGGAAAAAAGGATAGAAATTTGGATTAAGCACGAATAAAAGTTGAGAGTTTCCTATTTTGTTGTAATGTTTAGTCATCTTTGTCGCTCTATGATGTCATAGACTAATTTAACCTTGGCTACAAAAACGTTTAGTAACGGTTCCATACTGTTTAATTTGCATTATTGGAGTTGATTTAATAACATTATCTTCACTTTCTCTAAACTTGCCAAACAAAATAATTAGTAAAATATTAAAAAGCGATCTCTGGTTAAAAATATGATGAAAACGAGCTTTCGACTACCAGTCTGTAGTCTTTGACAAGTAATGAATAAAAAGCGCGAACGTTAAAATATATACCATAAAAAGTGTGAAAAAACAAAATTATAATAAAGACAATAAAAATGTTTGTGTGCGGGTAAAAATGCTAATGAAAGGTTCAAAATAAAATTGAATATTGTCTTGGTAATTGTTTCGCATTATTGTCAGCATGGTTCGTAATTGCTGTGTGCCAGGATTCCAAAGTTTTTCTAACGCGGAAATTTCCTTTATCAATCACACGTGCACTGTCAAAGTCGATGGAATGGTCATTCAACCAGGCATGTGAGGCGATGTTAGAACCTTTTTTAAAGGTTTTTGTGTTTCTAATGTTCTTTTTTTCTTGTTTTTAAACATCTTCCCGTCTCGCCGATGTAACTCCACGGGCAATCGGCGCATGGTATCTTGTAGACGACATTTGTTTGTAGTTCCGCCCGAGGTCTTGCTTTCTGGGAAACAAACTCTTGTTGTAATGTTTTAAGCGGTCTGCTTGTGGTTTGGATTCCATTGTTTCTTAGAAGCCTCGAGAGAGGTTCAGTTAGGCCTTTGATGTAAGGTAAAACCGCATGGCCACAATGTGAGTCTGAAGTATCAGCCCATCTGAAAACTCATTCCTACCAATTCTTCTGAAGATGGTGTGATTGCCAGAGGTGGTTTCTTCTTCAGAATGTTAGATATGACCGATTGTGGGTAGTGTTCGATTTCAGAGCATCAGTGACGTGACTTAATTCTTTCGCTTTTCCCTCAAGGGGTACTTGGTAGGTTAGAAGCACGATTCAGGAGAGTAGAGGCATTACTCAGTTTGTGTTTCTTTTCGTGGTGTGAATAAAAATCCAAATATCGGTCTGTGTGAGTAGATTTCCTGTAAACATCGATAGTTATGACGCCATTGCTCCTGGATACCAAAGTGTCTAAGAAGGGTATCTGTCCGTTACTCTCATGTTCAATGGTGAAGGCTATTTTTGGGTCAATTGAGTTAAGAGTGTCATGAAAGGATGCGACAGAGTGTTTCTTTATAATGACAAAACTATCGTCGACGTAACGCTTCCAAATTTTTGGAGGTGTCGAGGAGGCAGTGATCGCTGATTCTTCGATAATCTCCATGCAGAGATTTGCAACAACAGGACTGACAGGGCTTCCCATTGCGCAACCATGGATCTGTTTGTAGATGGAATCATTGTAAACGAAGTTGTTCGAAAGAGTGAAATCCAGAAGGGAAACAATATCATCAGTAGTGAGGCTGGTTCTTAGGTGTAAGTTGGTATCTTCATTGAGTTTTTCTCGGATGTATTCACAGGCTTTCTTAACAGGGATGGCAGTAAAGAGTGAGACGACATCAAAAGAAACCATGTATTCGTCATCAGTAATTTCTAGATTGGCGACTTGGTCAACAAATTCAATTGAGTTGGAGACAGAATAACCGTTGCAGTTCTGGATGGGTGCTAGGATGTCGGTGAGAAATTTGGATGTGTTGTAGAGAGCAGAACCAATACAGGAGACAATAGGTCGAAGAGGATAACCTGGTTTGTGATGTTTAATAGAACCTCGTATGGCGGGTGGAACAGCGTCAGTGGATCGTAGTTTTCGATAAGTCGACTCGCCAATCTTATCTTTCTTCTTGAGATCTAGTAGCATGTGGTTAAGTTCTCTTTCGATTTTGGCGAATGGAGATTTCTGAACCAGCTGGTAGGTCAGGTGATCGCTGAGTAAGGCTTCCATTTTCTCGTTATAATCAGCTCTATCCATAACAACAAAACAGTTTTCATCATATTTTTAACCAGAGATCGCTTCTTAATATTTTACAATGTCTTACCCTGGTTACTCGTCTATTTTTAAAAATAATTAGTGTTACAGTCTCTACATAAGTAGTATGTTTCCTAAATCCAAGAAAAGAGAGCTTGTTAAAAGTTCTTACAGTAGAAAAGCAGATGTTCAAGGGAATCTTGCAATTTTCTTCAGTCAGTGAAGACAACTTATTCAACTTTTTGAGAAAGTGAATTACTGTTCTTGGCACCTCCCAACGTTTTTCTTTTGTAAATTTCCACCAGGGGAGGGGAGAGGGTCGATGGCATGTACTCTCGGATTTACTTGTCACTCTGCTTGTATTTCAAAGAGCTGTCTTCTGGGTGTCTTGCTTGATGTTTCTTGCAATTTGATAATTGATTAAAACGCTTGTTACAATGCTTGCATGCATACGGCTTTTCTCCCGTATGCGTTAGTTCGTGTTTCTTGGAACTTGAATATTCGCTAAAGCATTTATTGCACTTCTTGCAAATATATGGCTTTACTCCTGTGTGTGTTCGTTCATGTTTTTTGCAGTTAAATGAAGTACTAAAGCACTTATCACAATGCTTGCACATATACGGCTTCACTCCTGTATGTGTTCGTTCATGAACCCTGCATACTGATAATTGGCCAAAGCACTTGTTACAATGCTTCCATGCATACGGCTTCTCTCCTGTATGTGTTCGTTCATGTTTCTTGCAATCTGAGGGGTAGTTGAAGCACTTATTGCAATAATTGCATGCATAAGGTTTTACCCCTGTATGTGTTCGTTCATGTGCTTTGCAATGTGATGAATAGCTGAAGCACTTGTTACAGTGCTTGCATGAATATGGCTTCATTCCACTGTGTGTTTGTTCGTGTTGTTTGCAAGCCATCTCTTGTGTCACTTCCTGTTGAGTAACATTTCCTTCTTCGCATAAAGACGCAATGCACTCCACATCCTTACAATGCATCGTGTTTTTAGCTCAGTAAACTTCCTTTTTTGTCAGATGCCTCTTTCTATTCGTAAAGAAAAGACAAAGGATATTTAGCATCACATTTGCTCTCACTGTTTATGTAGGTGGATGCGTGTCCAATGTTACGAGATGGTTCTGTTTTTAAATAATGAGTGAACTGATACCTTTATTTAGACACGGTAAGGATAAAGCTATAAGCTTGTGGGGCCTTGTATTCCTGATCAAATTAGAATTTGGAAGTGTTGGTTTTTGTGGTGGGAGGAAAACCGGAAGACCCGGAGAAAAACCCTCTGAGCGCTGCAAGGAAGAGAAGCAACACAAACTCAATCCACATATGACACCAGGTCGGAATCGAACCCGGGCCACATTGGTGGGAGGCGAGCACTCTCACCACTGCGCCATCCCTGCTGTTAATAGTGGTCATGCACTTAGCTTCATTTACATGTATACAGTATATGTTTATGACTGTTTTGCCCAACCATCGAGAATAACATTACTACAACAGAAATGATTATTTATGCTAATCTCTCGAAAGGGTAAAACCTGAATTTGTTCCTCAGAATCCTAGGTTTAAAGTCCATGACCCTGCTTGTGATCCAGTGTCATTCTAATTTTAGTGTTATTGTTACTTGCTCTTAAGGTAATTCTACTGAAATAGAACCTGCACTAAGTTTTTTGTCAAACTTTGCCTATTGATTGTTTATGTTATAGGAACTTAAATTTAGAACCAAAAAATGGGGGGTGTCCATGCTTGTTTAGGTGCACTAGCACCTTCTTTATACCTAATAAATCCCCTATAGTATCACAATGCTTGCTAAATTCACGTTTCTTATTTTACACGGAGAATTGGGCCATAATTATTCTACAGAAAGAAAGTTACTTCCCAGTTCGAAACAGCAAAAAAAATATAATAGGTCAAGTTCCCTGTTTTCGAGAAAAAAAGGATTTACCTCTCTGGCGAGATCTAGTCGTAGAGAAAAAGCTAGCATTTTTAAATGCATCTGCGCTAATCACGGATGAATTTATGTGCAGAAGGGATAAAATAATGAGGAGACGTTTCGACATAAAAGCTTACTTCATCCCAAGGCCACTTAATAGTTTTCAACCAATCACAGCACAAGTTTAAAATCAATCATGTTGTTGTAGTGCCATTGTTAGCAAGAAGAAGAAATAATAAATTTTGACTGCTTGTTTTGACTGTTCAAATTTGTATTGACCTGAACAGCATGCAAACAAGCAACAAAACGAATCTTAAACCCAGGGTGTAAAAAATAACTCTGCAAGACAAAAATTATTTTATTGAACAAGATATATTTACACTCAACTCAAAGTCTGGTCCTGAAACTAATCCAAGCTCAGGGACAAAACAACTATAAAGCCAGCCACAAAAACAGCTTTGTTACCTGTAGGTACAGATTATTTTATTTCAATCCAATAGTGTAGACGAAACTGCAGCCAGTTGAAACTGGCCATTTGAACCTGGCTGTAGAAAGAAACCCAGACAGAAATAATCTTAAAGTCAACAACAATAACGAAAACATATAAGCAACAAAAGATTATTCAAACATGGCAAAACAAATTTGAACCCATACACAAAAAAACTTACTACATTAACTATGATTCTTTTGATTCAAACTCATGCAGTGATTGGCTGAAAACTTTCAGGTGGTTGTGGTTAAAGGAGTTTGACTGTAACTTGCATTTTAGTTTTGCATTTGGAAGATTTTACAAGTAGAAGTATTGTATTTGCATTCAAATACCAGTAATAATTAATAAGAAGAAGAAAATTGCACCATGTGAACTGGTTGTAGGATCACAAGAATTTTGCCATTCTTCTCCCACAGGGATGAAATTATAGCATTTTATAATAAATTATATTTAAGTTTGACTTTTAATATCTCAACATGCCGGTCTCAAATCGTTTTCTGTGTCCTCACTAATTATTGTGAAAGTGAATGGTAATAATAAAATTTTTGACTGTTGGCTCAAACGAGCATCAGAAAACATGACAAATTGAGGCTGATTAGTATGTATCCAGAGGGGTTTCAAAACGGCTTCCCTGTAGCCCTAAACACCCGGCATATTAAATCGTACGTTCGGTTTTTGAACTTAATCGAACCCAATCGAACGTAAATCGAATGATTAAATTCAATGTTGTTCAATCATCGAACAAAATCCAACTCACAAAAGATCAATGCAAATCAAACCAAATTGAACAATTGATAAAGTCTGATGAGACTCGATTTAGTTCTGTCACGAGCGATACCTAAGCGAGTGACTTACGCCATGTCACAATATAATCTGAATCAAGCAAAATCGAATATTTGGTTTTCCATCATTTGATTATCACGGGGATTATAAATGCGTCAATCAATCCAGCCATCTAAAGTTATGTTTCCATATTTATTTTTAGACCCAAGATTTGGAGAATCTCAACATTTGCTGGGCATTTGTTACCCAGGTTGTTAACGTCGGAAAGAGTTTCATGAGTTTTGTAAATTAATACCTTGAATCAAATTTTGCCATTTCCAACGGTACGCTCCAAGTACCGTTGGTTTTATGACACTCAATTAGCCATGTTCAAAAGGAGTAGGGGACTGGGTACGAATATTCAATATCCATTGCACTGAAAAACTGGGCCCGTCATCTGAAAGAGCATCCAAAAATTAGTAACTCAACCAAATTTGAGAGTTATTGGTTTAAACGCAAAGGCATGGAACTCTTTTAAAAATCGTTAAAATAAGAGAGCTTAGTATGGCTGGATGGACAGCTGTCCCTCCAATCCATACTTAGCTCTTTCATTTTAGCAATTTCTAAAAGTGAACTATACATATGTGTTTAAACCAATAACTCTCAAATTTGGTTGAGTTACTAATTTTTGAATGCTCTTTCAGATGACGGGCCCGACAGTGTAATCGATATTGAATATTTGAACCCAGTCCCCTGCTCGTTTTGAACATGGCTAATTGAAATCTTATTGATGAAATCTTATTGATGATTTATGATTTAAATGTGTCATTAGTGGTTTTATTTACCTTGCTACATGTATATGGGAATATTTTGCCTGAATAAAATCACAGAAGTGAGTAATATGTTTTTTAATGGTTGGATTTGAGTATTTATAACTAGATCATGCACACAATTTTATTTTATGGCTTACTACATATTAGATTGCTCAAATATTATGTTTTGATTCTTTATGATCAAATAAAAGACAAAGATTATACGATACTGTGTCCAGTAACTTATTCCAAAACCATTTAAGAAATAAACAATAATTTCTTACGTACTCATTAGGTTCCAATTTCTTTATTTTGAATTTCAGCTACAAGTTCAATTTCCAAACTTAATGCAACTAAATCGAACACTTAATTTCGATCTCATATGATCTGGTTCGGAAATAGAACTCACAAAAAAAATAGTCGTCTGATTTTGTTCGATGACCAAACAACATCAAATTTAATCATTGGATGTCTTCTGAAATTCATTAGATTGAGTGCGGGTACCGTAAATGGGGTCCTAGGGGAGGCGTTAAATAGATATGAGGCGTTTATTAGAGAGAGGCGTTTAGTTCAATTTAACAGTGACAAAGTCAATAAAACAAATAGGTTGGGTAGTTTTCTAGTGGAGTAAGATACATAACAGAGTTAGTGAGTACCGTAAATGATCTAATAAACACTCGGGGCGTCTATTAAATTTTTGGGGTCCTTGGGGAGGCGTTAAATAGATATGAGGCGTTTATTTGAAAGAGGCGTTTATTTCAATTTAACAGTAACAACATCAACAAATCAAATAGGATGGGTAGTTTTCTGGTTGAGTAAGGTACATAACAGAGTTGGCGAGTAGGAGACTAATCTAGTCTGCGCTAATGCAAAACCTAGATATGTTGTTCATAGTTTGATATCGACTTTTTTATCGTCATGTCAGGTTCAACCATGTTGGCCTCTTCGATGTCCCCGAGTCAAGCAAAAAACTAACTTAATTGCATGATTTTACTCTATGGAGCATTTTCTTGGTTTTTGAGATGATTCTTGAAGGGGGCATCTATTAGACATGGGGTGTTTATTAGAGAGGGGTGTCTAATACAAACTTTGTACTTTAGGGGAGGCTTTTATTAGATACGAGGCATTTTTTTGAGAGTGGGGGTTTATTAGATCATTTACGGTATACATAATCCTTCAAACATGAAAGCCAGTTTGAGGAGTTACAAAATTGTATGCACAAGAATTAATTATATAAGGCTATACTGTGCTTTTTCAGCTTAGTCGCTCCAATGGAAGAATAAACAAAGGTAAAAGGAATTAGTTAGAGTAATAATGCGTTATTACCTAATGAAAGAGTGTTTAATAAACTATTTTTGACTGGTCAGACGATGTTAACTTTTAATTAGGCGGTCGTAACCACCAGCGATTGACCAAAATGTTCACAGCCCTCCATTTTCTCGTTTTTCTCTTCGATTGCTCTCTTCTCTCGCTGTTTCTCTCGCGTCATTTTGCTTTGAACAAACAGACTAGCCTGGCTGCGACCAGCGAGGGAGGTCTAAAATCCTGCTAAAATTCAGGGGCTGTCAAAACTCTAGCGACTGGCCTGTGATTATTTCACGCCTTCATTCGTGTTCAGTGGGATGCATAAAGGTGACTTGCATTCTTAAGTTTAGGTAGGTATAAAAGGGATTCTAATAGACTCTCTTACCTTTATAAAAAAGCAACAACGTCTTCAACAACAAATCACATGTACGCCGCCATGACAGTGATTACATTAGAGCCCAGTCTCCGGTGTTCAGTAACGTCACTACCGCTGGAATAATGGAACGTCGGAGCGCGGGACGCCGGAAACAGAGGTGCCTGAAAGTTGCCGTAGCTTTCTCAAAGATTTTACAGGGTGTTCAGGAGTTTTGTCTTTTCGGGTTTCAGCAGGCGCCATATTTGATTTGGTTTCAGTAGTGTGGTTGGGCGGGGATACCGGATAATCTTAACTTCCTGATACTGGTGGGAATGCTTGTTACACACGGTATATACCGTATTTTATATTCGATTAAAACGCTGCACATTTATTCGCCCTCGAATAAACGTTGCATCATGATGTGGCATTTATTCCAGTAATAGGTTCAAAAAGCAAATGCAGTAATAATCAAGTTTCTATCTAGCCTGCGAGTGCGAACGCCGACGTATTTCCCGCCGTCGTTTCTCAAGTATACTTTTCGTTTCTCTTTCTCAAGTATACTTTTTTACTCTTTCTTAATTATAGCTTAACTAAATTTATACACTTCTAAGAAGTTTTTATTCTTATAGTTTGTATTTTTATTTCTTGGCGCACCTGCAAACTAGCTTTTTGGTTAAGCCTGCTTACCACGTTAGTAAAGATTGATTGATTGACTGACTGAACCAAGAATACAGTAAACCAAGTATACTTTTCGGCGAAGAGAAACGACAGCCAGAAATACGTCCGCGTTCAGAGGCTAAGTTTGAGCAAGCCTCAAAAAAATTAATTTCCTTGATTGTAACAAAGTTTTAAGATACTAAAAAATGACTTTTCAGACGAGCACACAAATCATTCGTATCTCGCATACTAACCAGGCTCTGCAGGCTGCAGAGCTACGTGACCTAGGCTTTTATAGATTGTGCTAGCATAATTTTTAGCATAATTTGAGCAAACTGGCATAATTTTTCCCAATTAGCACTGCTAGCATAATTCGCATATTTTGATAATTATCGGATCATTTTTGATCCTATAATTTGATCATTTTTGATTTCAATTCCCAAGCACTTGCTGACATTATTCGATATTTAATGTTTTAGAACAATTACATAGTAGCATTTGCAGTTCACTGATCCCGGGGACTGGGGTGCACCGGAACCGGAGGTCACATTGTAAACCATGTCGGTCCCAGTACTTCTCATTAGGGAAGGCTACAAAATGGCGTCGGCCATGACAGTCTTGCCAGATCTGAACGAAAACTTACAACGTTCTCAGAGAAGTGATGGGCCAGAACCAGCGGCAATTGCCAGAGACCGTTCCCTGCAAAAGACAAAAGGAAAGTACAACAGGAGAGGAACAAGTGACACGAAGAATGTCTCTTTACACGATCGCATTACTCAGTTTCCTGATCAGTACCTGATCGTCAGAGGAACGAAAATTTTCTGTGATGCTTGCAAGGAGATTGTATCGTCAAAGAAGAGCGTCCTTAAATCCCATTGTACATCACAGAAACACACAAGATCGAAAGAAAAGCTTAAGAAATCAAAGTTGAAAGAACAAACTATAGCCGAGGCAGCCTCGTCCCCAGTCGTCCCCGGCGAATTTGGATGTGACGTCACCCGTCAAGCTTGTCGGTGTCGCAGTGATCTTGGTATCCCCCAATTTTAGGCACCCCCGTACCAAGATCCCTAGTGATCTTGGCATCCCCTCAGGGGATGCCAAGATCACTAACAGCGTCGAATACAGCAGACTGGGGCAAGTGAAGCAAACCAAAATTCCACTCAAAGACCATTTTGCTTTATCACAAAGCTTTGTTCGTAAATTTAATCGTTCTTAGCAAACAATATTAGCGTCTTTGCAGATATTGGCAAAGGAAAACAAACCGTTTGTCGGTTTGATTCAAGTCCGCGCAATTATTCTTTAAAGCCGAACCACTCGCCGGAATCCCTTATACTAACACGCACATGGTGCTTATCGATAAACTTTTCAAGGCAGGTTAATATTTCAAACATAAACGATTGTAAGAGATTCCAATTTGCTCGGTGGATGAAAATTTCACATGCGAAAATGCTTGATCAAGAAACCGACAAAGGACTGTCACGCAATAGAAACTCGATATGAATGCAATCACCAGGCTGTGAAAATTGACCTCTCGAGTCTGTCAAAGATTTTAATAACCTTAGACCAAAGATTTTGTTTTTTTTATTTTTTTATTAAATGCTCATTTATTCCATGTGAACTAATCCCTTTTATTTGTATCGTTATTAACAATATAGTTAAGTGACAAATAAAACAGGTATGTGTAAACAAAGAATACGTAGTCTGATTGGGATAACGTAATAACCTTTACTCCTGCACATAGTGATTTATAGGTATTTGATCATCGTCCCAAGAGTACAACGAACAGCCAAGGCACAAAGATGAATAAAGAAAATCTCGAACGTTGAAAACGTGGTAAGGACAAGACATATTAAAACGTCAGGAGAGAGAGAGAGAGATATTGGGGATCAGGGGATACCGAAATCCCTAGTGATATTGGTATCCCGTCCTACTACAATGTCTTTGATGAGTATGATGAAGAGAGAATTTACCAAGAGAAATGAAAAGTAGGTTAAATAGACGAAAAACGTTCAAACGGTAAAAAAAAAAAGTTATTATTATTTAAAAGTCTTGTTATTTCTATATATAATTAAGTTAACCGATAATGTATATTTCATAATGGAAGGGGGTACGCATATCGCTAGGGATTTTGGTATCCCCCTAGCTAAATTCCTCTCTCCTTACCTTTTCTACAGGTTAGAACGCTTATCGTCTAGGTAACACACCTTTTTATCTTTAGTGTTGGTTACTTTTCTATTCAGAATTCTAAAAAATGGGATACAGAATGGGATACGGAAATCACTAGGGATTTCGGTATCCCCCAAAATTCCTCGTCCTCACTTTTGTACCCGTTTGAAAGCCTTGCTTTTAGGTAACTGCTTTTGATAGGTTAATTCTCAGAATACTCATCGGAGATAATATAGTAGGAAGGGATACGCATATCACTAGGGATTTCGGTATCCCCAATAAATCACTCTCCTTAGATGTCTTGTCCTTTCAACGTTTTAAAGTTTTTTTTATTTTTTCTAATGGTAAATGTTCTAACCTTGGGTCGATGCTCGAATACCTATATAGACTAAACCGAAATCACAAGGTAAAAGTCATTAAGTTAACCCAGTATTTATTTACCCTAACCTGCAATAAAACCTTTTGCTGATAACAATACAAACAAAAGAGAGAGAGTTCACAGACTCGAGAGGTCAGTTTTCACGCCTGGCGATCGC
The DNA here is from genome assembly GCF_052425735.1 of Oculina patagonica. Lineage (NCBI taxonomy): Eukaryota > Metazoa > Cnidaria > Anthozoa > Scleractinia > Oculinidae > Oculina > Oculina patagonica. The sequence goes on from NC_135762.1 coordinate 11,579,366, forward strand.
ATTCATATCGAGTTGCAATATTGCGTGACAGTCCTTTGTCAGTTTCTTGATCATGTTCGCATTTTTTCTTAAATGTTCATTCACCGAGCAAATTGGAAGCTCTTACAATGCGCTTTTTATGTTTGAAATATTAAAGGTTAGCCGGTATAAGGGATTTCGGCGCGTGGTTCGGTGTTAACAGGTTTTAAGAATAATTACGCGGACTTTAATCAAACGGTTGTTTAGCTTTGCGAATATTTGCGAAGTCGTCAATACTGTTTGCTAAGAACGATTAAATTTATGAAGACAAAGCATTCTGATAAAGCAAAATGGTTTTTGAATGGAATTGTGGTTTGCTTCACTTGTTTCAGTCTGCTGTATTCAACGCTGTTAGTGATCTTGGCATCCCCTGAGGGGATGCCAAGATCACTAGGGATCTTGGTACGGGGGTGCCTAAAATTGGGGGATACCAAGATCACTGCGACGAAAGTTCGCCTAGGACGCCTGGCAATAAACGGCAAATCCAAATCCAATATGGCGGAGGCTGTCCAACGATTGAACTTCAGTCAACTTCTTGAAGAACTTAAAAACGCGTCAGAATTTGGCTGGGATTCCTTCATCCATGTCTGCCAGCAAACTCGTGAAGTAATTGGAGATTTTTTATTTAAGGTAGAAACATTAAATGTCGATTTTTATGCGCAACAAATTGTACCATCTAAAGAGCTTGAAGAATATGCTCCACTAACTGTAACTGGCGATGGGAGCTGTCTCTATCGATCGATTTCTCTGTTGGTGAACGGAGATAGAATAGTGGCCGTTCGTGGAAAGTCGTATGATGAGTATTTTTGCTTCTCGCTGACACAACAACAACAGCGGTGATAAGATAAAAGGCTCAAAGCTGATAATCCATCAGTACTTTCAACTGTGCTTTCGTGTGTGCTTTCTTTGTTCCTTTGCCTTCGCTTTTTTCGAATATTTTTCGCAGTTTTCTCCAAGGTAAGTGAAGCTGTAACTATTTATTCGAAGTATCAGTAGCAAAATATATGACTAAAGCTACTTATCAGAAAATTAGAAAGCTGTGTAGTGGTTTGTTTTCTGGGAAACAAAGGCTGCAATTCGCCTAGGTGACGATACCGAGTTGTGATGTGTCAACTCAGCTGCTTAACAGATTCAACTTCTCTCGACTCTTGTGAACTTCAGACTTGTGAGACTCTATAACATATCAAATTCCCTTCGGCCACTAAGCATTGACAAGATTATGATTGTAAGGAAACAAAAAACTGTTCCTAATGGACTGGTATCAAACTGTTTAGAATGGCTACATTTCAGTTTAAAAGTCGTATGTTACTGTTAGTTAATGTTATATTTATATTGTTACTATTGTTACTATACAAACATTATCCAGAGTATCTTCTAGATATACAATGTATTCTATTTGGATTCATTAAAGACCTTTAGCCACTTAGCTTGGCACAATCAATCAAAAGGCTTTATTCTTCTCTTATGCTTTAGAAAGATGGGTTGGTACAAGCAGATCAGGTTTCATCAGCTGGCAATGTCATACATTTTCTATGCACAGACCTCAAATATCAAGAGAATATGAAAACATAATATAACACTTTCCACTGCCTCCAGCTTTCCCTGCCTCCTTCCCAAATCACCCCACCCTACCAAATGCACTCCCCTAAATTCCAATTACTGACTAGTTTTAGTATATATTGCAAGAGTTGAATACATGTAAATACTTTTGTATACTGTACTGTGTTTATGTGTGTGTGTGTGTCAGTCAAGCTCAGTTTAATATCTCTGCAAGTAGGAGTTAAAAAGGTGGTAGTTTAAGGAATGGGATAAATAGTCAATGTACCCATGTGAGGAAAAATACAAATATTTTTTGGGCTATCAAGAATGCAGAATGGGGCTCACAAATTAAAAAGAAGCTGGTCCAAAAGCCCCAGTAACCAGCTTTTCTGAAGCGGTTCAAACAATATTTAAACATATATTTTGATATTTTAATTTATTTGTAAATAAACATATAAACACAGTATAATCTTTTTTCTAATGAACTCTCTCAAGTAAGCTGAATTGTTTCTTTGTTTTCGCACATAAATTTGTAAATAACAAAGGTCGAAAATCCCGACCCTAGGTCTATAAACATTGAGATCGACGCCTTTTAGGTTTAAATAAAACTACCACAGTTACTAGTACCTGGCGAACGTAATTTGCTTACCACAAAGAACTTCTAGATACATGTAGACCCATGTATAACTACGAGTAGTGAACGAAAACAATATAAATAACAGAATAATTTTCTTAACTCTAATGCGACCAATACCATTCTGCAAGACAGGAAAAAACGGCATTACAGTTCGTCTCCGCCATCTAAAATAGTCCACAAATGTTCAAAAGGGATGCAGTTTTCTCATGAACCAGAAATATTTTCTTTTCCTCGCAGAAAAACGTATATTTTCGTCGAACTATATCTGGGACTTTTTCTCGCTAAACTGGGACTTTTTTGCCATTTTGTGCCAGGCCTCGCGCTATCGCGCTCGGTTCCAGTCCTCCTCCGCTCACTCGCATAGCGCGGTATGGCCTGGGGACGAGGCTGTAGCCGAGGCACTCAGTCGAGAGAAAACCCGCCAAGACAGCACACTACCTTTAGCTGAGCAAGCATACAGACAAGAAGTAGTGGAGGAATTTCTGAAGGCAGGGATTCCGATCAGCAAAATCGACAAGCTGCGTTCTCTGCTAGAGAAAAATGGCCATCGCCTTACCAGTAGCTCTAATCTTGGGCATTATATTACCCTTACTTGATTTTCAAGCAAGAAGTGGAGAGGATAAAGAAGGAACTGTCTTTACCAGGACAAGCAGATATGACAAGAGACGTGTCGGTGATATTCGACGGGAGTACCAGACAAGGTGAGGCCATTGCAATAATCGTTGGTTTTATTGACGACGAATGGGTGATAACGCAGCGTTTAATAAGGATTGATGTTTGCTCGAAGTCAGTGAATGCTGATGAGCTAGCTAGAGTCCTGAACGAGGCCCTGTGTCTCGAATTTGGAACCGCCATAAACATTAGTACTTTGGCCGCTTATTCACTAGAATGAAAACATTGTAAGCTCCAGTGAAAATTAAATAAATGGGGAGCTCCGCTTTAAGGCTTGCCTAAATCTATATATTATCTCATTCATCTCACAAGTTGGGGGAGAATGGAGCACGTAATAAAAGAGACGTCTGTTCATAGGCGTATGGGGTAGTGGCGAGGGGGCTGCAGCTCGCCCCCCAGGGGCGAAATGTTTCGGGCAAAATGCTTGGAACACGTTCAAAACAAATTACATCAACGAAAACACATTAAAAATATACCGAAGGTGTGGTTTAAAAGTATAGCTGTTTTTCTGCCTCGGTTTTCCTTTGCAGATTGCTACAATCATGTCAATCATGTTCGATTCCGTTTCTCGAAAATTCGGCGTGGCACCTCAGTTGTATTAAGTTGCAACATGACGTGAGTAGAAAAATTGGTGGAGGGACCAGAAGTAAGGATTTTCCAAAGCTTGAGCGTATGCGCGTGGTGGGTCGAGTGTAAGACTTTAAAACAAAGCTGTTGCATGTACGATAAACCTATTGCGTTTTACTGAACTCATGATTTTCTAAGGGCAAGCTCAAAACTTTCAACGAAATGTTAAAAGCCATTTTCCCCTGAATGTCTCGCACGCTTTTGTACAACTTTCAAGTTAGTTAATAGCGCAGCCAAGTTAATTTTTATTTGTTTTATTTATTTTTTTATTTTACAAATTCGCCCTGCGGAAGGTGAGTTCATAAGAGAACACAAAGTCCCTACAAGGTGGACCCACCACCAAACCATCCCCTAAAAAATCTATATCCCATTCTCTACCCTGATCCGAAGGTGCCCGAAATAAACCTATGCGTCAATTCACTCAGGATAAACGGGAATCAAATATCTTAATTTTATTAGTTTACTGAAAACCATCTGAATCACTTGCATTACTGTCAGTATTGTTAATAAAAGGTTAAGTACTTATCCAACAACCAAACTTATTAAATAACAATTTCATTAAAGTGCGTAATAGAGCGGTTTTCACTTGAGTGTCGAAAGTAAATTGCGTTTGCTTTGGTTTTGCATTTTTTACGCATAGTGATTGGCTTAAAAATCTCGCGCCACTTTCTCAGCCAATCAGGAGTAAAACCAAAACCAATCATGACTCGCTCGCGCACGTTTTCCCGCGCTTCGTGCCAGCTACATGTATTTGCTTCGAGTTTTCATTGGCTCACTGGATTGTCTGTGTTCTTTGTGATTGGCCAGAGTAATTACTTTGTTTTTGGTTTTACGACGCTCAATTGAGAACTGCTGTATCTTGACAAAAACGTTGCAATTCACAGTATAAAGTATATTTAATCAGTTTATAAAAACCAGCAATAAACTAAAAATACATAAACGTAATATTTAAAACACATTTTGGTATAAGTCATATTAACTGTAATTTGCCGAAATCCCCAAAAATATATCGAACTACCGACTAGTCCCCAATTCACTTTAAAATAACCAGAAGAAATAAAACGATTATTTTACAGAATCAGCATGGCACTTTTGAACTTGTCTAACTCTCAAAATATTATAAAACCCAATGACTCAACAAATGAATGTACAGAAAGGTTTTATAAATTCCTCTAACTGAAATTCCCACCCATGTAACGAATGTTATTTGTACAAAGTTAGGTGTAACCGACAAGATTTAGTATAGAACACTTTCACCTGATTATTTTAAACCCGCCACGGGTTTAATAAGAAGCTAAGGAACAAAGAAAGAACAAAAATTCATCAAAGTAGACAAGAGCAAGCTTCCGGTTTTACCACCTCCGCCAGTCTAAAAAGCGTCTACAATTTAACTGTAATCCGTCTTCTTAGGTGCATCTCAATTCGATTTAGAACAAGTTATAGTTAAGAGGCTGTCTTTCTGAAAAAAACACCCACTCAAATTCACTAAAGTTTGTTTTATGCAAATTGATGATTGATTTTTTTACACTGGATGTTTGACAAGTTACAAGTTGCTTGTTTATGGCTTTACTCCTGTATGAGTTCGCTCATGCACCTTGCGAGTTGATGATTGGCTAAAACACTTATTACAATGCTTGCACTTGTACGGTTTCTCTCCGGTATGTGTTCGTTCATGCCTCTTGAGATCGGATGATTTGATAAAGGACTTATTACAATGCTTGCATGTAAATGGCTTTTCTCCTGTATGTGTTCGTTCATGTATCTTGCAACTTGTTGAACGACTAAAGCACTTATTACAATGCTTGCATGTATACGGCTTCTCTCCTGTATGTGTTCGTTCATGTGTCCTAAAATTTGATAAACGAAGGAAGCCCTTTTTACAATGATTGCAAAAATACGGCTTTTCACCTGTATGTGTTCGCTCGTGTATTTTACAATTATATGATTCGCTAAAGGACTTGTTACAATGTTTGCATGTATATGGCTTCTCCCCGGTATGGGTTCGTTCATGTGACTTGCAATGTGATGATTTGATAAAGCTCTTTTCACAGTAATTACATGTAAACGGCTTCACACCTGTATGTGTTCGCTCATGCATTCTGCAAGATGATGAATAGCTAAAGCATTTATCACAATGCCTGCATATATACGGCTTCTCTCCTGTTTGGGTTTGTTCATGTTTTCGTTCGTGTATCTTGCAACTTGTTAAACTACTAAAGCACTTTTCACAATGCTTGCAAGTATATGGCTTCACTCCTGTATGCGTTCGTTCGTGTTTCTTGCAATTTGTTGAACGACTAAAGCACTTATCGCAATGCTTGCATGTATACGGCTTCTCTCCTGTATGTGTTCGTTCATGTGTCCTAAAATTTGATAAAAGACGGAAGCCCTTTTTACAATGCTTGCACAAATACGGTTTTTCCCCTGTATGTATTCGTTCATGAATCTTGCAAGCTGAAGAGTCGCTAAAGCACCTATTACAATGTTTGCATGTATAGGGCTTCTCTCCTGTATGGATTCTTTCATGTCGCTTCCAATGAGATGATTTGAAAAAGCCCTTTTTGCAATGCTTGCATGTAAACGGTTTCACACCTGTATGCGATCGCTCATGCATTCTGTAATACGATGAGTTGCTAAAACGCTTATTGCAATGCCTACATGTATACAGCTTCATTTCAATGTGTGTTAGTTCATGTTGCTTGCAAGCGGATAAGCTGACAAAGGACTCGTCACAATATTTGCACTTATGTGCCATCTCTAGTTTCTCTTCGAGTGGAGTAAAGTTATCTTCTTCGCTGACAGGCGCAGTGCACTTCACATCCTCACAAGGCAGCTTTTCTGTAGCTCAGCGAACAAGCTTCTGCGTATTTCTAAAGAAACAACAACGGATATTTCGCATCAGGTTTGCTTTTACAGTGTACATGTAGATACTCGTAGATGTGTCTGATATGCTACGAGATGCCACTCATAAGTGAACTACTTTCGCTTCCTACAATAGTTACATTCTACAACACAAATGCTTATCCTCCGAAAAGAAAAAATGTGTGGTTGTTTTCAGAATCGCAAAGACCCTGTTTGTATTGCTGGCAGTACAATTATGCTCTAGCCCACTGTCATCCTAATTCATGTGTAAGGATTAGGCTCCAAATCTGATAAGCAATCTGTCCACAGGAGATAATATTTTATGTCCTACTGATCGTACCTTAACATGATTGCCGCATATTAGTTTTAAAAATTCTCTTGTTACCCCCTTGGAAACAATACAAATTCCCTTTCCAAATAAATACTAACCTTCTCTTCTTCTCCCCCCCCCCCCCCCCACCCCCAAAACAATTGACCTGTGATGATTTTTCCAGCAATTAATGGTCTTAAATAAGAGGTGTTGTGCAGTGTTAACTATTTAAACTTTTCTTAACTTTTCCTCAAATTGTCAATTTTCCTCGGCTCAAAGCCAAATTTCCTGTCATTCACGAATTTTATTTTTCCCTGACCATTTCCTGAAGTTGAGCCAGCCTTGAGTAAGTTCTACCAAAATAAGAAAATCATCTAGGCTGGAAAGTATGGCTAATCCTGTACCTTTGATTACTGCGAGATGTAATATGCATTTCACACTTTAAAAATAGAGAACATATACTTGTAGAAATATGTTACTCTCATTGTCTTATAAATTGTCTTATAGATCAGAGTACGAGACTGAATGAGAGACTTCGATTCTAGTGTATGTTTTCGATTTTCACATTTCACAGCAACCTCATACCAATAGTTAATTCCCTAACGAAGGACATGATCTCGTACTTACACTCCGATCTAAAGGACTCTTATTTCACTTTCAATGCAAAGGCAAATGTCGCAATTTCTCAAAATTCTTAGAAAAAAATCACTGAAAAAAAACCGAAATATTGCAAGATTCGTTGCCAACTTAGTCTTAAACGCTTGTTAGGAGAATGGAAATATATACAATGGTTCACTAACGAAGAACTGAAAAGCAAAGGCCAACACAACGAAGAATGACTAGATTTTTTTGCACTTTTGTGTTTGGCCAGCCTTAGGTACAATGGGAGTTTACATTAATGATTGCGGTATTTTGTGAAACCCCGGAAACAAGTAAAACTACATGTAAATAAATTGACAGTGTAAGACTAAAGATAAAAAAGCTATCAACTAAAAAAATGACAATGATATAGTTATGTACATTAACTACTGAGTAATATGTTTCTTCGTGGATATTTAGACCATCAGGATCAATAATTATTGTTCTGCCTTTTAGAATTTATTTAAAAAAAAAATCCCTGGCCTTACGGATCGAGTCTCTGTTGGAATAGACTTTTTCAATGGGAATTCATTATTCAGATCTTACATTTGTTGTATGTTGTACATCCTACTAATTAGCTCAATTGAATAATGATTAACCCTAAGACGGATGCATGAAATTTTGAAAAATTTTCAAAAAACCTCAGTAAAATGACCATATGCAAATCGTTTTAAATATATTCAGTATTTGACAAAGAAGAGATAAGTTACATGTAACTAATATGGTGGGTACCCTGTGAAATGATTGCGATCTTGTTCTAGCAAGGGAAACGAATAAAAACACTTGGTTTTAACTTCTTTTTTGGCATTATTATAACATGACAGTAGTCCACTTTGTGACAAAATTGTGGCCAAAACAGAATTTTTAAATCTGAAAATTTCAAATTTTGATTTAAATTGTTAAAAACCACACTTGTCATAGACTTGCTCCATTTTTTGAATTTCTGGATTCCCAGGAGATTTCGGGATAAAGAGGGCATGTGCAGTCGTGAAATCAAAATGGCTGCTGATCATGTGCAAGCAACCTGTATCACTTGCAGTGTGCCATAAATGTAGCATCGCCACGGCTTATTTTTTTTTCACTGGTGACACCATAGAGATAAGCCAATGGAATCAATTTGCTGTTTGCAGCTGTCGATCATAATACAGTAAACACCCGCACATAAAAACAAATGGATTAGGAACATCAGGCTGAAAGATGTCGACTAAAGCACCATATACGAACCAATTCAGCCTAATAAATAAAACATGTTATTACATAAAAAGAAATGACTCCAGAATAGGAAATGTTATGAAATACTAAAACTGCTTAACAACTTGATGTTGAGTTTTAAATTGTTATATAATATTACAATAATAAATGACTATATTAAGAGAAGATGCCACATGAGCGCTAGCTGCTTTTCATGTGGGTCCTCTATGGAGGTCAAATTGGAATTTGGAAATGTTGGTTGTTAATGTTTATTTATAATACGGTATTACTTATTTATTTTTAGTTTTAGTTACTGTAATAAAACATGGTATCAAAATTCAACCTATAGCAATGTTAAATGTATAGTATTTTATTTTAGAAACAAAATTTTAGGAACATTTTTCAGGCTGATTTTTTAGTAAATAAGAACTTCATCAGCTGGAAACCCCAAAATCATAGGTTTTCATAAATACACGTGTTTTAATACTATATTGCATGAAAAGTGAACTGTGAGAGCATTAGCCTGTGTATCAGGCGCCATAGTTTTGACTAACAAAAAACATTGCCAGACCTTTAGCAGGTGATAAGTTTTGTTGGAAGCACCGACCAAATATTGAATCATTGATGGTCAGCAGTAAATACTTCAATCATGTCAATTTATGAAGAGCAGATTTTCATTCACTTTCCTTCATGCCGATGGATTTCTTACTGTTAGAGTTTGGGGTATTTACCTGTACTCTACGGAAATGGTTCAGAACATTCCAAATACCAACTATGGCTAGTTTAACAAATGAATTATTACCAGAGAAAAGGAATCTAAGGCCAGTCTAAGCTGTTAATCACAATAACTAAGCCAGTCCAATTTTTTTAATCAATAGAATTAAGCCAGTCCAAACTATTAATCAAAAGAACTTAGCCAGTCCACAAAAGACCCCCCCCCCCCGGGGGGGGGGGGGCACTTCCTATAAATGGGCTAATGGGTATGTGCTGCTGGATGGGGTCGCATTTTCACGACTGGACTGACTATAATGGGGTCCCCTTTTCAAGCATTTTTTATAGGGTGACTAGATTGGGGTCACACTTTTTCAGGACTTTGAGAGTACGAAAATTATGGCAAGTTGTGATTTATAAACGGAAAGATTCGCCAAAAAAATTTACCATATTTTTGCTGTTGTTTAATATTTAACACAAATGGCTCCAATTAAATTCCGGCCTTAAAATCACAACTTAAACATTAACCAGTTGCACATTAGTCCAGAACAAAGTCCACATTCGTGTTACAGTATTTAATTGCTATTCTGCGTCAATCGAAGTTAAGATACCTTGGATCTTTACGGATTTATACGGTAGATGCAAAAACAGAAAGTGACTCAGTTGGGGTCGTGAAAATTACATTTACCCAAAAGTGACTAAGATGGGGTCTATAATTGGCCATAGAATATGACTATAATGGGAAAAGACCTTAGCCAGTCCAAGTTATTAATCAAAAGAACTTAGCCAGTTCAAACAATAAATCAAAAGAACTTTGCCAGTCTAAACTATAAGTCAAAAGAACTTAGCCAGTCCAAACTATAAATCAAAAGAACTAAGCCAGTCCAAACTATAAATCAAAAGAACCTAGCCAGTCCAAACTATAAATCAAAAGAACTTAGCCAGCCCAAACTATAAATCAAAAGAACTTAGCCAGTCCAAACTATAAATCAAAAGAACTTAGCCAGCCCAAACTGTAAATCAAAAGAACTAAGCCAGTCCAAACTATAAATCAAAAGAACTTAGCCAGTCCAAACTATAAATCAAAAGAACTTAGCCAGCCCAAACTATAAATCAAAAGAACTTAGCCAGCCCAAACTATAAATCAAAAGAACTTAGCCAGTCCAAACTATAAATCAAAAGAACTTAGCCAGTCCAAACTGTAAATCAAAAGAACTAAGCCAGCCCAAACTATAAATCAAAAGAACTTAGCCAGCCCAAACTATAAATCAAAAGAACTTAGCCAGTCCAAACTATAAATCAAAAGAACTTAGCCAGTCCAAACTGTAAATCAAAAGAACTAAGCCAGTCCAAACTATAAATCAAAAGAACTTAGCCAGTCCAAACTGTAAATCAAAAGAACTAAGCCAGTCCAAACTATAAATCAAAAGAACCTAGCCAGTCCAAACTATAAATCAAAAGAACTTAGCCAGTCCAAACTGTAAATCAAAAGAACTAAGCCAGTCCAAACTATAAATCAAAAGAACTTAGCCAGTCCAAACTGTAAATCAAAAGAACTAAGCCAGTCCAAACTATAAATCAAAAGAACCTAGCCAGTCCAAACTATAAATCAAAAGAACCTAGCCAGTCCAAACTATAAATCAAAAGAACTAAGCCAGTCCAAACTATAAATCAAAAGAACCTAGCCAGTCCAAACTATAAATCAAAAGAACTTAGCCAGTCCAAACTGTAAATCAAAAGAACTAAGCCAGTCCAAACTGTAAATCAAAAGAACCTAGCCAGTCCAAACTATAAATCAAAAGAACTAAGCCAGTCCAAACTATAAATCAAAAGAACCTAGCCAGTCCAAACTATAAATCAAAAGAACTAAGCCAGTCCAAACTATAAATCAAAAGAACCTAGCCAGTCCAAACTATAAATCAAAAGAACTTAGCCAGTCCAAACAGTTACAATAGAAATTCAGTAATTTTAGTAAAGGCCTGATTACATTATTCCAGACTGACTTTCGTTCAGAAACGAGTTCATTCCATCCCCAAATATTTCTCTCTATTTGTTAACATGATACCAAGATGAAAGTCAAATCATGCTGGAATGAGTTTAATTTGATTTTCAGTCGGGAATAAATTCATTCTGGTATCATGTAAACACAGTACAAATTTAATTCCAAGATGAAATCATATCTTATGAAACCACATACAGAGGCCAGAGTTCAAACTCAAAGGGGAAAAATGTATTAGCACGAAACATGTGCCACCTTGTTTTGATCTTGTGCAAAAACCATGCAAGTGAAAACACTAGATTAAGTTGGTTGACTCTGTCATGTGAATACAAAATAAACTTCATTCCAGAATGAAAATCATTCATCAATCATGTTAACGGGCCCTAACTCAAACATGAAAAACAGTTCAAGTTAGCAAGGTTTTGAATTATCTGGGTTAATTGAATATCAATTTGCTATGTTAATATTGATAGTAAACTGAGCCTCATCAGGGATGGGTTAATAAAATTTGTATGTATGTATGTATGTATTGTATAGTAGAGTAAGAATGAAACTTATTTCATCAGAAACTGTAATGTGATTTTGTATTCTTGTGAAAATAGAGTACTGGTAATGCATGTTTGACTTATAAGATAAGGATATAACTGGCAAATACACGATCTGTTCGTTGCACTACCGGTAATATAAATCAAGTTGCTGAAGTGTTTAAGTGTTAATATTTAAATGAGATTACATGACAAGAAAAGCTGATAAGATGTATCTGTGGGCATCTCTGGCCAGTTGCAAGAACCAGAATTTGAGTTACCAGTCATAGTAAATTTTGATCAAGGGAAACAAAATTTAGTTCAAGTTAGCAAGGGAATTCAAGTTATCCAAGTTCGAGTAAATGAGTAAAAATGAATGAATGAAAAATGGGGCCAAATCCAAGGGATATAGGGGTGTTCGAGTTATCTGAGTTTGAGTAAACAGGTTTCTATTGTATTAATCAAAAAAACTTGCAGGCCAGTCCAAATTATTAACCAAAAGATCTTGGCCAGTCCTAATTATTAACCTACATTATCAAGCTACATCTTTGGTAAATTGTTACTCCTAAAAGGCATTGATTTAATTTGTTCAAACCACTTTTAGTTTACTTTGCTCAGAAGTTATTAAAAAGTAGAAAGAACTTCTAGCTGTTGTAGGAAATTTCGCTCGTGGCTTGTACTTTCTGTAGCGGGGAATTTGTTGCACTTGACGATGTGAGGAAGTCAGTTTAAAGTGCCCGAATGTTTCTTAACATGACAGTGGTGTACTGTTGTTGTTGATGTACTGTTGTTTTCTCAATCGGCATAATACATAATACTGGTTAATTTTTTTTCGATGCCAGTCATTTTATAGCCACAGCCAAAGTTTGTTTGACTGGTCATCCTGACCGGCGACTGGCCTTTGGATATTTCAAGCCTGTATTCTTATTAAATTAGACGTCAACGATATCCTCGTGTTTTAAAATTTAGCTGGATATGAGACAAGCATACTACCAGACTCTCTTACCTTTATAAAACAGCGTCAACGTCTTCAACAACAAACCACATCATCCACATGTACGCCGCCATGACAGTGATTATACTGGAGCCCAGTCTCCGGAGTCCGCAAACGAGTTACCGCGAACACCGCGAACACAGCGTGGGGATTACGTGGGAGCACGGGAAAGCCGGAACGCGACAAGAGTGAACGGCTAGCTTTTCCAAGGATGTTTCAGGATGTTCTTTTCGGGATTCCCGGTGTCGGTTCGGGTACTCGATATCTTTTTAACCTAGCACTTTTATTTTTTATTTTTTTTTTCACTGCTTTTTTTCCTTCCCTTATGAAGTTGAAATGTCCATGTATACTGTATCATAAAGAAAAAAAGATGCCCAATCGCGATAGCGTTTTTGTGATTTTTTTGTTTAGATTTAATTAGTTAGTTAAATATTGTTTTATAATCGTTTCAGGGATTAGATTATAAATGTCTTTCGAGTCTGGTAATTCAGAAGACAATTTTTTCAATTTAACAACAGCCCAAAAGTCAATTCAGCCTCGTTTTTATGTTAAAATGGCCACGTGATATTTTTTATATATATAATCTTATATATCAGATATTAGCAATTCTGGTACCAATTTATTGCCATAAATGATGATTAAGAGGAAAATTATGTCCCAGCCTCGTTTTCATGCTGGATCAAGAACGTCAAATTTTTAACCTAACCTAGCGGCGGTCGGTGCAACTTAAAAAAATGCCGACAAGTTTTAGAAAGTCACTCAGGGTCCCCTTAACTCATCTAAATAGGTGGCTTGCTTTTTTCACAAAATTCCCACGGAACTTTATTTTACGACATATGCCCCCCGACTATATCCTTAATTTTGAGCTCTGTTATGTTGACAAAAAGCTAAAAAAAATCTCGATGATTTGGTAAGTGCAGAATGCAATATGGAACAATTGAAAGTATGATGTTTTATATATGATCGTGTTTATTTGCTTTATTTTACTTTCGGAAAAACTGTTCACAGGCTACTTGTATTCTTTCCCAGGTGTTCCTTCCGCTAATCTTTGCAAATGTAACACGACACTTTTGTTCGTTTGTAACAAAATACTTTTGTCTTCCTTGAAAATGCGATAACATGAAACTTTTGTTTTTTGTTTGTTTTACGGCGGCATCGATGACATTTGTTTAATTTAATTAAGTTACGGTTTAGACTGCACGAAAGACGATACTCAAAAACTAAAGAAACAAATCTAATCAAAAAACATATTTTTCGACAGGTTTTTTAAAACGCAGTACAGCTAGGATATTTGTTTCCTGGTTATCAGGTGTTCACGCCGAAAACCTCGGTGCAAGTTTTTGCATACCTAATAACGAAAGCGCTTTGAAAGTCTCAAAATCTAATTTAATTAATTTGCGGTTTTTACTTGGCGCCAAGAAGTCTGCAGGAAGCCTACCGCAAACACGCAATACAAGCGATGTTCATGATAGTTCCAGAAAACAACGTAGACTAATCTGCGCATGCGTTTGGTGTAAATTACGTTGAGTAGTACCACAAGGAGAGCAAAGGTTTTACTGAAACAAATATATGCCTTTGAGATCCTCATATAAAAGTAACGTAGATGTGCTCCACGTTTTACTTGGGGGGTATGGTCAGGTGCTCCCACCCCAACCCCCTCCACAGGAATAATTAATTAATTGATATTGATTAATTAATTGACTATTAAAGTTAACACGTTAGCGCACTAGCGGGTTAGCGGACGACAGCCCCAACAAACCATCACAATAGTGCATTCTGCACTAAAAACTCGTTCATTTTGAAAGATTGGACACTGGGGGAATGCTTGTTACACACGGTATATAAAGCTAGAACGGGCGCAGAAGAAAAAACAAATATGTGAAGAAAAATTAAAGGAACTTTTCCTTACGACTGATAAACAATATTTAATACCGAAACATGCTTCGCGCCAGGGGAAAGTGAGGCCTACCTTAAAGAGTAGTGCATGAGAGGATTTAACTGAAAATAACGCTTCTGTTAATTAAGGAACTGTCAATTAACGGGACTTAAATTAACGCAAATTGAAGGAACCTTAACCCCTAAATAAAGGAAATTAATATCGCGGGGGACAGGTTCTGCTCATTCGTATGCATTTATGAAAAATGTATGCACGAAGTGCGACGACTGAGTTTGTTGTGGCGAGCCCGCAATCCTAATCTCAAGGTTGCTATTACGCGTGCGTGGCATTCCTTACTTCCCCAATCTCGTCCCCAGAGCCTGCGTACCCCTTGACCAGCGGTCGGGAAACTCAAAGGCTCTGGACGACCAAAAATCCCCGTTTGAAATCCAGGAAATCCTGATTCTTATTTGATTGTGCGTGTGCGCCCAAGATTGTGGTGAAACTGAACAATTAACGAACAAGTTTCAACAGCCAATCAGATTCGGTCGCCTTTGTTGGCGGGCTTTCAGAGTAGCCCAGGGGCGCTTTCCATTCGACCAAAATCCCGGTTTGAAATTCGGGGTATTCCGTGTGGCGAAAGCAAAACAAATGGCGGACTCGTTGCCTCTTTTACTTGCTTTGCAGTAGTTGTCCGACGACTCAACGAACGAAGGACGATGATATTTTTTTCAGTGTAGCTAGCTGTTTACACCCGCGAAGGAGTTTAAATAGAGTCCTCGACTACTTTGATATACGATACCAGCATATTTTCCTGACGAGTCCAAGAGTCACTTTCAAAGGACAAGAGAAACATGCGAGCTGTTTACTCGCCAGGCCATGCTCACAGGCAGAATATCACTTCGTAACGGATTTGGACGAAAACTCATTCATGCTCGAGTGAGAGCTGTAGGCTTTCGGTGACAAACAAACACGCCGAGCACTGTGTTGAGAATCCACCTTGAAGGGGTATCGAATGGTATTTGCGAGCATTTGCGAGCATGCGAGCATTTGCGAGCATGCGAGCAGAGCGTTTTTCTTTGCGAGCACGAGCATTGACAAAACTTAGTCTTGCGAGCAACGAGCACTTTTCAAAAAGCTACCTCCACTTAAAACCGAGCATGTGAGCTCTTGTTAAATTAGGCGAGCAAACGAGCACCCACCAAAATTTTGCGAGCATTCTGAGCAGAAGTGTCATTTTGCGAGCACTACAAAATTTTGAAGGACCATTTATGACCCCTCATTTGAAAGCTTATTCTTGATCGTTATTTTCACGGCCCGTTTTGTTACCGCTTCTTCCATTTCATCCCTCCATCCTTTATCTTTACTTTCCACTGAATGGTTTTAATTTTGTGTCCTTTTCCTTGTCTTCTTTGTAATTTTCCGACGAAAGATTATATCAGTTATATCACAGGTTAGCTTCAACGACCGACACAATCTTTTCAGGACGTTTCATAAAAATGTGGGGAGGCATCTCTCCCCCAGCCTAGTTTCAGTAGACTTACTCATTGTTTAAAACTTTGTAAAGGAGTCGATACTTTGTAATAAATTGGAGTTAATGAGACATAAGAATGCTAAATACATTGTTAGTCAGTGTAGTTCAGTGCTAATACATATCTGTCACGGAAACCTCACGTTTTACAAGAAGCCTTTCTTTTTCACCAAAAGATACTTCAAGCTCATGATTTCCCGCCAAACGGTCGACATAATATGATTTCAATGATTCATTCACAATTCTAAGCAAAGTCCAAGGTAATGATTTCATCATTCCTCAACATCTTCCACGCGCGCGTTTGTCTCGTGTCGCGAAGTTTTCAGTAGAGTTTTTGTACGGAAGACATGCGTTGTATTAACCGTCCTCGGGAAAGCTATGCTGTTCACCTCAATATCAAACCAACTTTTCTAGGTGCTCCTTTTGTATCCAAGGTTTTCCCTTTTAACTTAAACCTTACAAAATACTTTTCCTTCGGTTACTTTTGAGATCACGTTTCTGGGGTCACGGTCGCCGGGAAGGAGTGTACCCCATGTGCAATCTTACTGATCAACAGTGAATGTTTTAGCATTTTGTTGCGCTAGTTTTTGCTTTAAGAAAGCTGATGGATCTTCACTGAGTGGTCATAAGCAGGTTACAAATACGAGATCAGCGAATCCAGGGAGGTCCGGTCCCCAGGGGGCCGAGATACAGTGGCCGAGATTCCCTTTATCAAGCAAGAAAGGCTCCGGCGTATGCGCTTGCCCTCCAACCCTGACTCCCTCCCCTCCCCCCCCCCCCCCCCCCTCTGAATCCACCCTGAGCATGTTAGGAAATTGTACCCTGACCGTGACTGAGCTTTTCACCCTGCCTGAAGCTGCCCAAACTTTAAAAATCTGTAAGTCCTTTTGAACCCCACTGCCAAAATACAAATCATCCTCACTTAACTCCGTACATTTATCATAACGTGTTTGGAGAATTTGGTTAAATAAATGCGAGTAAAAACTAAACGCTGACAATGCACTCTTTTCTTTTTTCTTGAAATCCTCTTTGCTGTGAGATGTGTATAAACCTTTCCTGTTATTGTTAAATCTTGTTTCAGTTTTGCATTGTGTCCAAAGGTTAAAATCTTGCAATAAATCCTCAATTCCGTAAGATTTTCGCCAGCTATAAAATATACCGTAGTAAGGTTTATCTATTGTTAACTGAGAGAAAAATATATCATCCAATAATTGAAACTAATGTGACCGAACAAATTTGTGCATGACAAAAAGAAAACAATGGTCGATCTTTAGACATGAAAGTTCAAATATTCTGTGAGGTTATATCTTCAATTCTGTAAGATTTTCGTCAGCTGTAAAATATACTGAAGTAAACTTTATCTATTGTTAACTGACAGAAAAAATATATCTTCTAATAAACTAATGTGACCGAGACAAATTTGTGCATGACAAAAAGAAAACAATGGTCGATCGATCTTTAGACATGAAAGTTCAAATATTCTGTGAGGTTATTTTTAGTAGTTAACTCCTGCCAACAAACTGAACTTTGATCGAAACGGTTGAAGCAGGAATTGTTATTTCTATTCTTTATTGTTTTGCATGTATTGGTCATTGATCATGAGTAATCCACTTGAGACATCATCTTATAATTAGTAGCCTATAAAAGACGCGAACATTTTTTTAACCAAAGTTCAAACTTTGGTTAAGTCGTAACACTGACCGAACTAGTGACTCAACCATGTCCGCAGAAAGTTCTTCTCCGAAGCGAGGTTTTGGCGGAATCTTTCAAAAGAAAACTGATAAAAGGGACGGTGAAAAATCTGCACCAGAAAAGAAAGAAAAGAAAGAGAAGAAAAAACATAAACGGCAACCTTCGATAGCATCCACGAAGGCTTGGCGTCACGAAAACTGCGAAGAGCGCTCAGAAGTTGACGGAGCGCAAATGAGTTCAGAAGTTACAGCGGCGAACGAAAAAGAAAAACCCAAGAATCTACGCCGAAGATTACCATTTGGGAAAGCAAAGCCACCAAAGAAGAAAGAGAATTCGACCGAAGATAAACAAGATATTCCCCAAGAAGATTCCGCGTCGAATTCTCATGAAGGTGAACGCAAAGACGAGAAAGAATTTGGCCAACAGAAAGTCAGTGAATATGAAAGCGGACCCGTAGATGAAGTTGGAGAATCTTGGGTCGTGCTGACTCCCACAGACCACGTTGTGTCACCAGATTTCACCTCAAAGGTTTTCTTTGAAACAAAAGAAACTGAAAGCTCGCTCCCTGCAGAGACCTGTCCAACAGAAGACGACAACTCAGTGAAAACAATCATCCCGAAACCCGAGAGTCCACCCGAGGGTCCCAAAGGCGAAAAAATCGTCTCTTCAACTGCGATCCTTTGGGAAGCGTTCACACATTTGAAACAGCTTGTGCTAAACGACGAAAAGCTAGTACGCGTCGACACAGAATCATCCAGTTCCCGCTATGAGATTTGCCTGTATGCGTACGACTTCAGCCTTGCCAAGCTTGTTGCTGTGTGGAGTTTTCTCCTGACTCGGGCAAGCGAAGCCAGCAAGCAGATTTTGGTGTATTGTATTTCCTCGTTAATCAGGAAGTATCCGCAGTGCTTCAAAGTTCAGTTAAAGAAGAAGAAACAACGAAGAAATAAAGATGGACCACAAGAGATAGCATCTCAAACAAATGAAGAATAGTTGAAGGAAACTTTATGCCAGGAGTATCAAAATTAACAGTGCTTGCTTGGACCAATAAACGCATTTTCCCAAAGCTACACTTAAGTACGTGCTATTAAAATCCAACATTATTTAATACTCACATACAGCAAGGCGTTCTGTTTTTACAAGGCACGGAAGCTTATAAAATAAGATCAATGTTAATCCAATGAACGATTATTTGAGAATGTACTAGAAACAAAGTTTGTTTCTATTATAAAGGTCGAGCTTTCCCGAGTCACGCAAACAAATATGACATTACAAGTGTTGATCAGTTTGTAAGAATTAAAACAAAAACTAGAGACTTGTAACTTGACCAGGCTATAGGATAACAATAGCTCTTTAGCGATCGCAAGTAATATTTATATAAATAATATTTTAAAAAGTCCGCCATGCTGGTGCAATGCCTTAACAGTAAGCATGTTCTTTGCTGTTTCCGGAATATGATTGACTTGAGAAGACTGAGAATCTGTCATTTTGAGCACAAAACGTTTGAATTCGCTTTCACGCTAACTTGATAACGAGGGAAGGTCAGCTGACTTGTGTGAAAACACCAGAAGTTAAAAGAACGCTCATCAAACTTATTTTTTTATAATAATCAGGTGAAAAATAAACCACGCTTACAATATTATGGGTATCGAATGGTCTTTGCGATCATTTGCGAGCATGCGAGCAGAGCGTTTTTCTTTGCGAGCACGAGCATTGACAAAAGTAAGTCTTGCGAGCAACGAGCACTTTCAAAAAGCTACCTACACTAAAAACCGAGCATGTGAGCACTTGTAAAATTAGGCGAGCACGAGCAAACGAGCACCCACCAAAATTTTGCGAGCATTCTGAGCAGAAGTGTCATTTTGCGAGCACTACAAAATTTTGAGGGACCATTCATGACCCCTCCTTGACTATGCGGGCACATTTGATTCCGGCTCGGAGAAGCTGGGCCCAAGCAGGAATAGTCGAATGGAACGGTATTTTACAGTTGTTCCGATTTTCCGGAATTTTATTCCGGGAAATTTCTGTTCCATTCGCTTCCCAAACCGGAATCCCGGGAATTTTTGGTTGAATGGAAAGCGCCCCAAAGGTCCCGATCCCTGGCGCAGACCAGAAGGATCGCGGCCTCTGGGAGCGAGATTGTTACTTCCCGTAAAGAATGCGAAAACAAAGTCAGCTATCTTGAATATATTATCGAGCACAAGGGTTTTTATTGAAGTCAAAAAGCGGATGTTTGGATTTACTTAACTTGGCGGTTTTATTTCTCCTCAGAATGGGAGCATACAATCATTCCTTTTTGTCATGCTAATATTTTTTCGAAAAAAAAAAAGAATAAATACGTGATAGGAGAGATAAGAACTAGATTTTGAAAATATATTTATATCTCAAAAGATTTTACTCTGATTGAAAACAAATGAAAATTTCTTTAAATTCGAACATTTTTCATAAGGATGCAAAAATTCGAAGAAATTGGTAAATTTTTTGCTGACAAAAAGTGCGACTCGAAAAATTTAGTGAATGTACACCGACATACCGTATTTAATCGAATAAGCGCGGCGGCGCTTTTTAAATTTTTGGCGCCTCAAGGTCGGCGCTTATTTGAGGGCGACGCTTATTTAAAATTTGGACGCCACAAAGAGTATAATCTTTTACAGTAATTAAAAGAGCGTCTTTTGATCGTCATTATTCGTCTCTTGCAAAGTTCGCGGCCTTGACAACATTTTCAGAACTTTGTACTGTAAGAATGTTGGATAGAAAACTAATGGGCAAACGGTAAAATAATCACTTTGAACTGCAAAGCATCGCTTATGATGGAAAAAAAGTCCAAGTTTGTTTTAGAGGTGCTCTGTAGTGCTGTTTTTTAGTTGAAAAAAAAATTCCTCGTATACGCGCCGCATCGGGACTGCAGCGCTTATTCGAGGGGGGGGGGGGGGGGGTTATTAACTTTTTTTCCCCAAATGCGACCCTTATTGGAGGGCGGCGCTTACTCGGGGGGGGGGGGGGGGGATTATTCGAGTAAATACGGTATGCCTTTAACCCGAGCGAGTGCGTTGATCTGATGCGACATGGCACAAAAACGTGCTACTACTTCACGAGTTCTCACATATTTTCACGATTTTCCTGTGAATTTGTACAGCTAAAAATCTATCTATCAATGCTGAAAGACTTTTTAATCGGGCGGGGCCTGGGCCCGATTCATAATCTGTGTCAGATTTTGTCGTTTTTTTTTTGTCGGTAAATCGTTCCAGAACCTCGCGGCCCAGCCGATCCCTTGGTCACGGTCACGCAAGTTTTCATTACTTGCGAAATATTACGTTCAAATCGTACAAGTTTTAATGTTCACTCCCTGGAAGCTGTGTTACAAAATCATTCCCGTCTAATTTTACGAGTACTCTATGCTCTGTTAAACGTGAAATATATATATATTTTTGTGTCCGGCATTAAGTCTTGACTTGGAGCGAGTACTAGAGATTCGCATTGCAAAATCTTGCTTTCTTTGCCATGTCCAAACTATTATTGTGAACGCAATACCAATTAATAAATTCCACGGCTCAGACACGCACAATTTTTACGGCTTCAAAACTTTCGAAATTCAAATACTTTTCGAAACATTTCTTGGTCTTATCTTGAAAAAAAAAATCAATCTGAAACATCTTTTTGGAGATTCTTACGTTTGTCTCAGAGCGAGTAGTAAATATTCAAATTGTGAAAGCTATTTCCGTAGTAAACACTACGTCATTCACGCAATTTTGTCTTCGCCGGAAACTGCAAGCGTCACTGCAGTGCACTTTTTTCAGCCAGACTCCACTTTAAAGAAATTTTATGAGGAAGAACTGTTTTATTGAAGCGTTTGACTCAGAGTGAAAACAAAACGCCGTATTACGTACCCGGACTGTACTGAATACCGCAAAACAACGCAGTTTGACATGTACAAGTGGTGCAAGCTAAATAAAGAACCATTAGGTCATGACAGATTTCAAAACCGCAGTGAGCTGTGATGCAATAGCATTGTTGAGCCGGCTCTTCTGTCACGGTCACGCAAGATTTAATATTTAATAGCGATCAGCCGATCACTCGCGTTTAACATGAACACTCTGCTCTCTGAAATGTATAATTTTGTTTCATTCCATATTTTACAAGAAGAGAGGGCTGAATATAATCACATAGAGAAAACAAAGACCGCTTTAAAACTACCACTACGTCAGACCCATGTCACGCGATCTCTCGCTTGTAGCATTACTAACTATGCTTGTAGCTATAAATAATCATTCACCTATTTTCTGTTTGAATACTCTGCGCTCTGTTTGTGTGAAATACTTATTGTTGTGTTACTCAAGCGTTTGGCTCGGAGCGAGTACAAGTCGTACAATTTAGCCGGAACGTGTTAAATATTGCAAAACAACGACTTATTTTCTGGATATCCCAATTTCCCGGGGTATGCAATCGAACGTTCGGTAATCGAACTCAATCGAACACCAATCGTTCGATTGGGTTCGGTAATCGAACATAATCGAATTCACAATAAAATTTAGTCAATCGAACTCAATCGAACGTTCGATTACCGAACAGTGAACAATCGAACTCAATCGAACGTTCGATTACCGAACAACCAACAATCGAACTCAATCGAACGTTCGATTACCGAACTCCTGTTTGTTTATACTGCGTTCATATTGTACGGTGCACCGTTCCCCTAATCCTTTTTAGGCAGGTTTTTAGGCGATTCGCCATACCTCGGGATAGGACGATTGTCTGCACAATAGCCACGGGCACACCAGTCTGCCACGTGGTTGGGAGAAATTTTGCCAAATGTGTGTTCTTCACATATCGAACACAACTGCCTGTGTTGCAGTGAATGAAATGGTGCAACTTCTGTTTGAGTGTAACGGTGAAAAGCAGGGCAGAATCCATATCCTTCCTTCCCCGGGCTTCCTTCTAATATAGAAATGTAAACAATAGTGCATTTCAGTTATTTTAACGTCGTTTTGTTTTTTGTTCTCTTCTACCAAATTTATTTTGCTAAACATTGACATTCAGTTCGATATTTGGACTTTTTTTATATTTATTCCATTCAACAAAAGTTGATTTTGATTAGTCCTGCGTGATTTACTTATCAAGAGAAAGATTCCGAACTTGATCCGAAAAAAATCGAACCCGATTGAGTTCGATTGTGTTCGATTATGTTCGATTGGTTCGAATGGTTCGAAAATCGAACTCACAGCAAAAGAGATGTTCGATTTTGTTCGATTACCGAACCCAATCGAACGATTGGTGTTCGATATAAATATTTGCATGCGTAAGCAGGCATTTTTCCGGCTAGGCATGTGGTTTTAAAAAGAAAAATATGACGTGGTAAAGGAAATTCATGTCACGTTCACTCCGTGACTAACGCAAACACGACTTGTGTGTTTCTCAAGTGACTGCTTTTCTAAATATTTTACTGTGTGGTTCCGTGCCTTTAAGCCAAAGCACTGAAAGAGGTCAGGAGGTCAAACATTACCCGCACGATTAAAAACTGCTTGCAGTTCTTGTTAGGCATAAGGCACGTCTGAAATAGTTCAAAAATTTGTTGTTGTTTTTTTAAGTTTTCGTCAGTGTTAAGCATTACACGTATTTGATTAAATCAGTGTGTGCACTTTTAACTCAAAGAAACTGTAATGCTTTTCTGACATTTAACGATTTCTGCAACCAATTCAAAATAAAAACTAACTTCTTGAAATAATATAACTTATGCCACGCATTCTCTCAAAAATGGAGAGAACGCTTTCACGGATCACACACACAAAAGAAACCTTGACCACCCTCTGTAGTGGGCGTGTATTTGTATGCCCGGTAATTAATTTCTTTTAAAGATTGTTTTCTTTTCATTTGGGCATCAAAGAAAAGAAGCACTTTTCAAACCACTTTTAGCGAAAATAAAAAGGCCATTTCACAATTCACGAAAAAAAAACGCCTTTCACGGATCACACACAAGAAAAGAAAACCTTGACCACTCTTTGTAGTGGGTGTGTGTCTGTATGCTCGGGAATAAATTTCCTGTAAAGGATGTTTTCATTTTATTTTGGCATCAACGATAGGTATGTTATTTAAATTATTTCCCCATCTTATGATGCTAACTCGGAAAAACCTTTCGTTTCTTTTTGCGTTTTTTTTTCTAAATGAGTTTATGATATTTTTATGGTTAAATCGATCTGTAGAACTCATTTTTGCAATTATTTCACTTCAGTCCGACATTATATTGAAACAAAGAGATTGACACAAAGCTTTTTTCAAAATTTTGTCCAATATGCAAACTAGTGGTCTTTGTTCACCTGTCAGCTGTTCAGTTTCGTGTTTAGGTTTTTTATTAATAAATAATTTGTTTAAATTCCTACTGGGAGATGTGGGGAACTTCAAAAATATTCATAATAACTTGAATGACATTTAAATAAAGCATACATAAAAAAACCCTTTATTTTTAGTACCTGATCTTGATATGAGTCTGATACAAAAAATAAATAATGACGATTCCAGGTGGCTTATTTTCCAGGTTTTTCTTTTTTGAGGGGGGGGGGGGGGGGAGAGGGTAGAGGTGAGGGTGCATCTTTTGCAATGTTTGATACCTTCTTTACATGAAATTTTGGCGACACTTAAATTTAGCGAATTTAGCGATTTTTCAAAAAATCGCTAATTAAAATGTCGCAGATTAAAAATGTACAGATTTTTCATAAAATTTTGGAAAATTAAGTGACTTATGTTCCAAAAGTTACAAAAAATCGCTTAGTTCAAGTGTCGGTGAATACGGATTTTAAAAAAGTTTATTTAATAAGGTATTTTTCTTTGAAGAGGGGAAGGTTTTGGGCGGGGAGAGAAGGGGTGGATGAAAGATAATCAAATGGGTTTTTTTCTTCTTTTATTTTTGACAAATCGTTGCATTTTAAAATTGTAGATTATATCAGCTTTTGGGCCGTATGCCATCAGGATCAAGGCTGACTGCTCCCCCAGGATCACTGACTGTGTAACGCGCGCACATTCAGGTGTTTGAATTTTCAATCAGGAGTAGAACAAAAATGGTCTTCCGAATTTCCTGACGTTAATTACCTCAACACTTATTGTGTATTAGAGCCAAGATTGCAAAAATGGCCGCCATTATTGATTGAAGGAAATTGCCCGTGACGGTCACAGGTTTTGGTTTCAATACAATCCTCTATAAAAAAATCTTTTCAACCAGCTTGGCAGCTTTAACAATGAACAATTTAAAAACAATCACTAACCTATATGCAGACTTGGGGAGTTCTTTTCAGGGTTTTATTGCAGCATCGTCGATTGAATAATCTTCTCTTCGGCTCAGTGGTCCATCTCCAAGTTTAAATCATGAATTTTACTAGTGGGTGCGCCAACACGTCATACTACACACATGTTCAAGACCTTTTTGTCGTGAGAAATTACAGCCCAACTCTATTGATCGTTTTCTGCAGTATTAACATCCTGGCGGCCATTTGCTCGTGTTCTGGAAACGCTCTGGTGTTTATAACCGTTTTGAGCTTCTCTGAGCTTCACATATCCTCTAACATTGCCTTAGCCAGTTTGTCGGCAGCAAATTTTTTCGAGGGTTTGTCCATACATTGCTTTTGGGTTGTTGGAAGCGTCAATGTCCTACAGGGCGGCTGCGCTCTGCCAAGTGTGGCTCACTCTATTGCCGCCTTTTGCACTAACGCTTTCGTGTACAGCGCAGTGTTGAATCTTACTCTCACGACGTTTGAGCGTTATATAGGTGTGATCCATTTGCTGCGTTACCACGACATTTTGCCTCAGGGACGCATCATAAAGCTCATTATCACAATTTGGCTCGTCAGTCTGTTCGCCAGCGTTCCATTTCTGGCCATGGTTGACGATTTGGTTGTTGAAAAATGGTCTCAGAATTTCTTGTCAGTGACATTGTTTGTGGCTCTTACTGCCATATTTTATTTCAATTTTAAAATTCATTGCGCTTCCAGAAGACAACGTCGCCAAGTTCAGGCACAACAGCAAGCGGTGCTGCAAGTCACAGCCGCAAATCAACAACGACATCGATTTAGAGGTGCAAAAACAATGTTTTTTATTTTCGTCACTCTTGTAATTTGTTTTGTCCCAGCTTTAGTGGCAAGAATTTTAGAACCTTCTTCAAACGGTACAAGACTCAAGGCTGCCTTAATTAGACCATGGACCGCGGTATTTTTCGGACTCTATTGTACTGTAAGTCCATTTGTTTACTTTTTTAGATGCGCAGAACTTCGTAAATACACCAAGAAGCTTTTCCGCCGAGCGAAAGATGTAATTCTTACTTGTGAATGCTTTTATTAAATATTCTGATAAAAGACAAAACCGAGCCTGTTTTAAATGCCAAATATCAAATCGTTTTTATTCAAATGCAATAAAAAATACTTTTGTACCACGATTACGATAAAAATGACGAAATAATTAAAATATAATTATGTTAACACTGATAGTCTGCTCTTAGCCTGTATAATTCTTAAAAACAGTATTAAAGCTAAGTTGTAAGTTGTAAAGCAGGAACCGCGGAGCATTTTCTTATTGGGGGGGGGGGGGGGGGTGACGTGTTACTTGAAGTTGGGGGCTTTAGAGAGTCTTCTCTAAGAAAGTCTTTTTTTTTTCGAAGATATTGGGGAGAACAGGCCCCCTTGCTCCGCGGTCCCTGCTAAGTAACAGTTTACAGTAAACTAAATACAGTTTAACCTCCATAATACGGACGCCGAGGACATAGCAAAGTGTCTGTATCAGAGACGTGTCCGTATTAAATGAGGCCTATACTCGTCTTTTAACTGAATGTAAATTGATTGATATACAGCATTTATTACAAGTCACACTGTCTATCAGGAGAGTACTTTATTGTACAGTTCAGCTACATGTATTGTATAGAATACGAATCAAGCGAAATGTTCTACAACGGATGAATAAAGCGTTACGTTGTTGTTTTTGTAAACAAAACAGAAAATACAAAATATCATCGCCTGATCACCGGATTGTCTGTAATAAAGGGGTTAAGTTTATGTAAATTTGCTCCTTGGGGCCGAGCTAGTTTCCGTTGTCCGTATTAGATAGGGTCCGTATCATGGAGGTTTTTTCTGAAGAAAATATATGGGAATTTTGTCGGGACATCCGAGATTGTCCGTAATAGAGAGGTGGCCGTATTAGAGAGGTGTCCGTACGGAGAGGTTCAACTGTAAAAAATCTACCCTCCATATTATTGTGCGTAAGAAAATTCCTTGTGATTTCCGGCTGATATTGAAACTATAAACGGTTTTTTCTGTTGCAACCAAGATGTAATTTCAACCGGTAATTTTATTCGCTCCTCGTTGTCACCCATCTGTATTGTTTTCAGGGCTAGGGTCAGTGTTCTTTCGTGTTGGCTCGAGAAACCTTTAAAAGCCTAAAAAGGAGCAATTTTGTGCCCAAGAATTCAGCACGGATAGAGAATTTCACGTATTGGACGCATAATTGTTAAATAAGCTTTAGAAGAAAAGATTGAAGAATTCGAATTCTAGCAGGATACATTTTGCGCCTTTTAAAGGTAGTAACCCTCAATGAAACTTGAAATTAGAACATCGATCAGAGACCGATGTCACAAAAAATATTTTCACTGATCACTGAATCAAGTTTATTTATGTTCATCTCGAGTAAAAAACCTGGACGAAAAAAACACAGAAGTTGACTTAAGGCATTGCTTCAAAGCACGATTAATTTGCACTTTCCCTGTAAAGTTTTAGCGAAATCGGCTATCAAACGTTTATGCTATGAAGTTTTTTTTTTTTCATACAGACACCGCTATCAATATTTATATATTCCACGTTTATCGAGAAAGAGGAAGTAAAATTTTTAAACGAAGGAAAATGACGAAATTAGCACAAGGAACCGCAGTCTGCAGCGTTAAGAACAACAATTTTTATTTCAACATTGATATAATTATAGGCTGTCACTGTTATGATAAGGAAAACCCATTGTCATTAATAATTGGAATAAACACTTAGTTAAAAGATGAAGTACGTATTCGCTCATGTCTCGTACTCGTGCACGGCTGATAAATCGCTTAAGCAGTTTTCGCAATGCTTGCACGACTAGGGCTTTACTCTTGCATGTGTTCGTTCATGTTGCTTGCAATTTGATGGGGAGCTAAAGCATTTATTACAATGCTTGCAGCTATACGGCTTCTCTCCTGTATGTATCCGTTCATGTATTTGCCAGCCAGTGAAATAGGTGAAACACTTATTGCAATACTTGCACGTATAAGGCTTCACTCCTGTATGTGTTCGTTCATGTTTCTTGCAATTTGAAAAGTTGTTAAATGACTTATTACAATGCTTGCATGTATACGGTTTCTCTCCAGTATGAATTATTTCATGCGCCTTACAGGCTGATAGATCAGTAAAGCCCTTATAGCAATGCTTGCATGTAAACCGTTTCTCTTTTGTATGTGTTCTCTCATGATTCTTGCAGCCTGATAATCTACTAAAGTACTTGTTACAATACTGGCATTTATACGGCTTCTCTCCTGTATGTGTTCGTGCATGCAATTTGCAGTCTGATAATCTACTAAAGCACTTGTTACAATACTTGCATCTATACGGCTTCTCTCCTGTATGTATCCGTTCATGTCTTGAACAGGCTGATAAACTGCCAAAGCACTTGTTGCAATGCTTGCATGTATACGGCTTTACTCCTGTATGAGTTCGTTCATGTATCTTGCAATTTGATAACTGGTTAAAGCACTTATCACAATGCTTGCATGTAAATGGCTTCTCTCCTGTATGTAATCTTTCATGCATCTTACAACCTGATGATCGGCTGAAGTACTTGTTACAGTGCGGGCATGCATACGACTTCGTTTCACTGGGTGTTTTCTCATGGTTCTTGTCAGCTTCTAACTTTTCTGCCAGTTCAAGTCGAGTAACATTTTCGTCATCGCTAACAGGCGCGTCGCAGTTGTCACCTTCCTGTGACATCTTGTTGTTAGCTCAGTGAACTTTGCTTCCAAGAAAGATGGTTCTGCAAATTCCTGATGAAATGATTGGAGAAAATAGGATCAGAGCCTTCTACTTACTTTAACGCCTAACAGTTTACGTCAAAGCTATGGGCTGTAATGTTTGTTTCAGATTCGGCCCCTTCTAAGTCAAAAAGTGCCAAGTGAAACCTGTATCCATTAAAAGCATACACCAAGAGTAAAGGATCCTGGTACACAGTCACTTTTTGCAAAACTGTTCTTGTTACTGTGTTCTAAAAAAAATAACTGCGCCCACTGGAAAACACGAACGGCACAGAAGACATACATGAAAATCCTCCGTTCGAAAAGTGAGAAGCCAAAAAACCCCTTTTATACCAATAACCTTGTAAATATAAAAAATATAAAAAAAAAAAACAAGTCATACAGAGATGAGATGAGAGAGAAAACGCTACTGAAGAATTGATTCTCCACTGCGCCCCACACACAGGGTTTTTCATATTAAGGAACCGTTCATTTTTTGTGGGGGAGGAGGTGGGGGAGCGGGTGGGATTGAAAGGAAGTGGGGTCATGAAAAAATATGGCTTCAAAGGGGGGGCAGCCAAGAAATAAGGTCTCTTAGGGGGGTCACTGAATATAATTATACTTTTAAGTGCTATAATGAGGGCTTCTGTAATAGTTAAAAATCTTGCCATAATGCTCAATTGAAAATAACATTCCTGAGGTTCTGAAAACTCACATTTTCCGGGGGGCGGGGGGGGGGGGACATGAGAGCCCCAGACCCCCTACTTTGTTACGTACCCCTACTTTGTTATTAACTCGACCTAATAGCGATCGAGACAATTGCTTGAGTTGAAGGTTACTGTAAACATAAAACTTGCAAGTGTAATCCATTTCTCCAAATTGATTTCCCCAGGGATCAGTCATGAAGCAACAACCCCATTAGTTTTTACTCTCAAAACTCGAAACTTGTTTTACTTGATTTGAGACTAATTCTACAAACCAGCTTAACATTTCAGATGCTGAAATAAATTTCACGTTTACTATGTAATTATGCATTTTTCATATAGTCGTCATATGTTTATGCCATTTTGTACATGCATTTAGACAATAATTGTTTTCCCTATATACCGCTAGTCCCTTAATTTAGTAACGAAAGCCCTATGTGCACAGTGTTCTCACCAGGCCGCGGCCTTGCAGGATTCCCGCACAAAAAATTGAGATGGTGCACTATAAGCCAAGAAGATGCAAGAAGATTTTTTGAATGATAGTTGAATTGTTTTAATGTCAGTCGAACACCCCAGCTTTTTTCTAATTCAAATGAATAAAAACACTTTAGAACAAGATTAAAAGCCTTTAAATTTATTGTCTTTACCTTCGTTGGTCACAAGTTTGAAGCGAAGTTTGGCACAAGCATTGTTATCAAATCGTAAACATCATGGCCGCCATATTGGATCAGTTTGGTACTTTATGTAACAGACCATTTGGAGTGCGGGCTCAGGTTATTCGCACTGCGTGATTTTTGTTGACATGGCAGAGCATGACAACATGGAAACATAATTTTTACAAGGCTTCATTTTCTAATCTTCATAAACTTGCTGCTGTGGCATTAACATTGCCCATTCATAAAGCAGACTATGAGAGGGGTTTTAGCCTTCAAAATAACCTTACAAAATTGTCAGAGGTCAGAGAAATAGACTTGTAGGAGAGAGGTTAGACACACTGATGGTAATTTCAGCTGAAGGACCACCATTGCAAGAATAAAAGGATTTTTCCACATGAACCGTGAGTAACTTTTCCACCCCTAATGTTCTTAAAGGGCCCCTATTTTTCACCAGAGGGAGCCCTGGGACTCCTCAAGACAATATCCTGGCAAGAACACTGTGTGCATGTATCACAGTTCAATTCAGTTAAACATTTTCAACTGAAGCTTTTGTTTTCAACATCCAAAACAACAGCTACACTTGTAAATTACTCTTGTAAATTATTTATTAAATTGAACCCTTGTCTCACTGCTCTACCATTACTGAGAGCTATGCGCAAACGGGCTAACCTGAGCGTTATTCAGGCTCACTGAAGTGCTATTAAGGCTATTGAAGCTAACTGGAGTGCTATTTATGCTTACTGGAGTGCTATTTACATGTATGATAACCGGAGTGCCTAACCAGAGTGAAAGGTGCGCTCCGGTTAGCCTGTACTGTTATCTTTCAATAATGATAATGAGGTTTTTTCTTGTGTCGGTGATTTTGTCTTGTTTCGCTCGTTTCGGCCTTTTCGGTTGTTTAGGCGGTTTCGTATTGGTCGTTTCGGTGGTTTTGCTTGTTTCGGTCGTTTCGTTTCGATGGTTTCGTTTCGTTGTTTTGGGATTTAGTACATGCCGGTTTGATTTAGCCGAAATTTCCATGACTGACCTGCGGTTATCAAGCCTAAGATACATATCGGTGACCTCCTCGCATTTTAAAGTATTAAAATGCAAGATATGAAAGGGATTGTACTTGTAATGGACTCTCTTACCTTTATAAAACAGCGACAATGTCTTCGACAACAAATCACATGTACGCCGCCATTAAAGTGTTTACACAAGAGCCCAGTCTCCGCAGTCCAGTAACCACAGTAACGCTGGCCTTACGCTGGCCAGGAATGGAGAAACATCGGAACGTCGGAGCACGGGAACACCGGAACACCCCAAGAAAAAACAGTTTCCTTTATCAAGGATTTTTCGGGATTTTCAGTATTTCTTTCAGTTTTCAGAAATAGCTTCGGAATTATGGGGTTAGGCAGAGGTACGGGTTATACCCAGGTTTTTGATACTATAGGGCCAACCCTTGCATTTTTTGACAATCGTCCCGTATAAGAGACTTTGGCAAGGTTGGATATTTACGGGAGTGCTTGTTACACACGATATATAGAGCTGGAACGTGGGGAAAAGGAGAAAACCTAGGTTTTTGAATAAATACAACATAAAAACTTCCTTTTCTCCAAGTAACACGATTTCCTATCGCTTAGGGGAAACTGCAAAATATTTGTTTTCGCACCGATTGAGAGGTAGTGTATAGGGTTGGATACATTCCGCTATTCTGGCTGGCAGCAGTGCTTGTGGAAATTCTCTATCCTTCTGGTATTGCGATCAATAAAATATCAACTTGGTTTGCCTTTTATATCCTATGATTAAACACTACTTCCGGGCGGAGAAGCAAAACCTCTAGTTCCTTCATGCTACAGAAACAGAAATAAGCTCCGGCAGTGTGAGCCGGTGATAAGATAACATAACGCTAGGCAAGTCAAGAAAGACTTTAAGTGTTCAAAAGAAGCCACCAGTGCAGTTTGGTTCGAGTGCATCTCTACATTATCTTAATACCTTAAGCCCGTTGCAAGGCAATTCCTTGTGAGCAGTCAGCTCGAGTCAACACGGGCAGAGAGATTATTCGGCCCCCAGAAAGTGGTGGTTATTTCAGCAGCTATGCACTTCATTTTATTTTATTCTCCTTTGTATTGTGAATTTGATTTCATTTAGAGTGGAAATAACGTCGTTGTTGTTGTTGCTGTTGTTGTTGTTGTTGTCAGAGCATGAAGAATACCGTAAAATTCCGGTTATAAGCTCCCCAGCTTATAAGCCCCCCCGGTTATAGACCTATCAACCTGAAAAAAAAAACATCCGATTATAAGCCCCCCCCCCCCCCCGGATATAAGCCCGCCTCTACCAAATGAAAGTACTGAACAGGGCTAAATGTTGCTTTTTTGTGCTTTTGTAGCTTAAAAACGCATTTCCATCAACACTCCCGAGGCTCGTTTCGAAACGGTTTTTTTTTTACTCCGCTTATAAGCCCTCTCGGATATAAGCCCCTCCGCTAATAAGCCCACCCCAAAACCCTTACGAAGTTGTATAAGCCCAGGGCTTATAACCGGAATTCTACGGCCTACACTGTAACAGGAAGACGAACCAGCGGCTCTGAGATTCAAGTGTATAAGCCGCGCCGCATTCGATCCCAACTGAGAAAAGAAACAACAAATGTTTTCCAGCAGGGCAACACATATGACGTTGTTTTCTCTGCTTTTAGTTTTAATCAGTTTAGTTTCGTTTACTGGAAAAGAAAGTGTCAAAGGAAATTTGGGTGTTTCGTTTAATCTGTGCGGTAATTTTCAAAAATAAAAATTCAAAGTTGAATACGATTTCTAATTGATACGTGCAAAACCCAGCGTCACATATTTGTGTTACTTTTTAACGCTTGTAAAATTGCCGATCAACGATTTTGAGTTAATAGTAACATTCGGCTTCTCTCTTGAAAGTGTTTAAATTTTAAGAAAAAAAGAAAAATTTAACAAATGATTCAATTTAACATAAACAATAAACAAGTGTTTGTTTGCTGAAGTGATAGAATTTTTATTAATATCAAAACTACTACATTCCGCAAAAACAGGAGCCTTTGGTCCTCTTTTCTTTGCGATCCCATAATTGGAAATATTCAAAATGGGTAGATCGTGTAAGGTGGACAGATGATATCAAAAAGACTGACTCATAGCATTGTTATGAAAATGCACCATATTTACCCGAGTATTTCTCCAGGTGTTTTATCTTTGTCGGTTTGTCTGATTTTGTTGTAAAGGTTACTCCCCGCATTGCGATCTATGTAAAGCAGAGCGCGCCGTGTGTAGCTATAGAAAAAGATAACCTAATATCAGGAACTACTTTATCGATGTAACATTTGAGAAAAAGCGTCTGTGTGAAAATAATAATTAGAAACTTGTCCTCTAAATAGGCAGTATATATACATTGTGTAAATTCTACCCATTCTTTGTAACAAGCAAAGAACCACTTCAGATTCGAGACGCGATTGTGTACGTTCGCCGACAAACTCTCATTTACACTTTGAAAACCTCAGATTCGGTGCGTTTAGAATAGTGAAATTTTAATTTACCTTTACTTTAAATTGAACAAATCGTTTTTAGTTTGTTTCGGGTCCGTTATTCGCCAAATTTATTGTACAACTTTTAATGTAAATTGTTGGTGACTTTTAAGCCATGTTTTGTATCAGTAAATCTTTAAAACAAGATGTGAGAACACTGAAACCGTCATCGTCGCCGTTCGCGACGAAAAATAGCAAAAATCTGACTAAACTTAAATTATTTTTTTTAGTTATAATTCATTAAACTCGCATTCTGTCCAGGTTCGAGAATTTTTATCTTACTTAATAAATTACCTTTTTAATTTGCCGTTGCCGTCGCCGTTGCCATCGTGGTGCTTAAACTCTCTTTTATTTCTATGGCAACGGCGCGTAAACTCGGCCAAACACCGCTAGTCTGCCTGCAAATTAAAATGTGCGAGAAAAGTATTTCGTCGATGACTGCTTGTTCCGAGCTTGTTCTGAAAGTAACGCCTTATATTTGCCAAACGTCCCTTTCGGATGGTTTTATTTTCGGCGAGAACTAACTATACGAAGAGGAGGGGGAAGGGAAGAGTGGAAGACAAATTCGAATGAAAAAAGAAATATACAACCGTGAAACAAACATTACAGTGTGTATATGTAACAAGGAGCGTTGTATTTATCTTTAAATTGATCTTAAGCCACGAGAAGGCTAATAACAACAACGCTCATAAATTTAGCTGCACAACTCAAATCTCCATCAATGTGAACGCTTTATTGCTTTTCCGCCTTCTTCAACAGTAAAATGATTTGTTTTTTTACGTTCTACAAAATGTAATGAACATTTTATTGTACTATGTTAGGACCAAAAGGAGAGTGCCACTCTCCTTTTAAGTGTTTCATTGGGGTATCCAAGCAACGAGAAAAAAACGAAAGCGCGAAGCCGTAGCCGAGTTCTTTCATTGTTTCGAGTTTTGATATCTCGATGAACAACACCGGGGGGGGGGGGGGGTACCTTTACCC
The DNA here is from genome assembly GCF_052425735.1 of Oculina patagonica. Classification (NCBI taxonomy): domain Eukaryota; kingdom Metazoa; phylum Cnidaria; class Anthozoa; order Scleractinia; family Oculinidae; genus Oculina; species Oculina patagonica. The sequence goes on from NC_135762.1 coordinate 11,614,048, forward strand.
TTTTATATACCATCTTGACAGAAATTTACTGAAAAAAGGAACCACTTTCATAACCTGAAAGACACGACGTAGACTTGTCATTTTCATGTAGCGCTTATTAATAAATTAAAATAATACAGCCATAAATTGCATCTTTTCGAAATATTTTAATTAAAAGCCCTTCTAATAAACTAAATGACAGATTTCCATACCCTTCCGTATACCTAAACTTGTGAAATCCCTACCCGTTTATATACCTGAAGCCTGAAAAGGTGCCCCTTTGGGACATTATCGGTAGTATCCCCCCCCCGGGGGATGAAACACGAGCTCGAGTTTCTTAAGTGATAAACGAAAACGTCCAGTTTGAATTGTTTGTGATGTAACATTCTTTAGAGCGATTATTACAATATCAGTGATGTTTTTAACGCGTCATTAGTTTACATATATGTCGTGATTTAGTTTATAGTTGCCAAATTGGACAAGAGAATAAAGGTGGAAAGAAAACTGTGAATGAGATTTAACATAACGTTCAATGACCTCATCAACAAACGATATTGAAGGGATTATTTGTCCTTTTATGAAGTAACGGGTGACTTCTCTCATGAGTTCCCAAAAGTGATGCGTGAATCTGTTACAAGAAGGGGCGCAGGCTAACGTGTGTGGTTAAGGTAAAGTCTGTATACGAGCCTAGTAACCCATCAGGCCTGAGCTTATCCCGGTTTTCGTAGCATTAAGTGACTAGGGGTATTTCCACTACCCTTTGGATGGGATGCTAGTCCATCGCAGTGTTACCCCCAGCAGTAAATTCGCCGGTCAACACCCATTTGTACACCTGGATGGAGAGAGACACTGTGAAAGGACCAGGGCTCGAACCCGGACCGCTCGATCCGCTGTCCAGCGCGCTAACCGCTAGACCACCGTGCCTCCAGCGTGCGTGTAGCCGTGTTGTATTTGCTCCCGCTGAGAAGGGAAATACAAGGAATCGAAGTACGGGATACGGCTGAACGTATCGGGTTATACCTAAAAATTTTACGTTTCAAAAATCTTTGGGTTATTATTTGCGATACCGAGTCTGACGTCTCAGAATTTTTTGGTACGGCGGCGGGGGCGGGGGGGGGGGGGGGGGGGAGGCACTTTGTTTTAAACATCGTTTAGAAACGCCGTTTAAAAGAATTCGTTTTTAATTCATAGTGTTTTCAAGTTTAATGGGAGGTGTAAAACAAATCAGCGACCTATCACTGAGCTAGGAGCCAGCAGTCTCGGGGTTCGCGATTGAATGTGCAAGGAAAAGGGTCTGTTGGGTGAAGGGGCAATGGGAGGGTATAGGGTAAGACAATACGGCTTTCCACAAGTTGCTCGAGATTTTCCAAAAAGTTGCCCGTAATTTCTCAAAAAGTTGCTCAAAAGTTGCTCCAAAAATCCAAAAAAGTTGCTTCTGACAATAAAAGTTGCTCGAAAGTTGCTCCAAAAAATCCAAAACGCTGCTTCTAATCAAGGAACTATGCCAATTTCCCTATCTTACCCTAAAAAGAAGTATCTAAATAACATATTTAGGGGGAAATTTGTTAAATAACAAGGATTTCTTTAAGGTGATTCCACTGAAATAGAAGGAGTATTAACAATTTTCTGAAACTTGGTCCAGGTTACAATTATGTTATGAGCATTAGAAAAATGAAATAAAAAATGGGGGTCACCGCGCTAGTTTTTGTGTAAAATGGATGGACATTATAGCAAATATACGACCCGCGAGATATATATTAGGAACCCTAGTAATCCAAATGGGGATCGCTATTATTTCCAGAAAAAAACATTTTGCATTAAAGAATTAGTCTAGTTCAACAAAATAGACTTTGATCTTATATTAAAAACTATTCTTATTGTACAGGAATTAAGATAAGGAAAGAAATTTAAGATTTTGCTTCGTGCGCACGTTAACGGCACTACCTAAAAACGTGTTTTTTACGGCATTAAAATTAAAATATCTCAATGTAGAATTTTAAACTTTTTTTAAAATCGCGATATATTGTAGACAACCGTATGACATTTAAATTAATGCATTAAAAAATGGGAGTCACCGTGCTCGTTTAAGAGAAAATGAACATTTATTTCCTTACCGAGCTTAGCCTGAAGGGAATCTCGTAGTGTTCTGTGTGCGCGCGCGCTCGTGCGCGCGCTAAATGACGCGAAAACTTATGCGCAGAAAGGATGCGCAATGCAATACAGTGGAATCACCTTAACTGAGAAAAATCGTGAAGATATCGATGACGTCATGTTTGCTGACGAGTTTTGTAATGTTTTAATGCAGAATGAGCCGTAAGTTGAAACGTCTTCAGATGTTCCTCGAAAGTCTTCGGCAAACTTCGTAAATCTTCGGAGACGTTCGTATTGCCTTTGAACAACACTCGGATAATCTTCGGAGATCTTCGGTCTGGAAATTGCTCAAAATGCAACAAGTTGCTCGAGAGGAAAAAAGTTGCTCGAAGGGGAAAAAGTTGCTCGAATCATGAAAAGTTTCCAAAAAGTTGCCGAGCAACTTGTGGAAAGCCCTAACAATACTTGCGCCTCAATAAAAATAAATGTTGAAGTGTTAAAGTTTGCAATAAATACTTTAAAATTCTAACTTTATTTAACACAATTTTTACAGAGCGAATAAACATATGTATGTACATTTGGGAAAATTAAGTAATCAAGACTAATCGCGTCCGTGAAGTCGCGATGGTGAAATACGGAAAACACGGCATGCAGGTTAATGTACCAGTGATTAAGTTCCCAGTTAAACACTCCTTTTCATCTAATAAAGTCAGGCATCTCCACGGAACCACTAAACATCCCAAAACAGCCTTGAAAAACCTTAAACCATTTAGGCGTGTTCCAGCATTCCATTTCCGGTGGTCCAGCGTTCCAGCGGTACCAAAGCTCCCAGACTGGGCGGAGACTGGGCTCCAGTGTAATCACTGTCATGGCGGCCTACATGTGATTTGTTGTCGAAGACGTTATCGCTGTTTTATAAAGGTAAGAGAGTCTATAAGAATGCTCTTTGTATACATAGATAAACTTTAAAACACAGGGGGGCGATTTACGACAAACTTAATCAGAATACAGCACTTGGAATTACCGCAGGTGATCGTTGATCGGCCAAATAAATTTACGCGCGCTTTGGCTAAGAGTAAGCTTATGTCATCAAAAGAACTTAGTCAATCTAAACTGTGTTAAATCGACTGAGAAACGCTAAGCAGTTTCTGAACTAGTGCGAAACCTCGAATTTTTGGAAAACTCTTCATCTCTTTCTTACACCAGCATGTGCTGAAAATTTCCCGCCGACAGACAAAGTGAAGATGTGTCAGGTATTAAACTTTCAAGCCACAATTTCATGCATTGTTACGCAAGAGAAATACCCTTGACACCAAGAAAAAAATCTGGTGGCATCCTTACAAAAGATTTCAGTTAATAATCGTTGACTTCTAACCGGCTGCTAAGGCTACGTTTACACGGACACGGTTTCATTTGTAACCGCATCGAAAGCGATGCGGTTACGCCTTTCGTTTACACCGCACCGATCGAGACCACTACTGTAACCAGGTTGTTTTGAAAACGCTGTCAAAAGTGGAACGTTTTCAAAACGATACGGTTTCGTTGTCGTGTAAACGGTCAAAAACGGCGAAACCGCATCGATTTGAAAACGGCCATGTATTTTGGCACGAACTGGCTGGCTTGCGAAGGGTAAACATGGTGAAACAAGCATAGAGAGCAGCGCTTGCTTATACAATCACATTCGAAAACAGTCGGAAAATCATTAAATAGGCTCCGTGTAAACACTTCGAAACCGTGTCGTTTTCGATGCGGTTTCGAGGTCATGAAACCGTGTCGATTGATAACCGTGTCCATGTAAACGTAGCCTAAGATTGAACTCAGCATATCCAATGAAACAAAATCGAACCCAATCGAACAACGATCGTTTGATTGCGTTTGGTATAGTCAAACAGAATCAAACATCTTCTTACAAATCAATTTGCCTTCTCAATCTGTTAGCAAAATTGTTACAATATTTTACAGGTTTTTATTACCTTGGACACTATAATAATTTATGTACTGGTACTTTAGTACTGCTGTGCTAATCCACCATACCGAAAAAGAAGGTGACTGGTACATGTACATTTAACAAATAAAAAAGCCTTGGCCGTGCTTTGTTCTGTTATAAAGCACGCAAGGAAGTGACAAGAGCACTCTACTTCTTGAGTGCTATCGTCACTTCCTTGAGTGCTTTATTTATGGGTTAGAGACTGTTGTGAGTGTTTTGTTGACAAATACACGCACGCGCTGGCCGCACAATGAACGAGAAATTTTCAATACTGCACGAGGCGTAGCCGAGTGCAGTATTGAAAATTTTGAGTTCATTGTGAGGCCAGCAAGTGCGTGTATTTGTCAACAAAACACGAACGAACAGACTCTAACCCTTTTAATATACAATCTGAGTACACTGCATCGAACTGCAAGCGATCATCGACTTAACGAACTTCAAACAACAAACTTAATGTTTAAAAATAAGAAGTGTAGTAGTACATAATTACATGGGATTACATCAATAATATAAAAATCACAAATTAGCCGTACAGAAATAAAACTTAAAATGGTTCATAAAATCGTTCATCAGCTGTGGTCGTTCACAAATACAGTCAGCGAGAAACATGTTCAATGCAAGTCGATGGCTTTCACAATCAAGCAACTACAAGCAAGTCAATCGCACACAAAAATGTATTTATTGAGCTGCAGTTTACCTTTGAACATGAAAGCGCTTCAAGTTGTTATCCTCTTCGATTTTGTTTGGTATTGGATCGTTGATAATTTGAGGAATATACTTTTCTTCCACTTCTACAAGCTTTGAAGCTGAAGACACCTTCAATAATGCACGATTTTCGTGCATTATTGTCAATACTGCACTGTCTGAGTTTGCTGACGACAGGTAAAGCAAAATCACGTGATCTATTTTAACCAATTGCGCGCGTGGATTTTGGACAGTGAACGAAGATTGTATATTAAAACAGAACAAAGCACGGCCAAGGCTTTTTTATTTGTTTTATAATAAAGTTTTACTAAAAACTTTAGAGAAATTGAATTTAAACAAGATTAAATTCCAGGATGCGCGCGCGGAATGGCGTGACGGATCGTATGCGACATACGATTACAGTTTCTGTAATGAGACTTCTCAAACTCATTAATACTTCATGAATTGACAAGCCAATCAGGATATGCCAATTTGGTCAGGTGTGTGTGGTTTGAAAACCTGATGAAGCACTGGACAGAGGCCTTTCCACGATAGTTTTATGAAATATCAAACTCAAAAGTTTGATAAAACATCAAACCCTTGTGATGTGGGGTTATCCTAATTTAAATATTAATGACACAAACACCGACTGAATAGACAAGCTTCTGTTTCACAGGTTAAGTAGAATCACTCTAAAATTTACGTTAACAGTGCTAGTGCAATTCAGAAACATTCCTGAACATCTCGTAGCGATCGACCACCGTTCTTAATCCCAACCGGGTTTTGGTGAACGAATTTTGTGAGCCAATATTTTAAAGACAGACCATCCAGGTCCTCCAACTTCTCTTCAAGACTTTGCACGCGGTGAACATCATAATCCTTGACCACACTTCCCGGGTCAAGTAAAGAAGCTTAAAGGGATTTTTGCTCGCATGCTCTTTGGCAAGTTCAATTCTCCAAACCTCAATGGCTCACTTGTCCACTATGCTTTGACTGTGCAAGCAAGGTATTTTCTTGCACATTTTCGGGTGGCCGAAACCAGCGATATTCATCCTCAGCTAACCCGCCCACATTTTAAAACTAGCAGGATGCCACTGCATGCAAATTGTGGCGGCTTGAAGTAAACAAGCTAAGTTGTGAAAAACACGGATCTTACATAATCATCACAAACTATGCGCTAATTAAACAAAAGATAGCAACAATTCAATGTTTTTGTGAATAATATCTTTTGTTTGCAATAAGGCCCTGATTGCAAACTGTACGCTAATTAAACAAAAGAAATAAAAAAATTAAGCTTTCATGAATAATATAATTTGTTTGCAATTAGGTGCCGATTGAGAAAGCTATGTCAAAAACTCCTGCTCCTCAACACTCGAAAACAATAACAGCACTCGGCCAACGGCCTCGTGCTTTCATCAGTTTTCTCGTGTTTGGAAACCCTGATGAAACACTCGCACTCGTTTTTGAAATATTACTTTACATGACAATTTTTTAACCATTCCTGTTGCAAGTTCTCTGGGGGGAACATTTCTATACCTTATTGCCTATTTTACTAGCAAGCTAGCAATATGTAATAAAAGCTTAATAATATCTGGTCTACCGGTATCCATTGGTGCTCAATTGGCTTATAGAATTGACTTGTTAAATGGTCAGAGAGGCTTTGCATGTTTGATCATGGATGCTTTTTGTTGGTATAAATTAATTACTTTTTAGCATGTTTTACTTTTGTAGATGCATTTCTAGTTATTTCAGAAACCTAAAATAATGTTGTTGTTTTTTTCGAGAGAACATGCCCCAGACACCCCTAATCCTCCTTGTGTTAAGGATCAACAGCTGTTTGAGTCCTTGTTTCTCAAGCTTTATGCATTGTGCGTGATACTCAGACTGAAACAATTATTTCTGTCTGCAAATGGTAAGAATTCTCGGAAAATAAACCTTACCATTTGCATTCCAACCCAACATGCTAGCTTTCTTGACTAAATAGTAGGCATCCCATATTATCATAATAAGCATGTCATACACGGATCCAGAGTTTCAGAATTCCGGTCGAAATTCAAAAGAAGAGTGAGCACTCATTAAGTCAGGCTATTGTGTTTTTCGATGTTTAACAATGGTCTGACTTAATGAGTGCTCACTTTTCCTTTGAATTTGGACCGGAAGTCTGAAACTCTGGATCCGTGTATTAAAGGGGAAGTATCACAAGAATTTTGATTGTTTTTTTGGTCAAAACTGTGATGAAATAACCTCAGCCTACTTGTTTAGAAAATAATCCTACAACACCAAGCGGGAGATATCAATCGAATTATTGAAAAATAGGACAAATCATGATCGTTTATGGCGAACAGTTTTCTGACAGCAGCTCTTGAGGAAACTGTGACTCTTGAGGAACAGATAATGTCCTAGGACAAACATCAGTGTTTTAAAGCCATAGTAGGGCCCATTGTGTTTACTACTTTTCAAATATTTAAAATCGAGGCCTCTCATTTTCGGAGATTTTTTTCCAAAAACCTTTTTAATGTTGAAGTTATCCTGTTCAAAATTCTGTTAGCTTGTTCAAACTATTTGCTTCTATATGAATTTAACAATTTATGTGGGATGAAAAGCTTTAAATTCACCGGTGTCGTAGCAGATTTGGACCACTCTGGAGTTGGTCCACCCGGACCAAAGCCGCAAGCGAATTTTGCCCCCCCCCCCCCCCCCCAAACCCCCAGAAAAACTCATGTGACCAGTGCATAAGTACCGGTAATCAAAGTTTCTGCCGTACATGTAGGATTATCAACGCAAGGGGGGCCATTATCTCGAGCGGTTTGGGGGACCAAATTCGCAGGGGAACCTAAACTGCTCTGACAACAGTAATCGTTTACAATGCTACAATACACGCGGTTGGAAAGTGTCTTGCCTAAAAACACAATGTGAACCTGGCCAAGAGTCAATGCGATGAATTAGAAGTGGAAGCATGAGAGCTTGAGTGTTTCCCAAAATTCTAACCTAAAAAAAGAACGCCTGATCGCAGGTTACCAAAATTCACACCCTTTTTTTAATTATATACGGAGAAATCTGTAACCAGGGCTCCCCCACGTCTACGTATAATGTATGTGTTAGGACGCGGCAGTACCTTACATTACAGACACATCCATTTAACCTTCGTATTGAATTTATACTAAGGCATAGTTTATTTCGAATTTCCTTAGGATACAAAGAACATCTACATGTCTTGACAGCAAAATAAACTGAACTACCAACATGATGCCTCGTAATGATGTCAAGTGCAACACAACTGTAAGCGAAGAAGCCGAAGAAAGAAATGTTCTTCGACAAGAAGAGACAGGAGAGAAGACACACGAGTGCAGGCATTGTGGCAAGTTATTTAGCAAAATATCGGTTTGCAAGCAACAAGAACGAACACCCTTTGGAATGAAGCCTTGTGTATGCAAGCATTGCAATAAATGCTTTAGCTCTTCATCCGATTGCAAGAAAACTGAACGAACATGTGCAGAATCAAAGCCATATTCATGTAAGCTTTGTGGTAAGTGCTTTAGGCGGTCAGGAAGTCGCACGATACATGAACGAATACATACAGGAGAAAAGCCGTATAAATGCTTGTATTGTGACAAGTACTTTAGGCAATCATCAACTTGGAAGTTGCACGAACGAACACACACTGGACTGAAGCCGTATGCATGTAAGCAGTGCAATAAATGCTTTAGCCGGCTAGCACATTGCAAGAGACATGAACAAACACATACAGGAGAAAAGCCTTATCGATGCAAGCATTGTGACAAGAGCTTTAACCAATTATCAAATTGCAAGGTACATGAACGAACGCATACAGGAGTAAAGCCGTATACATGCAAGCATTGCAACAAGTGCTTTACCTACTCTTTAGCTTGCAAGCAACATGAACGAACACATATAGAAGTGAAGCAGTAAACATACAAGAATTGTAATAAGTGCTTTACCTACTCTTTAGCTTGCAAGCAACATGAACGAACACATATAGAAGTGAAGCAGTAAACATACAAGCATTGTAATAAGTGCTTTACCTACTCTTTAGCTTGCAAGCAACATGAACGAACACATACAGAAGTGAAGCAGTAAACATACAAGCATTGTTATAAGTTGTTTAGTCAGTCGACGAAATGCAAGACCCATGAAGTGTAACGGACCAAAATTTAAAAAGTCCCGTATCATCAGGTTGTCTTCTTTGACTGAAGAAAATCCAAGCCAAGTTAAAAGCCTCACATGTTGATTTTGTCAGGAGGAATTTAGCAGTAAGGCATGTATAGTGCGTCATTATGGCGATCACTGGATACGAGAAAATGACAAATCAAAGCCGTTGTTAGAGACTTGTTAGAGACGGTTACTGATCTTACATTATTTTGATGTATTTGGTCCTGTCTCGCTTGCATATTTAGCGACTTCTCGGTGACGTGTTTCTAAAACGCAGATTGACTTTACTGTATCATGTCGGTTACACCACGTATAGTACACTCTGCTTAATAAGTCAGTAGAAATTAAATCCGATACATTGTAGTTAAATTTCAACTGGTGGAAAGACCTTTTTAAGCTCTTTGTGTATTCGTTTGTAAATGTGTTGTTAGCTATTCTTACAAGTATTAAAAATAGATGTTTTGGGAATCGGACAATTTGGCGAGCTAGATGGTGTTAGTTTTGTAACTGGACAGTATTTTTAGGGAAACATATTGCAAATGAAGAGAAGCGATGGATGAGTTTTATTTCTTCAGGCGATATTCATTATAGTGAAAGTGGTTAGTTTTGGTTATTGTTTTTTGGATTACAGGTAAACTTAATTGTGTTTCAAATATACTTTTATATACTTAACGTGCAGTGTATTATGATGTGAAACCCTCCAGGTTTGAGTGAAAAAAGTATTAAACTTTTGACCGTGTTTGTCAACATATTTTATATTTGTTAGTTTGGTTTCATGTTGGATTATTAGTAAACTTTATAATCACACTTATTGCCTTGTAAGTGATTTGTTTGGTTAGTATATGGTCTACAAATAAATCAAATGAATATTTCAACCTTGTGTATCCTGAGTAAATAGACGTCTCTCTTTACGCAATCAATTCTGCACCAACTCGTGAGATGAATGAGATTAGACCCAAATAATACTGACGTAGCTCTGCAGCCTGCAGATGATTGGCCTGGTCAGTATACAGGTGTTTCAGTTAACGTCAATTAACATTAGCGGATCGACGCTCAAGCTAACGCAACATTTGAACACGAAGGGATTGTTTGTGTGACGAGAAATTGATTTCCCATAATCCCTTGAGTCTGGCCTGTCGATAAGTTTCCCCCCGTAACAATTATGCACATACACTGGACATTGCTGTTTAAGAAAAAATGGGTGGGGGAGTCAAACTTTCCATCCCACCTAATCAATAATCTCTTGGTCCACTCCTAAGTAGCCCTAATTAGAGGGGTTTTGTCTATCTCTGGGCGTCCACGGTGGTTTTCCGATACCTTCTAGGCAAGTCGCCTAGATTGTTTTTTCTCTCTCGTAGGAACTGGCATGCGCAATTCTCGCGTGCGCGACTTGCGAGGCAGTCAACCACGCGTGAAAAAATAAAGCCGCGCTTTTGATCATAGTACCTTACTATGTTTTGATTTATTACAGCTGCGTGACGTACTCGTTCCAACAGTGGTGCAAGACGCGTATAGTAAATGTCGCGTTAAGTATCTCTCATTCTGGAAGTAACTGCGCTGCACAAGTCCCTCTCCAGGGCTTGAATTAATGTGCCACCTATAAATCAAATTCGAATGAAGAGTTTTTTCAAACCACTTTTGTTATCTTGAGTCTTTTTATTTCCTCTTGCTACAGGACGCTAACACATCAAGTTGACGCGAGGGAAGGTGAATTTGTTTTTTCCTAAAACTTGTTTTTATACGGCTCCTCAAAACTTATGGTTTTACTTTAATTTGTACTACTATATACGAATACACTTACCAAAAGAGCCAATCTTTGACATATGAAGATTAAAATGATCTACCTTTCTTCTAAAATGCCTAAATTTGTTCGGTAATATTTCGATGCGACTTTTCCCTTTTTCTTGATTTCTAGAAATCTCAACTAAGCGCTTTTATTTGTAATATATTTTCATCTGCAGTGGCCAGAATGAAGAGACAAAGGGTCTTTACAATAAAGATCAATTGAACCTAGTAGCTTTGACTTGACCCCAACCCAAGTATTTGAGACCTTTTCGCTGCTTTATGAGACTAATAAGCGCGTTATAAACTTTCTTTCTTAAATAAAACAAAGCCTCTTGAACACAGTTAGTATAGGTGATCATTATAGTAAAAATAAGTTTTTAAATTGATTTTAAATTTTGAAAAGATAAGTCTGCCTCTTTAATTCTGAAATTTGCGCACACCCATTTTTGTGGCCGAGAACTGGGCCTACAAACGGAGCCACCATTTTAGTTATTGTTCTTGCAAAAAAAGTGTTTACCAGTCGATAGCATAGAACGTAAAAACTGCATACTTATTGCTGGCGAAACTGCCGTTCTTCTGAGGTACGAATAACAAGTTTACGATTTTTGAGGCCGAGAACTAGGCCCCATACTAGTACTGTAAAGATACTGAAAAGCTAAATAATTATATTACCAAATTAAATAGGATTAGAACTTTACAGCACGGATGCATCGAAAAGGGCGAGAACTAAAATTTCACAAGTATCTATGGAATGAAGCAACTAGGGGTCCTGACAAAAACTGTTTACTTTTTCCAAAGCACGTTCTTGTTATTATTCCAGCCAGAATCAGAAATAATCGAGGGATATCCGGTATCCCCACACAACCCCAGGACTTAGAAGCTAGCAGTGCAACCCGAAAAGTTCGTACGCCACAACATCCCTGAAAGTCCTTGAAAATTTTTGAAAAGTCAAGTTGTTAGCAACTATGGCTGTACACTACTACACTTTTGGAGTATTCCGCCAATCCCACGTTCCAAAGTTCCAGCCTTCTGTAGGTAACGGACACCAGAGACTGGGCGCTAGTGATCGTCGTGTCATGACTGTCATGGCGGCCATGTGATTTGTCGTCGAAGATAGTGTCGCTGTTTTATGAAGGTAAGAAAATCTATTAGAATGCTTTTCCATTTCTAATTAAGTTGAAGAATGCAGAATCTCTCTATGCATGACACTGGATAAGAATACAGGGCTAGAAATAGCCACAGATCAGTGAACATCAGTCGCCGGAATCCTTTGACTCAACTAAAGCCTGGTTTCCATATGATCGCAGTGAATTGCAGACGATCGCAAAATCGCAGAAATTTACTGAACCGTGTGATCACAACGATCGCAGAGGGAATTGTTTCCATAAGATCGAAGACGATCGCAGAAGTTGAATGGCGTTGAATGATGGGATCGATTATCGATTGCTTAACGGTCTACATTTACCGGTATTTACCTACGTTTTTTCCTTATTAATTTGTCTTATCTGTAACTGTGCTTACATCGTGGGTGGCTCCTCCTAAAATGTTCTGCAATTGGTTTAGGATTTAATCATGATTTAATGGAGGCGAAACCAATTGTGGAATTGCACGCAATTTAGGCATCCTACTGATGAATGGTTACGGCAATTAAATATTTTCAGAAGTGCTATTACGTTCATGGTCTGTCCCCTTAGAATCGATATTATGGGATAAGTTTTGATGGCAATTAATCGCAGTTGTGTTTCCATATGATCGCAATGATTGTCTGCGATCATATGGAATCCAGGCTTTAGACAAAAACATAAGGTAAATATACCTGGTTTAAGGCCGTTTGCATCCAATTTCATTCAGTTTTACTGTTAGTGGGGGCAAACAACTTTTTATGCATGGGCAAAAAAGGGACAAAAATAACTGGTGGGACCGTGGCGTGGAAACAATGACAGCTTTAAACTGGTTGTTAAAACAGTCAAATAATAATTTTATTGTAGACTAAAATATGTGAGAAATTAAGGCTGTTTCAGGTAGCTTCTAAAATGACCAGAAATGGCTACAAATGTTCGGAAAAAAAGTGAAAGAAACATTGCATGCATTGACCAGAACGCTAAGAAAAGGTTTTCCCCCAGGTTTGGAGAATACTGCAAATTATACCGCGAACCCCAGTGTCCCTCTTATTAAGATGTCAAGTTGCATTATATGGTAAAAATTGTTTATTTGGTATTGGGTCATATCGCTCAATGATTAGGTCGCTCCAAGTTAAATCGATTCATCAAAAACTGACTTCGCTCCAAGCAAAACAAAGAAACAAGCATGTTACACATTAATCCCTGAGTTGATAGAAGCAATTGCTACACATAAATATACCTAGTTCTTTAATCAATGAGTAGAAACAAGTGCTACCGGTACCTTCTAAACGTCTTGGTTTAAGAGATTTTTACTTTAGGTTCCAGCCATCTGACTGTAATTTGTTAATTTATAGTGCTATTTTTGTCTCGACGCATAGTTTTTACAACCCCACACTTATGGTGGGTGGATGACATGGGATGATGTAAAAATTAACACAACCAAATTGAATGGCATATTACCAAAGTGAATGGATCTTGTTCAAATCGAATGGCTGATAGGTAAACGTTCTACTTACGAATTGAATTAAGAGGAAATCCGCCAAGACTTCGAGTAGTTATTGGACAAAATTATGTACCAAAACTATTTACACCTGATTGCAAGCTTTTGTGTTACTGCTTCAAATATCTTATCGAAAGAAATCTTTTCTAACAACACCACACATCGAAAACACATTTTGAAGTTCCGTTGAATTCCACTGAATCGCTTAAAAGATGTAAGCTTTTGCCCATAGCTTGTGAACTTTAAATATTATTTTCTCAGACTCTGATAAGAAATTGTTGTACCAGAATTATTTCCACCTTATTGCAAACTTTTTTGTTACTGCTTCAAATATCTTATCAAAAGAAATCTTTTTTAACAACACCACACATCGAAAACACATTTTGAAGTTCCGCTGAATTCCACTGAATCGCTTAAGACGAATTTACAAAATGGCTACACGTGAGATTTTGCCCATACCTTGTAAACTTTGAAATTCATTTTCTCAGACTCTGATAAGAAATTGTTGTTGGTGTTATCACGGATAATTACTTACATCTTTACCTTTTATTAAGGGTAGGAAATAACACAATAGGATTTAAATTATTCTGGAAATTGATTTTTGTCCAACTCTAATAAATATTACTCGACTTCCTAGTGGATTTCGTCTTAATCACTTTCATATTGAATGGCATATCACCGAATATAATGGATTACCATTAGATATTAAATAGACCTACGGATTGAATGAATCACTTTATAGAATGGACCATCAGATTGAATTCACCTTATTGAATGGACCATCGGACTAAAAGATCACCATGATTTGAATGGTTCATTTCACAAGATATATTTGCAGCACCAAATTGTTTCCTTGTTTTTCTGTCTGTTTGTTTGCTTGTCTCTTTAGTTTTGCATAATTTAGTCAAGAGGTCAAGTAAATAAGCCAAGAAATACCATATTTATTCGATTAAGCGCCCAACCTCGAATAAGTGCCTACCTCGAATAAGCGCCCACCCTGAAGGTAAGAAAAGTTAATGAGTGCCCAGCCTTGAATAAGCGCCCACCCCACCGCCAAAAAAGCTGAAGTGCACAAGAGGAGTATTGATAATTTTTTCTTCTCTGGCTTAGAATCTCTAAAGTTCATTGTACTGCTAAGAGACCTACCCAAAGACTAGTATTTTACAGAAACTATTAATGAACAGTTAAAATTCTGCTTTGGTTCACCTTTACGTTATGTTATTATGGTGAAAATTTAATAAGCGCCCAGCCTGGAATAAGCACCCACTCTCAAGGTCCAAACATTTAATTAGCGCCCAGGGCGCTTAATTGAATGAATACGGTAAACAATAAATGGTATTATGGCCTATAGCATGGGAGACGAAGAAAGTTGACAGGCAAAAAATAAAAAAAATAAAAAGATCTTGTTTATTAATAAAACATTTGTTTATACAGGCCAGCTACTTCTAAAATAATATATAAAAAAACCCTGTATGCAGTGTGGGCCTTGCAAAAAAAGAAATAAAACAAAAGAAATAAACAATAAATAAATAAATAAATAAATAAATAAAATTATATCCCGGTCCCGAATCCAGAGAACATGTTTTCCACACCCTCATGCCCAGGCTCCTTGAGTGCAGCCCAGAATACAGTTTGCGGGGGGGGGGGGGGTCCAATGTGCTGGTCCATTGAATATGATGATCCATTCAATCCGGTGGTCCATTTAATATGGTGGTCCATTCAATATGGTGATTCATTTAATCCAGTGGTTCACTCAATATGGTAGTCCATTTAATCCATTAGCCAATTCAATATGGTAATCCATTCATTTCAGTGATATACCATTTAATATCTCTGTTTCCTTTAATTAAGAGTTCCAAAAAGGTGTACTTTGAAAGTTGCAAAATTATTAATTAATGTTATTGTACGAACCGATACGGTGCCTGGGAATTTGAACCTGATATTCTAAGAAAATAAGCATATTGCCCTTTCGAATGCTAAGCAAAAATTATCACCTGTGTTGTAGAATTGTTACTTGCAAGAAGTGAAAATGATATAAGCAGTTTATGGTGTGGAGAGTTAATTTGCTGTGCTGATTTGAATGAGAGTTAATTACTGCAGCCCACAACCACAAACCAATTTTACTCTGTTGATAAATTTATTAGCATTGTTGAATGTTTCGTGCTGAACATAAAGTTTAATCTTATGTAAAGGCTAGTGTGGACATTGCAGTCGGATGAATACAATATAGTTGGACCAAATTAGAATGGCATGTGATGGGATGCTGAAGCGACCACAAATCATAGTGCAACACAACTGTGAATTCATGCAGATCATTTGAGACTTGCAGAGATTCTCAAAATATTAGAATCATTAAGGGACTATTTTTTCAGTAGAGATGCGGCAGTTCATCTTGAAACTAAAATATCAGAGGTACATACATGAGATGGTTAGGGGCATGTTCAGGCTGTCATTTAAGAGGCAGTATCAGGAGAATTCTTATACGTTTTAATGTAAACTATGATACAATTATGAGGGTGTACTAGGTGATCAACAAAATAACCTTTGAGTAACAAAGAAATGTTACATTCATTCTACAAGGTGTGGATAAATGCAATCAATGGTTAATAAGTGGTTTTCTTTCAAGTTACACTGTCAAACTTGAAAACGTCAGCCCCACGCTTTCAAAGTTTTAGGCCACTACTGCCCTATCGGTCCATAGCCAAACCACCTTTTGACAATTTTCATGACTACTACTAGTGGATTTCGAATTAATACCAACGCCTTTAAATATTGCATTTTCAAGTAGCACTTAATCACAGTGAGACTGTCCTTTAATTTCCAGGCCAGTATCACTTGCGCCGCAGCAGCCTGGGATAGACTAGATTAAGCACAAACGATTGGTTATTTTGCATGAATGACTTTGGCACAAAGAATGAGTAACATGACTATATGACCTTCAGCAATTTGGTGTTTACTTTCTATTCTTATGCACCTACATAAGCTGCTTTAATCAAACTGTATCATTTATTTATTAATTAAAAACCCAGCGCACAGAATAAGCCTGACAAAGCTTAGATTAGGATGTCATACATTACGAATACAGACTGGAAAATATGAAAATAAAGGAGCATCAATCCCAGTAGAGCAAAGAACATGCTTGGTATGTAAACAAAATTGCGTAGAAGACGAAAAGCATTTTTTGATGTGTTGCCAGGGATTTACAACCATAAGACATGAATTATGTTCTCACATTTCTAAGGTTGATGTAAGGTACATATATTTAAGTGAGAACGAGAGGATTAAGTACCTACTTAGAGCTGACAATGAACATACATCAAAAGTAGTAGGTAAATATATACATTCAATGTTTAGGTAGGCCAACGATTCCCTTTATGATGCCATGAGATCGCCTTAGAACTTATTTATGAAAACCCAATGTTGTCGTTTTTTATGTTCTCGAGGGGCAAACAACTCTCTCGTTCCTAGCCGCTTCTCCATACGTTTATGAAGACAACTATAGCAAGATCAATTTCACAATACAGTGACTGTGTACCAGGGCGCATTTCCTTTCACAGGTTTCACAAGGTGTCTTGTGTCTACAAAGGAAAAGAATTTTCTGAAACTGCTCAACATGAAATCTTTAGCCCTGGATATAAAATTGTAGGCGATTTACTAAGAGCAAACACTGATACCAACTTTCCGTTATCTTTTCCTTAGAAATTCGCCGAAGCAGATGGCTCGTAATGATGTCAGCTTTCACACGTCTGTAAGCGACAAAGGAGATGTTACTCAATATGAAGTTGAAAAACAGAAAACAGTTAACAAGCACGATGAACAAACGCACACTGGAGTGAAGCCGTATACATGCAAGATTTGTAACAAGGGCTTTAGATTTATGTCGAGTCGCAAGCAACATGAACGAACACATTCAGGAGAAAAGCCTTACAAATGCAAGCATTGTCAAAAATGCTTTAGTCAACTATCAGGTTGCCAGGTACATGAACGAACACACACTGGAGAAAAGCCGTATACATGCAAGCATTGTAATAAAAATTTTACCTGCTCATCACAATGCAGAGTGCATGAACGAACACATACAGGGATAAAGCCGTTTACATGTACGCATTGCGATAAGCGCTTTATCAGGTCAGCAGATTGCAAAAAGCACGAAAGAACACATACAGGGGTAAAGCCTTACAGCTGCAAGCACTGTAAACAACGCTTTAGCAACGCATACAATTGTAAGACCCACGAACGACTACATACAGGGGTGAAGCCATATACATGCAAGCATTGTAATAAGAGCTTCAACCAATCAACAACTTGCAAGGTTCATGAACGAATACATACAGGAGAGAAGCCGTATACGTGCAAGCATTGTAATAGGTGTTTTAGCCAAGCATCAGCTTGCAAGTACCACGAAAGAACGCATATATGATGAACTCTTCCATGGTGCCCCATATACATGCAATCATTGTAATGGGAGGTTTAGCTTTTCATCAGACTGCGCTAAAGTAACATGAACGAACACATACAGGAGCTTAAAGGAGTGCATTTGTTTGCATGGAAGCATTAAAATAATAACTTAAAGAACCTCCTCAAACTGCAAGAGACATGAACGAGCACATTCTGGTAGTAGTGCTTACATCACTGTTACATGCAAGCATTGATAAATAAGCGCTTTTGACCGTCATCATATTGGAAGAACCATGAACGAGCACATACAGGAATAAAGTCATACTCATGCAGGCACTGTGACAAGTGATTTGAACTATCAGCAAACTGCAAGACACATGAACAATGAACAGTGACGCGCGAGAAACGTCTGTAGAACTAACCTGCGATCAGGCGTTATTTTTTTTGCGACGGGACAAAAAAGAACGCCTGATACAATTAAGAAGACACTTTTCGGAACCAACGGTTGAAAGGCTCACCTGTTGGATTTGTCAGGAGGAAATTAGCAGTGAGGCATGTATCGTCAAACATTGCTATGATCATGTGAAAAATATAATGCTTACGTTTGCGTTATTTGAAGCTATAAAGTTGTGCTTGTTTTTCTTCTGATTGCTGTTGGTTTGGGTTTTGGGTTCACTACATCATTTATCCTTCAGGGACTGTGTTACGGCGGAGAATTAGTTCTATGGAACTAAATGATAAAACCATTTCCTCATTGCAACCAAATTCGTCTCCCGGGCGTTATAATTTAAAGCCAGTTTAAGCAAACGAGACCTACTTTGAAAACAACACTTCAAAAACCCATATCGCAATCAGGGTTGGAAACTAAAAATTCGGAGCACTCGCCATCTGGGCGAGTGACCTTCAAATTGCACTCGCCCTGATCAGTTTTCACTCGCCCAGGATCCTCCATTAAAAAAGGGAAAATCTAGCCCCCCCCCCCCCCCCCCCCCCCCCCCCCCTCCATCCACTAATAAGATGTACAACTTTAATTTTTTTTAATCACGTTTGATCCTCACCGGCCAGGGGTTTTGGGTATACGGTATCTTGGGTGTTTTTAACCAAGGTATTCAGTATCTTTTTGCCGAAATACGGGTATTAAGTATTTTTTTTTTTCCTGAATGTTTGCTATTCTGTAGATAAGCGTTATGTTATGATTTTTTCTTTTTAAAAGGGTCTTATCCTCAGTGCTTGTGTATTATTATTTTTTTTGAGGTGGGGATGGGAACAAAAATCCTGAAAAAAGTTGTTTGCAAGAGCAAAAAGGCTCAAATAAATTGTTGCAGACATGAGGAGGAGAAAATAGATAGTTTGATGACAATAAATAGTCAGCCTTTTTTATGAAGATATATCATCAACAGCACTCTTTTTGATGCCCAGAATGCTGAAAATTGCATTTCCAATCTTCTTGATTTCAAAAATTTTCTGGGGGAGAATGCCCCCAGACCCCCCTATGAAAAGGGGCCTCACAGCCCCATCTGTGGTCACATCAACCTATTCCCAATCGGCTCATAAAAAATGTCATTGAAAACCCTGAATTACTTTTTTGTATAACTGTAAAACTCCCTGATCAAATGAGGTGTGCGCTGGTCACACGAAACACGTAGTAGATAAAAAGTTCAACTAAAGTAGTTCATGCAGGTCCTACTCACTGCAAAAATTTAAAAAAGAGCAGGACGACATGTTTTGTTTTTAGTTCTATACATAAATTACCAACCAAGGCCACTATCTGGACACCACAGAAAAAATTGTCTGAGGGAAGACACAGCCCGAAAAAAATTGTTTACCCGGACAACGACACATAAAAAAATTGTTTCTCTTGAAAAAAATTTAGATCCCTCCCCTCCAAATATATAAATAATGGTCGGTCCCCTAGTTACACCAGCCTTTGTTATCGGACATGGCTTATAGGTAATAATTTTAGGTATTTGGTATCAACGTTTTTGATGTTTTCAGGTATATTGGTATCCCAGTGCAAAAATATGGGGTATATTGGTATCCCACTACCCCCCCTGGCTGGGCCTGACACAGCCTTGTTGGAGATTTCAAAATGTTGGAAAACTATCGGCTTGTGGATAGTGTAGATTATTTTAAAGTTGAAAGAAAAAGGTAATGCTTATTTTGAATTTGTTGAAGTCGTACTCGCCAACCGGGCGAGTGATCCGTGATTTGTACTCGCCCGACAGTTTTCACACTCGCCTGGGCGAGTGGGCGAGCGCTAATTTCCAACCCTGCGCAATCCGTTTTAATCTTTGTCTCTTTTAGCAATCCGCACCTTCTTTTGTATTTGCTGTGTTATTGAAGTGCATGTTCCTTCACTGTTTTAAGAATTTTTTTCTTAATTTCACCGAATTTGATGGTCATCTCCAATGACTAAATTGGGTCAAAATCCGTGAAACAGTCCCTTTAAGGGTCGATTACTTTAAAATGGACAAAAGTAAACAGCTTTATTAGTGTACGATTAGTTTTTGTTTTACCTTCAGGAGCAACACTTAACTCCCTGAGTGGTTTGATGAACGGCTTGTTGCTTTACGGAAAGAAGTTACATGATTTTAGGTAACATTTCATGACGCGTAGTGGAAAAATTTACTTTAATTAGTTGTATTTAGTCCGGCAGCCCAAAAAAATGTAATACTGACGTAAATTAGTTAGTAAGTCATTTTGTTATATTAGTATTTTCTTTAAAAAAGCGTTATTGGTAACAGTATTTCTTGTTTTTCATTCTATACGTATAATTATTAATAACGTAAGTTTATATAGTTCTTTTTTCCTCTGCAAATGTAAATTCAGTTGTTATGCCACTCTTGTTTGTAATCCTATGTAAATGGCAATAAAATACTAAAAAATGTTTTGAGGCAATCTCTTGCTTAATCATTTTGAATTGAGGCCGGATACAGTGCATGTTTTTGGCTTGTAAATCCCAGTTGAAACCAATGCATGCTTGTCAATCTCCAAAGTACTAAATGCGCACAGCTCAAAATCACATGACTCATTCACAGGATACACACCAAGATCACTGTAAGAAAATGATAAATATGCTCTGTTTCCTACGACACGGAAATTAAACATATAGGAGGCACAGGAATTTGGTTTGAAAACTCGTACTCGTAGTCCAATCTGAAGGTCACTTACTAAATCTGTTTCAGCTTCCATACAGACATTCTTTTCGGTGCAGTTTTAAAATTACATCAGATTAAATGAACGCTTCTCTTTGCGCCCTCAGTTCTTTATCAACTGTTGAGATGAATGAGATTAGACCCGAATATTTCCCTACTGACGTAGAGCTGCAGCCTGCAATCGATTGCTGGCTAGGCCTTTCTCGATTATGCTAGCATTTTTCAGCATTTTTGGGGAAAACGAGCATTTTTTTCGTTTATTCTTGAAAAAGAATTGCTAGCATTTTCTGTCATTTTTCATGACTGTGATCCAGATTTCAGCACTCAGAACTCAGAAGGATAAATAATCCTAAAGTTTCGCAATTTTGAATCCTTATTTTTTTGTTTTCTGTCTGTTTTGACTGTTTGTGCGTTGTGTTACTTGTTTACTTGTGTTGTGTTACTTGTGTGTGTTTTTTTAATTTTTTTAAAAATATTTTTTTAATTTTTTTTTTTTAAATAATTTGTTTTAAAATATATATTTTTTATTTTTTTTTAAATAATTTGTTTTAAAATATTTTTATTTTATTTTTATTTTTTTTATTTATAAACAAACAATTATTAGGTATCACCTGTTGTTGATATGAGCATATAATGTAAGAGTTTGTACGTTTTGTTTGAAATAAAACAAAGCATTCTTTGGAATTCAAGTGGCATTTTTTAAAGAAATCAGGCATTATTTTAGCATTTTTTTGGCTTTATGCGAGAATTTCTAGTAGCAATAAATGCCAGTTTTACTAGCATAATCGAGAAAGGCCTATTGCTGGCCTGGTTAGCCTGGTATCCAACTTTATCCAACCTTGTTCAAAGTGTCATGTCTGCGACGATTTTCAAAATCCGTCGGAGACTGGCCTGCATCAAAAAGCTAGTAATAAAAAAAGCTAGTAATATGCCGTTTCTCCACCCAATCCCAGAAAACCGAAGCTAGTACTTAACCCGTACAATGAGACACCTGAATAGCCTGGAAAATCCTTGAAAAAGGCTTATCGCTCACTTTCGTCCGGCGTTCCCGCCCTCCGACGTTCCCGGTTCTCGTTCGAAGCTAGCGTTACTAGCGGAGCTCCTTAGCGGCCCGTAAGGGCCGCAGAGCGGAGCACCATACCCATAAAAAAAAACACATGAAAAAAAAAAACACATGAAATAAAATAGGTAACCTATGCATCCGAGTTTTCATGGTCATCATGGCTAGCGGCATGCCTCGCGGGCGCGTACGGTGTTGCGCACATCCGGGATCTTGAAAGGTCTTGACAACTCGCGCAGTACTGGCGCGAAATAATTTTGCAGTGTGAGGTCTCTTGGCAAAGAAATTTTCAAAATTACTACGTATTTTTAAATCCTATTCAGCTAGTCTGAAAGTTAGAACTTGAGACAAACATATTTATTTTGGCTCCTTGTTATGCCGATGACTACAAACGAGAGCAGGGTAAACTTAACTTCGAGGAAACAGGGTTTAAGCGATTTGCGACGGGAAAGAGATCGCGAGAGATCCAGAAAACCCGGACAGAAAGCAGGCGAAAAAGTATAGCAAAGCGCCTGTCGAACCTGGTAGCAAAGTAGCGAAGAAAAGCGACTAAAATAGCAAGAGAGGTGCCGAGAAAACAGGCAAAGAAATAGCGGAGAACAAGGGAACGGAGATAAAACGAGCAGACGAGTGTACCTACTGCGGCCAACTGGTGAAGGTGAGTACAAAACTGCAGTGTTTCCGTCATTTATACGCAAAGCTGTAAGCTTATATTTACGGCACATTTTACTTGCTTTCGCCACTAAGCATTTGCTTGTGACATGAACAATGTTGAAAAATACTATTCGTTAAAATTCAGTTTTACCAGGTTTTACTGATCAAATAGGAGGATTTGATTATGTAAACAAATAATTGTTGGGCCTTCGAGTAACGAATTCACAAAGAATATTACTTCAACACATCTCGAAGAAAATAAAGCTTACGATTTTTAAATGCTTGTGATATGATTATTTTGTTTTACAGTGCTGGAAGAGCAGCTGAGATGAGAATGAAAGTGATGTCAGTTTGCACGAAGCACCTGGAATTTCGTTTCGTTTCGAGTGAAATAGATCGATTCAGTGTATGCAGTTTATTGATATTCATGATGGAGGTAAAATTACTGTTCATTTAGTCAGAGTAAATAAACTTCAGCTTCATTACTTAGCTCTTTCGTTCCCAAATATATTAAATAATCCACTTGTCATGTAGTTCTGTTCACTATTGAGCGTTCATGTGGATTACATAACAATGTCACCAATTTTGAGATTTTGAGGTCTGTTTTGCTGGTTTCATTCAGAATGTCAACAGTAAATGTTATATTTGTCATAAAAAATCACAATCTTGTTGTGGAATTTGGAAAATGCACACAACAAAGGTTAATGACTACTGGAAAACTGGAATCTTTGTGAGTAAATTCATGCCATTTTAGACACTGTATGCAGCTGTGCATGCAAACTTATTATTAATTAAATGTGTATCTTTAAAAATCTTAGTATTACTGTTAAGAGAAAAGCTTTTAAGATGTGGCAATGTTTTTCCTATGCATGTACATGTATATATAGGGGTAGAGGGGAGGGGGAGTATTTAAAGGCCAAACCTTTTAATTAAGAGGGAGTGTAAGGGTTTGCAGTGGTGCTTTGAGTTTATTAAAATATTTACAGTAGAACCCTGCTAACTCGAACTCTGAAGGGAAACGAAAATGAGTTCGAGTTAGCGGGGTTGATTGAATATTTTATTTGCCAAGTTAATAATTGATAGTTTACTGATTTTTAAGCACTTCAGTATACAGTACTGTGCAAATTGAACTTATCTTGCCAGAAACTCTAAAGCGACCACACATTCTTTTGTTAAGAGTGGAAAATGACTGTCAAATACATGATCTGTTCATTGCTATAATCAATGGGCAACCGTTGCGAGTTGCAAGTTCCGGAATTCGAGTTATCAGGGTAAAAAGTTTGACCCAAATTTTGTTCAAGGGAAACAAAATTTAGTTCGAGTTAGCGTGGTTTTCGAGTTATCCGAGTTCGAGTTAACCGAGTAAAAATGACTGAAAAGTGGGGTCAAATCCAAGGGAAATGGAAGTGAGTTCGAGTTAGCAAGGTTGTTCGAGTTATCCGAGTTCGAGTTACCGGGGTTTTTTTCTGTAGTTGACTTCGCAGTTATCAGTAAAAAAAAATAGTCTGTGCTGATACATCTCTGTTAAATATATAAGGTATCCTTTCGCATCCAGTAGTTTTGCTTCACTTTATACAAGCTTGCGTTAAGTGTTTTGTTTTATAAATTATTGATATTCATGCCAATTAATCAATTTTAATTTAATCTGTGGCATTTGACTTTTTTCAGGGTTAACATGAGTTTCAGAGACACAAAAACAGAATGTGGACAAGGACATCAAAAGAAAACAGGAAGGATTAAGATTATCCAGCTTGATGTTTGGGTGTCTTCATGATGCCATTTTCAAGAGACTAGTAAATTACATGTAAATTGAAATCAAGAAAAGCTGCAAATGAGCAAAGTTTATATTTTAAATGTTAACGTATTTACAGTGTACTTCAGAAAACAACTTCTTGATTGACCTGTCTCTTTCACATCTTTTTAGATGTAACAAGGGCATTATGAAGTGATCTTTTTAAGAATATGCAGCCAAAACAGTAACAGCAGAAATGAATGGGAGTTTAAAATTTCTATTTTCAATGTTTTGGCTGGTAAGAAACCACATGTGACCAAGCTAAAATCTCTTTGGCCGGTTAACATGACCTGTAAGTGTCCAAATATTTTGAGCCCTCGACTACACAGGACTTACATGTAGTTGTCTAATTACTGTATATCATAAGATCTTTGGTTGATCTTGGGGGAGGTAGTGGAGTTAAAAAGCAATGTAATAATTTGAATTTGGATTGGTAATGCTGAAACTGGTGGTACTGTAATTCTAAAGTATAGACGTTAAAATCGTGATTGCAAGCAATATGCAATACCAATTTCATTCTTATGTGTTGTATGCTGTGTACAATTTATAAGAACAGCTATAATGTTAAAATTAGTGAAATATTCTAAAGCCAGATAAAATTTGCAGTATCCATTAGGTACCATGAAGCAACCAAATTGTGACTCATTTGCTTACTTTGTGAACTCCATGACGAATGGGCAACATGACTCCACAAAAATGTGTACAATAAAGCATACAAATTTTTAAAAGAGCAGTTAAAGTATTGATGCTATATTTTTTTCTTGCATAGTTTTATACACAAGCAAACATGATTCTATTTTTTCTGCGTAATCAAAGAACAAAACTGAGTTTGAGACTCACAAACAATATTCTATCTTCCCAGAATTTTTTTTTTTTTATTTCTGTAAGTGAAGTGAAACCCCTTAAGAGGAAGGGGACTCAAAAAGACATGTAAAAGTAAAAAAGGTGCTATCATCCTTTTTTTTGGGGCGGGGGGGGGGGGGTGGGATGGGGTTACAGAATGTCCCTTCTTTGCTTCCAGTTAGTTTCACTCCGGTTTGCTTGTAGTTAGGTTCACCCCTGTTTGCTTGCAGTTAGCTTAATTCATCCGGTGTGCTTGGGATTAGCTTTTACTCTAGTTTGCTTGTGGTTAGCTTTCACTCCGGTTTGCTTGGCATTAGCTTATGGCAATATGCTGTAAACCCTTTGCTACATGTATGACCTCTGCCATTTCCATTCAAAATTAAAATATAGGCAAATAGTGAAAATAAAAACGAATGAATGAAAAAAAGAAAATTAACCATATTCTTAATTTAGATGTATATTATTTCCTTTATACTCTAAATGTTAAGTGATTTGCTAATTTACCACGTGATATGCCTATCTACCCCAACATGCAGCCCTACTACCCCCTCCTTATCTACACGAAGGTTACATAATTACCCGTTTTGCAGCATAATTTCCCATCCAGACTTCTGGATCATAATGCTGTCGGTGGAATTAAAACGTTTTGATTGATTTTGTTTGTTCTCGGCTTATTTGGTGTTGCTGTATACGGTACTCCCATATAAGGGCTATACGGGTATGTGCTGCTCAACAGGGTGTGCCTTTTGCCTCTCTGACTCTGAAACAGGGTATACAAATCACCCTTTTGACTGTGGAACACTATCAAGTTTAGCTATGAAACTCCGCTCCTCTCATTGGTTTTTCTCCAAGCCACAGACAAAGTCAAGTGAGCGCTTTGTGATGTACGCTAGTGTTTTTATATCTATCTTCATATATTTTTCATTGTGGATATTGTCTGGAACAGGGTACCTATTTTGCACTGTTTGTCTGGAACAGGGTCGCAAATTGAGCCGTTTTTCTCTGGAACAGGTCCAGAGTCTCAGCGACTCAGTGGCACACCCCTTTAGTAAATTTTAGGTAGTACCTCTTCCCCCCCCCCCCCCCCCCGGGACACGGTAAAAAAAAAAAGTAAGTAACAATATTAATATTTATAAAAAAAACAAAAAAAAAACGAATATTATATTCTTAGCCTTAAAATTGTACAATGGCTTGAATTCAGGTTTCAATAAAGTGCAAAATAATTAACTGGGGAGCTCCGCTTTTAGGCTTGCCTAAATCTATATATTATGGTTACCGTGGAGAATGGGCTCCAGTCTAAACACGGTAATGGCGGCCTACATGTGATTTATCGTCGAAGACGTTTTCGCTGTTTTATAAAGGCAAGAGAGTCTATTTCAATGCCGTTTTCAAATCAGTCTAATCTTTGGAACGCAGGATAACATATGCGCGTGTCACTTCATACGAATACAGGGCTTAACTTGAAATAATCACCGGTCAGTCGCCAGTCAGCAGTGAGTCAGCTTTGTCGCTGTTTTATAAAGGTAAGAGAAATGAATAGAGTATGTTAAAATGCTTTCTCTAGCTCAGCTTTAGAATACAGGGAGATAGTTTTACGTCTCACTAGGTTAGAATACAGGGCTTGAAATAATCGCAAGTCAATCGCCGGTCTAGCCTGAATTTCAGACATCCCTCGTGCTCTTATCTTAAATATATTATTTAGCTTTTATTATTATCGTGTCAAAATAAAGTTTTATCTATCTATCTATCTATCTATCTATCTATCTATCTATCTATCTATCTATCTGCTCGCCTACTCGCGCGCCAGAAGGGACGTCTGAACACATCTGGCTCTAATGCCGTCCGGTGATGTCACTACACTTTGGTTTTAATTCATGCGGAAAAGTTTCTGTCGAGGCCATGAAATTGTGAAAGAAAAATCGCTTCAATAAAGGATTACAGGGTATAAAATTGTTTTAAAAGTAAACTATTGAAAACTTGAGACAAATGAATGAGATTTTAATCGACTGCAGGCTATATTCTTTTACGGAACCGATTTAATCTGAACTGATTTGCTTTATCTAGCGATCAAAATATAATGTTACGCAGCTGACAAATACAACACTCGTGAGAACTTAAATGAATCAATTTAGACAGTTACGGAGGCATCAAGAAACGGAATTCAATACAAAAATATCCTACTTGACCGTGGGCACTGAGTTCAGAAATCACTGGCTCATCAAGGCTGCAGGACATAAGCGTCAAGCGGCTTTGTTGACAAAACAAGAATACATATAAATTTGGCAAAACACTGCATGTCGAAGCGACGAATGCCGCCAACTTAAAACCTATTTATTTCCATTACTATTCTTCATCCATAGGTAAACTGCTGTAAAAACTTGTGTATAAGCCACACTTTTTTTATGAAATTTTGGGCTCAAAATTGTGGGTGCGGCTTATCTACAGGACAATTGGTTTTGAGGGGTGTAAATTGCCTAGGCTGGGGTCAGAAAAAGCACTAAAAACATTGAGTAAATAATATTTAACATATTGAAACCTGCTGCTGTCGATCATTGCTTTTGGTAAAAGGTCTGTCCCGTAAAGCAGCCGTTTTTCCTCAGTCACGAATTGTTCGTCAGTTGTTCTTTCAAAGGATTTATTTGCACCTCTTTTGAGCAGCAAAACTTGAGCTGACATGGAAACTCCATTCCTCCACAAAGCTGCCTACCGGTATTTGCTAAATGCCCATTGAGCAACAAGTTTTTATCAACACACAGCTGAAATGGTTAGAAATCGAACTTACTTTTTATGTTGTTTACAGGACCGATCACCGATCGAACGTGAAGAACGTGACCCAACCCCAAACTTCTCTCTTTAAGTGACTGTGTGGTTACTAAGCAAACGTTTTGTATCGTTCTCTATCTGTTGTGCTCGTACTATTTCCAGTCAAATTACATCGTTTTCCTCATTTGATTTTAGCAATAAAGACAATATATCATCAAAAGAGCATCCTTTTTAAAAGGTATTGGGATTTTATTTTTTCCTCAAAATCAAGCTTCAAAGTTGGGGGTGCGGCTTATCTACGAGTGCGGCTTATATACAAGTCTTTACGGTAATAATTTAAGTAATAAACTCAAGCTAAATGACTTATAAATTCATTTCTGGGAAGGTGAACTCTTTCGAACTCTTTCCAAACGTTTTCAAATTACAATCCTCGTGCGGTAAAATTCAGTCATAATTTCACATAATTATGCAAATAATTTTTAAATCAACCAATCAAAATCACGACCCGGTTTAAAAATACGGGTAGTGACGTCACCGAAAGGCATTAGAGCTACATGTGTGAAGACTTCCTTTCTGGCGATTAGGTGAGCACAGAGAGATGTCTGAAATTCAGGCTATTACCGGTCATGATGACTGGACAAATAAATAGCATGAAACAACTTTTGACCGGCGAAAATTATATAAGCTTATAATAAACAATGATTCGATTATGAGCTCAATATTTCTGTGAGGTGACCACCAATAGGGCTAAATGCTGCACTCTAGTTTTTTTTTTAAATGAAAGACCCTGGAAGCTGGCAGAAAGGCATTGGATATAGAGATAATAGAGACTGCAGTGATTTTACACATCTCTTGATACGGAAGGGTAAAAAAGTAGCCAACATTGTGCAACTGGCTACTACATAAATAGCCTAAATATATTCAGTTCAGTCCATTGTTTAATATAAATTTCACCTACAAACAACAGCATTCAAACCCAGGAATTCAAATGTATACACATTTTAAGAATCACGAATGGATCAGTATAGATAGACAAAAAAATCGGCGTGAAGATTTTGCTTGAAAGAAGTTCTTAAATTCAGCAAACATCTTAACAAAACTGTTAAACCTTTTTTCCACCTTGACCAGCTTGTGTCATATATTATATCACCGTTTTTATTTACTGCTTAATAAGACATGTTGATATAGTCGTTCAGAGTCTTTTTTAATCTTTTTTCTTTCTCTCCACCTTTTTGTCAACTTCCATGGTATTCCATTAAAACAAAACTTAAAGTACCCGTAGTCTAGATAACAATTATAAATGAGTAGGCATAGACTTGCTCCAAGTCGCTCGTTTGATTCATAAGAGACTGCTACGGAAACAGAGGGCACGCGGGGGCATGAAAAACAAAATGACGTAGGATCGTGGCTGAACAAGTGACTTGTCTCACCTGCAGTGCGCCAATTCTGAATGTGGCGTCACCGGTGGAAAATCCCACCATCGAGATGCTTGCCAACTTAGCGCGCGCTACTCACCAGGCACGGTTGCATTTTTATCTCTTAAGCAGTTTTGTTTCCTTCTCACATCGGCAGTTAAACCAGTGTCAGAGCTAACAAAACACAAAGATCTTCTTTTGTGTCTATCCTTTAAAATCTTACAGAAATGAGAGAGCCATGAGTAAGTTTCTGTTACTGTTATCTTTTTATTAAAAAGCCACGTATGAAACCAGTGAAAATGACCGGCAAACCAAAACTTTTTCCGAAGAAATTGTCGTCTTGACCGGACATTGTCCGTTGACCAGCTGTTGTTTTGACCCTTGTAATATAATTATCAATTTCCAATTACATAATTATCAGTATTGATTTATTTATGTTTTGATGTTATGAAAGACACATATTCATAAACAGACAAATGAACAAAATAAAGCAACTTATGACAAATTTTTTATTACACAAAATACCGGTGTGTCTACATTTGAGAAGGGATTAGCAAAATCAATTGCATTGGCAGGCCGTCAAAGTAATAAAAAAACTGAGATACACTGTCGGGTCCATAGAGTTGATAGTTTCAATGACATTCCTACCAGTAGAATTGTACTTAAGCAAAATGCAAGGGTCAAAAATCAGTCTGCTCTTGCAGTGTGTTCACAGTGTTGATCATAATTAATCTTAAAATTGTGCACTTGTTTGTATGAGATTATTATTATCCTTGTTTCCAGCCTGGGGTAGTTATGAGGGTAAATGAGACCAGTAGAACATATCTTTTATGCATATTATGCATTTTTAAAAGTCATGACTAATTGCTGCATTCAGAAGTATCATGTAGATAACAAAGTATTTAACAGGGTTCAATTTGTTTTCGGAGTCCCAAATTGAAGGCACGCGGGCAAAACCAACACTTCGAATTTTGGCTAAATTGCACGCAAGTTCGTTTACGTGTGCTAAACATTTTTCTGTATTTAACTTCACTGGACTTTTCTTTATTTTTCAGAAATAATGCAAAAAGGCATTTTTCCAGCTTACTTTCTCCACTGTTAGCCAGCAGTACAAGTTTTCCAACACATTGCGTGCAAATCTTTCCTTGTAGGGTTTTGTTAGCTTCCACAGCAGGCGAGAAACCATTTCAAAAACCTGTCTCGACTCACACGCGACCATGTTTTCTTGTTGATTTGCTAAATTTAGACTGAGTAGAGTAGGGCTGGATACTGCATTGTGACATAGAGTCACGTGTTGGGGGCGAGAGAATTGAATTAAACAAAATGGCGACTTTGAAAATAAAACGTTGCTGTTTATAGTTTTAGCACAAGTGCGTCCGCTTGGCAGTTAAAAGACATCATTAACTCTGGAAGCTTGTAAGTCCACAGCATTTCTTGAAGAAATAAGAGATGTTCAGCCTTTGTTTTGTACAATAGCGGTTTTTAGCGCTCAAA
Organism: Oculina patagonica; assembly: GCF_052425735.1. NCBI lineage: Eukaryota > Metazoa > Cnidaria > Anthozoa > Scleractinia > Oculinidae > Oculina > Oculina patagonica. The sequence goes on from NC_135762.1 coordinate 11,644,940, forward strand.
GATTGAAAGTTGTATAACAACGCCAGCAGGGCCAAGCCACAGATCTCCTGTCGGGAACTATGTCAGCGTGAGTTTTGCAGTGCCCGCTAATGGGTGCTGCAGCGACAAAGTTGCCGAGGGGGGGGGGGGGCTGTGTAATATTCAGCAATCAGTCGATTTGTGCGAACAAAAACCTAAGAGGTTTATCTTGATTTTGCGGGATTTTGTAGATGTGTGATGATGTAAGGAGTGGAGATAGAAGTGAGAGCAAGTGGCACTTAACTAAAAGAAGGACTAATATGAAGTGAAAATACCAGCTTGTTAAAATGGGAGCGACTGCGAACTTGTCCCAGAAGTAAGGTGCTGTGCTGGCTACCAAAAAGAACAAAAGTATTAAATCAATCAGTCCATCGTATCAATCAATCTTTATTTCACTTTCACCTCAAATTACAGGTAACGGTAACAGATAAGAATAGCCTTGCCCGAAACAAACAAAAGCAGCTATCCGCAAGCAGACTGCAGTGACTGCAGTGACCCTTAAACTTTAGTCAGTTTCATTGTTTTGAGGAACAAAAGATTTCTTTTGTTTATCGTTTGTCAAAGAAAAGTCCTAAAGACGCCACCAGCAAAACCCCTGTCCTTATGTATGTGTTATTTTTTGAAAACAAAGGAAAGACCAGCGAAATGAAATACAGGACAGTGTTTAGCACACGTAAACAAATTTGCATGCGAAATTTGGAGTTGTTTTCGACAATGTTTAATTTAGCCAAAACTTGAAGTGTTGTTTTTGCCTGTGTGCCTTCAATTGTTTTTGGAGGCCAAATTTTGTTTATTTAGCAAATTAGCTGGGGTGTCTTTTTTGCTTAATGTTTGACAAGTTAAATTTGCTTATTAAACAAAACAGACGCTATCTTTTACTTAATAAACACAACAGCAGTATTTTTTGTTTATTAATCAAGAAATTTTTGTTTTTGTAGGGTACGGTGTTGGTGAATGTTCATGAGTTTATCTATTTGACGTTGATAGCTCAGGGTTCTCAGTTGAACCCATACCCGTTACACCTGTCACGGGTGTCACAAGTAAGTGTTACGGAGCCCTGTCAAAGTGCTTAAACCAGTCGATCACTTGATCTTTGAAATGCAAATAAAAGAACGACTTTTTGAGTAAATTACTGGGTAAACTAATGACTGGTAGTTGCTTTTGCAATTTACCTTTCTTCGGTTTTAGTTGTCGAAGTGAATAGCCTTTCAGCAGACCACAGAATGACCGAACAATCGCTTTGCGTCTTCGCAACGTTAAAATAGGCCGCCATATTGAATTTGTAAAGAGCCCAGGCCTCTCGCAGATGTTGTCTTTCCATTTGGAAAACAATGGTCACTGCAAAGCGAAAGGCCAACCAGCCAGGGATTCTGACTGGTTACTTCATAATGATTTGTGTATAAAATAAATGCCATTACATGTAACTCAAAAAGCAAAGCATTGTTATTGCAGGTTAATATTTCATTAAATATTGCAGTGTAATTTTTTGTTTGATAAGAGACAACTTCAACTTTCCTGTGTTCAGAGCAACTGAACAGATAACAAAATGCACACAAAGTTGTTTGCAGAAAATGGGAAAATATGCCCCCAGAATGAAGGAAAAAGCATTTCTGATCGTCTTAAATCAAAATTTTCCCAGGGAAGCATGACTCCGGACCCCCCTACCAGCTTGGGCCCTATGGGCCCAAGTTACACGCCCTTCGGCTGTGTATATTGGTGATACGCCTGTAACTACCACAGCAACGGCTGTACAAAATCCTATATTTGAGAACCCTGTAGCTGCAGTAGGGGCACTTATTAAAATAGGGACCCTTATTAGAATAATAATGATAATAATACGACTTTATTTAATGAGGGTAACATAGTTTACTGGTGGCCCAGTAGTTTAATGGGGGCGCTTATTGCAATAGGGGCGCTTATTGACAAAAACACATTGCAGGGGGCGTTTATTTGGAAGGGGCCTTATTGGAAGGAGGGCACTTAATCGAATCATTATGTTATAAGTAATGCATGAAAAGCCTCAGCGCCTTTTTACCCACAATTCTGGTATAAGAGTGATAGGTACAGAATGCTAGGAATAGTTTCGATTGCCTGTATTAAAAAACGTGCGTCAAGATGCGTGGTCCTGGCATGAGTAAACATTGCGTATAGATATGGCGGCTGACGAAGAGGCTCCCATTGCAGCCATTATCCCAGCAATTTTTTAATTAATAAAGAGGAGAAAAAAAGTATGGAGACTGTAATGAATTTTGAGAACGTTTAGGCAGTGCTTTCAAACGCATTTTTTTTGTCCGTTTTTACAATTTTATTCAATGACAGAAACCCCAAAAGTAAACTGTTTGTGGCAGTTAAGAGAACAGAGCAAAACAAAGCCATCACTATTCCCGCAGGCGTATTCCGGGATTATTGTACCATTTTCATTGTAAGCTAACTTACCGTTGCAAAATGACAAACGACAGTGTAAGCTTTATGGAAAAATACAAGCCAAATCAAGAGTTCCAAAATCAAACCTTGGATTGAGTTCGATTGGACATTTTTTGTGGTGAGTTCAATTTCGTTTGATTGCTGAACTCAATCTAGCTCAATTTATGAATTGAGTTCGATTGAAATTCAGTTTGATTGGGTTTGATTTTCTATGCCAGGGAAATATTCATGCGGAATAAAAAACGCGCGCATTTCACATGCTGGCCACTCTTATTCCAAAAACGCGCTCCTAATCACCATGTTTTATTGTTTATGAACTACTGTCGAGTGTTGGGGGGTGGGGGGGGGGGGAGGCTTCATAGACAGGGGACTAACGAAATAAAATTATCTTTCACAGAAGAGAGTTAAAAGAGAACTTTAAGTTAATTTGCTTTAATAGATTAAGGTGACTCGAGCAAAATAAATGACGTGCTGTATGCCTGTCAAACATTTCTAATAAGTTCACCATTTCTGACTCAATTTCCCTGAAACTTTTGCATTTTATTCGATATGTATCGAAGAATAATACGCACGTCAATATGTCGATGTAATGATCGTGAGTTTTGCGCGATGTTAACTTTATTGAACACACCTATTTGGATAAAAACTGCTATTTGCAGAAAACTGAGCGCTAAGATTTCGTAATGTGGCCCAACGTTCTCTGCATGATGCAGAACAGCAGGCTGCCTTAAAACTTTGTTATGAAAACCCAAGCTTGTCTTTCGTTTTTTTGGTAAATGCGCTGACAAATCTATTCTTCCTCCAACTGGTTTCACACCAGTTTCTTCATACCTTATAAAAATACTTTTTTACAGTTTTTACTTAGAGCAAACCCTGATACAATTTGTTTTTTTTATTTTTTATTTCCAATTTCTAAGGAATACGCATTACTGACAACAATCCTCAGTGGTCTACTAACAAAATGCCTCGTAACGATGTCGACCATAGCACGTCTGTTGGCGACAAAGGAAATGAAGTGAAAGAAAAGATGGCGGTAAGCAAGCACCAGGAAGAAACACACTGTGGGAAGAAGGCGTATACATGCAACCATTGTAAGAAGTGCTTTAGTAGTTCATCAAGTCGCATAAGACATGAGCGAACACATACAGGAGTGAAACCGTATACATGCAAGCATTGTGAAAAGTGCTTTAGCCTTTTACCGAATTGCAAGTTACATGAACGAACACATACAGGAGAAACGCCGTATGCATGCAGGTATTGTAATAAGTGTTTTAGCAATTCATCAAATTGCAAGCGTCATGAACGAACTCATACAGGAGTGAAGCCATATACGTGCAAGTATTGTAATAAGAGCTTTAGGCAGTTATGGCTAAGTAAGCAACATGAAAGAGTTCATACAGGAGAGAAGCCATATTCATGTAAACATTGCAAAAAGTGCTTTAGATGTCAATCAGATTGCAAGAAACATGAACGAATCCATACAGGAGTGAAGCCATATGTTTGCAAGCATTGCAGTAAATGTTTTAGCAGTCAATCAAACTGCAAGCAACATGAACTAACACATACAACAGAAAAAACATTTGAATGCAGTTATTGTAACAAGTGCTTTAGCACATCATTGTATTGCAAGATACATGAAAGAACACATTCACAAATGAAGCCGTATAAGTGCGGCCATTGCAATAAGTGCTTTAGCCAGGTATCAAATTGCAAGGAACATGAACGAACCCATACAGGAGAAAAGCCGTATGCATGCAAGCATTGTGAAAAGTGCTTTCGCAGTTCATCACACCGCAAGCAACATGAACGAATCCATACAGGAGAGAAACCGTATGAATGTAAACATTGCAAAAAGTGCTTTAGCCGTTCATCAGATTGCAAGGAACATGAACGAATCCATACAGGAGTGAAGCCGTATGCATGCAAGCATTGTGAAAAGTGCTTTCGCAGTTCATCACACTGCAAGCAACATGAACGAACACATACAGGAGTAAAACCATTCGCATGTAAATATTGTAACAAGTGTTTTACCACGTCATCAGATTGCAAGCAACATGAACGAACACATACAGGATTGAAGCCTTATACCTGCAAGCATTGTAAAAAGTGCTTTAGCAGCTCATCGAATTGCATGCAACATGAACAATTACATACAGGAGTGAAGTCGTACTCGTGCAAACATTGTGGAAGACGCTTTAACACATCTTCAAACTGCAAGACCCATGAAAGGCGACACATGCAACAAAAGTCCTCAAAACGGAAGCAGGAAACAACAGAAACCCACTTAAGCACAAATTCCCACATGTTGTCATCGTTGGCTGAAGAGAATTCAAGCCAAGTCGAAAGCCTTACTTGTTGGATTTGTCAGGAGGAGTTAGGCAGTGCGGCTTGTCTCGTGAAACATTACGATGATCATATGAAAAAAGTAACGCCTATGTAAATAGCATGTTTAGCAGTCGCCCGTCCTTTATTTTGTTCATTTTTTAGTTCTTATTATAGAAATGCTAGATGAAAAAAGCCACATTATTTTACGATATGGAATAAACGTTTTTTCACTTTCTGAGAGAAAAGGTCTCCTTCTTTCTCCTCATTAGGGTGAATTCGTGTAACCCGTTTTTTATATGTTAATAATATTCTAATGTTTGTGTTCAGTAAAACAATACACGAGTGGTCAGAAAACCTCAAAGAAATCACTTAAATAGTTATACAGAAATTAGTATAAACAGGACGTGTCTTTCTTTAAGCAGTTCAAGAACATGTTCAAAATAAATCGAAAAATTAGCGGTCTGGTTCAAATCACGCAGGATTTAGTCATTTCACATTGATGTTTGTCAATTGATTGGTCATATTGCATTCTGCACTGTCCTTTGAGTCTCTGAGTTAGTAAATTCGATGACGAAATAAGTTTATTTAGTGCAGAAAAAAGGAAATTCGGTGCAAAAGAGAAACAAACAGAGCACATAAGATCGACATAAGAGGAGGGCCAATCAAACGCTTCCACGCGATCTGAATGGCGCGAAGTTTTGGATCTGCTTCGAGATGCGAGTAAAAAAATGGCTGGCCCTTTGAGCACAGTAGAGGAGTAGAAGACCATAAGACAGCTCTAAACACCATAGCACTGAAAAGCACGGGTTAGTTCTCTTTTTGAAATAAGTGGTTTCTCAAGAAGGGAATTGCCGACGAAATCGAAACTACGAGCCTACTATTAAGCTTCACGCTTTGCTTGAGCAAATTTATTTGCGCCGAATTCGCCGAATAAAAAAACAAACACATTGGCGAATGTTATGGACCATATAGCCTCAAAGTAATGACTACATCGGTTGAATCGCTTCACTCGGCTGGCCGTCAAAAGCGCCCAAGCTCGACCAGTATTATATAAGCAGCAGAAAATCCCTGGAAGAGGTAAACCCAGAATTTTTTATCAGACAATTCGTTTGACTGTTTAGCCAGATATTTCGGCAAAAAAACATTGAAGAACCTGTACGTTGTTTAGGCTTTGACATTGTTTTGAATGAACGCGTGATGATATTTGCCGATTTTGTAACTTGTGCGATGCAAGTTATCTAGGATATACACTGAGGCATTGCACCAGCGCGGGGCGAGCACAACAACAAATCAACTTCCATTGACAAGCACTATAGAGACAAACACTGTATTGTCCCGAAAGACCTTGACAAACAGTTTCATGTCATCAAGAAGTGCAAGAATAAGTTTGATTGTTTAGTGCAAGAAATGCTACTTATCAGAGAATTGTCACCATCCCTAAATGTCCAATCAGACTCAACCGAAGCCAAACTATTTGCGTGACATCGCATATTTTATTATGTTAATCTTAAGGCTGCATTCATTATGTATCCTACAGGGGGGCAGAGGATTTTAGGGGGGGTTCTCAAATTTTTAGAGCAAAAAAAGGGGGGATATGAAAATTGTTTAAATATCTCCTGGGGGGATGCTTATATTTTGTAAGATTCTGTCTAGCTTTTGTAATAGTTTTAAAAAGTGAAAAAAGAAATGATAAGTACAGCAGCTTCTTTCAAGAATTGTAGGCAACAAGGGTACCTCTATTATTCTGAGAGACTATAGTAACTATTTTGAAGTTTTTTAAGTATTGTGCCTGGCCTGTAGATGTAATGTTTCGATACAGTATAGAAAGTAAAACATCTAAAATGGAACCATTTAATGCAACCTCAGAAAAATGATAAGATAAGGAGAATAATGGCACATGTCGCACTTGAGAGGAATGATGCTGAACGGCCAGAAAACGAGAGTGAAGAGGATGGCGACAGCGGAAATGAATCCGTGGATAAGTGTGAGAGTGATGATGATGATGAGGTTGTTGCCTTTGTCAACGAGAGTGACAGTGAAACGCAGGTTTCTGTCAATACTCCTGGTAGTACTGGTACTCGAGCTGGCAGGCTATCTATACCTAATTCGCGCTACTTAGACTGGCTCGCATAGGTATGACATAAACAGTCAAAGCACTCTCGATGTTCTTATTAAACTTGTCTCTTGAATTCATTATTACCTTATTCTTACTAATTTTCGATGTACTTAATTTCGCGAAAATTCGGAAGCCGAATTTCGACTATGGAACTACTGGGAATATACAAAAGTCTGGCTCAATGTAACTACAAGGAACTCCAAATGTAAACTTTGTTGACTGTACTAAAGAGGTTTTGGCCAATTTATAAGCTGAAGAACAGTAATCAGAGGAAGGGTGCTTGTCGAAAACAAGACAGAAAAATACTTCAAGGGTAGAAGGTTGTTAAAGTTCTAAACATCTAAAATTTTTATTTACTTGTACTTAACAATAAGGTATTAATTTTCGCGTGTGTAAATGAAAATCGCGAAAATTAGTACTCGCAAAAATTAGTAAGACAAAGGTATACAGATATTTATTTTGATATTTGTTGAGAGGGAGGATGGGGGGGGGGGTATTCATTTTTCGGCTGATTGCTTGGGGGGATTATGAAAATTTTTATGGGCCTTGGGGGGGCGGATATAAAAAATGGGCCGCTGAAAAAAAATCCTCTGTCCCCCCCTGTAGCATACATAATGAATGCAGCCTAAGCGAACGTTTTCTGACAGTTTATTATTTTCATGTTTTGAACTTGAAAATGGCGTCATGACGACTCCGAAACGTCGTTCGATTTTATCGTTTATTTTTACTTGTTTATGTATATCTAAACGAAACTAAGACTGGCCTATATTAAAAATCAAGGGAACCCGAAAAATGAGACACCTGAACAGTCCGGAAAATCCTTGAAAAAGCTTATCGTACACTTACTAGGGTGCTCTAGCGTTCCCGTGTCCGACGTTCCTGTGTTCCTCGCCAGCTTCACTGTGGTTACTGGACTGTGCTGCTCCTTGATCTACAACACTTTGACAATGTTATGACGCAATTTATCATCAATAACAGAATAGACATAAGAAAAACTGATGTCGATTTGTTTTGCAAATGGACATCAGTTTGAAAATCGTTCACTCTTCGGAGTTCCCGCTCTCCGACGTTTCCACGTTCGGAGCCAGCGTTACTATGGTTACCGACTGCGGAGAATGGGCTCTAGTAACGTGGTAATGGCGGCGTTCATGTGATTTGTTGTCGAAGACATTTTCGCTGTTTTATAAAGGTGAAGCAGTCTAGTTTAATTCTGTTTTTACATCTATTTAAGCTTTAGAATGCAGGATAACATATACGCGTGTCTCTTTATACGAATAGAGGGCTTAGCTTGAAATAACCACCGGTCAGTTGCCAGACAGTAGGACAGTGTGGTCGAACAAGGTTGCCGCTGTTTATCAAGGTAAGAGAGTCCGTAAGCATGCTTTCTTTATATCTTGCTCAGCTTTATAATACTAGGAGACAGATATGCGTCTCGCTAAATAAGAAGAGAATTCAATAAGAATACAAGGCTTGAAGTAACCGCAAGTCAGTCACCGGTCAAGATGCGTCCAGCCTGATAAATAGCATAAGGCAACTTTTCAGTTTTGACCGGCGAAAATTATATAACTAGTGGTAAGTGCGGGCCTTGACGCACTTAAGAGAAGGTACTGTTACGAGAGTGTGTAGTTTTAAATGGCAATGTCGATAAATAAATGATAAATCACTTGACTAAAGACAATTATTGGATGAGGTTTTTGTGATATCCGGAATAATAAAGATCGAGCTAAGTGGTATTAGCCAGTTATCGGCTGATAACACTTACCTCGACCTTGATTATTCCGAATATCACAAAATCCGAATCTAATAATTGTTTTATTATGCTTTTTTTTTTTTGGTAAAGAAAATAATGACAACGATTTCAACCTGTTTCAAAACTTGTGCTAATTCCGGTTTGTCGTTCTGCTTAATTCTGAATGCTCTTTCCTGAAAGTATTTCGTGAAATAGTTCTTTCCCAATTTATGTCAGTCATGTTGTGTTTTCTGTGAATTTATCGTCCAGCAATTTTTCACCTTATGTCAAATTATTTCTAAGTTGAAGAAGCAAATAGACGAACTATGAATTTCCTTAGCCACCAGATGCCTGCCACATTACATTGCTCTTGGAAATCATGCACTTTGCACGCAACCTGCAGATAAGTAAATAATCTGCTAGCAGATTATTTACTGAGCTGTAGGTTGCGCGGATTCCCAGAATAAGCTGTAGGCTCTTAGCCAATGAGAAGACAGCTAGTGACTATAGTGTATAATAATACCGAGTAATGCGTCACGTAGGGAATGCATGATTTTATCGTTTCCAAGAGCCGCGAACCAAATAGAGTTGTTTTTTTTTACTGAGTGTGTAGTCAAAGTGTAGACAAGTGTTGGAGTCATTCGTTTTGCCGTGGTTTATATGCGATACAATCACAGCAAGTCTTCTCAAAAGCAACGTCTGCAAAATCTATAGAGATTTTTTACCATACTTGAAGAACAAATTGTCAACTTCTAGTGTTGCAACAAAATGTTGTGATTGACACATTTTTCCCATTTTTTTTCGCATTTTTCAACTTCCACCCAGTCCGCTGGTGGCTGTCAAGAGTAGGGTTACAGGCCTCTCTTGGGCGTACAATAAAACAATGATTACCGGTAGATTATGAGTTCAACATTTCTATAAAGTAATGACAACTTCAAGGGCTAAAAGCTAATTTGAATACCTCTGCTAGCTACTTAAGTTTTATTTATAAATGGAAGGAAACATGATTTAAAAAAGACTATGAAGATTTTAAAAAAATTATCATGTCTCTTGAAGCGGTAAGTAAAAATTGCAATTGTATGACACAAGATGGTCAAATTTATGTTAAACAATCTGGCCTACTGATAAGATGCAAGTAAAAATGCAGATCCTGCGATATTTTTAGGGCAGATTATGCAATTAAAAAGGCTAATTATGCTACAAATTATGTAAATCATGCAATATTTTTTCTGAGGAATTTTAAGCTGTTTACGTAGTCGCTAGTTGCACAATGTTGGCTAGTTATTTTAACTTACATATCAATATACATGTAAAATCGTCATAGTCTCTATAATCTCTACATGCCGTTATGCCAGCTTCCAGGGTATTCCATTTGAACAAAACTAATAGTACAGTAGTCCAGATTACAATAAGTAATGAGTAGGCAGTGAAGAGACTTAGAAGATTGATGCCACTTTCTGATGACAATTTCTCTCATTTTGTGTTAAGTTCAAAGCAATATCTGCAGTAGTAAAACCTGGGATTCCAATAGCAGTCATCAAAAGCCAAGAATCAGTTTCGCTTTCATGTACTCTTCTGTGCATTCCATCATTCTGAATAAGGTGTATTGACCTGTGCATTGTTCCTTTATATGCGTATGGTTTGTTATATTTATGCCCATAGGCGTACGGGCACCTTTAGACCTGGGGGGGCAGAGACCTTGTTGCCTGAAAAAAATGGCATGTGTTGAAAGCAGAATAAACAGGCATACAAAATGGATAACAGAACATGCGTTAAAATAGCTGTGTACAAACCTTGCCTGCTTGCTTAAAGGAAACAATAGTTCTTTAATTAATCTCGTGGCGTTGTCCGAAGATGTCAATGAACTGGATCCTTTTCTTCGGAAATATTTTATTTATTCACTTTAGTTCGGCAAAAATAAAAATAAAAATTGGGAGGTAATTTACATTGTTTTTCCCCAACTTTCAAGTTATTTAAAATGTGTGAAACATTCAGGGGTGAATGGGTTGAAACATATTGACATTCAGGGGTAAATGGGTTGAAACATATTGTTAAAAGTTTTGAGCCCATTGGAGTCAAAAGCATTAGCTTTATTACATTTGTAGCCATTTCGCAGCTTTGTTTCATGGTCTTAAACTTGCTCCCCCGATTGCAGCTGAATTATGCAGAATTTTGCGACAAAAATTGAATATGATTATAGCAATTTGCGAGAGGAAACAAAAGCAGATAAATGGGAAATTTGGACTTTTGAACCACTGAGTTCAGTATATTTCCAATTCTTTTTCGGTTGATATAATTAGTTTTGATTGAAATGTTGAGATTTGTCTGCTTATCTTCTATTTTTTCTCTGGCTTGTTGCCTGAATTCTTAGTGTTTTGCGCCTATGTTTATGCCAGGTCATAAATTATATTAGTACAGTATATACTCAAACAGTGGGAAGCGTTTTTGGCGCGTGCTGATTGGCTACTCAAACTCGGAATATCCTTTGCTATTCAACTCCAAGCGACTTGTGAGAAAATTACACTAATTAATGGAATAAACTGATCAAAAGTCATCCTTTTGGGCTATATATATTATCTCACTGTTTGAGAATATACTAAAACAACTATTTACCTCAGTGTCATTGGCTAGTGGTGGATATTCATCTCACCGCCTCGCAGCTCAGTATCCTAGCTGAACCGCGTTTCAAAATACCTTTTGAAAGAGATATTATTGATTTGTTTTGTTCTTTGCTTTTTAAGAAACATGTTTCGAGCAGTTAAACCACAAATTTATTAAATTAAATTGAAATTACAGTAAAAACCTGCGTGTAAGAACCTACTTTTTCAGAAATTGGCAAAACAGGTTCTTGTATTATCATATGGGGTACTTATTGACAGTTTAAGCTAAGTAGGTTCTTAATTTCTACAGAGTAGACATAGTATTAAATCTGGTCTGTTCTTCATTATAAATATTTATTAATGTACCCATGTTGCCAAAAGTCCAACAACATTAATTGATCAATGATTCAGTACCGTATACAAAATTTCCATCAAGAACTGTCAATATGGAAATACTGCTGTAACAGAAATAAATTGAACTGATTGAAATTGCAAAAAACTTACCGGTATACATATTTTGCAAAATATTTGGTTTTTGGTAAAAAATATATAAATCAAAAAGTTAAACCCCACAAATACATGTAAGAACCTGGTGGAATTTGTTTGGCTAAACAGGTTCGTATATTTTGGGGTATTAAAAAAGCAAATTTCTGCCAGAAGTTTCTTACACGTAGGCTTTTACTGTATGTCGCCAAGAAAAAACAAAAAACAAAAGTATCATGCTTCAGCATTTGCAGCGAAAAGAAAAGTATCTTGTTACAAATCAACCAATTATTGTGTTACAGTTGCAAAGACAAGCGTAAGGGACACCGGTGAAGGAACAGTCACACATTGGAAGTAAAATAAAGCAAATAAACATGAAACACAAAACACACTTCCAATTGATCGACTCCATTTTGAGTCTCTGAGTTTACCCACAATTCTGGTATAAGAGTGATTGGTACAGAATGCTAGGAATAATTCCGATTGCCCGTATTGAAAAACGCCTGTCAAGATGCCTGGTCCTGGCATGAGTAAACTTGGGTAATTAATATGGCGGCAAAGAGGCAGCCATTATCGCAGCAACTTTCTAATTAATAAAGAGGAGGAAGAAAGTATGAAGACTGTAATTAATTTTTCGAATGTCCAGGCAGTGCTATCAAAAGCAGTTTTTTCTTGTCCGTTTTTACTATTTATTCAATGACAGAAACACCAAAAATAAACTGTTTGTGGCAGTTAAGGGAACAGAAGAGAACAAAGCCATCATTATTCCCACAGGCGTATTCCCGGATTATTTTACCCTTTTTATTGTAAGCTAACTTACCGTTGCAAAATGACACATTCAAGTGTAACCTTCATGGAAAAGACAAGCAAAATCAAGAGTTTAAAAATCGAATGTTGGATTGCGTTCGATTGAACACTTTTTGTGGTGAGTTCTATTTCGTTCGAATGCTGAACTCGATCTAACTCAATCTATGGTTCGTTTGAATTCGACTGAAATTCAGTTCGATTGGGTTTGATTAACTATGCCGGGGACATATGAAAGCGGAATAAAAAATGCACGCATTTCACATTCAGGCCTCTCTCTTTTCAAAATTGTTAAAAAAAGATCACCATGTTTTCTTGATTATGAACTACCGTCTAGTGTTGGGTGGAGGCTTTATAGACAGGGGACTAATTAAAAACATTTATCTTGCACAGAGGGGAGTTAAAAGAAAAGTTAAAGTGAATTTGCTTTAATAGATTAAGGTGGCCCAACGTTCTCTGCATGATTCAGGACAGCAAACTGTCTTATGAAAACCCAAGCTTGTTTTTCTTTTTTTCATTTTTGGTGAATGCGCTGACAAGTCTATTCTTCCTCCAACTGGTTTCACACCAGTTTCTTAATGCATGTTCGTCACCAAAACACTTTTTTTGCCGTTTTTACTTAGAACAAACCCTGATGCAATTTTTCTTATTTCCAATTTCTTAGAAATACGCATCACTGACAACAAACCTCACTTGACTACTAACAAGATGCCTCGTAACGATGTCGGCCGTAGCACGCCTGTTGGCGACAAAGAAAATGAAGTGAAAGAAACGATAGCAGTAAGCAAGCACCAGGAAGAAACACACAGTGGGAAGAAGACGTATACATGCAACCATTGTAAGAAGTGCTTAAGTAGTTCATCAAGTCGCATAAGACATGAGCGAACACATACAGGAGTGAAACCTTATACATGCAAGGTATTGTAACAAGTGCTTTAACACATCATCAGAATGCAAGTCGCATGAGCGAACGCATACAGAAGTGAAGCCGTATACGTGCAAGCACTGCAATAAGTGCTTTAGCCAGTTAGGAAATTGCAAGAAACATGAACAAACACATACAGGAGTGAAGCCGTATACATGCAAGCATTGTGAAAAGTGCTTTAGCCGTTTACCGGATTGCAAGTTACATGAACGAACACATACAGGAGAAAAGCCGTATACATGCAAGTATTGTAATAAGTGTTTTAGCGGTTCATCAAATTGCAAGAAACATGAACGCACACATACAGGAGAAAAGCCCTATACATGCAAGTATTGTAATAAATGCTTTAACCGGTCATCTCAATGTGAGCAACATGAAAGAGTTCATACAGGAGAGAAGCCATATTCATGTAAACATTGCAAAAAGTGCTTTAGCCGGCAACCAGATTGGAAGGAACATGAACGAATACATACAGGAGTGAAGCCATATGCTTGCAAGCATTGCCGTAAATGCTTTAGCAGTCAATCAGACTGCAAGCAACATGAACGAACACATACAGCAGAAAAAACATTTGAATGCAGTTATTGTAACAAGTGCTTTAGCACGTCATTATATTGCAAGATACATGAAAGAACACATTCACAAATGAAGCCGTATAAGTGTAGGCATTGCGATAAGTGCTTTAGGCAGTTATCAAATTTCAAATTGCACGAACAAACACATACAGGAGAGAAGCCGTATTCATGCAAGCATTGTAATAAGTGCTTTCGCCAGTTATCACGTTGTAAGCAGCATGAACGAATTCATACAGGAGAGAAACCCTATGAATGTAAACATTGCAAAAAGTGCTTTAGGCGTTGGACAGATCGGAAGGAACATGAACGAATCCATACAGGAGTGAAGCCGTATGCATGCAAGCATTGTAAAAAGTGTTTTAGTAGTTCATCAAACCGCAAGCAACATGAACGAACACATACAGGAGTAAAACCATTCGAATGTAAGTATTGTAACAAGTGCTTTGGCACGTCATCACATTGCAAGCGACATGAACGAACACATACAGGAGAGAAGCCATACGCATGCCAACATTGCAGTAAATGCTTTAACGCTTTGTCAGCATGTCGTGAACATGAACGAACACATACAGGAGTGAAGCCTTATACCTGCAAGCATTGTAAACAGTGCTTTAGCAGCTCATCGAATTGCAGGCAACATGAACAAATACATACAGGAGTGAAGTCGTACTCGTGCAAACATTGTGGAAGACGCTTTAACAAATCTTCAAACTGCAAGACCCATGAAAGGCGACACATGCAACAAAAGTCCTTAAAACGGAAGCAGGAAACAGCAGGAACTCACTTTGGCTCAAATTCCCGTACGGTATCATCGTTGACTGAAGAGAATTCAAGCAAAGTTGAAAGCCTTACTTGTTGGATTTGTCAGGAGGAGTTAAGCAGTGCGGCTTGTCTCGTCAAACATTACGATGATCATATGAAAAAAGTAACGCCTATGTAATTAGCATGCTTAACTACCCACCCGTCCTTTATTTTATTTTATTTATTTGTGAGTGCTTATGGAAGAGATGCTAGATAAAAGAGTCACATTTGTAAAGGAATTTAGCAGTGCGGCTTGTCTCGTCAAACATTACGATGATCATATTAAAAAAGTAACGCCTATGTAATTTGGCATGCTTAGCTACATGCCTGCCCTTTATTTTATTATTTTTAGTGGTTATATATGGTAGAAATGTTAGAGGAAAAGGAATCACATTTTTAAGATATGAAATAAACGTTTTTCAATTTCTGAGAGGAAAGGTTTCAATTTTTTCTCCTCGAGTTTTTTTCCGTTCTATATACCTTATTGCAATAAGTTTGTCATAGAAACAAGGAAGAGGCAAAAAGCAATAAAGTAAACGCATATTTGAAATTCCCCGTAGAAATGGCGTCAAAACGTCTCAAAATACACAGTGATCAATTTATCTTGTTACGCAAAACATAAGTGTACAGTTATAAACTCAAGAGTTTCCAGTAAATGCTACCACAGATGAAGATTTATAAGCTAATTAATTGCTATTAACCTCTTCTTTTTTTCCATGACAACGTTATTTCAATTATGTGTATGTATATGTTTTTTTAAACTACCATGTACTGTTAAATCTCGGTTTAACCCCCCCCCCCCCCCCCCTAATGTAAAGGTCGTCGCAGTTATTTATGCAACTTGCGCAAATAACTGCAATGATCTTCTTTACATTTATTTATTTATGTTCTCCTTATTTTAGTTACAATATATGAATTTCTTATATTCAGTTTTTTCATGTTCATCCAGCTCAGCTCAGACCAGCTCCCAGTTGGCTCGCTAGCTTAAAAGAGCAGTTTACTTCAGGCTTTTTTCGCAACTGCATAAGTGGCTTACATGATCTGCTTTACATCTATTTCTTTATTTCACAGTTCCAATATATGTAATTCATATATCCTTATCTCGAAAAGTACTTTATTTTTCTTTATTTTTATTCTTCTAGATTTATTTGTTTTCAACCGTTTGGAGCGTGAAAAAGTCACACTGACATCGTCTAGAACTTTCAACCTCTTCAGGGTTCTCTTCAGGATTAATATTCAATATTAAAGCTTTGAAAATTCATATGTAAATGATAGTTCAGCTTATCTTAACGGAATTGGAAATATTTTTTGGGAGTTCGTGAAATATGACGGGAACGATATGACTTTAAGAAATAGGAGGAAAATTATTTTAACCAAGAGTTATTGCTTATGCTGTATTTTGTATCGTTTATGTAGCTGCACTTTTGGGACAACCTAATTGTCTTTCAAGTATTATTCTTATGTAGTTTAAGCTTATATCTGTAACTTACAAAGATGTAGTTAAATTCAGTAAAAAGCAGCCTCCTGTTACTTGTTTAAATTGATCTGATCACGCCGTAAATTACTTTAAAAACGTCTGTATCGGTTTTTAGCCATTTTATTTTTGTTTTATTGGATTAATATTGGCTTCACAATTATAGTAATAAATATATGTTAGTGATTTGCATAGTGCATTGTTTACAAAGAAATAAAATCGATTTCTCGTCCTTGTTTCTCATTAACTAAACAGACGTCTCTCCTTACGCACTCAGTTCCAACGCATGAGATAAATGATAGCAGCCCTATAAGCTAACTGGCCCTGTGACATACAAACACCCCTCACCTTAGTAACCAATTGACTGTCTACAGACACTTTATTTTCTATTGCAAGAACCAAGAGGAAATTTTGACAAATGAATAGCTCAAAAATGCCCAAAGGAAACGTAGTTTTTGGCTACGTTATCTTAGCAACGGCCTAGTTACATGGACGTATATAGGTAGGGCTGAAATGGGTGGATTGCCGGGGGGGGGGGGAACCATTTGCCCCAAAAAACTCGAATGTAGCCTGCGAATACAGCAGGCGGCTATATTCGCAGGCTATCTCGAATGTTGCTCAAATTTTTCGCACAGTCGAAAAGAAACGAGGGGTAATACGATGCACTAACATAGGCCTACATATGAAGTGAAAATATTCTTAAATATTAATCTATCATAAGAGCTCATAAAACATGTTAAAAGAAATAGCTGTCTCTGCCATTTCGATGGCCAAAGATATCAATGATACGATCCATGTCATTGTTGACCCCAGAATTGGCATATGACCTTTCAGTGTTAATAAGTGCGAAGTCACTGACACGCCCCATCAGGTGCTGTGGAGGTCAGTTTTCAATATGCGCAACGTACCAATGATCGTTCTGCAGAACACGATGTACAGTGGAACCCCGATATAACGATCCTTGATATAACGATATTCCCGATACAACGATGAATATTCTATGTCCCAGCAAAAGTTACAGTAAAATGTATGGGACGGAACCCCAATATAACGATCTTCGATATAACGATATTCCCGATATAACGATGAGAATTTAGCGGACCGAACGTAAAATCCCCCCGAATTATAACGATATTATCAGTACACAGACACATTTTATATGCAAAACATCGAATTTAATGCAATAACATTACGGTAATCGAGTCATCTCTTACGTTTCCAAAAACAGCTTTGTACCATGATATACGAAAATGATACCTAATATGCAGTAAAAAGTACTTGTTAGGTTTACCCCGATATAACGATATTTTCGGTTATTTTACGGCCATATCGTTATATCGGGAGTATCGATATAACGATAATATTTTACTGCTCCCTTGGCATATCGTTATATCGGGGTTTCACTGTAGCAGGTATAAGTGTGAGGATATGTACCGCAGGGACTCACTTTGGCACAAAGTCCCGTATGTTGTCATCGTTGACTGAAGAAAATTCAAGCCAAGTTGAAAGCCTGACTTGTTGGATTTGTCAGGAGGAGTTAAGCAGTGCGGCTTGTCTCGTCAAACATTACGATGATCATATGAAAAAAGTGACGCCTATGTAATTGGCATGCTTAACTACATGCCTGTCCTTTATTTTGTTCATTTTTTAGTTCTTATTATAGAAAAGCTAGATGAAAAAAGCCACATTATTTTACGATATGGATTAAACGTTTTTCACTTTCTGAGAGAAAAGGTCTCCTTCTTTCTCCTCATTAGAGTGAATTCGTGTAACCCGTTTTTTATATGTTAATGAATCGTATAATATTCTAATGTTTGTGTACAATAAAACAATACACAAGTGGTCAGAAAACCTCAAAGAAATCACTTTAATAGTTATACAGAAATTAGTATAAACAGGACGTGTCTTTCTTTAAGCAGTTCAAGAACATGTTCAACCTAAATCGAAAAATTAGCGGTCTGGTTCAAATCACACAGGATTTAGTCATTTCACATTGATGTTTGTCAATTGATTGGTCATATTGCATTCTGCACTGTCCTTTGAGTCTCTGAGTTAGTAAATTCGATGACGAAATAAGTTTATTTAGTGCAGAAAAAAGGAAATTCGGTGCAAAAAGAGAAACAAACAGAGCACATAAGATCGACATAAGAGGAGGGCCAATCAAACGCTTCCACGCGATCTGAATGGCGCGAAGCGTTGGATCTGCTTCGAGATGCGAGTAAAAAAATGGCTGGCCCTTTGAGCACAGTAGAGGAGTAGAAGACCATAAGACAGCTCTAAACACCATAGTACTGAAAAGCACGGGTTGGTTCTCTTTTTGAAATAAGTGGTTTCTCAAGAAGGGAATTGCCGACGAAATCGAAACTACGAGCCTACCATTAAGCTTCACGCTTTGCTTGAGCAAATTTATTTGTGCCGAATTCGCCGAATAAAAAAACAAACACATTGGCGAATGTTATGGACCATATAGCCTCAAAGTAATGACTACATCGGTTGAATAGCTTCACTCGGCTGGCCGTCAAAAGCGCCCAAGCTCGACCAGTATTATATAAGCAGAAGAAAATCCCTGGAAGAGGTAAACCCAGAAATTTTTATCAGACAATTCGTTTGACTGTTTAGCCAGATATTTCGGCCAAAAAACATTGAGAAACCTGTACGTTGTTTAGGCTTTGACATTGTTTTGAATGAACGCGTGATGATATTTGCCGAGTTTGTATAAATTGTTTTTCAATGTAACTTGTGCGATGAAAGTTATACATGTAGTTATGTAGGATATACACTGAGGCATTTGCACCAGCGCGGGGCGAGCACAACAACAAATCAACTTCCATTGGCGAGCACTATAGAGACAAACACTGTATTGTCCCGAACGAACCTTAACAAACAGTTTCATGTCCTCAAGAAGTGCAAGAATAAGTTTGATTGTTTAGTGCAAGAAATGCTACTAATCAGAGAATTGTCACCATCCCTAAATGTCCAATCAGACTCAATCCGAGCCAAACTATTTGCGTGACATCGCATATTTTATTATGTTAATCTTAAGCGAACGTTTTCTGACAGTTTATTATTTTCATGTTTTGAACTTGAAAATGGCGTCATGACGACTCCGAAACGTCGTTCGATTTTATCGTTTATTTTTACTTGTTTATGTATATCTAAACGAAACTAAGACTGGCCTATATTAAAAAGCAAGGGAACCCGAAAAATGAGACACCTGAACAGTCCGGAAAATCCTTGAAAAAGCTTATCGTACACTTACTAGGGTGCTCCAGCGTTCCCGTGTCCGACGTTCCTGTGTTCCTCGCCAGCTTCACTGTGGTTACTGGACTGTGCTGCTCCTTGATCTACAACACTTTGACAATGTTATGACGCAATTTATCATCAATAACAGAATAGAAATAAAAAAACTGATGTCAATTTGTTTTGCAAATTGACATCAGTTTTATTTTAAAAATCGTTCACTCTTGGGTGCTCCGGAGTTCCCGCGCTCCGACGTTTCCACGTTCGGGGCCAGTGTTACTATGGTTACCGACTGCGGAGAATGGGCTCTAGTAACGTAGTAATGGCGGCGTTCATGTGATTTGTTGTCGAAGACATTTTCGCTGTTTTATAAAGGTGAGGGAGTCTAGGTTTATTCTGTTTTCACGTCTATTTAAGCTTTTGAATGCAGGATTACATATACGCGTGTCTCTTTATACGAATAGAGGGCTTAGCTTGAAATAACCACCGGTCAGTCGCCAGACAGTAGGACAGTGTGGTCGAACAAGGTTGCCGCTGTTTATCAAGGTAAGAGAGTCCGTAAGCATGCTTTCTTTATATCTTGCTCAGCTTTATAATACTAGGAGACAGATATGCGTCTCGCTAAATAAGAAGAGAATTCAATAAGAATACAAGGCTTGAAGTAACCGCAAGTCAGTCACCGGTCAAGATGCGTCCAGCCTGATAAATAGCATAAGGCAACTTTTCAGTTTTGACCGGCGAAAATTATATAACTAGTGGTAAGTGCGGGCCTTGACGCACTTAAGAGAAGGTACTGTTACGAGAGTGCGTAGTTTTGAATGGCAGTGTCGATAAATAAATGATAAATCACTTGACTAAAGACAATTATTGGATGAGGTTTTTGTGATATCCGGAATAATAAAGATCGAACTAAGTGGTATTAGCCAGTTATCGGCTGATAACACTTACCTCGACCTTGATTATTCCGAATATCACAAAATCCGAATCTAATAATTGTTTTATTATGCTTTTTTTTTTGGTAAAGAAAATAATGACAACGATTTCATCCTGTTTCAAAACTTGTGCTTATTCCGGTTTGTCGTTCTGCTTAAAGTGCCTATGAAGTAAAAAATATTTTTGCGTTTTTTTGTAGCTTATTATGTCTACTTTTTGAAAAGCCAAAAATATAATAATGTCAGAGAGAAAGAAATCGGATTTTTTGCCGCCTAAAGTGGCCCTGGTTTGGTAAATTAGTGGGGCCGGAGACTGGGAACGAGTTAGCGATCTGTGACGTAGGAAATTGTTCCACTGATTTGTTTACCCCATATTGCTTCTTATTGCTTCCATTGCTGTGCGGGTTCCCGCTCGAGTTTTACTCCAAATTATAAGTTTTTTTATCTCGATTTAAATATAGGGAAGCGATAATTTATTGTTTCTTCGAATGTAATTTCGATAGCAAGAATCGGAGAGGATCGATTCCGGTAAAACAGAAGTTGTTGGGACTGAAGGTTTACTCGATCGAGCGACGAAGAGATTGCGCGGCAGACGGGTCTTTTCCCGCAATGTTTATTACGTGCAACTGGTCTGGGAAGAAAAGCTATCTAAAATGCTTAAGTCGCCGAGACGATTAACATGAAGCCAGTAAGTATTTTATGACGGTCTATCAGCGTCTTCCTTCCTTACTGTTGTATTTATTCTTGTTTTTAATATTTCATGTTCAATCTGGCGATCCGACAGAACACATTTATGAACGGAGAATATCCAATACAATTAATCCATGTAACTCTTTAAATGTAAAAAAGCAAATAATAAATTTGCTTTGGGTGGCTGTATGGTTTGATGATTTTAAAAATTTCAATGCAATAAATACAAATTTATTTATTGACTGTGTGTACATACTGATGCTATCCCATGCGATCAGATTCATAAAAGGGTTGAAAATTTCTTCTTCAGTTCCTCCAGTTTATGATGGGTTCCCGATAAAACTGTCATTTTTTTGTTGAACGTTTTAGCTGCAGTATGGTTATAAACCTGGTGTGTATTTAATAATCTGATACCTGTGTATATATTTCTGCATGGTAGAGTGCACATTTACAATAGTCACTAAAATTTTGAGAACTTATGAACTTAAAAAGATCCCTGTTAATTTTATACTTTGTTCTTTAGAATCCCTATGGCAGACTCATATGAATGGCTTACCTATTAGATTTGTGGATACATGGGCTGGGATAGTTAAAGGCCCATTACCAGCTTATGTTTACATGTCAGATCATAACATTTGGTATAAATTCCTGCCTTTGGGGTTATGAAAGGGGTTGGCCCTCTTTGTAGAGGGTATGAGGTTCTTCTACTTTATACTTGCAAAATTAATTACCAGAAAAAAAAAAGGAAAAGGTAATAATAATAATCCTATTTCTGAAACTTTCACCTCTCATCTTAAGAAATTAAAACTATTCACTGTTTTCCGGGATCTTTTCCGAGGTTAAGAATATTTAAAAATTTGACGTTTCGATCAGTTTCACTGATCTTCTTCAGGCTGTTTGTTATCACAGATGCTTGTTATTCTACCTACCCTACATTATGGCACTTGAAATCTTGCACTCGGAATGATACTTGGCACGTTGTACTAAGAGGGTGATTACATGATTAAACACCACAATAAAATGTCATACCAGAGCACCTCATACTGGTGCATACCAGAGCAAGTCATACCGGTGCAAGGTTACCCTGGTTACTGTACCGCTGCAAGATTTTCATCCCATTATAAAAATTTATTCCGGTGTGATGTAAACATGGAATATGACTTGGCTGATGACTGTTTGCTTCATATATTTATATATATTACAGACAGTATTAATTTTTCATCTCACACCAGGGATCATGTAAACACCTCCCTGACACTGCACTGCCACAATAAACATTTGTATTGGTATCCTTCTATGATGTAATTTTTTTAGTTTATTGTTCATGTGCACTTTAGCCTGCATAGCAAGCGTTCCCGTGCGAGCGAAGTGCTGCTATGTGTCAGGCGTGAACGAATATTCTGGCGAAGCGCGAAACATTCTGGCCGCGCGAAAATTGTGGCGAGAGCAAAAAAGGAAAGAAAGGCGATGTGCACTTGAAAGTATCAATCCATGAAAAAAAAAAAAAATACAGAATGATTTTCTTTGTTTTTATAACTAAAACATCAAGTTGACAAGTATGATCAAAACTCACTTTGTTCAACTGGGAGACTGGGGTCTGGGTGACTAATAATAGAATAGAAACAATAATACTGTTTTGAGAGAGCCAGAAACTTGGATTTGGGAAACTAAAAAATGTATAATAGCAACATTTGACACATCAGCACATTCCAGGGAGACACCATGGCCTAACAGTTAGCATTTGGAACACCGGATCAAGTGGTCTGAGTTTGAGCCCTGAGTCCTGAGTCATTGCCTTAGGCTGTTGGGTGAGACACTAAAATCTCAGTGAGTGCCTCACGTAACCAAGGAGTATGAATGGTTACTTTAAAAATTATCAGGGAAATCCTGATATGCTGGGGGTTATCTGCTATGGGATAGCATTTCATCAGCACTAAGTTGCTATACTTCAGTCTCACTATATGTGTGTTGTAACCTGTGGAACTTGTGTATTAATCAAATGAGAGTAACAAAGCTTTCACTTAATAAGACAGGTATACAATCTTTGACCAGGGCCAGGGCCTACTTTATATTTACATTTACATGTGTTAGTATAGCCTGCTTTCTTTAACAGCATGCATATCGTAAATATTTCAGATATATTCAGTTTCTATTATATAATAATTCTTCTACAAGGCATTCGTGGGTGTCAAGAATATAGTATTATTATTCAGGTGCTGTAGTTTGCACTATAAACCAAAAATCAAAATGGCGCCCAGAAAGGAAGCAATAACTTCGATTTACCGGATAGCTTCATTAATCATAACACAGCCTATAAAACCAAACATTACTTGACTAAATAACTTGGGGCACCTTTATTTACCGTTACATTTATTGTATGATTCATTTTATACTTCATATATTCTTGCGCGAGTCGTCAGGTGTGCTTTGAGAAATCGAAACAAATCTACAAATGCTAAGTGCATAAATACAAAATTTAATGTGCTTTCCGATCGCGAGAGACAAGAGAAAAGTTTGACGAGCAGTGTTTCTTGTGGCAATAGCCACTTGGATTAGATACCTCTAGCTGGACTCCACTGTCTGAATAAAATGCCGCCAACGCTTTTTCGAAGACCATAGTTGCAGCTTTCGTCAAAATGTGCTGGAGGCTGATTTGTGGGACATTGTCGCCGTGAATTCGCAGAAACCGACTCCAGTTCTGCCGCAAAGTTCAGTTTTTGTCTAGATAATGCATCGATACTCTCGCTGTACTTGTTTTGTCTCGGCAATTGGTTTTATTGGGGCCTCCGAGCACGCATTGGTTACCTCTTGCACTCTCCCTTCTCTTATCCGCCATTACGCTCGAGTTGTCTGAACAATTTCCTACGTCACGACCTAGTAATATGAGATCTCGTTTTGGCCGCGCGCGAAATGGCCCCACTTTTCAGACGTCACATTCGAACTTTAGGCGGCAAAAACTCGGATTTTTCTCTCTTTAACACTATTCGCTTTTGGGCATTTCGAAAAGTACATATAACAAGCTACAAAAAAACGCAAAAATATTTTTTACTTCATAGGCACTTTAATTCTGAATGCTCTTTCCTGAAAGTATTTCGTGAAATAGTTCTTTCCCAATTTATGTCAGTGAATTTATCGTCCAGCAATTTTTCACCTTATAAATGTCAAATTATTTCTAAGTTGAAGAAGCGAATAGACGAACTATGAATTTCCTTAGCCGCCAGATGCCTGCCACATTACATTGCTCTTGGAAATCATGCACTGTGCGCGCAACCTGCAGATAAGTAAATAATCTGCTAGCCGATTATTCACTGAGCTGTAGGTTGCGCGGATTCCCAGAATTAGCTGTAGGCTCTTAGCCAATGAGAAGACAGCTAGTGACTATAGTGTATAATAATACCGAGTAATGCGTCACGTAGGGAATGCATGATTTTATCGTTTCCAAGAGCCGCGAACCAAATAGAGTTGTTTTTTTTTACTGAGTGTGTAGTCAAAGTGTAGACAAGTGTTGGAGTCATTTGTTTTGCGGTGGTTTATATGCGATACAACCACAGCAAGTCTTCTCAAAAGCAACGTCTGCAAAATCTAATGTTTGCAATCTTCCGTGTGACAAAATCTGCGATCTTATGTGACAAACTGTTGAGATTGACACATTTTTTACCATACTTGAAGAACAAATTGTCAACTTCTAGTGTTGCAACATAATGTTGTGATTGACACATTTTTCTCATTCTTTTTCGCATTTTTCAACTTCCGCCCAGTCCACTGGTGGCTGTCAAGAGTAGGGGTGCAGGCCTCTCTTGGGCCTGCAATAAAACAATGATTAGATTATGAGTTCAACATTTCTATAAAGTGATGATAACTTCTAGGGCTAAAAGCTGAATTGAATATCTCTGCCAGCTATACTTAAGTTTCATTTAAATGGAAGGAAACATGATTTAAAAAAGACTATGGAGATTTTAAAAAAATTATCATGTCTCTTGAAGCAGTAAGTAAAAATCGCAATTGTATGACACAAGATGGTCAAGGTGAAAGTAAGGTTGAAAGAGCAGCCTTTCAATTTAAATTATTTCAATCTTTTAAATTGAAATAAATTTTAAAGTAAGATTCCAAGAAATTGTTGAACATTTCATTAGATGTTTGTTGAATTTGAGAACTTCTTTGATGCCAAATCTTCTCACTTTTTTTTGTCTATATTTACTGATCCATTTGGGATTCTTTAATTATGTATGTACATTTGAATGCCAGGGTTGGAATGTTGTTATTTGTAACTGAAATTTATGTTAAACAATCAGGCCTACTGATAAGGTGCAATAAAAAATGGAAATCGTGCGATATTTTCAGGGCAGATTATGCAATTAAAAAGGCTAATTATGCTATAAATGATGTAAATCATCATACGATATTTTTCTGAGGAATTTTAAGCTGTTTACGTAGTCGCTAGTTGCACAATGTTGGTTAGTTATTTTAACTTACATATCAAGATAAGTGTAAAATTGTCATAGTCTCTATAATCTCTACATCCTCTACCGTTATGCAAGCTTCCAGGGTATTCCATTAATTTGAACAAAACTAATAGTACAGTAGTCCAGATTACAATAAGTAATGAGTAGGCAGTGAAGAAAAGATTGATGCCACTTTCTGACGAAAATTTCCCTCATTTTTTGTTAAGTTCAAAGCTATAGGGTCATACTGCAGTAGTAAAACCTGGGATTCCAATAGCAGTCATCAAAAGCCAAGAATCAGTTTTGCTTTCATGTACTCTTCTGTGCATCGTTCCTTTATATGCGTATGGTTTGTTATATTTATACCCATAGGCGTACAGGCACCTTCGGACCTGGGGGGGGGGGGGGGGGGGGCAGAGACCTTGTTGCCCGAAAAAATGGCATGGGCTGAAAGCCGAATAAACAGGCATTCTAAATGGATAACAGAATGTGCGTTAAAATAGCTGTGTACAAACCTTGCCTGCTTGCTTAAAGGAAATGACAGTTCTTTAATTAATCTTGTGGCGTTGTCTGAAGATGTCAACAAACTGAATCCTTTTTCTTCTGAAATATTTTATTTATTCACTTTAGTTCAGCAAAAATAAAAGTATTTTTGGGAGGCAATTTACATTGTTTTTCCCCAACTTGAAAGTTATTTAAAATGTGTGAAACATTCAGGGACGAAAGGGTTGAAACATATTGTTGAGCTCATTGGAGTCAAAAGCATTAGTTATAAATTACATTTGTAACCATATCGCAGCTTTGTTTCAAGGTCTTAAACTGGGTCCACCATGGTAAAGCTGATTGCAGCTGAATTATGCAGAATTTTGCGAGAAAAATTAAATATGGTTATAGCAATTTGCGAGAGGAAACAAAGCAGATAAATGGGAAATTTGGACCTTTGATCCACAGAGTTCGGTATATTTCCAATACTTTTTCTGTTGATATAATTAGTTTTGATTGTAATGTTGAGATTTGTCTACTTATCTTCTATTTTTTCTCTGGCTTGTTGCCCGAATTCTTAGCGTTTTGCCCGAAATATTTTGGTACTGGGGGGGGGGGGGGGCTGCAGCCCCAGGTCATAAATCATAATAGTACGGTAAATACTCAAACAGTGGAAAGCATTTTTGGCACGCGCTGATTGGCTACTCAAACTCGAAATATCCTTTGCTATTCAACTCCAAGCGACTCGTGAGAAAATTACACTAATTAATCGGGCGGGGCCTGGGCCCGATTCATAATCTACACGGATTTTTTTTTTTGTCTGTAAATCGTTCCAGACGCATGCGGCCCTGCCGACTCTTTGGTCACGGTCACGCAAATTTTGATGTTTCGGTTAGCGATCGCTCGTATTATGAACACTCTGCTCTCTGTTCAGTGTGGAGTGTATGTTTGTGTCATTCGTGCGTTTGATTCAGCGGGCACTGAATGTTTACAATGCGAGTGTTTTGACATGTCCAAGCTAATTAAAAATGAAACGATTACCCACGGGCCCAGGTGACTCCTTGGTCACGCAAGTTTTGATGTTTATTGGCGATCGCTCGCCTGTAGTTATAAATAATCATACATCTATATTAAAAATATTTACGAATTCTCTGCGCTCTGTTTTTTGTAAAATATTTATTTTTTAATTCAAGCGTATGGCTCGTTGCAAGCACTGAATATTCACGTTGCGATTTGACATGGCCAAACTATTTATAAATGAAAAATGAATTATTTTCTGTGTGTTATGCAAGTGTTTTGAGTTTATTTTTGGAATCGAAAGGAAATTGCAAACCCAGCAAAAATTTGGGGAAATTACCTGCTGAATCACGTAGTCAGGTTTCTCTATTTGCGTGCTTTTAATCACGCGACTTCGCAAATGCCACTGAAAGCTGTGTTTTTCTAGCAAAATAGCAGTTAAACTTCAAGAACTTGATTTTTAAGCTTCTTTTATTTCAACTGAAATCAATTTATGCCATTCAAGTGGTTTGAGTGTATTTTAAGTAAGATTCGGAACAAAATAAATATTTGCAAGCCCAGACAGGAATTTGTTTATGCATGTGGATCAAAAAAAAAGATGACGTAATCAGGGAAATTTTGGTTCAAAACTCCAACCTTCTTGACTGGTGCAAAACTCGGACTTGAGTCGTCGGACAACGCTAAACGGAGAAATACAATGAGATGGCCTCAGTCTACTTTCTATTTTGGCGTGAAATGGACTCCCTTTTATTGTCATTCAACTGATTTGGGTTTATTTTATTCAACAGTTAGAACAAAAAAAATAATTGCATGCCTAAGCATGAATTTATCCGGCTAGGCAAGAGATGATGCGATGAAGGAAATTCAGGTCACCCACACTCTGTGACTCACGCAAACACGACTTGTGTGTTTCTCAATTTACTGCTTTTATAAAAAATGTTTTACTGTGCTGCGCCGTTCCTTTCTAGCCAATTTTAAAAAAGAATCGAAAAGAAGTGGTCAAACATTAACCGCCCGATTGTAAACTGCTTGAAGTTTCTTGTTAATGGAATATACTGATCAAAAGTCATCCTTTGGGCTATATATATTATCTCACTGTTTGAGAATATACTAAAACAACTATTTACCTCAGTGTCATTGGCTAGTGGTGGATGTTCATCTCACCACCTCGCAGCTCAGTATCCTAGCTGAACCGTGTTTCAAAATACCTTTTGAAAGAGATGTTTTTGATTTGTTTTGTTCTTTTCTTTTTAAGAAACATGTTTTGAGCAGTTAAAACCGCAACTTAATTTAATTAAAGTGAAATTACAGCAAAAACCCGTGTATAAGAACCTACTTCTTCAGAAATTGGCAAAACAGGTTCTTGTATTTTGGGGTACTTATTGACAGTTCAGGCTGAGTAGGTTCTTAATTTCTACAGAGTAGACATGTTATTAAATCTGGTCTGTTCTTCATTACAAATATTTATTAATGTACCCATATTGCCAAAAGACCAACAACATTAATTGATCAATGATACAGTACCGTATACAAAATGTATCTTTCCATCAAGAACTGTCAATATGGAAATACTGCTGTAACAGAAACAAATTGAATTGATTGAAATTGCAAAAAAATTACCGGGGTATATATATTTTGCAAAATATTTGGTTTTTGGTAAAAATATATAAATTAAATAGTTAAACCCCACAAATACATGTAAGAACCTGGTGGAATTTGTTTGGCTAAACAGCTTTTTATATTCTGGGGTATTAAAAAAGCAAATTTCTGCCAGAAGGTTCTTACACGCAAGTTTTTACTGTATGTCGCCAAGAAAAAACAAAAAACAAAAGTATCATGTTTCAGCATTTGCAGCGAAAAGAAAAGTATCTCGTTACAAATCAACCAATTATTGTGTTACAATTGCAAAGACAAGCGTAAGGGACACCGGTGAAGGAACAGTCACACATTGGAAGTAAAATAAAGCAAATAAACATGAAACACAAAACACACTTCCAATTGATCGACTCCATTTTGAGTCTCTGAGTTTACCCACAATTCTGGTATAAGAGTGATTGGTACAGAATGCTAGGAATAATTCCGATTGCCCGTATTGAAAAACGCCTGTCAAGATGCCTGGTCCTGGCATGAGTAAACTTGGGTAATTAATATGGCGGCAAAGAGGCAGCCATTATCGCAGCAACTTTCTAATTAATAAAGAGGAGGAAGAAAGTATGAAGACTGTAATTAATTTTTCGAATGTTCAGGCAGTGCTATCAAAAGCAGTTTTTTCTTGTCCGTTTTGACTATTTATTCAATGACAGAAACACCAAAAATAAACTGTTTGTGGCAGAGAAGAGAAATATTCCCGCAGGCGTATTCCGAGATTAGTTTACCATTTTCATTGTAAGCTAACTTACCGTTGCAAAATGATACATTCAAGTGTAATCTTCATGGAAATACAAGCAAAATCAAGAGTTCAAAAATCGAACGTTGGATTGAGTTCAATTGAACTCTTTTTGTGGTGAGTTCAATTTCGTTCGAATGCTGAACTCAATCTAACTCAATATATGAACTGAGTTTCACACCAGTTTCCTTTTCCATACCTTTTTACAGTTTTTACTTAGAGAAAACCCTGATACAATTTGTTTTTTATTTCCAATTTCTTAGGAATACGCATTACTGACAACAATCCTGACTGGTCTACTAACAAGATGCCTCGTAACTATGTCGACCATAGCACGTCTGTTGGCGACGAAGAAAATGAAGTGAAAGAAAAGATGGTAGTAAGCAAGCACCAGGAAGAAACACACAGTGGGAAGAAGGCGTACACGTGCAACCATTGTAAGAAGTGCTTTAGTAGTTCATCAAGTCGCACAAGACATGAGCGAACACATACAGGAGTGAAACCTTATACATGCAAGTATTGTAACAAGTGCTTTAACACATCATCAGAATGCAAGTCGCATGAGCGAACGCATACAGGAGTGAAGCCGTATACATGCAAGCATTGTGAAAAGTGCTTTAGCAAGTTAGGAAATTGCAAGAAACATGAACAAACGCATACAGGAGTGAAGCCGTATACATGCAAGCATTGTGAAAAGTGCTTTAGCCGTTTACCGAATTGCAAGTTACATGAACGAACACATACAGGAGTGAAGCCGTATGCATGCAAGTATTGTAATAAGTGTTTTAGCAATTCATCAAATTGCAAGGTACATGAACGTACACACACAGGGGTGAAGCCATATACGTGCAAGTATTGTAATAAGAGCTTTAGGCAGTTATGGCAATGTAAGCAACATGAAAGAGTTCATACAGGAGAGAAGCCATATTCATGTAAACACTGCAAAAAGTGCTTTAGATGTCAATCAGATTGCAAGAAACATGAACGAATACATGCAGGAGTGAAGCCATATGCTTGCAAGCATTGCAGTAAATGTTTTAGCAGTCAATCAAACTGCAAGCAACATGAACTAACACATACAGCAGAAAAAACATTTGAATGCAGTTATTGTAACAAGTGCTTTAGCACGTCAATATATTGCAAGATACATGAAAGAACACATTCACAAATGAAGCCGTATAAGTGCGGGCATTGCAATAAGTGTTTTAGGCAGTTATCAAATTGCAAGGAACATGAACGAACCCATACAGGAGAAAAGCCATATGCATGCAAGCATTGCAATAAGTGCTTTCGCAGTTCATCACACCGCAAGCAACATGAACGAATTCATACAGGAGAGAAACCGTATGAATGTAAACATTGCAAAAAGTGCTTTAGCCGTTCATCAGATTGCAAGGAACATGAACGAATCCATACAGGAGTGAAGCCGTATGCATGCAAGCATTGTGAAAAGTGCTTTCGCAGTTCATCACACTGCAAGCAACATGAACGAACACATACAGGAGTAAAACCATTCGCATGTAAATATTGTAACAAGTGTTTTACCACGTCATCATGTTGCAAGCTACATGAACGAACACATACAGGAGTGAAGCCTTATACCTGCAAGCATTGTAAAAAGTGCTTTAGCAGCTCATCGAATTGCAGGCAGCATGAACAATTACATACAGGAGTGACGTCGTACTCGTGCAAACATTGTGGAAGACGCTTTAACAAATCTTCAAACTGCAAGACCCATGAAAGGCGACACATGCAACAAAAGTCCTCAAAACGAAAGCAGGAAACAGCAGGAACTCACTTTGACACAAAGTCCCGTATGTTGTCATCGTTGACTGAAGAAAATTCAAGCCAAGTTGAAAGCCTCACTTGTTGGATTTGTCAGGAGGAGTTAAGCAGTGCGGCTTGTCTCGTCAAACATTACGATGATCATATGAAAAAAGTAACGCCTATGTAAATAGCATGCTTAGCAGTCGCCCGTCCTTTATTTTGTTCATTTTAAGTTCTTATTATAGAAATGCTAGATGAAAAAAAGCCACATTATTTTACGATATGGAATAAACGTTTTTCACTTTCTGAGAGAAAAGGTCTCCTTCTTTCTCCTCATTAGATTGAATTCGTGTAACCCGTTTTTTATATGTTAATAATATTCTAATGTTTGTGTTCAATAAAACAATACACGAGTGGTCAGAAAACCTCAAAGAAATGACTTAAATAGTTATACAGAAATTAGTATAAACAGGACGTGTCTTTCTTGCAGTTCAAGAACATGTTCAACCTAAATCGAAAAATTAGCAGTCTGGTTCAAATCACACAGGATTTAGTCATTTCACATTGATGTTTGTCAATTGATTGGTCATATTGCATTCTGCACTGTCCTTTGAGTCTCTGAGTTAGTAAATTCGATGCAGAAATGAGTTTATTTAGTGCAGAAAAAAGGAAATTCGGTGCAAAAAGACGGAGAAACAAACAGAGCACATAAGATCGACATAAGAGGAGGGCCAATCAAACGCTTCCACGCGATCTGAATGGCGCGAAGTTTTTTTGTAGTTAGTCAGATAGGTAGATAGTCCAGTTACTTAATTGACTGATGGTAAAACCGTGTATAAATATGCTTATCTTATCTTATCTGCTTCGAGATGCGAGTAAAAAAATGGCTGGCCCTTTGAGCACAGTAGAGGAGTAGAAGACCAGAAGACAGCTCTAAACAGAATAGCACTGAAAAGCACGGGTTTTTGGTTCTCTTTTTGAAATAAGTGGTTTTTCAAGAAGGGAATTGCCGGCGAAATCGAAACTACGAGCCTAATAAGCTTCACCCTTTGCTTGAGCAAATTTATTTGCACCGAATTCGCCGAATAAAAAAACAAACACACTGGCTAAGGTTATGGACCATATAGCCTCAAAGTAATGACTACATCGCTTGAATAGCTTCACTCGGCTGGCCGTCAAAAGCGCCCAAGCTCGACCAGTATTATATAAGCAGAAGAAAATCCCTGGAAGAGGTAAACTTAGAATTTTTATCAGACAATTCGTTTACTGTTTAGCCAGATATTTCGGCCAAAAAACATTGAGAAACCTGTACGTTGTTTAGGCTTTGACATTGTTTTGAATGAACGCGTGATGATATTTGCCGAGTTTGTATAAATTGTTTTTCAATGTAACTTGTGCGATGCAAGTTATACAGTAGTTATGTAGGATATACACTGAGGCATTTGCACCAGCGCGGGGCGAGCACAACAACAAATCAACTTCCATTGACAAGCACTATATAAAAGACAAACACTGTATTGTCCCGAACGGACCTTGACAAACAGTGTCAAGTCCTTAGAAGTGCAAGAATAAGTTTGATTGTTTAGTGCAAGAAATGCTACTAATCAGAGAATTGTCACCATCTCTTAATGTCCAATCAGACTTAATCCAAGCCAAACTATTTGCGTGACATCGCATATTTTATTATGTTAATCTTAAGCAAACGTTTTCTGACAGTTTATTATTTTCATGTTTTGAACTTGAAAATGGCGTCATGACGACTCCGAAACGTCGTTCGATTTTATCGTTTATTTTTACTTGTTTATGTATATCAAAACCAAACTAAGACTGGTCTATATTAAAAAGCAAGGGAACCCGAAAAATGGGACACCTGAACAGTCCGGAAAATCCTTGAAAAAGCTTATCGTACACTTACTAGGGTGCTCCAGCGTTCCCGTGTCCGACGTTTCTGTGTTCCTCGCCAGGTTCACTGTGGTTACTGGACTGTGCTGCTCCTTGATCCACAACACTTTGACAATGTTATGACGCAATTTATCATCAATAACAGAATAGACATAAGAAAAACTGATGTCAATTTGTTTTGCAAATTGACATCAGTTTTGAAAATCGTTTACTCTTGGGTGCTCCTAACCTGCGATCAGGCATTTTTTTTTTCCCCTTGTTTCAGGTTAGGGTGCTCCGGAGTTCCCGCGCTCCGACGTTCCCACTTTCGGAGCCAGCGTTACTATGGTTACCGACTGCGGAGAATGGGCTCTAGTAACGTAGTTATGGCGGCGTTCATGTGATTTGTTGTCGAAGACCATTTTAATTTGCTGTTTTATAAAGGTGAGGGAGTCTAGGTTTATTCTGTTTTCACGTCTATTTAAGCTTTTGAATGCAGGATAACATATACGCGTGTCTTTTTACACGAATAGAGGGCTTAGCTTGAAATAACCACCGGTCAGTCGCCAGACAGTAGGACAGTGTGGTCGAACAAGGTTGCTGCTGTTTATCAAGGTAAGAGAGTCCGTAAGCATGCTTTCTTTATATCTTGCTCAGCTTTATAATACTAGGAGACAGATATGCGTCTCGCTAAATAAGAATACAAGGCTTGAAGTAACCGCAAGTCAGTCACCGGTCAAGATGCGTCAGCCTGATAAATAGCATAAGGCAACTTTTCAATTCAGTTTTGACCGGCGAAAATTATATAACTAGTGGTAAGTGCGAGCCTTGACGCACTTAAGAGAAGGAACTGTTACGATAGTGCGTAGTTTTAAATGGCAGTGTCGATAAATAAATGATAAATCACTGGACAAAAGACAATTATTAAGCAATTATTGGATGAGGTTGAGCATGATATCGTGAATTATCAAAACCGAGGTCTGTGTTATCTGCCGAAGCCGAAGGCTGAGGCGGATAACACAGACATGAGGTTTTGATAATTCACGATATCATGTGAAAACCGAATTCAATAATTGTTTTATTATACGTTTTCAAACAATTTGCCATAACTTCCTTTAGCGCCGGCGTAAAACTTCGTCAGAACATTAACCAAAGCGGTTTTATAATTATCTTGTGGTTCCTCCAGGTTCTTCTCCCTCAAATAATCATTCAGAATTTTTACACTTGTTTTTGTTGTTCTATTGGTGTTATAGAATCTATATTCTCGATCAAAACTTTCAATTCCTCTTCGGAAACGGAGGCGAATCGCTCCGCCATATTTTTAAAAGTTTGACAGCACTACACGGACGAGGGGCTTGAAACTAGGCAGACTTTGAACTCGACATGATAACCCAATGCGCTCGACCAATCACGTGTTTCAAAGTAATTCTAATGTATAATAAAAACAATTATTGGATGAGGTTTTTGTGATATCCGGAATAATAAAGGTCGAGCTAAGTGGTATCAGCCAGTTATCGGCTGATAACACTTACCTTGACCTTGATTATTCCGAATATCACAAAATCCGAATCTAATAATTGTTTTATTATGCATTGTTTTTTTGGTAAAGAAAATAATGACAACGATTTCAACCTGTTTCAAAACTTGTGCTAATTCTGGTTTGTTGTTCTGCTTAATTCTGAATGCTCTTTCCTGAAAGTATTTCGTGAAATGAGTTTGTTCGTAGCACGAGAAAAAGTTCGAGCCCTAGTCAACTTTGAGTCAAGAGTCAACTTCGAGTCAAGTTAAAATTTCTTTTTTTTTTTGCAGTTTTATTTTTAATTGCTGTGTGAAAATTATATACGTACCGGAGGTATAAGAACAGCAAGATTTGAATCATTTCAACTCTTCTTTTCAGTTTTATATTCCTGTATTTGTTGACCTTTGTTCGCAAGTGCAACTGCTTTTCAAACGTTCCTCGGCATCCATAATAAAGTTTCCTCACAGATTCCTACCTGTATTAATTACACACAGCTGAGGCAGAGGTTCCATTTCAACAAGAAAGCGTGAGAATTGACGTGAAGTTCAAAAATATTAGCCCGTCTTGACTCGAGCGCCATCTTGTTTTATCCACAGGGATACCATATAAGAAATAAAACATGCTAGCCCATTCTCTCCACGGCCAAATTGGTGGAGGACATGTTGTTTACCTGTCAAACAGTTTATATCATTTCTTGCATCAGAATAACCACGTCCAATGTATGTTTTCTTTGTGTGCGGGTTTTACAGAGAGAATTTGTCTAAGATTTTCGTAGCACCTCATAGCTGTGAATGGAAACATTATCAGTCTTGCAAAAAATCAGCAAATGTTTTGGAAACTTCACGACAATTCTGTCGCTGGTGAGTAAAATCGTTTCGTGTCAAACCAAACAACTGATGTTTATCTTACCTATGCGACATTGTTTGACAATAACATTATTACGGTATAGTCAAACGATATCATTGCAAAAAAAGTGAAAAAAAGTGACTCGAAGTTGACTCGTGACTCGAAGTTGACTCAGGCTCGAACTTGACTCGTGCTACGAACAAACTCTCGTGAAATAGTTCTTCCCCAATTTATGTCAGTCATGTTGTGTTTTCTGTGAATTTATCGTCCAGCAATTTGTCACCTTATGTCAAATTATTTCTAAGTTGAAGAAGCGAATAGACGAACTATGAATTTCCTTAGCCGCCAGATGCCTGCCATATTACATTGCTCTTGGACATCATGCACTGTGAAATCACGCAACCTGCAGAATGATAAGTAAATAATCTGCTAGCAGATTATTCACTAAGCTGTAGGTTGCGCGGATTCCCAGAATTAGCGGTAGGCTCTTAGCCAATGAGAAGACAGCTAGTGACTATAGTGTATAATAATACCGAGTAACGCGTCACGTAGAGAATGCATGATTTTATCGTTTCCAAGAGCCGCAAACCAATAATTATTAAAGTTGTTTTTTTTTTTTTTACTGAGTGTGTAGTCGAAGTGTAGACAAGTGTTGGAGTCATTCCTTTTGCCGTGGTTTATATGCGATTCAATCACAGCAAGTCTTCTCAAAAGCAACGTCTGCAAAATCAAATGTTTGCAATCTTCCGTGTGACAAAATCTTTGATCTTATTTGACAAACTGTTGAGATTGACACATGTTTTACCATACTTGAAGAACAAATTGTCAACTTCTAGTGTTGCAACAAAATGTTGTGATTGACACATTTTTCCCATTCTTTTTCGCATTTTTCAACTTCCGCCCAGTCCGCTGGTGGCTGTCAAGAGTAGGGTTGCAGGCCTCTCTTGGGCCTGCAATAAAACAATGATTAGATTATGAGTTCAACATTTCTATAAAGTAATGATAACTTCAAGGGCTAAAAGCTGAATTGAATACCTCTGCCAGCTACTTAAGTTTCATTTATAAATGGAAGGAAACATGATTTAAAAAAGACTATGAAGATTTTATAAAATTTTCATGTCTCTTGAAGCAGTAAGTAAAAATTGCAATTGTATGACACAAGATGGTCATATGTATGTTAAACAATCCGGCCTACTGATAAGGTGCAACAAAAAATGCAAATCGCGCGATATTTTTGGGGCAGATTATGCAATTAAAAAGGCTAATTATGCTACAAATTATGTAAATCATGCAATATTTTTCTGAGGAATTTTAAGCTGTTTACGTAGTCGCTAGTTGCACAATGTTGGCTAGTTATTTTAACTTACATATCAATATACATGTAAAATCGTCATAGTCTCTATAATCTCTACATGCTCTGTCGTTATGCCAGCTTCCAGGGTATTCCATTTGGACAAAACTAATAGTACAGTAGTCCAGATTACAATAAGTAATGAGTAGGCAGTGAAGAGACTTAGAAGATTGATGCCACTTTCCGATGACAATTTCCCTCATTTTGTGTTAAGTTCAAAGCTATAGGGTCATATCTGCAGTAGTAAAACCTGGGATTCCAATAGCAGTCATCAAAAGCCAAGAATCAGTTTCGCTTTCATGTACTCTTATGTGCATTCCATCATTTATGAATAAGGTGTATTGACCTGTGTATCGTTCCTTTAGGCGTACAGGCACCTTCGGACCTGGGGGGGCGGAGACCTTGTTGCCCGAAAAAAATTGTATGGGTTGAAAGCTGAATAAACAGGCATACGAAATGGATAACAGAACGTGGGTTAAAATAGCTGTGTACAAACCTTGCCTGCTTGCTTAAAGGAAATGATAGTTCTTTAATTAATATCGTGGCGTTGTCCGAAGATGTCAATGAACTGAATCATTTGTCTTCGGAAATATTTTATTTATTCACTTAAGTTCAGCAAAAATAAAAGTATTTTTGGGAGGCAATTTACATTGTTTGTCCCCAATTTGAAAGTTATTTAAAATGTGTGAAACATTCAAGGATGATTGGGTTGAAACATATTGGTGAAAGTTTTGAGCTCAGCTGAATTATGCAGAATTTGCAAGAAAAATTGAGGATGGTTATAGCAATTTTACGAGAGGAAACGAAAGCAGATAAATGGGAAATTTGGACTTTTGAACCACAAAGTTCGGTATGTAATGAACGTTTATTCGTTTGTCTCACGATAGAATCGCTTTGAGTTGTTGATCGCGACATTTCGACTGCAATACTGCTAGTCTTCATCAGGCGATGAGGTCGATTGTTTACGCGTCGCTATTTATGCACGTTGGTTCGCTGTGATTGGTGCATTTTGATCCTCATTATTATTCTGACTAACAGATGATGTTCCCTCATAGGTCCGCTTTGTAGTTGAACGGCTGTTATGCTTTCTGATGGTAGGTATCCATGCTTGAGGAATTTCAATTCCGCTATCTCTATTGATGTTATTAGAATGAAGTCTTATTTGGATAGCCTCTTTGACCCTGCGTGTGTATCGGTGAGGGTCACGATCGATAAACTTGACTTGATTCCATAAAGGAATATGCCCCGTTTCGTTTGTGTGCTCCGAAACTGCAGAGGTTTGTGTATGAGCAAGCCTTATGTCTCTGTCGTGTTCTTTTATCCTGTCTTGCATCGCTCTCCCTGTTTCCCCTATATATACTTTGCCGCATTCACATGGAATTTTGTATACAACACCATCTTGTTTGCCTGGTTCTAGGGCGTCTTTCGGTCGTACTTAGTAAGACCGAAGAGTTGTGTCAGATTTAAAGACGGTGCGAACGCCTTGTTCTTGTAGGCAGCGGCGAAGAACCTCTGATACACCTTTAATATAGGGTAAAACCGCAGTAGATTTAAATTTCTGCGTGGGCTGGTTGTTGGCTGTTGGTCTTGTGGTCTTAGTAAGTTTTCGTATGAACGAAGACGGATAACAGAGACATAAGGCTTGCTCATACACAAACCTCCGCAGTTTCGGAGCACGCAAACGAAACGGGGCATATTCCTTTATGGAATCAAGTCAAGTTTATCGATCGTGACCCTCACCGATACACACGCAGGGTCAAAGAGGCTATCCAAATAAGACTTCATTCTAATAACATCATAGACTGTCCACAGCCTCTCGATTTTTCAACGCAAAAATGGAAACGAAGCGAGCGCCGGCATCCAGTTCTCTCGCCATTCTCACCGCGCGCTCATCGATCGAAAAAACAAGAAAAAATAGAGGGCTGTGAACAGTCTAATAACATCAATAGAGATAGCGGAATTGAAATTCCTGAAGCATGGATACCTACGATCAGAAAGCATAACAGCCGTTCAACTACAAAGCGGACCTATGAGGGAACATCATCTGTTAGTCGGCCGGAATAATAATGAGGATCGAAATGCACCAATCACAGCGAACCAACGTGCATAAATAGCGACGCGTAAACAATCGACCTCATCGCCTGATGAAGACTAGCAGTATTGCAGTCGAAACGTCGCAATCAACATCTCAAAGCGATTCTATCGTGAGACAAACGAATAAACGTTCATTACCTATCTTACACCACGATGAACAATATTCACATCTTTAATGACAAAGTTCGATATATTTCCAATACTTTTTCTGTTGATATAATTAGTTTTGATTGTTATGTTGAGATTTGTCTGCTTATCTTCTATTTTTTTCTCTGGGTTGTTGCCCGAATTCTTAGCGTTTTGCCTGAAATATTTTGGTACTGGGGGGGCTGCAGCCCCCTCGCCCCCCCCCGCCTCGTACGCCTATGTTTATGCCAGGTCATAAATCATATTAGTACGATATATACTCAAACAGTGGAAAGCGTTTTTGGTGTGCGCTGATTGGCTACTCAAACTCTGAATATCCTCTGCTATTCAACTCCAAGCCACTCATGAGAAAATTACACTAGTTGCCCCCGCAGGGCTTTGGCCCAGAGGCCAAAGCCCGAGGAGGCATTACAGTGGTCCCCACGTATAAGTAGTTTCATAAGGAAAATACAGAGG
The DNA here is from genome assembly GCF_052425735.1 of Oculina patagonica. NCBI lineage: Eukaryota > Metazoa > Cnidaria > Anthozoa > Scleractinia > Oculinidae > Oculina > Oculina patagonica. Next base: position 11,684,465 of record NC_135762.1, read on the forward strand.
AAATACACGGGGAAATACAGTGCATACAGTCAGAAGCCAGAAAAAATCTCGACTTGGTTGAAGTGAGCGCGCAAGCTAGTATCGGGTAATGATGACGTCAAAATAGGGTTTGCCTGCAAATAGTATCGGGTAATGATCCCGGATTTCGCGTCTTCACAACTCCACAACTCTCACCTCGCACATGTTGTGGATCACATTTTGGCGGGATGTATACCGTATACCTTTAAAGGGTGATTTTTAAGTTTATATCCGATATACCAAAAAGATTATTTAAAAAACTTGAAACGCACGCGAGTTACCGACAAAAACGTATTCTTTCAACTTAACTTTTTAGTCCGCTAAAGCCTAGTTTTCACTAGCGACGCAAACACAAGCGCAAGCACAAGCGTAAGGATAACGGCTATAATTTCACCGTGAATACGGCTTCGACGCAAACAAAAGCACAAACACAATTGAATTTTAACGCTTATGATTGAACTTGTGTCAAGCACAAGTACAAGGGTCATTTTTTTTTCCTGTTCGCGTGCTTGCGTTTGTGCTTGTGCTTGTACTTGCGTCGCTGGTGAAAACCAGGCTTAAATGTTCTAAAGCCAATTAGAATGACATCGGCAGACTCGCATGTAATTATCACACAACAATCTAACGTTAACCTTTCGTCGGTCGGGAATAAACACCCAAAGCGATACTTGATGAAAACGTTCGATCTTTTAGTCAGGGCTTTATATTCAGTCGCTACACTTCTAGTAGAAATTCATTCGAGGCTTTGTGCGAAGATTGAATTGCGTGAACATTTCCCCCAGGAGGTGACCGGAAAAAAAAACTTGGCCCGGTCATCCGAGAATGTGTTTGCGGGCAGTTCGGTGGGCGGTGTTTGTCTGCGAAGCGATAGATTTTTCTAAATGCTTTTTTCTCGAATTATATTTTTTTCGCATGGTAGCTAAAACTGCAAGGGATTTGGTTCAATTGACTTCAAATCTTCAGATGAATTACCGTACTTTAATATATCAGCAACAAAAACATGTCGGCGATTGTTTTATTTATAAAAACGTTTGCGTCGAGAGGCTTTTCTGTACCCGACGTTACTAATCGAACAGTTCGGTAATCGAACTTGATCGAACTGAATCGAACTTAATCGAACGATTCGGTTCGATTAGTTCGATAATCGAACAGAATCGAACCCAAAACTTTGTGTGAGAGAGTTCGATTCCGTTCGATTTCCGAACTAATCGAACCAAATCGAACTTAATCGAACACAAAAGACAAATCTTAAATTCACCCTCATACAACCAGATAATTGAACAGTCTGTCTAAGTAACAGTAATAAATGAATAAATTTTTTATTTATGGACTTTCGGCAAAAAAACCCGAAACGCAAAGTTCAACAGACAATAGAAAATAAATCCTCCTTCACTCTAGTTCTATTTCATGTTATCAACCTATGGAGTCCCAAGTAGTCTGCGTAGCTGGCGATTTCGTCGGAAAGCACGCGTGGGAGATTACTGCGAAGACTCGCCTTCTTTCACTTTGCCGATTGTTTCTAGCGACCTTGCCGCTCACTCGCTCCCCAATCAAATTGAATCAAATTGGAGTACAAAACACGTTGAAAGAATGTGAAGAAATAAGCGACAAACAGTAATAAAATTGACATCAATTTCCTTTCTGTTTATTTATTCGTTGTTCTGGGCTAAACAACCGCGCCTGTGACACTCGTATTCACACCCGTTTATTGGGAACATACCGCCATTTGCAGCCAAATGTAATTAGACCGTGAATTTTACGACCGTTGTTTTTTAATCAACATCCATTTTCCATGATTTTCAAATCGAACCCAGTCGAACTTAATCGAGCCTAATCGAACTTAATCGAACGTTCGATTTAGTTCGATTACTCAAAATTTTTTGTGAGAGTTCGATTCTGTTCGATTACCGAACTTAATCGAACCTAATCGCGTGATTACAGTTCGATTCAGTTCGAGTAAGTTCGATTAATCGAACGTTCGATTTGGTTCGATTAGTAACGTCGGGTCTGTACGATCAATCCATGTTTTTTAGCCCTTCTTCGAAAATGCTCTGTAACTTTTTACTGTAATCGAATACGACAAAACGCCGACACGTTTTTTAGCACTTTGGGAGCGGAATTCCTCGAACAAATCAAATTAGCGAATTTTAAAGCTTTCAATAGCCGATTCCGACTTTCGTATTTAGATCTCGTAAAAAATTCAACAATTTACTTTATCACAAAATGGATGAAATTTTTAGATAGCCAGTTCTATGAGCTTTAAATTAATATGGGTTTTATGTATCTACAATTCAACCCGGACGCGCTACAGTGTTTTGAAGTGAGACACGCCTGAAGGCAGTCGAGTTTTTGAGCTTGTGCAAGAGAAGTTTAACGTGGAAGTCTTTTTTGAGCTTTTGCAAGATAAGGATATTTGTTTGGATTTTGTTGATATCGAAATTGATTACAAAGCTTGCTATTGTAGAGTAAGTTGGTTACGATTGCTGAATTGAACAGACTCAGTTTACATAAAGAAAACATTGAGAATAGTGAAACTTAGCAGAAAGTCAGAAACCGTGAGCTACTGCGCAGTGCGAGTGTTTTGTTTTCTTTATGTAAACTCTGTAAACTTGGTTTTTCGACTGAGTCTTTCAGTCGCTTTTGTGTGTGATTTGTGTCTGACAAATCGCAGATTTGTACTGAGTCTTCCAATCTAGCAATCGTAACCAACTTGCACTACAGTAGCAAGCTTTGTGATCTATTACGTGACTGCCATGTTAAAAATTATACAGTTTAGTATTTTAAAATTGAAAGCCAAATTAATATTTTACAATAAAATTGAGCTATCTTCAACTTCTCACTGCCCATCAATGCCTCACCCAGTACCCAGATGCGATAGCCACTAACACAAAACCGCACGCTACAGTTTCGCGCACATTTACAACCCTCAAAAATAAACACAAACAAGTTTCCATTTTATACTAGTGGTAACCACAGGTTAGAAATTGCAGGCCTTGACGCACTTAGAAAAGGTACTGGTACGAGAGTGCGTAATTTTAGATGGCAGTGTCGATAATTAAATGATTAAATGGACAAAAGACAATTATCCCGAGTAACGCGTCACGCAAGGAATGCATGTTTTTGCCCCCGCAGGGTTTTGGCCCAGAGGCCAAAACCCGAGGAGGCATCATTGTAATCCGCGCGAATATAGAGTATATATATGTAGTATATACCGGGAAAAATCTCGATTTGATCAATTTTTGCCCGCAAATAGTCTCGGGAGTTGTAAAATGCCGACAAGCTGAAAGCCCGCAAGTAGGTATCGGGAGGTATCGGGAGTTGTAAAATGCCGAAATACGGTGATTGGTCAATGATGACGCAAGTAAACGATGATTGGGTAATGATGACAGCCCAAGCATGAGCACGTGCACGATGACAACAAGCAAACAAACGACGCTTGTAAACGTTGATTGCAGTTGGGCAGAATTTGAAAAAGATAATTTGAGGTTTTATTCGAGGCCTATTCATTTCACAATGTCTAAAAGCCGAAAGCAATGCAATTGTTGAAGACTTCGCGATAATTAACTAAGTAACTCGCAGAGAAGTAAGAAAATCCACATTTTTTACATCTGAGTGGCCGAAGAAGAAATATGTCTAGGAACACGTACCCCGGGGGGGCTACTTGAAAAGGTTTGATACGGGGAGGCTCCGCCCCGAGGTCCAACCCCTTACCCTTTTATATACCATTTTGACAGAAAAAATACCCCTTTCGTATACCTTTTATTGAAAAAAGGCAGCCCTTTCACATACCTAAATGACATGACATATACCTTACACAGGAAGTCTTATTCTCATTTTTATGTAGTGTTTAATAAATCAAAATGATACAGCCATAAGGTGCGTCTGTTCGAAATATTTTTATTTAAGACCCCTTTAAATACCTAAATAACAGATTTCCCTACCCTTTCACATACTTAATCTTGTGAAATTCCTACCCTTTTATATACCTGAAGCGTAAAAAAGGTACCCCTTTCGGGCGGAGCCTCCCTGTATAGGCCATTATAGGGAGTGCCCCCCCCGGGACACGTACGAACTGATATCAAGCCATATCTTCAAATTTGTCTGCGATTTACGATAAGCAAGCCTAAGTCCAAAACCGCGATTTACCAAGCGCAAACTACTTGAACGGAGAAAAGCCTTGATCAGTCTATCTCCGGACGAGATTTACAAGAAACTTAAAAAAAAGATCTCGAGATAATTAAGACTCGCGGCAGGCGAAACCGGAAACCAGAAGCGAGCGACTTTTAGAAAGTCAAGCGTTTTCATTGTCAAAGGTGAGAAATTCTTTTGGTATCCTTTTTTTAAAAAGTTGATCGTTGTCATGAAGCGTGATTTACGATAAGAAAGCCTTTGTCCAACTGACCGTCGTGATTTACCAGGCACAAACTACTTAAATGGAGAAAACTTATGCGGCATCAAGAAAAGAAATTCAAAAGAGATCTCGAGATGCATTGTGATTATTTAAAACTCGCGGCAGGCGTGTTAGATTTGAGCCCGCAAAGCGGCCCATTCAAAGCGACGAAGTCGCGAAAACGAGCCACGCAAGTCGCGATAGGTCGACCGTGTTAAATTAATAAAGACGACGGACTTTTTCTAAAGTCTAGCTTGAGTCTAGCTGAGATCCATCCTCGGAGACCCAGGGGCAGTTAGTGGGGGCGACGGGCAGCTTATCGGGACAACGAGATTTTCGGGCGAAAGTTTACAACATAGAGCGTAACAGCCCCTGGGCACTTTGTCTTACCGAACCAGTTCCAGAAGCGTTTGAACTCCTTCCTCTTGATTGGCCACAAAAATATTTTTGTGGCCAATCAGCGAGGTTGACCAGAAGAGCGACTCTGACGTCTTCTTACACGAAGTTGTTTTCCTCATAGACTCGTCGTCGTTGTTAAGCCCGTCCATCGGATGATACTACGTGGGTCTCAGATAAAAAAGCAAAACAAAAACAAAACAACGAGGCCTGGGAATATGTTAAATGTAGCATAGCGTCGCATAGCGCACATCCTCGGAGACCCAGGGGCAGTTAGTGGGGCAAGGGAAACGCGAAAAAGCGGGTAAAAAATAGTGCGAAACTGCCAGTTACATAAATCAGCATATAAAAGTTATATTGACTGAAAGTGCCCCTGGGGAAAGATTCTTACCAGACCAGTTCAAAAAGCTCTCTGAATACTGCCTCGTGATTGGGCAGAAAAATCTTTTGTTTTCCCTTTGTGTTATTCTGCCCAATCGGCGAACAGCTTGACTGCGGTCCTTTTGTTGTGTTCTCATGCAAACGAAGTATGTACACAAAGCCAGTTCGCTCGCTATATCTGTCTTGCTTTTTAGCGGAGAATTTGCTCGGGAAGGATACGTTTCGGCTAGTGCCTCCCCTGGTCGAAAACGTCGAAAGTTTGACGGCCATGCCCGCGGAGAAACGGCGGATTCTTCACATTGTGGTTGATCGCAGGAATCGTAACACTTGAATGCTGCTTGCGAGCTATTAAAGTTTGTGTGCGATATGCAGCTTGTTGCACTGCTATAAAAATGGATGTTTTTCAGATCTTTTACGGAAAGATTGATGACAGTTTGAGGCGAAACTTTTCCAAACAAGAGTATATTTTTCACGAACAAACCAGGCAGATGTGTCAAGCGGCCGATCGCGACTAGCTACGCGTGCAAAGCGTGCAGCAGCGATCCTAGCACTGGCTTTTGTGTACAAAAGGACCGAAGTCAAGCTGGTCGTCGATTGGGCAGAATAATACAAAGGGAAAACAAAAGATTTTTCTGCCCAATCACGAGGCAGTATTCAAAGAGCTTTTTGAACTGGTCTGGTAAGAATCTTTCCCCAGGGGCACTTTCAGTCAATAGAACTTTTATATGCTGATTTATGTAACTGGCAGTTTCGCGCTATTTTTTACCCGCTTTTTCGCGTTTCTCTTGCCCCACAAACTGCCCCTGGGTCTCCGAGGATGCATAGCGCAAGGAAACCAAAAGTTTTTAAAGCTATACGCGAGCACCTCTTGTTTATAAGTTTTGTTTTTGTTATTTAAATATCCAACAAATTAAACAAAAACCCTTTGTTTTAACTGTCAAGCTGGCAACAAAATAACAATAGGTGACGACAGCGATATCTTTGCTAACGCGTGGCCCGTGCAGTGAAGTACCCAGACCGTGTCAAGTTCCAGAAGTCGGGCAACGACCGAGAAAAATAATAAGAATTGTTGTTTACTCGAATAACTATTAAAAAGCGCGCAACTAACAGTGTAGAACTGGCAGTCGTCTAAGGCTTATTTTTTCTGAGACTCTCCATGTAATAGCATCCGATTGATGGGCAGAGCATCCACGACGAGTCTATGAGGAAAACAACTTCGTGTAAGAAGACATCAGAATCCCCTGGCCGGTCCTCGTCGCTGATTGGCCACAAAAATATTTTTGTGGCCAATCAGGAGGAAGGAGTTCAAACGCTTCTGGAACTGGTTCGGTAAGACAAAGTGCCCAGGGGCTGTTACGCTCTATGTTGTAAACTTTCGCCCGAAAATCCCGTTGTCCCGATAAGCTGCCCGTCACCCCCACTAACTGCCCCTGGGTCTCCGAGGATGGCTGAGATCCCCCACCACAGCAAAACATGACAAAATGATGTCAAGATGCTGTTGCGTTCTTGTAATTAAATGATTTACGGTATCATAATTAATAATCATCCAAAATAGAAAATTAATTTCTAATAAAATGTCTGAATTGTAGAAAAGGATGAACAGCAGAGAAAAACCGATAAACATCGTCGAAACTTCGGGGGCAACCTAGTGTCAGCTATTTCTAGTTATCGTTTTGGGAAGTGTAATCGAGCACGCGGTGTGAATTGAGATGTGATTTTTCTCAGTCGGTAAACTCACTATGTTGTGCTCGCCTTTTATTAACGTGGCGCGATTAATGATAAGTCACGCTTAATTGCCGCTAACCGGCCGCGAACCAGTCAGAGTTGTTTTTTGTCGGATTGACAGTTTACTGAACTGTAGTCGAGCACGCGGTGTGAATTGAGATGTGATTTTCCTCGGTCGATAAACTCGCTATGTCGTCAGTGTTATAACGAATTTCTCGAGAATAACCGTTGTTGGAATCATTCGTCAATCAGTCTGCAAATTGTAATGTTTGCAATCTTCCATGTGACAGAAGCCTAGATCTTATGTGACAATCGTTCTTGGAGAACAGATTTTCTCTTCCGGTGTTTCGACAAACTGTCGTGATTGACACATTTTTCGCATTCCGATCGTTCATAGTGGAAGAACAAAATTTTCAACTTCCGTTTTCTGTTCGCTTTTTATTAACGTGGCGCGCACGCGTAAAACGCAATCCGCTGGTCACTGTCAAGATTAGGGTTGCGGGCAGATCAAAAGACCGGGGGCACTTTTAGTGTCAACTACCCCTAGTTAATGGAATAAACTGATCAAAAGTCATCCTTTTGGGCTATATATATTATCTCACTGTTTGAGAATTTACTAAAACAACTATTTACCTCAGTGTCATTGGTTAGTGGTGGATATTCATCTCACCGCCTCGCAGCTTGGTATCCTAGCTGAACCGCGTTTCAAAATACCTTTTGAAAGAGATGTTTTTGATTTGTTTTGTTCTTTGCTTTTTAAGAAACGTGTTTCGAACAGTTAAAACCGCAACTTAATTTAATTATAGTGAAATTACAGTAAAAACCCGCGTGTAAGAACCTACTTTTTCAGAAATTGGCAAAGCAGGTTCTTGTATTAATTATGGGGTACTTATTGACAGTTTAGGCTAAGTAGGTTCTTAATTTCTACAGAGTAGACATAGTATTAAATCTGGTCTGTTCTTCATTATAAATATTTTTTAATGTACCCATGTTGCCAAAAGTCCAACAACATTAATTGATCAATGATACAGTACCGTATGCAAAATGTATCTTTTCATCAAGAACTGTCAATATGGAAATACTGCTGTAACAGAAACAACTTGAATTGATTGAAATTGCAAAAAAAAAATATATATTTTGCAAAATATTTGGTTTTTAGTGTAGTGTTTGTACACTACACTAGTGCAGTTAATTTAGAGTAGTAGACATACATATGCAAATTAGACTGGAACTGGCTTGTCCACGAATGTTATAAAGCAATGGGTTAAAAGTTCGTGACAAGGCTCGAACGCGCTCTGGGCAATTAATTGAGGGAAAAAAGGTACTCGCAACATGAGATAAATGTTCTTCACCAAAATAAACTTACAGCCAGTGTACTCCGTGAGATGGTAATAGATTCACGCGAGTAATAACGCAAACAAAATACTTGATGTAAGACTTCTAAGTGGATTCCGGAGATACCGGCAGTAAAATGAGAGGACATTTAAAACTTATAAAGGATACACGTCACGCAAGCTAGCAGTAAGAGATTAATATTTGAGCTCTGGGCAGTTAATAGGGAAAAAGGTCATCGCAACATAAGATAAATGTACTGCGCCAAAATAAACTGATAAAAAACTTATACTGAACCAGTGCCCAACTCTGTGAGATGGCAACAGATTCAGGTGAGTAATCGCGCAAGCAGAATGATTACGGAGATACCGAAAGTAAAATGAGAGGGCATTTAAAACTTATAAAGGATAAACGTCACGCTAGCTAGCAGTGAGTGATTAAAATTTTAGCTTGCTGAGACATCAGCGAGGTAGCAAGTTCATTCGGACATCATTATTGAAGAATGTCACAAGGCTGACTCTTATTATTTTCCGTACAAAAGCTACCTTCTTAAGTCACTGAGGTGATGTGCTTAAGTTTTTTGAAACAAAATTTATAGTTTGCTAAGTGATGCCATTTAACTAGCTACCTCCCTTAGTCACTGCAAGATCTAATCAACCGTTTTCAATGTGTTAGGGGAAATTCTTCTTTAGACAGATCACGTTATTAAAGAACGTGGCAGGATGACTCGAATTATTTTCAGTAAGTAAGCTACCTTCTTTAGTCGCTGAGGTGATGTGCTTAAGTTTTTTTTAACAAAATCAATAGTTTGCTAAGTGATGCCATTAACTACCTCCCTTATTTACTGCAAGATATGAAAAACAATACAATACATACAATACAATCTTTATTTAACGTGGTCCCCACACTTAGCTAAAAAGCTAGTTTTCAGGTGCGCCACGAAATAAAAATACAAAATAGAAAAATAAAAACTTCTTGAAAGTGTATAAAAATAAAATAACTAAGATTAAAAATATAAAAATTTAAAATCTAAAATTTACAAATTAAAAAAAAAATTAAAATATTATTAAAAACAGTAAAATAGCAATAATAAAAAATTGACAAACTACTCGGTCAAAGTCCCGTAAGATTTAATGTTCTTAGGTTCGTTTTAAAAAACGCTGTCAACGTGTTGGTGAAATTCTTCTTTAGACAGATCATGTTCTCAAATAACATGACAGACGTGTCTCGTCTGACAATTGCCAGACATATATGCTCGACTGGTGACGAGTCACGTGACAACTCTATCAAACACTACACTGTCCGTGCAGACCGCTCATTGGTAAAAAATATATAAATCGTATTGGTGTGTACCATATATATGGTATAAGAGTGGTACAGAATGCTAGGAACAATTCCGATTGCCCGTATTGAAAAAACGCCTGTCAAGATGCGTGGTCCTGGCATGAGTAAACATTGGGTAATAAATATGGCGGCAAAGAGGCAGCCATTATCGCAGCAACTTTTTAATAAAGAGGAGGAAGAAAGTATTAAGACTGTAATGAGTTTTTCGAATGTTCAGGCAGTGCCATCAAAAGCAGTTTTTTCTTGTCCGTTTTTACTATTTATTCAATGACAGAAACACCAAAAATAAACTGTTTGTGGCAGTTAAGAGAACAGAAGAGAACAAAGCCATCACTATTCCCGCAGGCGTATTCTGGGAATATTTTACCATTTTCATTGTAAGCTTCATGGAAAAATACAAGCAAAATCAAGAGTTCAAAAATCGAACGTTGGATTGAGTTCGATTGAACACTCTCGTGGTGAGTTCTATTTCGTTCGAATGCTGAACTCAATCTAACGCAATCTATGATTTGAGTTCGTTTGAATTCGACTGAAATTCAGTTCGATTGGGTTTGATTAACTATGCCGGGGAAATATGAAAGCGGAATAAAAAATGCACGCATTTCACATTCTGGCTTCTCTCTTTCCAAACTTGTTAAAAAAACGCTCGTAATCACCATGTTTTCTTGTTTATGAACTACTGTCTAGTGTTGGGTGGGGGCTTCATAGACAGGGGACTAATTAAATACATTTATCTTGCACAGAGGAGAGTTAAAAGAGAAGTTAAAGTTAATTTGCTTTAATAGATTAAGGTGGCCCAACGTTCTCTGCATGATGCAGAACAGCAGACTGCCTTAAAACTTTGTTATGAAAACCCAAGCTTGTTTTTCTTTTTTTTGGTTAATGCGCTGACAAGTCTATTCTTCCTCCAACTGGTTTCACAGCAGTTTCTTCATGCATGTTCGTCACTAAAACACTTTTTTGCCGTTTTTACTTAGAGCAAACCCTGATACAATTTGTTTTTTATTTCCAATTTCTTAGGAATACGCATTACTGACAACAGTCCTGACTGGTCTACTAACAAGATGCCTCGTAACTATGTCGACCATAGCACATCTGTTGGCGACGAAGGAAATGAAGTGAAAGAAAAGATGGCAGTAAGCAAGCACCAGGAAGAAACACACAGTGGGAAGAAGACGTATACATGCAACCATTGTAAGAAGTGCTTTAGTAGTTCATCAAGTCGCATAAGACATGAGCGAACACATACAGGAGTGAAACCTTATACATGCAAGTACTGTAACAGGTGCTTTAACACATCGTCAGAATGCAAGTCGCATGAGCGAACGCATACAGGAGTGAAGCCGTATACATGCAAGCACTGCAATAAGTGCTTTAGCCAGTTAAGAAATTGCAAGACACATGAACAAACACATACAGGAGTGAAGCCGTATGCATGCAAGCATTGTGAAAAGTGCTTTACCCGTTTAGGGGATTGCAAGACGCATGAACGGACGCATACTGGAGAAAAGCCGTATAAATGCAAGTATTGTAATAAGTGCTTTAGCGGTTCATCAAATTGCAAGGTACATGAACGTACACATACAGGAGAGAAGCCCTATACATGCAAGTATTGTAATAAATGCTTTAGCCAGTTATCACTTTGTGAGCAACATGAAAGAGTTCATACAGGAGAGAAGCCGTATTCATGTAAACATTGCAAAAAGTGCTTTAGATGTCAATCAGATTGCAAGGAACATGAACGAATACATACAGGAGTGAAGCCATATGCTTGCAAGCATTGCAGTAAATGTTTTAGCAGTTCATCAAACTGCAAGCAACATGAACGAACACATACAGCAGAAAAAACATTTGAATGCAGTTATTGTAACAAGTGCTTTAGCACGTCATTATATTGCAAGCAACATGAAAGAACACATTCACAAGTGAAGCCGTATAAGTGTAGGCATTGCAATAAGTGTTTTAGGCAGTCATCAAATTGCAAGAAGCATGAACAAACACATACAGGAGAGAAGCCGTATGCATGCAAGCATTGTAATAAGTGCTTTCGCCAGTTATCACATTGTAAGCAACATGAACGAATTCATACAGGAGAGAAACCGTATGCATGTACACACTGCAAAAAGTGCTTTAGCCGTTGGACAGATTGGAAGGAACATGAACGAATCCATACAGGAGTGAAGCCGTATGCATGCAAGCATTGTAATAAGTGCTTTAGCAAATCAACAAACTGCAAGCAACATGAACGAACACATACAGGAGTAAAACCATTTGCATGTAAATATTGTAACAAGTGCTTTAGCACGTCATCACATTGCAAGCAACATGAAAGAACACATACAGGAGAGAAGCCTTATACATGCAAACATTGCAGTAAGTGCTTTAACGCTTTGTCAGCATATCGTCAACATGAACGAACACATACAGGAGTGAAGCCTTATACCTGCAAGCATTGTAAAAAGTGCTTTAGCAGCTCATCGAATTGCAGGCAACATGAACAAATACATACAGGAGTGAAGTCGTACTCGTGCAAGCATTGTGGAAGACGCTTTTACAAATCTTCAAACTGCAAAACCCATGAAAGGCGACACATGCAACAAAAGTCGTTAAAACGGAAGCAGGAAACAGCAGGAACTCACTTTGGCACAAAGTCCCGTATGTTGCCATCGTTGACTGAAGAAAATTCAAGCCAAGTTGAAAGCCTCACTTGTTGGATTTGTCAGGAGGAGTTAAGCAGTGCGGCTTGTCTCGTCAAACATTACGATGATCATATGAAAAAAGTAACGCCTATGTAATTGGCATGCTTAGCTACGTGCCCGTCCTTTATTTTATTTATTTTTGAGTGCTTATGGAAGAGTTGCTAGATAAAAGAGTCACATTTTTTAAAGGAATTTAGCAGTGCGGCTTGTCTCGTCAAACATTACGATGATCATATGGAAAAAGTAACGCCTGTGTAATTGGCATGCTTAGCTACATGCCTGTCCTTTATTGCGACCAGCGAACAAGCACTAGCGCAGTTCGCTGGGAGCAACTCTAATGTTGGTGAGGAAAGATTTCTTTGACGCTGACTAGCGATTCCATTATATACTCCTAAAATTCGCGGGCGCTTGTATTGTTCTCGAGCTATATTTGGCATTTAGCACGTGAACAAATGTTTCTGCTCATATGATTTTAATTAAATTAATCCATATTTGGTGCAGCGAAACATGCGTTCAAAAATTCCATATTCCTTATTTGGCGTGTTCGTACGTGCCCGTGTTTTCACGATGTCAACATGTTTTCACATCGCTCATGAGTTTTCTGAGCGGTTAGTGTGAAACGAAGACTAAAATGCAGATTGAGGGTAAAATGAACACAGCAGACCGTGAGAAAAATGCAGACAGAGGGTAAAGTAACGAAATACGAGTCACAAAGCCTTCCGCCGACTCCAAAGTTCGAAGAAATGGATGTCAGATTACGTTTCGCATGAGCGAACACGTGAATGGACTGGTGGAATTAAAATGTTTATATGCCGACACAAAATGTGTTCAATTTTTTACTTTTATTACGGACTTGACCTTGTGAGAATTTAAGTCTTCGTCACCAGTAAACTGGATGAAACTGAACGGTTAACAGCCCTTTCAGCTTTTTCAGGCTGTGCCCTTTCGGAAAATATTTTTTTACGCACACGAACTCATTGAAACTCAAGTCATTTGTTTATCGCTCCTTGTGTTGCAGCCGTACGTGTCACGAAATTCTCGATCGTCTGCAATTCGCAACGCAAGCAAGCAAGTTAACCGCTCGCTATAAACACAAAAGTGTTGTACCTTTTATTTTTTTATATAGTGCTTTATTACGACGGTTAGCGAAGCAAAGCCATTATTTATAACTTTACTGCGGAAGCGCCAGTTAAAAACACTTGAAAGAGCTGTTGCGGGGGAGTAATTTGATCGCTGAACGTGACCTTGCTGTGTCGGCATGGTATAAAAGAGAATTATTTTTCTAAATTATCCTTAAACCGTCTAGTTAAATGAGTTAAATCGGGTTTTCAAACGTATCAAAAAGTTATTTTGATAGCTTTTGATCAAATTATCTATTTTGTATGACATTTATCACCAGTTCATTTTCATGATCGCTCATGCGACGCATTGTCTGGCGTACATTTCTTCGAAATTTGGAGCAGCTAGCCGGCAGGGAAAAATGGCTTTGTGACTCATATTTCGTTACTTTACCCGTCGGTCTGTATTTTGCCCCTGGTCTGCAGTCTGCATTTTACACTGACCGGATTGAAAAACAATAATTCACATAAAACATAACTCATTTCTAGAATTCACATTCCTGTAGTTTCTTTTATTTCACAACATTTTTAAAATATAATTCTATACAAAATACACATGGCGCACTACTTAACGTATCGTTATTACTAGTTTTATTCTTTTTAGTGCTTATGGTAGAAATGCTAGAGGAAAAGGAATCACATTTTTAAGAAATAAATTAAACGCATATTTGAAATTTACCGTAGAAATGGCGTCAAAACGTCTCAAAATACACAGTGATCAAATTATCTTGTTACGCAAAGCATAAGTGTTCAGTTATAAACTCCAGAGTTTTGAGTAAATACTACCACTAATGAAGATTTATAAGCTAATTATTCCTATTTACCTCTTTTCTCTTTTTCCATGACAACGTTATTTCAATTATGTGTTTTTTTTTTTGAACTACCATGTACTGTAAAATCTTGGTTTAACACCCCCCCCCCCCCCCCACCACCACCAAGATTCAAGTCCGGCTTTCAGCTGGGGAAAAGTACTTTTAAATGTAAAGGTCATCGCAGTTATTTATGCAACTTACGCAAATAACTGCGATGATCTTTTTTACATGTATTTATTTATGTTCTCCTTATTTTAGTTACAGTATATGAATTTCTTGTATTTAATTTTTTCATGTTCATCCAGCTCAGCTCAGACCAGCTCTCAGTTGGCTCGCTAGCTTAAAAGAGCAGTTTACTTCAGGCTTTTTTCGCAACTGCATAAGTGGCTTACATGATCTGCTTTACATCTATTTCTTTATTCCACAGTTCCAATATATGCAATTCGTGTATCCTTATCTCGAAAAGTACTTAAATAAGCTTTGGAAATTCATATGTAAATGATAGTTCAGCTTATCTTAACGGTATTGGAAATATTTTTTTGGCAGTTCGTGAAATATGACGGGAACGATATGACTTTAAGTAATAGAGGGAAAATATTTCAACGAAGAATTATTGCTTATGCTGTATTTTGTATTGTTTATGTAGCTGTACTTTTGGGACAACCTAGTTGTCTTTCAAGTATCATTCTTATGTAGTTTAAGCTTATATCTGTAACTGACAAAGATGTAGTTAAATTCAGTAAAAAGCACGCGGCAAATTACTTGAAAAACCATCTGTATCGGTTTTTTAGCCATTTTATTTTTGTTTTATCAGATTAATATTGGCTTGACAATTATAGTAATTATAATGATCTGTTAGTGATTTGCATAGTACATGGTTTACAAATAAATAAAATCGATTTCTCATCCTTGTCTGTCATAAACTAAACAGACGTCTCTCTTTACGCGCTCAGTTCTCCACCAACTCATGAGATGAATGATAGCAGCCCTAAGCTGATTGGCCCTGTGACATACAAACACCCCTCACCTTAGTAACTAATTGACTTACTACAGACACATTAATTTCATTGCAACAACCAAGAGGAAAGTTTGACAAATGAATAGCTCAAAAATGCCCAAAAGAAACGAAGTTGTTGGTGATGTTATTTTAGCAACGGCCTTGTATAGGGGCGGATCTAGGCAGAGTTGGATTGGGTAGCTAGCCACCCCTTTCTTCACCAGAATGTCCAATAAAATAAACACATAAAATAGAAAATAAGGACAGTAATAGTTGGTAAGGTGTAAAAATTGTTGATACCGTTGAAATCCCGATAACTCGACCTTCAAGGGAAATCGAAAAAGGTTCAAGATATCTGAAGTTTGAGTTATCGAGTGTAAAACTAGTAAGAAAACAAACTGGAGGGGAATCGGAAAAGGTTTGAGTTAGCGGGAGGTTTGAGTTATTGAGGGTTCGACTTATCTAGATTCCACTGTGTTTCTAGCTAAAATAAAGTTGAAATATTTTAGCATCCACACACCGCTTCACCATGACAAAAATATCCTGGAGCTAAAATGGTAAACAAAAAAATTATATACATGCAGTCACCGATTTGAAAATCCTGGATCCGCCCCTCGGATAACACACGATTCTCAGTGTTTAATGGCACTGCTGTGACTTCAAAGAAAAGTGTTGCATTTCTCTACCACTTCCCGTCCTCTAAACCCGAACTAGCAGTATTTCTCTTCCACTTAACGGGATGCTAGGTCATGCTAGTTTTATTTGACTAAAAAATGAATATAACAGGCAATATTATGAGCATTTCCGGCGGGTAGAAAATGCCATTGTACGAGGAAAATTTGTCTAAGGCTACCACTACCTTCCAAGAAGCTTGAAAACAAGCATCGCCCGGCTCGAAATCATGATCAATTCAAATGCAAATCGCGTTTATCGTAAGCAAGAAAATGTAAGAAAATGTGAACATTTATTTCTTTGCCTCACGGTGGAATCAATTTCAATTGTTGTTGACTGCAATACTGAAAGTCTTAATCAAGATATGATTGTTCTCGTGTCGCCAATTGCAAGAAATTATTTCTGTTATACTTCGAAAAAAAATCTTAGGAAGGGTTCATAACTTTTTTAAAGAAGGGGATGCGATGTCGACAGATTTGTTGAGCATAAACTCGATATAAAAAAACAAGAAGCTTGAGAAGCTTGAGAAGCTTAAAATCGGGCACTTAATAATTAGCTATCTGTTTTGACTTGAAAGGCAGGGTACAGTACAGTAAAAATCACTGGAAAAACAGTCACTTAAACCTATTCAGGCCGGGGGGGGGGGGGCTTTTGAGGCCCGCGCTGACTTTGGACACTTATAACTTTTTCAAGATTCAACCAAACGCTGCCAAACTTTGCGCGTTTATCTAAAATTTATCTTGCAATAATTTGGTAGGATTAGTTATTGTGCCAGTAACTTGAAATCACCGTGGCAACGTCATTTTGACAGGCTTGTTTCCCCAAATTTGAATTTTTCGTGTTTCTATTTAATAATGAAAATCTGGAATGTTTTCAAGATTGCATTATTACTTAATGACATAATGGTCTCAATTTATAAAAATATATTTCGCACAATACAAATAAACGATTGAACTAGACGTCTAGAAAATATAAATTTGTAACACTTAGCAAAGTGCAGCCTTTTCGCAATACTTAATAAAGGCGGGGTTTTTACCTGAAGACCAATTTTTCCAACGCTTTAGGTGGCTGACGCATTTCAGTATTTTCCAGCCCTTACACTTTAATGGAACAGTATACAACTCCTAATCCGGCCCTACCCCCCACCAGGGGGCAAGGAACTAAGAAGATACAACTCCTAATCAGGTAACTACTATTGTCAAGAAAATGATCACAACTTATTGACCAATGATTAGGTATTTGTTTCATACCATTACTATTTTCTTAATTTTTGGACGATTTTGGGGGATGTTTGGGAGGCGATAGTTTTTCTCAAAGGATTAGTAAAATTTAGACGAATAAGAAATATTGGAGATTTAATGTGATTTTAAAATTTGGATTTGAAATTAAAAATTGGTGGACGGACACCAAACAGTCTCCTGACAACCCGGAGTGCTCTTGCGAGGGGGTCAACTGTTTGGAGGTGTTTCCATTCTCTTCTTCAATCCCTTCTTTAAATCTCTTAAAGTTCCATTCAAATTTAGGTAGAACCCCACCTTAAGTTTTGTTCTTGTGAGAAAACAACAAAAGTCAAAGGTTGCGTGATATAACCAAGCATGGATTTTAATTCTCCCTCCCTTTCCATCTCCTTAGCCTTTCACCCCCACATGTCCCTCCCTTTCTATTCTCATTCAATTTAATGTTTGTTTACATTTCCTAACCAATTCAGGATCGTACTAATCTGTGCCAAGCAATCAGATAATAACAGAAATTTGCCTTAATTTTGATCTCCCATACCAAGACCTTAGAGTATAAACCGCTAATAAAACAAAACACACTTGATAATAATTCTCTGAGGTTATACACCTTGCAGTATTATCGTACTAACGAACTTGATAACAAACCCCATGTCGCGATCGTACAAAGGATTTTTACTGATCAACATAGAAAATAAGTTCACAATGGTTTGTTCCCAAAACGTTTTTTTACTGTACAGAGGGTCTGTATATTGACCTGTAACTTGTATACCGTATTGAAAAATTCAGAACGAACCGACTGCTGCCCACTACCATGATATCATGTTGAAAAATAAGCTCGCTCGAAACCGTAGCAAAATCGTTAGAGACAGACAAGATACAGCCGTTTACTGGCAGTCTTTGAAAATCCTGAATTTCGTCAAAATGAGCCAAAATAAAGTTTTAAAATTTCCTTTATCAATATGGTTCTTATCTTTTTATTCAATTCTATGAACTGCTTTTATGCAGTACTGTCCACAAAGATTTCAATTTCCTCAAAGTTTCGGGACAAATGGATATAAAATATTTCGTGCAGAATGTAATTTGATTAAGCGAATGTTTTCACGTCTATAAATACTTCAAGCAGTGAATGAGAAACCGTTTTGTTTTCATCGATGAGAACCACTTTCAAATAGTTAATGCATAAAAAAATAACAATCAGATCAGAATACAATAATTATTAATGTAAGGTCTCGCTATTATGTCTCGGCAGAGATACTTCTTTTTTGCAAGTTCAAATGTATGCAAATTTCGTGTGAAATGTAATTCGATTCCATTGTCTTGTTTACAAACTCTTTCTTAAGAAAGTTGTGTTTTCGTGAATAAAACCCATTGGCCTGTTTTGTTTTCCTGATCATGTTTGTCTGTGATTTTTACAAAACATGTGGTCTTTTTTTTCGGAACTTTAAGTTGTACAAAAATTCCTATTTTGAACACAGATGTCACTTCCGGAATTTCTCATCTAAAATTCAATTGGTATTTAATTATAATTATTCGAAGTTTTCATTTTCAAGTCATCTTTTCATTCGATAGCTTTACTGATCTCGTAAGAAATTCCATTCAAGTTCACACCAATACTGTACATTGCCAATGTTTTGCTGACGTCGTGAGAAGTGTCTTACTAACTGTCACTAGTCAAATCTAAAATATATCCAAACCAAGTTGTGCAAACATTCTACTCTTTGTGACAGGCGACTTTGACGCCCAACTGTGCGGAAATGAAAATCGACATACTTCTTGCTAAATATATAAAAAATAGTTTTAAAGTGGAGTCCGCCTCAAAAAAATGTACCGCCAGATCACACTGCTATTTGTAGAAACCAGCAAAGCGTCTAGTTTCAAAGTTTCCCACAAAAACATTGCGTGACATGAATGACGTTACCCCTTTTATTTACAAAAATAGCTTCAACTTGTCAAAGCAACTGCAGTTTCACAATGGTGATTATTAGTACTTTACCCCTTAAGTTTTTTTCTCTGTCCTCCCGCCGAAGCAAAGAAGAGAACCAGATTGCAGATTAGCCCAAAAGTCGACCCAGTGTTCCTACGACGATTTACTGTCAAAACTGAAATGAAACCGATTGACCCAGGCTATCCCCGTCATTTTTAGCCGACAGGAGACTATCGTCTAGGACGACCAAAGGGTAAACTATAAATCGGCCACGCCCGATTAATAAATATTTTATTTAACCTGACAATTTATTTAAATTGTTTTAAAAACATTTTAACAAAAAGAGTATATATTGAAATTGGATTATTGAGAACTCGCCCACCGGAGCTTATTCCTGAGCTCATCCTATAGCTTGAAACAGGTGAGGTGTTCCGATGTTCCCGCGCTCCGACGTTCCTGCGTGCGACTTTCCTCGGTAAACAATTGCCGGACTGCGGAGACTAGGTTCTAGTATACAATCACTCTAATGGCGTCGTACTAGTGATTTGTTGTCGAAGTCGTTGTCGCTGTTTTATAAAGGTAAGAAAGTCTATTAGAATCCCTTAACTGTCTAACTATGCTTTAAATTGCGAGGTAAATACGTCTTACTGAATAAGAATACAGTATAGGGCTTGAAATAACCGCAGTTCAGTCGCCAGACCGAGACAGGATGTTGAAAAATTTGGCTCGATTATGAGCTTAAACTCAACTTCATACCCAGGTTCTGGCTCGAAAAATACAATAATGAAACTATGAATCTCAATAACCCAAAAAGAAAAATTAACTCTGATGCATTTTCCCAAAATCTATATATGAAAGGAAACATGCACATAAATTTAACATGAACACATTGGGCTGCTAAAATTATAAACATTTTCCGTAACAGGTTCTGACAAGTTTACTTAATCAGAAAACGTGGCTTCTGTATATTTCATGTGTCAAAGTTCAACACATTTTAATAAAACAGCAGGAGAAAATAGCCTAATAATCACACATAATATACTTAACCGTAATTTCAGTGTCTGAGTGAAATATGCAAACAAGTTTGTTTTGAGAATTGTCAGAGCCCTGAGTCAATAATTTCGAGTCTCGAGTCAGAGTACAGGACGTAACATGTCGATAATTTCGATAGTCGATAAAATTCGATTGTTGTCGATCAAATTTGATACTAATCAATCGACAAATATCGGAAATCGATAAAAGTCGATCACACAAATTCTTGTGATTATGGACTTGTTCAATTTTGATTGATTTTAATTGGAAATACATAAAACGAAATACGGCGAGAGACAAGACTACAGTTGCCGCGCACAATTACTTGAATTTTGTGGCCAATTGCAAAATGTGTCTGCATTTTTGTCGAGAAAATCGATAATAAGTTGAAAATCATGTGATTATCGACTTTTATCGACAAATCAAACTTGTCGATTGACAATTATTGACAAATATCGAGTACTATTGACTTATCAACTATGTTTTCGATGATCGACTTTGATTGACATGTTATGTCCTACAAAGTAGCGTGCAAATTGCACAACTGCTTCCACTTATTGTTCAACTTATTCATTTTGATTTTTGAACATCACTTCTAGGTTTACATTTTTGATGGCTGTAATGAGTCTAGCAAAGCATGTTTCAATTTGAGAACTTAGTATAACTTGCTCACACCCAACATAAAAGGAATGCAGCCAAAAATGGTTCGATTCTCCTTTTGCAATTTTTTTTTGAGCAGTTTTGCTCAAACTGCTCAAACAAACACTGAGTAAGGGCGGAACTTTACACTATGAAGTGATTCAAGTGCACCTGCTGATCCATACTGACACAGATCAGGATTAATTTTTCGGAATAAGTCTCTATCCAATCTTTCTGCCATTTCGAAATCGAAAAGTGTGTTGAACTTTTGACACAAAAGTTGCTTAGCGGTCTGCTAAACTTCAAAATATTGCTGACCAATTATGGCCGATTCCCTCTATGGTGTGCACTTGAAGGGAATCACGGTAGTTGTATTCATCGTGCTATATCTCATGCATGGTTTGATCAAAACAACTACCATGACCCCCTGCAGGTGCCCGCTATAGAGGGAATTGGGCATTGTGCTACATTTGATATCCAACAAGATCATGTTTAGATGGCACAGGTTCAGGCTTAGATGTAAGTGACGATAATGTTTATAAATAAATTCAAATTCAATTGCTTTACCATGGGATTTCCATTTTTTACGACTCCATATACTGGGCTGCAGTGTTAACATCTGGACAACTGACAGACCAAAACCGTTGCTGGATTCAAACACACCAAAATTTATACATAGAAAGAAAATTTTAGGTTGCCTTTTTTTTAATTATAGGGTTTTTGTACTGTCAAGAAAATTATTCATGTCAAATTTCTAAGCAAGCTTTTCATGAAACTTAAACCTGATTTGTTTCCTGTGCCGTTTTCCAACTGTACAACATCGGTCAAACACTTTCATACAGATAATAATTTCTTGAATAATTCATTGTCTTCTTCAAGCCTTTTTAGCCCAGCTAAATGCTTTGATAGGTGAACATACTTGGCATATTATTTATGTGGATTTGTAATAAAGCTGAACTTTTTTGCTTTGTTGTGGCCCCGCAAGTTTGAAAAACTTTGCTGACAAGTCGTTAGAGCTGGCACCTATCTGAGTGCTGACAGCTATTCTGTTACAAATCTTCACCAGGGGAAGGGTGGGGAGAATTTGTTTCTTAAATGATTTAGAGTTGGCTGGGACTTCTTATAAGACTTGGCACTTGCCCGAGTGCTGGCAGTTATTCTGTGGCAAATCTCCACCAGGGGAGGGGTGGGGTGGATTTGCATGTTACCGGTAAATGATTAAGAGTTGGCTGGGACTTCTTATAAGTATTGGCACTTGCCCGAGTGCTGGCAGCTATTCTGTGGCAAATCTCCACCATGGGATAGGTGGAGTGGATTTGCTTGTTAAATGATGTTGGCTGGGACTTCTTGGCACTTGCCCGAGTGTTGGCAGCTATTCTGTTGCAAATCTCCACCTGGGGAGGGGTGGGGTGGATTTGCTTGTTAAATGATAAAGAGTTAGCTGGGACTTCTTATAAGACTTGCCCGAGTGCTGGCAACTATTCTGTTGCAAATCATCACCAGGGGTGGGGTGGGGTGGATTTGCTTTCTTGATGATTTAGAGTTGGCTAGGGCTTCTACATGTAATAAGACTTGGCACCACCCTGAGTGCTGGCAGTGACATTAAGGTTACTATTATTAGCGACTATTAATTTTAGCGTTTTTTTCTGAGCAAGATTTAGCGACTTTTTAATTTAGCATTTTTCTAATTTTTTTTTTAAAAATCAGTGATCAGATCGTGTAAACTGGTTTTTGATGTGCCTGTGAATGCACATGTATTTCATGCAGGCTGTCTTTTGTCGTTCACAGGGAATTTTTTAATAAACATATAGCTAAGATGGGAATAAATGTTCAGCAAAAGAGTTAACTCACTTAAAATCTTGTTTTCATTGTCAGAAAGAACAAAGTTACCGGCATCCATTTCTTGAAGAATTTTTCAAGTCACTATGTTTAATTTTGTTTTTTCTTGGGGTGGAGGTGGGGGGAGCACATAAATTTAATGAGTATTAAATTTGACCAAGAGCGAGCGAGTACTAAATTAACCCCAACTTGCTAAATCACTAAAATTAGTAGCCGCTAACAATAGTAACCTAAGGTATTCTGTTGCAAATTTCCACCAGGGGAGGGGTGGGGTGGATTTGCTTGTTAAACGATTTTGAGTTGGCTTGGGCTTCTGATAAGAAGGCACCTGCCCGAGTGCTGGCAGCTATTCTGTTGCAAATCTTCACCAGGGGAGGGGTGGGTGGATTTTGGTTGGTTAGTTGGCTTGGGTTTCTAATAAGACTTGGCACCAGCCTGAGTGCTGGCAGATATTCTGTTGCAAATTTCCACCAGGGGAGGGGTGGGTGGATTTGCTTGTTAAAAGATTTAGAGTTGGCTTGGGCTTCTAATAAGACGGCACCTACCCGAGTGCTGGCAGCTATTCTGTTGCAAATCATCACCAGGGAAGGGGTGGGTGGATTTTGGTTGGTTAGTTGGCTTGGGCTTCTTATAAGATTTGGCACTCAGTTGCCTATGTGCTGGCAACTACTCTGTTGCACATCTCCACCAGGGGAGGGGTGAGGTGGATTTGGTTGTTAAATGATTTAGAGCTGGCTGGGGCTTCTAATGAGACGGCACCTGACTGAGTGCTGTCAGCTATGCTGTTGCAAGTGGTTTGAATCCTGCTAATTTCTTTATTAATCACAGAGTGGAGTGCTTGTCTAGTATCAGCATCATTTCACTGGGTACCCAGCTCATATAATTTTGTCTTACTGTAAATGAATCCAGGTGGCTGCATCTTTGTATTTAGATATAAACATTCTATGTGGTTTTTGAAGCGCTAAATCACTCCAAAACCTATATAGGAGACAAGCCAACAGACACAGGAAGGCTTTTTAAATGAGAACTCGTTCACATGTTTAAATTGAAGTTGGAATCGTTTTTTACTGTAAAAATTGCAATACAAATCGTTATCATTTTGATGTTACACAATGACTGCCATTATATTCAAATTAAATTTCCCATAGATTAGAGGAAATATCTGGTTCTTTGTTCATGTTTAAAAGTTAATTGAGAAATCTTGTAAGCAATAATAATTTAATAATAATTTATTTCTTGCGCATTACATTAAAAAATATTAAGGAAAACAACGAAACAATATTTAATGAAGTAGATAAGATATTAAATTAAAATAGCATAAAAATAGTAAATTCATTAAAAAACTAGAATTCATTATAAAATACTTAAATTCTTAAAAAATTATTAAAATTCATTTTGAAATTCTAAAGTTATTAAAAAATACTAAAGGTCATTATTGAATAAAAACGTTTTAAGCTTAATTTTAAAAGTGTCAACCGATGGGGCACTTCTCACATCAAGTGGGAGACTGTTTCACAGTGCTTGTGCGCTTGATAAAAATGCGCGCCCCCCGTAAGTCTTGGTCTTAAACACTGGTTTGTGCAGTCGCAGGTGATCATGGTTGGAACGAAGACACCTTATCGGTTGATGAATATTTATCAGTTCCGCTAAGTGACTGGGTGCTAAACCATTAAACATTTTTTAAGAAAAAAGTAAAATCTTAAAAATAAAACGCTTGCGCACAGGCAGCCAGTACAGCTTGCGGAGGATAGGCGTGATGTGCATCACTCTCCTTGTTTTTGTAACTAGCCGGGCGGCCGAGTTCTGAACACGTTGAATTTTCGAGATTTCTTTATCAGGGAGACCATACAAGAGACTGTTGCAGTAGTCCAGTTTAGAGGACACAAAAGCGTGAACCAATTTTTCTGTGCTTGGTTGGTCAAGATACTGACGAATATTTCCAATACTCTTTAGAGTAAATGAAGCAGATTTGCAAAGATTGCTTTTAATGCGTGGACATCGTTAAACACTGGTCAAGAGTGACCCCAAGATCCCGGGCATTCATTCCCAAGATCCCGGGCATTATTTCCTCTCGAACAGCTGTATTGTGTAAGGCAAAAGATAAATATAACTAACATTTTCGTTCTTGATGCGCTTTTGATCATTTTAATGTAAAAAAGTGCACCTATTGATAAAAAAATTATTAGAAACAATTTTAATTTATTATTTTTGTCATCATCATCATCATTAATATTATGGTGATGCCAAAATATCCGTTGTCTTTTTTAGGAACAGAAGTACCAAAAGGATGTCTATTGAAATTTTGGAATTCATTGCACCTGTTAGCGAAGAAGAAAGCGTTTATGAACGTGAACTGAAAGAACAAAATACGTATGTCTGCAAGTATTGTGACCAGCTCTTTAGCGACTTATCAGCTTGCAAACAACATGAACGAACACACACTGGAACGAAACTGTTTGCATGCAAGCATTGTGACAAGTGCTTCAGCCATTCATCAGCGTGCAAGCGACATGAACGAGCACATACAGGAGAGAAGCCGTATTCATGCAAGCATTGTGACATGTGCTTTAGCCGTTTATCAAACTTCAAGGAACATGAACGAATACATACAGGAATAAAGCCGTTTGCTTGCCAACATTGTAAGAAAGGCTTTAGTCGTGTAACTGATCGTACGAAACATGAACGAACACATACAGGTGAAAAGCCTTTTAAATGCAAGCATTGTGACAAGTGCTTTAGCCGATCGTCAAGTTGCAAGAAACATGAACAAACGCATACGGGAGAAAAGCCCCACACTTGCAAGCATTGTTACAAGTGCTTTAGCCGTTTATCAAATTGCAAGGAACATGAGCGAATTCACACAGGAGAGAAGCCCTTTACATGCAATCATTGTAACATGTGCTTTACCCGATTATTAAGTTGCCAGGAGCATGAGCGAACTCATACAGGGGCAAAGCCGTTTGCGTGCAAACATTGTACTAAAAGCTTTAGCCGCTGCTCGGATCGAACGAAACATGAACGAATACATTCAGATGAGAGGCCTTTTACATGCAAGCATTGTAGCAAGTGCTTTAAGTACTCGGAAAGTTTCAGGAAGCATGAACGAACACATACAGGAGAAAAGCCCTACACGTGCAAGTATTGTGACAAGTGCTTTAGCAGTTCATCAAATTGCAAAACACACGAGCGAACACATACAGGAGAGAAGCCATACTCATGCAAGCATTGTAATAAAAACTTTAACCAATCGTCACACTTGAAGAAACATGAAAAACAGCACATGCAAGGAAAGTAAAACAGAAGCCTTATCAAAAGTCCCAAAATTAATAACACGTTTAGAACAGCAGCTCACTTAAACAGAAAGTCTTGTTCGTGTCTTCTTTGACTGAATAATATTTTAGCAAAGTCAACAGCCTCACGTGTTGGACTACATTTGTCAGGAGGAATTTAGCAGTGAAGCAAGAATCGTCCACCATTACGAGGAACCTGTGAAAAGAGCAACGCTAACGTTACTGACCTTGTAAGCTTAAACGCATTTTTGCTTTTTTAGAATATTTTAAGGAGGTCCTTCTTGACTACGGATCTATGGAAAAAAGTAACATTGCGCGCGAGTAACTAGTTCCAGTTCCAAATTGCATGCTAGAAGTTAAAATCCCTAAAACTTTGAGAAAACAAGGTAGAGGCTTTCCGATTTGTTTTAAAGAATAACATAGCCGCCTTAATATCCCTATTCACTGTTTTCGCTGTACCCATAATACATCTTGTTAACCCCCCCCCCCCCCTAAAAAAATTGCATAAGCATTGTTTTCAATTTCTCGTGGGATTTATGATGTACAATTGTCCCACTAGAAATTGAAAACATTGCTTAAATGCATTTTTTTTTGGGGGGGGGGGGGGGGGGGTAAACAAGGTGTATAATGTGATCGTGAGAAAAGCGAATGTATGGAATTATTGTTAACGTGTAAGAAAGGAATCCTGCTGAAGCAAGTCTGAAAATACAGGGTGTTTATTACGCTTACTATAACTTTTATAATAATACTAAGCATCAACCATGCGGACATTCTTTATTTTTGACACTGATTTTAATTTTCAGTTCTATATGCCCCTTAAATTTCAGTAAGGGTTTTTTTTTTTCTATTCCGGTCATGTGACTTGTCGAATATGGCCGTGATTTCAAACTCTTGAAGTACTCTTTAAAAGAACATAGTTGAGCAAATCTCAAAAAGGATGGTCAGACCAATTTGTTAGCAACTAATTGTAGTTAAGAAAGACCCCCTAAATGTTTATAATCAGATGCAGTTGGCTGACTTTTCTAAAATCACATTCGGTACTTGATGATAATTTAAATTGTATAGCTCTTGTTTATTCATAAATCCTTGTGTTAGGCAATCCCATTGGTATTGGCTAAAGGTATCTCATTTGTAAATCAGGAAAATTGGACAGGGACTGTGTAGGGTGTTTTGGCTCAGAGGCGAAAACCCGAGGAGGCATCATAAAAGTCTCTACGTCTATTATATATATAAAGTTTAAATAAGGTTTAAAGAAATAAAGTCTGTGTCCGAGGTATAGTTAAAACTATATTTTATTATCGTACTATTAACTATCCTGAAAGAAGGAGTTTTTACAACAATATAAAGTTGGCATAAGGATGTCCGTGCTAATTGTTTCTGTGTGTATCCTGTGTGTATACTGCGCACTTATTTCATGCCGCAACGTCAGGCCACGTCTTCCATTGAGCACGCGCGCTGAGGAAACTTTGTAAGCACAAAAACTGGTAGCCGTTGCGTTAACCTCTCTTGTAGTTTACTCTTTTATATTGTTACATTGCTAAGTCTAATGTCGATGGTTTCCGTAAAAAAAATATAAATGTGACTATCTTAAAGAAAAGAAGGCCAGAGGTAAAGTCTGTGGCCGAGCCAAGGGGCCCATACAGCCGGAGCTTATCCCGGTTTCCGTGGCATTAAGCGACTAGGAGTATTGCTACTCCCTCCTGGATGGCATGCTAGTCCATCGCCAGGTTTAACCCCCCAGCAGTAAATTCGCCGGTTCCCATTTATACACCTGGGTGGAGAGAGGCACTGTGAGAGTAAAGTGTCTTGCCCAAGAACACAACGCAGCGGCCCGGCCCGGCCAGGCCTCGAACCCGGGCCCTTCGATTCGGAGTCTAACGCGCTAACCATTAGGCCACCGCCAGAACCATGTAATATTTTTGTAGTAAATAATAAAGATGGTAGATTTTAAGCTCGGTGATAAATAGTGAAGAATATTATTCTACATGACACGAGCGTGGGACAAAGAAAAAAAATCTGAGTCCCCGACGGGAATCGAACCCATGGCCTCCCAGATACCGGTTGGGCGCTCTAACCAACTGAGCTAAGAGAGACTCGTTGTGAGCTGGGCCATTTACTAGGTTGATATATGACACGCGTCCTGCATACTGCTAGGATCAGCAATGTCGAAATCATCAAATGTGTAGTAAATAATAAAGATGGTAGATTTTAAGCTCGGTGATAAATAGTGAAGAATATTATTCTACATGACACGAGCGTGGGACAAAGAAAAAAAATCTGAGTCCCCGACGGGAATCGAACCCATGGCCTCCCAGATACCGGTTGGGCGCTCTAACCAACTGAGCTACGAGAGACTCGCATGCAGTCACTGAAAATACCAGTAAAATTTGCAAGGCCAGAAGTTAAAAGCAGTTAGAAACCCTTTTTTCGCGGGTATGAACCGTTTACATTAAGCGAATTAAGTTTAATTATTATTTTTTGGCCATATAATAAACAACAAAGTAACCAAGCAGTATGTCAACCGCATGGGAGAATCTTAATCCCGATAATGAGTTTAGTCTACTTACGAGCTGGGTCAAAGATTCTCCTTTACAGATTTTCTGCTCGGTTAACTTGTATTAAACTTACTTTACACGGCAGTTGGAATTAATAATAATAATGGTAATGATAATGTTAATAATAATAATGATGATGATGTCTTTATTCATTTGATAAAAATACATATCAAAAGTAACACTTCGAAACAAGACTGTCCTAAAAATATTCGGCAGGTTTTCTTTTTTGGAGCAACTTTCTTTCGTTCTAGCAACTTTATGTTTTCTGCCAGAAGTTTCTTGTTGTTGTTGTACACTTGTGTCGAATTGTTTATTTTCACCTCGAGGTGAACTGGAAGCCTTATCCAAAGGATAGGGATATCTTCGCCCAACCACAGAATTCCGAAGCTAGTACGGAAATTGAAAAAATAGACACCTGAACCGTCTGGAAAATCCCTGAAAGAGCAAATCGTTCACTCTCTTGGCTGCTCCGGCTTTCCCGCGCTCCGACGTTCCTACGAAACCTGACCAGCGTTACTATGGTTACCGGATTGTGGAGAATGGGCTCCAGTGTAAACACAGTAATGGCGGCGTACATGTGATTTGTTGTCGAAGACGTCGTCGCTGTTTTTATAAAGGTAAGAGAGTCTAAATATTTGCAAATCTACGCAAGGATTGGAACGCAGGATTACATACATACGCGTCTCGCTTTTTTTTATGAACACAGGGCTTAGCTTGAAATAACCACCGGTCAGTCGCCATTTAATAGCAGTGAGTCAGGACAGTGTTACATGGTCGAACACGTTGTCGCTGTTTTATAAAGGTAAGAGAGTCTGTTAGAATGCTTTCTTTATATCTACCTCAATTTAAAAATACAAGGAGATGGATTTACGTCTCACTTAATAAAAATACCGGGCTTGAAATAACGGTTAGTCAGTCGCATGAAGCAACTTGGAGTTCTAGCCTGTCGAATATAATAAACCAGTACTCTAATAAACATGCAATAATTAGATTATGAGCTCACGATTTCTAAGAGGCGATTTTTGATCAGGCCGAGGGCTAAATCAGCTATCAACTCATAGAAGGAGAAGCCACGAGCCAAGCGGCCCACACTTCCAGAGCTTATCCCGGTTTCCGTAGCATTAAGTGGCTAGGAATATTTCTACTCCCCCCTGAATGGGATGCTAGTCCATTGCAGGGTCCCCCCCCCAGCATTATGTCGCCGGTACGCATTTATACATCTGGGTGGAGAGAGGCACTATGAGAGTAAAGTATCTCGCCCAAGAACACAACACAAGTGACCCGGCTGGGGCTCGAACTTGGACCGCTCGATCCGGAGTCCGGCACTCTTACCATTAGGCCACCGACTGCCTCCCATAAATTATAGTCCTTATCTCGGTTTTGACGCCACTTGATGGGTAGGCAACATGGTAAGTTATTACAGTGTTTGTATGGGAAACCGATGGCAAATATCTTTTACAAAAATTGAATTCTGGACAACTTTTAACTTGTAAAGTTAAGATACTAGGCAATTTTTTTTATTCGCCGAGTTTAAAGGATTTAGCTGGGCTAAAAAGCGTTCAGTTCCATTATTAATTTTCCATACATTTGTCTGTATTTTTCCCGCAAATTGACACGGTTTGGAACTTACCTGTAAGTTGGTTAAACTGATCATCCCTATGTGTGTACAGCTGAAAAATAAAAAGGCCTGTCAACAGACAATGTCCAGTGAAGAAAACAAATTTGTTGAGACAAAGTTTGGTTTGCCAGTGTTTTGACCAATCATGTACATGGCTTTAAAAATAATAACTGATGACTGGAAAATAATTACACATGCGAAATTTCGAGGTGTTTTACAATCTTGCTGCAGTGCTTTTTTTACACAAATCTAGGGAAATTTGGCAGCATACCATTTAATAGTTGAAATGTTTTTTTTTTTTAGAAAATTTAATTAGTTTGAAGTTAAACAACCAGGTTTAAGTTTAACTTTGCCATAAAATCTGAGTCACACAATAAAATTAATGTAAACCACACAAAGTTTGTCTTAGCTCGTAAAACAGCTAAAACAGTCATATTTGAAAATCATTCTGCCAGTTGCATCATCATTGTGCTTTGCAAAACGTTAAGGATTGTATGTTATGTATGCTGATGGATTGTGTCTCTGTTGATGTTTTACTGAAGAAAAGATATTCTAATGAAAATGAATTTCTCAACAATGGCACGAGCATGGGACAAAGAAAAATTCTGAGTCCCCCGACGGGAATCGAACCCATGGCCTCCCAGATACTGGTTGGGCACTCTAACCAACTGAGCTACGAGAGACTCGTTGTGAGCTGGGCCATTAACTAGGTTGATATGTGACACAATACAATACAATACTTTAATTTGACACTCCCCTTACGGGGCTTCTCAGTGACAATACATTACAGTAGCAATTACAATTTTGAAAATATTATAAAAAATTACAATGATAAAAAAATACAATGATAAAAATTTGGATAAAATGAATTACTCCTAATTAATCTATGTTAAAAACTCCTCCATTAATTTTGATTTTAAATGAAATTTAAAAGATGAAATAGTTTTAAGAGTTTTTAAGTTCGATGTAAGGTTATAATTCCAAATGTTCACTGTTCTATAATGAAATGTTCTTTGACCAGAGGCAGATTTAAAAAGGGGAATATTTAAAAGCTGACATGAGTTCCGGGTCGCATGTTTGGTGATTTTGTTGCCGGTGGTGAACTGATCGCTAAGATAGCGAGGCATGCATCCAGTCATACATTTAAAGGCTGACACAGCATCACGAAGGTAGAGGTGTTGTTTAATAGGAAGCCAGCGTAGATCTTTCAATGCTGGCGTGATGTGGTCGAATTGCGGGCGGCGAAGTTCTGGACCAATTGCAACTTGCAGATGTTTTTTCCCAAGCTGTTGGACCACACGGATGAGCAATAGAATAGTTTACTAAATACTAACGCATTAATTATTGTTACAAGCGTATCACGCTTAAACACATGTTTTACACGACTAATTTGAGCTAAACTAGACATACACAATGAAACTGTTTTCAAAATATGGTCGTCAAAAGTAATATTTGGGTCAAGTATAACCCCAAGGTCCTTGGCAGATTAGATACAGGGACAAGTTCTTTCCCCAGTAGAGTTATTCTGAAGTCAGGGAGTTTGGAAGTGAGCTGTCTGCTTCCAAAAACCATTAATTTTGTTTTGTCTGGATTTAGAAGAAGAAGGTTATCGAAACACCAGTTGCGTACCAGTAAAAGGTCATCATTTAAGTCAATAACGGCACGCGTCCTGCATACTGCTAGGATCAGAAAAAATTAACCATCTTTACCATCTTTATTATTTACAACACACTTTATGATTTCGACATTGCTGATCCTAGCAGTATGCAGGACGCGTGTCACATATCAACCTAGTAAATGGCCCAGCTCACAACGAATCTCTCGTAGCTCAGTTGGTTAGAGCGCCCAACCGGTATCTGGGAGACCATGGGTTCGATTCCCATCGGGGACTCAGAATTTTTCTTTGTCCTATGCTCATGTCATTGTTGAAAAATTCATTTGCATTATTTATCACCGAGCTTAAAATTTACCATCTTTATTATTTACAAAGTTATTCTAGTTGCCAAATAATTTTTTAAGCAACAAATATAGCTATAAATGTATGTGACAGAGCTGTTGACATAAATTATACATTTTTTCTGTACATTACAAACAATATGGCATGCCGACAAACTTGTGGCCTCTGCTGCAATCTACTCCAGCTATCTTGCCTATACTCAAAAAAAGAATTTGATTAGGCTGTGTTGGCCACTCAACATGACCTGCAAGAACGCGGGAGGAAAGATCGAAACTGCATTTTTAAATTTATGTTATAATTAGCTGTAAACACACTGTAATATAAATGATACAATTCATCAATGAAAAATTCACATTGGGCTGCCAGATGACGCGTTTCCGATGAATCGCATAACCTTCAAATGAAAATGTAGAGTACAAATTGAGATGAGTAATTGAGCGGCAATTCAATTTTCAGGTTAGTCAATGCTAGCGAGAAATAAGATCGACCAGCTGGCTTCATCACAGTACATGTTGCAGATTGACTGCAGACTGCAGATCTGTTTTTGATCTGTTCGTTGTCTGCAGCTCAAAATCATTGCAGACGATCAAGGCACTGCGTCTGCACAGACTTAAAACAGACTCTGCAGACGATAAATTAGTCTGCTGTTAGTCTGTTTTTAGCAAAACAGATCTGTTGGTTTTCTATGGGCAGCATTTGTCTGAAATTTAATTTGAGACCTGATGTGTATGGTTTTTTTAGTATCGAAAACTCACAGTAATTCACATCACTGTATTGGCATTGCAGGGCGCCAACGCAGGGATTTTAAAATGTTTTTCGGTAAAAAGTACTAAAATTGGCAAATAGGTGTTCTCGTACATGAAAAACACCTAGTACATCAAGATGGAGATATAAAGTAAATGGTTGTTGAAGGAAGAAGGGAGCCGTAATAATTTTTAGATGTTTTTCCACTGTCCACAAGGACAAAACTAATGAAAAAATCAGCCTGAATTTTTCAAGTTGAGATTTAAAGTTTCTGAAGGTATCAAAAATAATTTCACTTGTTCATGGCTTCATTACACTAATGCATGGTGGTTTGTTACAAAATTGGACCACTATTTGTGTCATTCGTAGTTTACATATGTTTTTGGGTTCTTAGGTTTTTGAAGTGAAACTTGTGACAGTATCCCTTTAAGATCAATGATCCAAGATGCTACACGTATTTCTCCTGTTTAACTCAGTTTAATTAAAGTACAAAATATAAAAGAAGTTATGAATCAAATGTTGTGACTCCTTTGGATAACTTGCACATGGTCACAAATAGTTCATAGGGTGTCTACCATGTTAGTTACATGTAATTTTTTTTCTCCTTTGTGAAATGCAACATATCTTTGAATGAATTTATGCTGCCCCTTTGGATATGAAGTTTTCATTTTATAGACTTCCTAAAAACCTTTATCTATTTATGCAACCATCTCAAAGGTTAATCAATCATTTCATGTAAAATTGAGGTTAACCTTGGGGAGCAGGGGTGGCGCAGTGGTGAGAGCGCTCACCACCCACCAATGTGGCCCAGGTTCCATTCCGGCCCAGTGCCATATGTGGGTTGCGTTTGATGTTGGTTCTCCTCCTTGCTCCGAGGGTTTTTCTCCGGGTTCTCCGGTTTTCCTCCCTCCACAAAAACCAACACTTCCAAATTCTAATTCGATCTGAAATTAGTGGGATCAGGAAGAGCCACTTCATGTAGTGAAAGATCCCACTGTAAATTTCCATTATCATCATCATCATCATCACCATCATCATCATTATTATTAGTTGATTAGTTGATTTAAAAAGCTGGTCAATAAGACTCGCCAGCTTAAAATAGCTGATCTTGAACACTTCTTGTTTGCTGAAAGAGCATAATCTCAGTCATTTCTTGTGTGCTAAAAAAATACTTTCTACAAACCCTGTCTTGAACAATTTTGGCTTACAAAGTGATAAAACAACCTGAACAAGCAACGGCGAACCACTGCGTGTAACGGTGATTCCTTTCGGCATTTGCATGTACACTTTTAAGCTTTTAAAAGATAACCTTTTTTGAAAAAGCTGCATTGCTAAGTACGAATTTGAAAAGTTACGACATGTTACTCTTGCATTAAATGTGACATTTACGAAGCAACAAATATCCTTTACAAACATCACATCGAATCACATGTAATATTCATGCAGTTCAAAAGTGAAGTACAGATTAGCTGGTGTCAAAGGCATAGGTCAAGCCATAGTTAACAGCCAGTGGTTTTTAATTTTGTCTTTTCTGTATAATCAATGGAACATGAAGCATTTGTATAGTTTTCATCTACTAACGTATTGCTGGCAGATCTAGATCTTAATCTTGGAAAAGTTCTAGTTATGAACATTGCTTAAATTTACAGTGAATCAAACGTTGATGTAGATAACACAATGTCTGAGACTTCAACCTCTGATTCTGAAAATAAATGAAGATAAGTAAGTGAGTGGGTGGGTAGGTGGGTGGGTGGAAGGTAGAGAAGGTAACCTTTATTTGAAGGTGAAAACATATCAACTTAGACCCGTGTGGGGTCATGTAAAATTACAATGTTGTAAAGTGATATATTAAAATAACTAATAAATAATCAGTTGTGTTACACAAATGTAATTTAGTCTCCCAGGAAGGACAAAACCGTCATAAACAGATTTCTCTCAGTTCTCTTCACCTATCTTGATATAAGTGCCATAACTGTCATATCCACCAAACCTTTGCGTAATATTGACAATACTCTAAGGGCAAGCCTGATGCCATTATTTCCGTTGCCTTTTCTTTAGGAGTACGCAGAGTCATCTCTCTTGTACGAAGGATAGAAAGCTCACTGAACTAACAACAAGATGCCTCGTAAGGATGTACATATAGAGGTCAACTCGCCTGTCATTGACGGAGAAAATGTATCACGATATGAAGCAACAGAGGAGATGTCACATGACTGCACAGAAAAATCGAGAGTGTTATGGTAACACCAAAAAAGTGTAAATTCTTGCAGCTGTGTGAACACCAATTTAGTGTTTTGTTAACACTGCAACAGTGTACATTTACACCAATATGGTGTAAATTACAAATAATTACGATTACGATTGCGTTTAAAAACACCTACGCAGTGTTATGACAACACACAATCAGGGTAATTTTACTCCAAAAAAGAGTAAGTTAACACCAAAGTCGCGTTATATAACCCAATTGAGGTGTTGAAACACACCACAATGGCGCTTACTTAACACCGCTTTAGTGTTTCTTGTACACTAAATAAGTGTATCAGCGACACTGATATGGTGTAAAACACCTTGCAGCTGTGTGCACACCGAAATTAGGTCAATTTACACCAATGAGTATTTTACACTAAATTCGTGTAAATCAACACTTTTAGTTGTGTTATAACAACACCATACAGGTGCTATGTTAACACTCTTTGCAGTTGACTAAACAGGGAAATTAGGTAACTTAAGAGTACGTACAGTGATGACTACTGAGGTTTCATTAGTTTCCCTTCTCAGTATTTAATCAGTCACAAAAAACACTGTTAACTTTAGTTACAAAGAAGCACACTTAGGACGGACTATTTTAACAACATACATACAGGTTTCAGTAACAAAACCTTGCCATGTCTAAACCAAAATAGTTATTTTTAATTCAGTGGCCCTAACAGTTCAATTCATTCAAGAGCTGCATCACTTTCGTAAGAAGTCTTACGCTATCATGTACGTCTGGCACGTATCTCTGAAGAAATATATATACGTTCATGCATTCCTTTGGGTACTGAATATTGGCACACGAAATATAAGAACAGCAAGGTGATCAGGGCACTGGTATGCCCCCAATTATATCTTCAAAAAGAGATCGTGCTCCCCACTGATAAAGATATTGTCTGGGGAGTGCAATACTCCTTCAAAGATCATAAAGGGAGGCATTCCTTCCCTTCTGCCTTTTGCCACCTCTTTTGCATCACTGCCATTCTACAAGAAAAAAATCGGAAACGATATCGTGTTAATTATGATTTATATAGTTAAGCAATACCAGATAACATTGATGAACATTGTTATGAAATGGGGGATATAAACACCTTGAATGGTAGCTCTTGAAACTTTCATGGGCCCACCTCTATTATTTTCTTGGTTTGAAGAACGAGAAATGCTGGAGGAAAACCGACTCAGTAGACTCAAGTTTCCCCTGCCGATGAAGTTCTTTCAAACTCTTTCTAATATTTCAATATTCAAATCAGTTTACTACATCCACACCTTTCTAGAGTGTTCTAAGAAGCTAAAGATGGATAACAACAACAATAAAATAATAAACATAGACCCATAATCAAGTATGTTATTTCGATATTCTATGATTATACCGTTTCAATCTACGCTTGGAGATGAAAAAAAGCGGTCACAATTCGTTTGATTGGCCACGTTCCTGAATAAATCGCTCATACAGAGATTCATTTTTCAGGCAAAATTTGTTGTTGTGGTACTAGTAGTTGTTATCAGTTTTGTTGTTGCTGACCACTTGTTACCATCTGCCAATTCATCATGTTCCAAGTAATGAGTGGTTTAAATAATTAATCCGACTCAACTTTGGAGCTAGTCAAAAGCGGAAAATCCACTTTACATAGCTATGGATTAGCCCACAACATGATGAATTGGTAGAGAATAACAGTGGCACAATAAACTTAGTGCAATCATAGTCTGAAAGTAGACCAAAAACATTTAGGATTGAAATGTCATTGAACAGGAAATTTAAAATTGATTAAAGTTTGACAAAAAGCTCAATACAGTCAAATTGCTATAGTGATATAATGCTGCTTAGAAATAACGATTAATGGCCAAATATTAGTAGACAGGTCATTCTTTATCTAAGCTCCCAGCCTCTGAGTGGCGCTGACATCCATGTGAAAGTTAAAAATATTTATTATAGTCAACTCCTAGTTGATAATACCTAACCTTTTGTCACTTGTGCCTTGTGTTTCACCTTTATCAGCAGCCAGAGGTTCGTCCTCTTGAACCACAATGGTTGGCATTCCAGATGGCATCGATTGAAATGAACAATTTCCCGTGCTTTCCTGGGCATTCAACTTGTTAATCTTCTCCATTATTTTCAAACGGGGACCGACAAGGGGCACGAGGGTCTTAAGAGTGTCTTCATTCATGCACTTTAGTGATTCGCCATCAATTACTTGATCTTTTGTTGATACCACAGAAAAAAAGGACAGTGCAAAAAAATGAGTATTACAAGACCTCACAACCATCAAAGTACATGTAGGCTTTTGAAAACTTTACAACCTGTTTTGTTATTTTGTTGCATTTTCAGTTATTATAGTCTACTGGGGGATGAAATCAGTACAAAGTCATTTCGATTTTAGTTGACAATCCAAAAGTAATTTTAGCCTTAGTTTGGACTTCACGTCTTCACCAACAGTTTAATTTTATGGGAAATACAATCTGATCTTGCCTTATCATAGAAAAAGTCAACATATTCCTCAAACCCCTCCTTCCTCATCCATCCTCTTACAACCTCGCACAAAAAATGAAGCCATGTTAATAAAAATGGTTCTCTGAAAGAAAGAAAGAAAGAAATGTATAGATCATGTTGCAAAATCGATTGCTCAGTACTGAAACCAACAGTGTCCATGGTCTGATTTGTTGGCCCTGAAATGTGCAGAAAATATCCATACCCACTCCAAAAACCTTCAATGGGAGAGGTATGGATATTTTCTGAAACAACACAATCTTGTTTTTTATTGCAAAAGGAATAAGGTTATCCCATCATGAAATTGCACACAGTTATGGCTCTGTCCATTCCAGGGGTGGGGGTCATTTGTGCATTTGTCAGCTTTTCCATCCCCCTGGCTTGGGGTATTCTCTATAATTATCATTGTCAAAGGCATTATTATTTTTGCGGTTACATTTATATCAGTGCTTGGGTATTTTAATTTGCAATGTAAATGCTGTAAAATCTTCTTTCGAGCCACTACCCTCTCAAAATTGTAAGCCTCCCCTTCCCCACAATGTTTTAGCAAGAAATTGATTTATGGTCTCCTGGGATTGGGAGGTTGTAGGGGCTTGGAATTGGGGTAGGCATTGTACCTTAGGGCCTGTTTACATGGAGGGAGGGTGCCCCGGCTAACCGAGTTACCCGGCTAGAAGGGATGAAACATAGCCCGCCTTTACATGCAGAATTCACAGCCCTTCTACCCGAGTTGAGACAGCGTCATTGAAGCGTGTCACAGCGTGTGAAAACCATGTAGCTCCAAATGATTAAAGAAAAATATGACTTTTAACTAAATAATCAAGGCTAGCCGTCTTCAAACCTATTTTATTTTGATGTGCAAGCTCTTAGAACTTTAGTACGTCCATATATGGGGGGATTCAATCGAAATTCAACAGTCTGGCCGCCAAATTGAAATTAAATTTGTTGTTTCGTGAGTTAGGGTAATCATTCCTACGAAATATATAATAATATAATTTTGGTCAAATAGCACTGTTTGGGTCCAGAAATTATACATTTTATGCCATTAACTTCAAATTGAATTTAAGAACACGCGCGAAGACTTATCCCGGCAAGCCGGGATAGCCCGGGCATAACCGTTTACATGGCAAAAAGCTATCCCGCCTAGAAGGGTGTCCCGGGCAAGCAGACCGAGTGCCCCGGCAAGGCGGGTTTCCCGTCTTGCATGTAAACGCTTCGATGCGTTCTCTAAAGAATGGTATGAAAAGTTGGCTCGCCCAGGGTAGCTCGGTTAGCCGGGTAACTCGGTTAGCCGGGGCACCCGCCTTCCATGTAAACAGGCCCTTAAGGACTCAAATTGATCTTTGGAAACATTTGCACGTAATAACAGTTAATAAAATATAAATTATTTTCACGTAGAGTTTATAAAACATATTTTTTTTTTCTTGTATGATATTCTGCAAAGACACAAACGGCCACATATTCCTAGCATGTTGCGAGTGAACAATTAAGACCGGAAATCGATCCATGTGGACGATTGCTAACTGGCACGCAAGGTTTTGCTCTTGAAATCTGTGAAGTAAATCTCGTATATTTTCAGTTTAAAACTGAAAAATATTCCGACAACGTTCCGCTTTAACTCACGGCAAAGGGATTCGTCTGGTCAACGACATGAAGCGTGAACATTGTCCTCCCATTTCTGGGAACTATAAAATTCAGTTAGCGCCAATTTGCGTGTACGCATAAACTCGATTAACAGCCATCTCGCGCTATTGCACGGCTGCCAAACATTGTCGATGCCAAACACCGCTTTATACATATTAAAGGTTTGTGCTTTCGATTCACTTCTGTAGTTTTTGTCTATATAATATAAAAACATTACACGTCGGCTCAAAGATAGGAATTTGATGTTCGAGTGGCAAAAACAATACATTTTTGCCGCTCGAACATAAAATTCATATCTTCTCGCCACCGTGAAATATCCTCTATTTCTACTCACTGCAGTACTCACAATCAGTACTAAGTAAAACATGAATTATTGAAGACTTACCTCTGATCACGGAGATTGCCCGGAGGTTCCTACAAGAGGACGGTGAATAACAGATTCTAACAAGTTGTTCTCAACCCTGTTTGAGCGGTTGCCGAAATAAAAGGTTGGTCACGTCATTCCCGCCTTTTTCTTTTATGACGTTAGATGTGAGGTACCGGATGACAATCCGAAGGCCTGGTCACCAAGTACACCACCTTTTCACACAGCGAGGCATCGTAGATATGTCACCTAATGCTTGGTC
The DNA here is from genome assembly GCF_052425735.1 of Oculina patagonica. Taxonomy (NCBI): domain Eukaryota; kingdom Metazoa; phylum Cnidaria; class Anthozoa; order Scleractinia; family Oculinidae; genus Oculina; species Oculina patagonica. Next base: position 11,724,193 of record NC_135762.1, read on the forward strand.
TTATTTATTTAAGAAAATATTCTATTAGATTGCATTTTGCATTTGTTCTTTAGTTAGAGGACTAGATCGATTCTTAACATCTCGTGACATGGCGTGTTTTTAAGTCTTCAAAATTGTTCTGTATCATAATTAGCTATTTAGCTGTCAATGACCTGTCAAATTGCAATCACGAACGATCAAACATGCACGCAAGTTAAATATTGCTGATCACCAGGCCCTACTGATCACAGTAGGAGAAAGCGTTCTGTGTTTTCTTATTTGTATCGTCTTGATGTTATTATTACATTTTTTTTGCAATCAAAGTCTTCCAACAGTAGAAGAACGACTGCAACTTCCTTTTGTGCGATAAGCAAACTAGCCCTGTTGCGTGACTTGGCGACATGACAGCTTATCATACAATTGTCTAAGTGCCTCAACTTGAACCCAACCGTTGACAAAAGAGCAGGCCCAACGATCAACAGGGTCCACGATTTTTATCCGTAGTTAAAACTCAATTCGTTAATGCTCAGATTGGATTTCGGTTCGCGAAGTTCTTCTCGTTCTTGCTTTGTGAGGTTGTTCCTCCAATGTGGTTTGTTGACCAAAAATTGTTCCCAGGCGCATGTAAATTTAGATTACTTTTTTCTCAAATATTGACAAAGTTATGAACGGCCCTCCCCCTTCTGAATAAGGTTTAGGTTATCCAGCAAAAGTGAAACTGTTCAGTTTTATTCCTTTACTATGTATAATGAAAAAGTGTGCATGACTGGTGTGTTGTACGTGACATCTTTCTCATTACTCTTCTCAGCTTTACTGATACCAATGCATGCTTGTCAGCTAGGTTTATTCGGCATTTCCTTTATTATTTGGGTAAGGTCTATTTCAGTATCGGTCTGCAGCACATCAAATAATCTAACATATAAAGTGTCTTTCTTGAACATTTCCCGGCACAAGAAGTAATTGGCATTTCGTGTAATTTTACAACTATTTCGTGTTGGCATACACGATCCAGTGTTAAATTACATACTAGCGGTGTTAAACCCGTGCAAGGTTTTTGTTACCCGGTTGCAGTGTAAAAAAACACCAACAAGGTGTTGCACAATGTTTCCATTACACCAGTTTGGTGTTAGTTAACACCGAATTAGTGTATTGTTATAATTACACCATGTTGGTGTTGTGGTAACACGGACATGGTGTAAATTTATACTACCCTCGGTGTTCTTTAACACCCTCACTTTTTCTGTGTGCAAGTATTGCGGCCAGAACTTTAGCAACTTATCGACTTGCAAGCAACATGAACAAACGCACAGTGGAATTAAACCGTTTACGTGCAAGCACTGTACCAAATGCTTTAGCCGTTCATCAGATTGCAAGATACATGAACGAATACATACAGGAGTGAAGCCGTACAAGTGTAAGCATTGCGATAAATGTTTTAGCCAATCATCAAGCTGCAAGATTCATGAACGTACACATACAGGAGAGAAGCCGTATACATGCAAGCACTGTAATAAGCGCTTTATCCGATCATCACATTGCAAAGTACACGAACGAACACATACAGGAGTCAAACCGTACAAGTGTAAGCATTGCGATAAGTGCTTTAGCCAATCATCAAGCTGCAAGAATCATGAACGAAGACATACAGGAGAGAAGTCGTATACTTGCACGCATTGCAATAAGGGCTTTATCGATTTATCAACCTGCAGGAAACATGAACGCATACATACAGGAGAAAAGCCGTATATATGCAAGCATTGTAATAAGTGCTTTCGCCAGTTATCACAACGTAAGCAACATGAACGAACACATACAGGAGTAAAGCCGTATACATGCAAGCACTGTGGTAAGTCATTTAGCCAATCGTCGCACTGCAAGACCCATGAAAAGAGACACCTGCGCGAAAAGTCTTTAAAACGGAAGCAGTATGGTAAGTGCCTTAAACAAGAAAGAAACCTTCAGGAACCAGCAGCAACGCGCTGTGGCAAAACGTCCCGTATGTTGTTTTCGTTGACTGAAGAAAACTCAAGCCAAGTTGAAAACCTCACCTGTTGGATTTGTCAGGAGGAATTTAGCAGTGAGGCATGTATCGTCCAACATTACAGTGATCATATGAGAAACGTTATGGATATGTAAATGACATTGTTAGCCACGATGGAAAGTCATATTGGTGATTGATTTTTCTTTTCTTTTGATCTGCTTTGTCTTTTATGTTTTCAGCGTTCGTTCATTTTCACCCGTTCTCGCATTTTTATATGCAACATTTTGGGTTTTTTCTCCAATGCTATAAACGCTGGCATGATAAACTGCTTTTTGATTTGAGTCTTGCATTATACATTCCTTGGTATTTTTTCTTGGTCATTATGTTATTTCTGGGGCTTTTTTCGTCTCGATTTAAAGGGGCTATGTCAGGCAATTTTTTTAGGCAACTTTTCACTGACCAACTTTTCATAGAATTTACTGAATCGAAACTGAATTATCACAATATGACGGCTTAAAACTGCAGAATAACTCAAAAGGAACACAGAAAGGCCAAAAAGTGGCATGGATGGGCAAAATCCGAGAAGATTAAAACGGATTGCGTTAGGGTAAACTTGAATCTAACGTCGGCTCGACTTTTTTCAAGTTAATATCAATTTGTATGAAAGTGGCATTTACAGTGCTCGGAAATGATCCTTGTTTGTTATGTGGCCGTGATTGCGTCAATAAATGACTTTTTCTCTGCTAATTTGAAGTATAAAACTATAAATTAATTGCCCTAGCCCCTTTAAGGTGGGTGTAAACGTTAATTTAAGAAGGGATGAAAAATTTGGAACACTACCAGACATTTCACCCCACGCAAGAGCACCCCAGGTTATCAGGGAGACTGTTTGGTGTCCATCTACTAATTTTTAGCTTCAAATTCTAATTTTTAAATCACACTGATCTTCTCCCAAACATCTCCAAAAAATTACAAAACTCCGCAAAACATAGGTTCTTTTAATGAGCGAAAGTGATATTTGCATTTAACCCAAGTTAATCGGTGGATAGACGGCGTTCAGGTGTACCCCCGCCTTTATTATGACATTGCCATTGCGGCATGGAATTATATATTTTTATGGTGAGTTTTTTCTTGGTCGGGCTATTTTTGTCTCGGCATAAGCATGACATCGCCGTTAAGTAATTGTGTATAGAGTTCTAGGTTACAGTGGAACCTCGATTTAAACGAAGTACCGGTATAACGAACTATATTCTTCAGTCCAGCCAAAGTTACAGTAAAATGTATGGAACAGTACCTAAATATAACGAAATCCTCGTTAACACGAACACAATCCGGAACCCTAAGGGTAAAATGTACCCGAGTTATAGTAAACACGCGACGAAAGATGAGTGTAGAATAGACCAACAAGGATGAAAATACTTTAATCCTGTTACAGGAGAACGACTTCAAAGACATATGTCCATATTTATGTGGACATAAAGATATTAAAACACAAATGCTATTTTGAATCGTTCAGTTTAGTTAATGCTGGCTATTGCAACGTAACAGCGTGAAAAAAAATATTATCTATACTTCGATGTAACAAACATTTTCGTTGTTTTTCTACAAATTCTTTATGGGAACAAATTTCTCCAGTCCCTTGGCACTTCGTTAAATTGAGGTTTCACTTCCTGTTACCCGACGCCAGTCGTTATTTAGTAGTAAGTGTGGTTTCAAATTAGTTTATTATATCCTCTCGGTGCTTTTAGAAGGCTTAGAGAGGTCTTAGTGCGTGGTTTTCCTCTTAAGGTGTTGCTTATCAGTGTGGTCAGGCATTATTGAAATATTTTTGATATTTGTTTGTTTCACGTATTTAGACTGAGACATGTCAGTGACGGGTTCATAAAAATCAGATTAACTTTAATCTTGTCATGCTCGTAGTTTACATCTGGCTGCGTTTAGAAGAAATCATATTCGTTCCACGGTGGTAATTTTCATTAAAGAAAAGTACATTTAAAAGGTTTCGTGTTCTCATATGTAAATGATACTTCAGCTTATCTTAAAGTATTGACTTTAGATATTTTGGAAATCAGGCAAATTGGAGAGGTACGTTGTTTAAAAATTCAAAAAAGAACGAAGAATGAGTTTTCACTTTTCAAGATAGTAAAAGGGTCCTAAAAATTGGAATTCTCTCCCAATATCGATCACTAGCTCGACTAGCTTTTCGACTTTTTAGAAAGAATAATTGAATTTTTAATGAATTGAGTCTTAATTGACCTAGCCGCACTTCCACAACTAAATTTCTAACAAATTATTAACTGAGGTTGCCTCCCCTGTAAGCCTGGTGGTTTTCTGGAGGTCTCCTCGCCTTAATTAATACTACCGTTATATTTCAATGTTAAAATGGCTAATAAATGATGATGATGATGAATATGCTGATGAAAGTGGTTACAGTGGGCAGTTTTATACTTTTCAGAAAAAAGAACTAATTTTGTTTAGAAGAATAACTTAATGCAGATTTAACTTAGTACTGTAACTAACAAAGATGTAGTTAAATGTGGCTAAATTCCAGGTTTGGGTGGCGACCTTTTGTACAAAAGTGGTAGTGAACTGATTTTACGCTGCACATCGTTTGCAAATACGTTAATATCGTTATATTGATCAGTTTGGTTTTGATTTGCTGGATTAATAAATAAATAAATAAATAAATAAATGATAAATTACTTTAATAGGATTTTTATGGCTAGTGCATAGATCAAATGGATATTACTTTTATGTTTAATCATCGTAGTAAAAAGAAGACGTCTCTCTTTACGTGCTTGATGAGCCCTTTGCAGCTAACGGTCACATGGTACAAAGTAACACCTCGCTGGAGGGCAAGCAACGCGCTGGGACAAACAAAACAAAGCGACTTCAACCAGTCATGCTTGACTTTCCTTTGTTTTTTTGAACACCCCCCGAGCGACGCTCTGCCCTCTTTCATGGCGGATTGACCGTCACCTGTAAATGGCCCATTCTGCCTTAACTCGTAAGATAAATGAGTTTAGACCCGAATATTTCCCTACTGACGTAGCTCTGCAGCCTGTACCTCATTGGCCTGGTTATTATGTCAATTTTTTTCCAACTTGGAATACCGTAAAAGCCCCCCTGGTTATGGGCCCATCTACCTGGAAACAAAAATATACATCCCATTATAAGCCCCCCATAAGACCCCCCCCCCCCCCATTTGGCAGATGACAGGACTGAACAAGGCTAAATGTTGCTTTATTTTGCATTTGTAACTTAACAACGTATTTCGATCAACACTCCAGTGGCTCGTTTCGAAACGTTTTTTTATTCCGCTTATAAGCCCTTCCGTATATATAAACGCTCTTGTTTCTTGGCCGTGTTGCCGCTGTTTGTATTTTATTTCCGTATATATATCCACTTATAAGCCCACACAAAACCCCTTTACAAAGTTGTATAAGCCCAGAGCTTATAGCCGGAATTTTACGGTATGTCCGAGATAAAACGCTACAATTTACCCACTTATGACACTCATGTCGGTAGTTATCCCAGCACTCTACATTATTGGATGGTTATGTCCTTTTTTGTGCGAAAACAATTTTTTTTCACCTCACAATAAAAATGCAGATAGCGCTGAGAGAAGCCCAATCAGGGAGACCGAGGAAATTCAGAAATTGAGAGGGGAGGGGAGGGGCACACTTCGGCGAGGTAGCAACCTTTCCCCATACCAATAACCAACTCGTCGTAAGATGGTTGCTTCCTTTTTAAAACAAATCAAATGAAAAACGGTGGGTTACGGTTCTCTCTCCCCCTCCCCTTCTCTCATAAATGGTGAACAAAAACACTTTACGAGCTTGAGTGTGCATAGCCTCTCAAGCAACCGCTCTTACTCTCAGCATTACAGTGTCACATCAAATAGGGTAATAACTCAAATTGGGGCAAGGTGGTAAGGTCAGGAGCCCATGTCATGGGCTCCTGGTAAGGTAAAGTACTCAGGGCCGAACTGCGCTGTTTGACATTTGCAGACCGTAAACTTGCAGTCTTTTACTCCGGTTAGCCTACTACACATTCTGGTTAGCCTACTATTTACTCTGGTTAGCCTGAATTGCACTTCGGTTAGCCTGTTTGCGGTAAGCTTTCCATAATGGTAATGGTAACACGATATATTCTCTTAGGCTGCAGACTGCAAATGTCAGACACCGGCCAAACTGACCCATTATGTAAATGTCGGATCTTGTTGAACACGTAGGAATCCAACGAGCAAATTAATATTTTATCGAGATGAATATTAGCAAAAAAAAGACAAATTGGGACTTATTCAAGCGTACCAAATAAGTGCTTAAATACAAATATCTCTGGGGCGTGAAATATTTGCGGGCCCAAGAGAGGCCCGCAACCCTAATCTTGACAGTGACCAGCGGATTGCGTATTACGCGTGCGCGCCACGTTTATAAAGACTATCTGCAAACCGGAAGTTGAAAATTTTGTTCTTCCACTAAGAACGATCGGAATGCAAAAAATGTGTCAATCACGACAGTTTGTCGTAACACCGGAAGAGAAAAATCTTGTCTCCAAGAGCGATAAGAATGCGAAAAATCAACAGTTTGTCACATTAGATCGAGGCTTCTGTCTTGCAGACATTACGTTTTGCAGACGTTGTTTTATAGGTGTTGCTTTTGAGAAGATCTGCTGTGATTGTATCACAGATAAACTACGGCAAAGCGAATGATTCCAACAACGGTTATTCTCGATAAATTCCTTATAACACTGACAACAAAGCGAGTTTGCCGACGGAGGAAAATCACATCTCAATTCACACCGCGTGCTCGACTACACTTCGCAAAACTGTCAATCAAAAAAACAACTCTGATTGGTTCGCGGCAATAGGAAACGATAAAAAACATTTGTGACTCAAGCGTGACGCGTTACTCGACCTGACTCGGAATAATTTTCTTTTGTCCAGTGATTTATCGACACTGTCTGAAACACTTCCCTCCCAGTACCTTCTCTTAACTGCATCGAGGCCCGCACTTTCTAACCTGTGGTTACCACTAGTAACCTCTTACTAACCGAGCGCGAGGGCCGTACTGGGGAATATTGGCCCGAGGTCGTGGCAGTACGGACCGAGCGCAGCGAGGTCCGTACAAACGACCGAGGGCCAATATTCCCCAGTACGGCTCGAGCAAGCTAGGTTAGTAAGTAGTTTGTTATATAGCACTCGAGCCATGCTTGTTTATTTTTCTGTTAAAAAGCACTTCCAGCACTTCCGGTCAAGTATGATGATGCGAGCAACTCAGAAAGAACAAGTTACCTTGAGTTTGAAAACTAATTTATTGACCGTGACGAAGAAGATGAATATTCACCAAGCGGATTTTATTAATCGAAAGATCGGGAAAGTTCTGATGTAGAAATTAAACTGAAACAGGCATCACTGAAAGCCAGAAGGCCGCTCGGCTAACCAAACTGAGGTTTCTTGGCCATCATTCTGCGTTGAAGTTGAACGTTTCAGCTCCCCAGCGTAACTTTCGGCTTTCGTCTCTGGCTCGTAAACCGAAGTGTAAGGGTAATTTTTTTTTTTAAAAAAAAAAGCACAAGACAGTTCTATGAAGTGCCCACTGGATTGGAGTCGCTCAATTCTCCCGCTTCAAAAAGAGCATCTTCGACTTTGTCGTCTTCATCATTGATCAATCGCCTGAGCGCCTTGCGGCTTCTTTCCTTCGCCGTACTTGTGAACTAGTGACTGGCACTTGGCAGCTAGTACTCTTCTTGATTTTTCAAACTCAGTGTCTTTGAGTATGTTGAATGGATATTTCTTCTCAGGTATCGCTATATGCTTCGCTGACAACGGGAAATTGCTGCTTGCTCGCACTCTTCTCCCTTTTTAGACTTTCTCAAAGTCCTTCGACGCGCGGTTTAGGTGTGTCACGTACTCGCGGTCGTCGCTTCGCGACGCTTTCCGGCTCGGCGCTTCGCTCGCCGATAGAGGGCGACTTGGTGCAAGTCTACTCCCTTTTTTGCTTCGTGTGTTTATAAATAATTCGCTGCGTAAAAAAATTTGGACTCATTTGGACGGAAAGTTGGTCAAGCTCGGAAGCAGGTAGGCTATCAATTCTTTCATTTGTCATACTATTACCTTCACGTACTTTCAATGTAGTGTGGAAGAGCTTTCATTTCAGTAGCCGTTTTCTTATTTGTGTTTATAGTTTTCCGTTCGTTTATAAAATCGTCTATATGGCTTCCTGGCTTTCGGTGATGCCTGTTTAAGTTTCTACATCAGAAGTTTCCCAACCTTTAAGATAATTCAATTGAAATTCGCTTGGTGATTCGTTTTCTTCGTCCACGTTGTAAGCTCTGTAAAATATCAATCTGTTCGGTAGTTTCTTTGCGAAGATTGAGAGTACACGTTTTCTTTTCGCAGGTTTAGTTGTAAATTTGAATGTCCGGCTTTCGAAAAAAAATACACGGCTTGGACCGTTTTTATGGAAACGGTCCGTTTGGCAAAATCCCGACCAAGAAAGAACCAATCAGAACGCTCGGATTTGCCTAAGACTGGCTTTGCCATATAATAACGTGGCATATTTTGCGCGTTCTTTTGCCCTAATATGGTAAAATGGCGCAATAGTGGATTTATAAATTTCTAAAATAAATCGCGTTTCTCGGAGACAAGAAAATGTCTCCTCAACTTTGTGCTTCTCCGACGCTCGTTCTATCTTTCATACTGTGTGTAACAAAAATTCCTTCTAGTATCGGAGAGTTAACGGCTTGCAGTGTCCCTGCCAAACCCCAGGGCCAGTACGGAAGCTCGGAAAGACGAAACGCCTGAACAACCTGGAAAATCCTTGACAAAGGTTACCGTTAGGCACTTCTGTTACACATTTAGGAGGTGTTCCGGCGTTCCCACGCTCCGCGTTTCCAGCGTTCCATCGATACTGTGATTGCGAGACTGCAAAGACTGGGCTCCAGTGTAGTGACTGTCATGGCGGCGTACATGTGATTTGTTGTCGAAGACGTTGTCGCTGTTTTATAAAGGTAAGAGAGTCTATAAGAATCCCTTTCATATTAACCTAAGCTGTAGAATGTAGGTCTCTTATATGCATGACGCTGGATAAGAATACAGGGCTTTCAAATAACCGTCAGTCGCTAAACTGTTCACAGCACAGCCTCTCTGTTTATTCATAGCAAAAAGGATGTGCAGAGACACAGCTGGCGAATCGGGCGATCGAAGAAGGATACGAGAAATAGAGCGCTGTTAAGCCTAGACAATTTTCGGTGATGATAATTGTTACCTCTGACTGGCTAGTCAAATGTAGTTGATATTATACTCATTACTCATGACAACAATTTACCTTGATTCCTTGAAGCCGACTGGCCGCTCACGATCGTTGTTTCAAACTCATCACTGCAGTGTAAAAACAAACGCCTCAAAGCAAAGTAAAACCGAATATTTTGTATAATCAATAATAGGGGTGGTATGTATGTATGTGAATGGTCCTTCAAAAAATGTGTGTCTCGCAAAATTTTAGCCAAATTTCAAGGGTCTCGTCGTCCCGAAGTTTTCTTTGACCCATTCTCGGAGTCTCGATTTCTTTTGCAAGGCTAAAAAGCTCTCAAAAGGTCTTGGGCTCGCAGAAAAGATATCAGTCTCGCTGTCTCGCAAAGTCTCGCATTTACCATCCGACACCCCTAATAATAACTAATTATTATTGAAATAAATTTAAAACTCTCAGATTTGCTTTTTGTGTGCAAAGGATTATATAAGAGAATTTGTATGCATAATCAAATACTTGTTGTCCGGTATGCAAAATTGTGCACCTTGGCTTGAATAATTTTCATAAAATATGAAAGCCTGCATTTCAAAGTGTCTGGTGGTAGCTAGCCCGCTGTCCATGTACAGTTGGAATATTGTGGTTTTTAAAAGAGGGAAAAATGTGTTTGGATCACTAAGTTTGTTTTGGGCATTGGACTTATGCGAGTATCTTCATCAAGTTATTAGCAATGGCAAGATCTAAAATGCCCGGTGGAAGCTAGGCCTCTATGGGCAAAGGATTTGAATTCACTTTTGGAAATCAGTCAAGGAGCAAATGAAAAAACAAATAAGGTACACTTGACTACAAATATAAAGGAAAAATCCACCCTTTTGCTGCAGTAAGTGATGCTGAATCGATTTATTTCCTTTCGCTTCCCATCATGACATTGATTCTTCCAATACCAAGTTAACTTTGGTGAGATTACTTGAAATTTGTTTTGATGATAAGTGCTATCTTTTTGGTGTTTTATTCCTGGTAATGGAGACCCTTTACTGCCAAAAGTTCAACCTCAAAACATTTGAGGATTTGAATGGGATCGGTTAACAACAAAACATCTTTGACTTTAGGGATTTAAGCCCCAGCTGGGGAATTTCATGTAGTGTTAATTGCTCTTATTCTACTTATTTGCTTGGACATAATTCTAAGCACACTAGCTAAGAACTGTACATTCTGTATATGTGCTTTGTAATGCAAATTTATTTATTTTATGGAATTGTATGACAATGAATTGTCCATTGTCCAGTGGGAGCTTGTAGCTGCTGCAAGTTCCACATACAAGGTCATAATTTCAAAATACAGTAGTTGGTACAGTCAAAGCTCTCGTAAGCAGACACCCTCGATGTGAAAAGAGTGTCCATAACTGGAGCTGGCCGCTTATGAGAACCATTCTTGTTAGCGGCCACTAGTGGTGTAGGGGATAGATGGCAGCTTACGGGAGATTGGCAGAACAACACTAACCAGACGGACGTGGATGACGACAAAACAAACACTGAAATATGGTACTGTAATTACTGTGAAATCATTGCAATGAACGACGATGTGAAGTTCGCTTGATAAAAATAAGATACAGAGATTGCTAGCTAGATTTTCTTTGGGATGTCTGCTTACGGGAGCTTAAAACAAAGAAAAAGTCTAAGTCGTAATCTCTGAAAATGTCCGCAGCCGCTTACGAGAATGTTCGCTTACAAGAATGTAACAATACAGAATTTGTATGGGAGTTAAAATGGGTTTTCAAACAAGGCAGCCGTAAGTAGAGCTGTCTGCTTACGAGAGTGTCTGTTAAGAGAGGTTTGATTGTATTCAAATGGTCTCGCAAACAAGTATTTTATACTTTTTTCTACCAGTTATTTTTACTTAAGGCTGCTAAATACCCCAAATCCGTTTGATTTTCAAACGCTTTTTCCAGAAGCAGAATCAAAACAAAAACAAATGCTTGCAAAGCATGCCATTTGACAGAGACACTTGTATCCCAGATTTCCTCGACCAGCCCTAGGACAAAAACATAAAAAATTAAAAAGTCAAACCCAGCAAAAACTTGTCGAGACACGGGACGTATGTCATTGCGCCAGGGAATTACCTGGCAGTTCATGCAGTCAGGTATCAATGCTCTATTTACCTGCTTTGAATCACCCGACTTCATAAATGCCACTGAAAGCTGTGTTTTTCAAGCAAAATAGCAGTTTAACTTCAAGAACTTTGATTTTGGGGCTTCATTAATTTGAATCGCAAACAATTTAATTGCCATTCAAGTGGATTGAGTGTATTTTATTTAAGATTCCGACAAAATAAATATTTGCGAGCCTAGGCAAAAATTTGTTTTGTGCTAGTGGGTTAATGAAAGGGATGAGGTAAGTAAGGGTAATTTTCGCTCACTGCTACAGTTCACACAAACAGCGTGACTCATGTAAACCTGCTTTACTTCACATGCCTGGATAAATTCCTACATACGCTTGCAAATATTTTTTTGTTCAGAATCTTGTTTGAGGGCGTATTTATTTGCAACATACACGTATAGCTGTCGCATTTGTCCGTTGGAATTTTCTAAACTGGCAAATGCGACACCTATACGTTATGTTGCAAATCAATACAAACCAAGAGACGGCTAGAGCCATCCCATTGTATTTCTCCATTTAGCATCATCTGATGACTCAAGTCCAAACAGTTGCCATTATGTGGCCAAATATTAAGCTCATGCATACCACGTGACTCACGCAAACCTCAGACTTGTGTGTTACTCCAGTGACTGCTTCTATAAAGACTTTTATTGAGTGGCGCCCTGCCTTTCTAGCCAAAGAAGTAGTGTAACCACCTGGTTTTAAGCAGCTTTAGTGCTTCTTGTTTAATTCAAAATTATTCTTTCTAAAGGTAACAACACTGTTTTTGTGGCTGGCTTCATAGTTGTTTTGCCCCTGCACTTGGATTAGTTTTCTGGACCAGACTTTGAGGTGAGTGCAAAATTATTTTGTTCAATTTTATCTTGTTTAGTTGGATGCACTAATATACCATGTTCATTGTCTGTCTTTTGCATCCTTCTGATGTCTTAGATCTATTCAGGATAAGTCAAAGTGTAGTAATGATGAAAGTAGTCCAACCCCACAACTCCTGACTTGGTAAATGGTTAAATTTTTTGTGTACCAGTACTTTTATTGTCTTGCTGAGTTGTTTTGTCCACTTTGGGTTCAAGATTGTTTTTGGCTTTCGTTTATTGTGCTGTTCAGGTCAATTCAAATTTAAACAGGCTTTAACAATGGCACTGCTACAACATGACTGGTCTAATCTTAAACAAACTCACGTTCTGAGTTCTTAGTTTGACTCTAACTGGTGTCAAAGGTAGGAAATTGGAACCAAAGTCGCCACCTTGGCGACTAAAATTGAGAAGAAGGATTGAAAGCGGGAGCTTAGTTTGACGACTAAAATTTTTCACTGGCAATCAAACTTGAGGAGTCGGTGGCCAAATGGCCACTAAGGAAAAAAATAAACTTGGAGGGTTGATTTATATATTTTGCAAACTATGAACAGATTGCTAAGCTATTCCAGACCTACTCCTGGAAAATTGGAACCTCAAACTTCATTTAGTTACAGTCCTGCCAAGTAATTTGTACCCCACCCCCCTAAATTACATAATGAATTGATTAATCTAATATTTGAATCCGTTAGTGCATTTTAAAGAATGCGTTCATCTTATTAAGGTAACATCAATGTTCGAACAAAATTTGGTTTCTGATCACAACTGCCTGATTTAAAATAAAGAGAAGGTGAGGAATTGCCTTACCATCTGTGAACATGTACCTCCTGAAAAAGACATGTTCAACTTTGAAGTGGTGTCAGACAATGTTTCGCACGAGCCATCACAAATCCGAACTACCAATCAATAAATTTGATGCTGCCAGAGATTTTGTCAAGTTTATTTTTTCTTATACGGCAAGGGCAGTTTAAAGATTTTCGTGGGACTTAAACTTCAATTGCTAGTCTTCTGTGTCTGTAAACTCGATGAAACTGGACAGTTTGCAGATCTTTGCGGAAATTTAATTTCTATGAAGGCAATATCTTTATCATGTCTTATTCTGACGGTTAAGCAAAGCGCAAAGCACTTTTGATAACTTAACAGCAGAGCGGTTCCCGAAAGGCAGATCCGCAGACATAGGGGCGTTTGAGCTCTAAAGAGGCTGGTAGAGCCCAAGACTATTGTGGGGGAGGTCGAGGGTTCTAGCTCCAGACTGGACCAACACTCAGGGTCTTACAATAACTGAGAAGAACATGGTGTCTTTGCAATGACATCAGCAAATGGTTAGACATTCTAGTCTTCTCGGAAAAGGGCGATAACTGTAGGCACCGTCTCCCGCATCTGCACTGTTATGGTCAGCAGAAGACGTTAAAGAACCCACGCACTTATCGCAAAGATTAGGGTATGGAGTTCCCAGTATTGTGGTCTGGCCTTGTTCTGATATAACATTGGGGGCATCTGAAAATATTTACTCATATAAATACTGTTATTATTATTAATAAGAGGAATGCATTCTTGAAATAAACTAATGGTTTCAAATTTTACATAATCAACTCATTAATGTATTATAGCGGGGTATGCTTCACTTGGCATGAGTTTGAGACTAACATGTGATTATACATGAGTCTTTGAACCCAAGATTTTGAAAAAGTTAACATACATGTATTGCCCTTCTGAATGCTAAGCAAAACGTATCATCGGTTTTTTAGAATTGTAAATAAAAACCGTGCATGAAAGGAGAATAGTCAAACTATTTTGCCTTAAAGATAGTGATTGATTGATCTGCTGACTTGAGAAGGAGTAACTAACTACAACCTACAACTACAAAACAATTTTATAGTTATTTTAATCAGTTTAGATGGATGACCATCAGTTTATTAGCATTGTTTATTATTAAGTGCTGAACATAAAGTTTCAATCTTTCTAAAGGTCAGGTAGTCTTGAAAATCTGTTAAAATATTTGAGTGAATCCTGAAGTGATGTCAAATTATGCTCAAGCGCAACTCATGTGAGTGAGATGAAAACTTTAATGCTTCTTTGGCATTCTCGTTCCCAGAGCCTCCGTTTCTTTTGGTCACGTGGTCGGCGAAACGAAGGGCTCTGGTAACACTGACTACCGGATGTCGTAAAATCCACGACATCCGGTAGCGCATGCCCTCTGCATAAATGTTCGTCTGCGCCTGCTCAGTAAAAGAAAGGGGAAGGCTGGGGCTGACTGAGACGAGAAGAAAGCGAATTTTGAAAGCTGGTTTTGGCAATTCAAGTCGTTGATATTTTAACTTACACAATTCGATTCGTTTGGAACTCATTGAATTGCATGGCTGATAGATGTGTTGATGTTGTTGTGTCGACTCTACACGCAATATTATCTGACGGCAGATAGAAAAGTTAGAATCCAGAGGAATTGGAGTTATAGTGTACATGGAGTCGTGGATATCATCAGCTGATAACATTCCGACGGTTGATGATACTGTGAAATTTATTTATGGCCATGCGGAGGTATTGTAGAAAATTCAGAACCAAAAAAGCCGCTGATCGACGACGTATCATTCTATTGAGCAGCGGTAAGAAATATCACATTGAATTTCAAAGTCTTCATGTATTCATGAACTCCTTTTAGTGTGTATATCTTGTATAAGCTAAGTTGATGGTGCAAATGTTTGCAATATTTTTAATGCAATAAAAAGTACAACCGAGTTACACCTTGCAAGAGATGTACTTGTCATTCGTTCATAAACGAAGGTCTGCTTCGTGAATACGTTATTCCAACAAACCAGTGTTATTCGGTCTTTTTCCGGTAACATTTTCAAACTTTCCGCTGCATCTTCAATTGTTTCGATGACCGGAAGTATAACCAAAATTGCGTAGAAGCGTTTCGTTTTTTTTACCTAATTACGCATGCAGTTTTTATCAGCCAATCAAAAAAATCATATTTTTTACCGTTACCAGGGCCACTACGTCATGTCATTTAAAAAAAATACGCGTGGCCCTGGGGAAGAGGATGGCTTCTTTGGCAGAGTTTCCAATATTCTGTTCCTCAAGAAGCCATACCGTACTCCACTGGGTTTTTCAATCTCAGTTTGACCTCCAAAGTTATTTTTTGTCTGTGTAGCTTTTGTCTCCTGCCTTAATATCTTGCAAATAAACTACCGTATTTACTCGAATAAGCGCCGCGGCGCTTATTAAATTTTTGGCGCCTCAAGTGCGGCGCTTATTTGAGGGCGGCGCTTATTTAAAATTTGAACGCCACAAAGAGTATAATCTTTTACAGTAATCAAAAAATAGCGTCTTTTGATCGTCAGTATTCGTCTCTTGCAAGAGTGGCACTAGCTGTCCTGGCAAAGTTCGCGGCCTTTACAACATTTTCAGAACTACGTATTGTAAGAATGTTGGATGGAAAACTAATGGGCGAACGGTAAAATAATCACTTTTAACTGCAAAACATCGCTTTTGATGGAAAAAATGTCCAAGTTTGTTTAAGAGTTGCTCTGTAGTGCTGTTTTTAGTTGAAAAAAATTCCTCAAATACGCGCTGCATCGGGACTGCGGCGCTTATTTGGGGGCGGCGCTTATTAACTTTTTTGTCCCAAATGCGGCGCTTATTTGAGGGCGGCGCTTATTCGGGGGCGGCGCTTATTCGAGTAAATACGGTATGTTGTGTTATTCTTGACTGCATCTGAATGCAAGTGATTATGGTACAAAATAAAAACTGAACAAATCGAGAATTCTGCTCGAAATAAAACTTTTCATAGCTCTGCTATGCTCTTGGAGCAGCAATAAACCTGTACACAGTTTAAACATCTTGTTAATATTTATCCGAGTCAGATATAAAAATGTTCATTACCAGGGTAATATTATGGTGCTTTAAATGTTATTTGGAAATACAGTAGAACCCCGGTAACTCGAACTCTGAAGGGAAACGAAAAACAGTTCGAGTTAGCGGGGTTTCGAGTTATCGGGGTCGATTGAATATTTAATCTGCCAAGTTAATAATTGATAGTTTACTGATTTTTCAGTACTTCAGTATACAGTACAGTGCAAATTAAACTTATCTCTTCAGAAACTCTAACACGATCATAAATTCTTATGATAAGAGTGGAAAAAGGCTGCTGAATACGTGATCTGTTCGTTGCTCTAATCAATGGGCAACCGTGGCGAGTTGCAAGAACCGGAATTCGAGTTATCGGGATAAATTTGACTCAAATTTTGATCAAGGGAAACGAAATTTAGTTCGAGTTAGCGGGGTTTTCGAGTTATCCGAGTTCGAGTTAACCGAGTAAAAATGACTGAAAAGTGAGTTCAAATCCAAGGGAAATGGAAGTTAGTTCGAGTTAGCGGGGTTGTTCGAGTTATCCGAGTTCGAGTTACCGGGGTTCTACTGTACTTAGTTATTTATCATCGTCGTCGTCATCATTGTCTTCATCGTTATTATTATTGTTATTATTATTATTGCAGAGGCAAAAGCCCTGCGGGGGCATTTATTGTAGCTTGTGCGTATAAAGAGAATGTACTTACAGTCAAAATATACGGTATGTATACCAGAAAAATTCTCGATTTGCTCGAAAAAGGCCGCGAGGAATGTAGGGTAATGATGACGTTTTGCCGCAAAGCTTCTCTGGGTAGTGATGACGTATAAGTAGAAGATTCCCGAAGGAGTTATTGGTATCATGACGTCACAATAACAGGGGGTAGCGATAAATGAAAATCCCTATCTTGGGTTAGAACAGTATTAAAAAGACTGACGCGTGTTTTGGCATCTGTCACACGTTGATTACTCCGATTTTTGGCTTACGCGTGTTTACAGATTTTTTCGAGCGGTTTCTCTGCTTTGGTTGTGTTAAGTGATATTTGAAGCAGTTGTTAGTAATACGTCGAAAGATTTCGAGCAATCGGTTTCGTGTTCTTGGCTACGTCTGTTCCAAGAGCTGGTTTGAGCGTTAAGGTGGTTTGCTTTCGGGGGGTTTCCTGTATTGTATACATCTTACAACCAGTAATAAATAAAAGCGTGAACTTTGTCATGTAATTCATTTTGCTGACAAACTGTCAGATTATTTGATCCAAAAAGTGGTTTGAATAAGGATCAAAAATTGTTTTCTCGAATCTTTGAATGTGCCATATTTTGTTACTCGTGGAATTTTTAGGCTTTTTGGCCTGGAAATTATTGTAAGTTAATTGTGAATGTTATAAGCCTGGAAATAATCTTGCGTGTTGTCACCACGAATAATGTGTTGTGTATTATTTCCGCTAGATGTTATTTCCGCGCGCTGGGTAATATATTCGACTTGAACTTGTGATTATTTTTAGGACGCAATGGTGTCACACAACAAGAAATTCCGCAGCAAACAGAATGTCTTGACGTACATGGCACAGTAAAAAAGAAGCCTAATTTTAAGGGCGACAAAAAGACTCCACTAATCCTAGATTGTATTGCTGTAAAACAAGTTATCAAAAGGCGGGGGCAGCTTTATAGTGAAAACTGATACTAGTTTTAAAAACAATTTGTAAGTGTTCCAGGACCCCTCACCTCCCGCCCCTCACTTCCCGAGTGCCCTCCATGTGTACATCTACAAGTTTTCACTATTATCTTAGGACACAGCAGTAACTCAAACTCTCAACTTAACAGATGTGTATATCTACACAAAAGTGAAAACAATAAACTAAATTGAAAAACCTGAAAACATTTCTTTTCACATTTTAAAACGCAGGCTGGAACAGCAAAGTTTACTGGGCTGCCAACAAGATGCCTCGTAGGGGTTTTAAGTGCAACACGCCTGCGAATTAACATGGAAACGTCCTTGGACATGAACTGACAGTGATTTCGCATGTGTGCAAGCATTGTGGCCAGTTATTTAGCGACTTATCAGCTTGCAAACAACATGAACGAACACACACTGAAATGAAACTGCTTACATGCAAGCATTGTGACAAGTGCTTTGAACACTCATCACACTGCAAGGAACACGAACTTACACATACAGGAGTGAAGTCGTATGTGTGCAAGCATTGTAATAAATGCTTTGATGATTCATCATCCTGCAAGACACATGAAAGATTGCATACAGAAGGGAAGCCGTATACATGCAAGCATTGTGACAAGTGCTTTAGCCGATCATCTGATTGCAAGAAACATGAACGAACACATACAGGAGTAAAGCCGTATGCCTGCAACCATTGTGATAAGTACTTCAATAGTTCATCAAATTGCAAGCGTCATGAATTAACACATACAGGAGTGAAGCCGTATGCATGCAAGCATTGTGATAAGTGCTTTAGCCAATTGTCATCTTGCAAGGTACATGAACGAACTCATACAGGAGAAAAGCCTTATACATGCAAGTATTGTAATAAGTGCTATAGAAAATCATCAAATTGCAAGACACATGAACGAACACATACAGGAATGAAGCCATATGCATGCAGTCATTGTAACAAGTGCTTCAGTAGTTCATCAAACTGCAAGGTACATGAACGAACACATACAGGAGAGAAGCCGTACGCATGCAAGTATTGCAGTAAGTGCTTTAGCGATTCATCAAGTTGCAAGCGTCATAAACGAACACATACAGGAGATAAAACCTATGCATGCAAGTATTGTAATAAGTGCTTTAGCACCTCATCAAGTTGCAAGCGTCATGAACGAACTCGTACAGGAGTGAAGACGGAGACATGCAAGTATTGTTATAAGTGCTTTAGCAGGTTGTCAAACTGCAAGAAGCACGAAGAAAGGCATGCGAAAGACAGTTCTTTGAAACGCAAGCAGAGTGATACTTAGGTCAACGCATAAAGGCCTTCACAGTGCCAACTGGCCAAACTACCTTGACTCGAAACTTTCGAACATAATCGCGATCTTCGGTCTAGCAAAGGCCTTCAGGAGGGTGCTAATGGGGGTATTTTTCTCTTTTTTGTTCCAATTGTCAGTTAACTACTAATTTTAGTAATCTATTAACTTTCCTATTCTTACAGCAAACATTATTACGTCATAACCTGAATTTTCTTTACTTCAGCAAGTCAGTGATAACAAATAGAAAGACAGGCATACACGACTCTCACGCACGTGTATTAGCCATTTTCATAATTTCGATCTCACGAGTATATCTTTGAAAGAACTAGTACCCCTTTTGTATAATATAAGGGAAGGTTCTTTGAATATCTTCTTGTGCAATGGTTGTTGTTCTATAAAATGCCACTTTTTATGAGTATTTGCTTCAAGTTCGGACTGTGTTTGGTACTGGTGGTTGGTATTGCGTTACAAATGGCAAGATTTAAGTTTTGATTGGAGGGCCTACTTCCTGATTTCAAAATTAACTTCCGCGAGAGTTCTTTAGACAAGGCTTTATGGGTAACCTCTCTCGATAAAATGTGATAGGAAGTGCTTGTTTTATTCCAATTAACCCCGTTCCCAGGGCCTTTCTCTTGGTCGTATTTTCTAAGCAGTCTCAGGCGTCCCCATTGATAAAATCTTTACTAACTTCTGGTAGGTGACACGAGGAGTAATGAGTGTACTAAAATGTTTCAGTGGGCTTGTAATGGGTGCGTATGTCAAACACCTATTAGTACTTGCTCCTCGTATAAATCGATGAGAGCCAGAAGCGAGAGAAAAAAAAATTCAAAGGACTTTGAGAAAGTCTAGCCATTATAGTGTCCATGGCAGTTCCATGTGTAGGCAACAACTTCAGGTCAAATGCACCGAGTCCAGTCGTTTGACTGATTTCCATGAAATCGATCAAATGTTTACAAGCTATGTCCAATGAATTGTGCTTTGCCATGTCAAGCAGTACGCGAACTCTGTTTTCGTTTGAATGTCGATCCTTCGTCATCATCTCGATAAATACTTAGAATAACTTTGACCACGTCCCTCTTGATGCTATTACGGAGATCAGCATGTGCCTGGTACGACCCTGGTACCTTCCGCATAATTACAATATCAGTTAATATGTCACCTGGTCACGCAGCGGGCCAGGTAAATGACACAAAATAGCTTTGGTGTTAGGTAAAAACTTGATGTTTTTATTAACAGCAACGATCGTATTCAGTATAATTAATAGAATGTCACTTAACTGTTAA
This sequence comes from Oculina patagonica, assembly GCF_052425735.1. Lineage (NCBI taxonomy): Eukaryota > Metazoa > Cnidaria > Anthozoa > Scleractinia > Oculinidae > Oculina > Oculina patagonica. The sequence continues at coordinate 11,744,512 of NC_135762.1, forward strand.
CGTTTCATTTATCAGTAAACTACTAATTTTTTGGCTAAATATCAGTTAACTACTATTTTTTGGCCAATTGTCAGTTAACTGTTAACCCCATTAGCACCCTCTCATAACTTCATCTTCATTTTTCCCAGGTATATTTATTATTACGAACCAATTTAATGACCAGCTCCCAGCAAGCTTGTAAGCTCAATTGGTTAGAGCGCTGCACCGGTACCACAGGGGTCAGGGTTCGAGTCCCCACAAGCCTGATTTTTTTCAGGATTTCTTTTCGCAACCGCTTTAGGAGCAGTGTCACAACATTTTAAGCAATTTTTCTGATTACGTATGAAATAAATTGAAGGACACCTCAAAAAATAGTTTTCTAACAAAGGATTTAAAATAACCAAAGGCAGTTTTGACTGTGGGAGATTAAGAGAGAGATTAGGAACAACAAACTTGAAAAAACTTCCCAGTTTTTTCAAGATGCATTCTCCACGATGTTGCCCTCTTCTCTTCATTTAATAATTAAACTAGTGGTAGCCACAGGTTAGAAAGTGCGGGCCTCGATGCAGTTAAGAGAAGGTACTGGGAGGGAAGTCCAGTGTCGATAAATCACTGGACAAAAGAAAATTATTCCGAGTAAGGTCGAGTAACGCGTCACGCTTAAGTCACGAATGTTTTTATCGTTTCCTATTGCCGCCAACCAATCAGAGTTGTTTTTTTGATTGACAGTTTTGCGAAGTGTAGTCGAGCACGCGGTGTGAATTCAGATGTGATTTTCTTCCGTCGGCAAACTCGCTTTGTTGTCAGTGTTATAAGGAATTTCTCGAGAATAACCGTTGTTGGAATCATTCGCTTTGCCGTAGTTTATCTGTGATACAATCACAGCAGATCTTCTCAAAAGCAACACCTATAAAACAACGTCTGCAAAACGTAATGTCCGCAAGACAGAAGCCTCGTTCTAATGTGACAAACTGTTGATTTTTCGCATTCTTATCGCTCTTGGAGACAAGATTTTTCTCTTCCGGTGTCGTGACTGACACATTTTTTGCATTCCGATCGTTCTTAGTGGAAGAACAAAATTTTCAACTTCCGGTTTGCAGATAGCCTTTATAAACGTGGCGCGCACGCGTAATACGCAATCCGCTGGTCACTGTCAAGATTAGGGTTGCGGGCCTCTCTTGGGCCCGCAATAATGAGGTCAAGATTTCTATGAGGCGAAAGCTAGAAATTGACAGCAGATTATCTTATTGTTGTAGTATAATTATTACTTAATTTCCTTCAAATAAGGAATTCCCATAATACATTCTTTACAAAATTTTAAGTTAAAACTTCACATTCTACTGAAATTACAAGTGGACTAAAGAAAAGAATCCCTTACTTTGGTAAAACTCATTTGACCAACTGGGCTTCGTGAACTGTATCTGTCCGTGTAAGAACACACGAAACGACTCCTAGTCTTGCTGCTCTCTGATTGGGCACAAAAAAAAAAACGTTTTGTGGCACCAATCAGAAGCCAGAATGACGGCGTCCTTTTGGAAGTGGTCCGGTAAGAGGTTGTCCCCAGGGGCTATTTGTTTCGTTCTTGACTTTTCTTCACCGATTTTTTTTTCCGACCGTATAGACTTCCCCCCGCCCCCACTAACTGCCCCTGGGTCTCCGAGGATGGGACCATAGTTGCAGGCATGAGTACTTTTGTTGGAGCGATTTTACAATACCGGGCCACTTATTTACATATCTCTGAACGCTTTAAAAACAAAGCATAGTAGAAACAAAAGGAACCATTCAAATTCAATGAGATGCAAATTAGTGGCCCGGTTTTCTACAGTTTAACCCTTTTGTTTTACACCTCAGGGCTGTTCCGCCGTTCCCACGCTCAAGCGTTCCAGCGGTACCCTGCCGGACTCCAGAGACTGGGCTCTAGTGTAATCATTGTCATGGCGGCGTTCATGTGTGTTTGTTGTCGAAGACGTCGCTGTTTTGTGAAGGTAAGAGAGTCTGAAAATCCTTTTAATATCTACCTTAGCTGAAAAATGCAGGTCACCTCATTGCGTGTTAATGAATAAGAATACATGGCTTGAAATAACCACAGGTCAGTCGCTAGACTGTTCACAGCCTCTCTGTTCATTCTAAGCAAAAGCAGAAAAGGACGCGATAGAAAATAGAGAAACAGCGGCTGTTAACAGTCTGGTCAATCGCCGGTCATGACTGGCTATATAAATGTTAGATCGCTCTGACCAGTCAAATTAGTTACCCCACAGGCAGAGCAGACTTTTCAAATCTTCGTGACATCATGGGCTATGATCTCGTACATTTAAGCTTACAGTTATTTCATTTTGTAACGGCTGACTTCGGCTTGATTCAACTTATCGAAAGAAATGCTCTACAAAATACTGAATTACGCATCTTTTTATCCCAAACAGCGATCTACTGTAAGCCAAATATATGAAGTTCACTTACCTTTTATCGTTTGTGTAGTCTTGTGTGGATTGATGGGGTTTGGAGGCTGGTAATATTCCTGGCTTGCCCCCGCCGCCCTCAACTAAAGAAGATGGAATAAACAAGGTAGGCAATTTCGATGGCCTCCCAGCCTCCCAGTTTTAAGCCAATTTTTTCCAATTTCATGCATCACTCGCCATCCATCGTCGGGCAAATTACAAGTATTTAAAAAATCGCTGCAATCGCTCGGTTCTAACGTGCACAAAAGCTGTCATGAATTTCCAAGTTTGTGCGAAATCACCATCATCAGAGGATGAGGACCAAAGAGGTCGATCATAATGCCAATATCAAATTCAAAGAAATCATTAACCAGAAATGAGATTACACGATAGAAACAATAAATGGACAGCTAAAGGCTCTTTTTAATGCTGTTTCCTCACACAATTGAACTGGCAGTTATCCACATAGTCCATTTATATTTTCTATTGTGTAATCTGACTTCTGGTTAGCCATTAATTTGAATTCAAAATTGTAAACATAGTGTAAACCTTGCCTCTTTTCTTAATAATGTTGCTTTTGCTGCATGATAGACATAACACTAAAGCACAAAGAAGGTATTTATCGCTTTTAGGAGTCACTGAGTTGATGTAATAACACCTATATTAAATCAAACCAAATTAAAAACGATAGATGAAAATCAATGATAATCCATGACAATCTATCATGTCAAAAGTGACAAACTTTTACGTTATCAATTGGTCATCGATTTGTTATATCAATCGATTATTTGACATAGATTGATATTGAATGATATCTATTATCATCGATAATAAATTGGTTTGCTCAATTGGCCTGCATCCTCTGACTATTGCGATTTCGTAGCAAACTTGGAAATTCACAGTGGCTTTCAAGTTTTTCAAGTGTTCGACAATTTTTAACTTGCTTGTTTCCCGAGAGGTCCTCCTTGTATAAAAGAACAATGGCGGTCAGTAAAAAGTTTCCCTGTAACCGACAAGTTACCAATGGAAACAGAAAGAGTTGCCCTTGACAACTATGCCGTTGTAGCGTCGATGTAGCGTTGAGACCTTGTCACCAAACTTTGTTTGTGCCTCACTCAACTGATAATCGTAGTATTATAATAGGTTATCTTTGTAACAAGCTTTTAAATCAAAAGTGATGAGGAGTCTACGAAAAAGCAAAAAGCATTTAAGTTAAATGCTAGTCTGAAATTCAGCCGTCCTCTCGACCCAGCCCCCACGGCTGAATTTCAGACTAAGTTAAATGCTTGTTTTACAAATTAATTGAACAATAACAACTATGAAAAAATTATTGTAGAAGCATAAATATTGTCATTGTCTTGCTTAAAAAATAGTATTTTGCTTGATTCTTTTTTTTAAAAAAGAAAACTGACTTTATATGCCAATACTTTTTGCCAATTCTCTTCCTTTCTTTGGACCCTAAAATGACAGAGAAAACTGCCCTAGCCTAGATGATTTATACAAGATACAACAATAATTAATAATATTGTTCCATAACTATGTACCAAGTGATTTGGTTCGAATAATTGCTAAAATCTTTATGGAGTTTGCCTTGAACTATACTTGAAATCAGACTTGAATCAGACTTGAAATGTCCCATTCATTTATTTGATCAACCTAAAGTACCGTAGCTACAATTCCTTAAAAATGTGTTCCCGCACTTTCCCTTTATCCAACTTAGGCTGTTATTCTCACTGTCCTTTTCTGGAAAAGTACAATCCTAGTTGGTTTGGTTTGATAGCATCTGTGAACGAATAATACCAATAGCTAAGTTAATGCATGACCCCAATATTTTTGGAAGTTTTGAGGTAACAAGATTAATATGTTTCATCCATTTTAAGTTTTCATCAGTAATAAGTCCTAAAAACTTACAATCCTTTACCCTATTTTTATATTTCCATCAATTTTAATGTTCATATTTTGATTTAATATCTCTTCGGTTTGAGAGCTAGCAGTCGTCTGGCCCAGAATTGTGCTAAGTGCCACAACATTAATGTCCCGCATTGTAGTCTTTAGCCTGTATCTCTTGTCTTGTGTGTTTATTGTTATTATTATTACTATTATAATTATTATTACGTTCGACGAAGGAGAACGCAAACCTAATTTTGGCCTGTGGTTTTCGATAGCTGGTGTCCTGTGCACAATTATATGCAAAAAAATTCCTCATTCCTGTAAGGAGACCAAAATGTCCACCTCGTATAAATTTTGCACGGGCATGTGTTGGCCAGTAAACTGGCACAGAGTCGAGTATCGTCACCAAGACATGTGAGAAAACATGTGTCGAACATGTGAGCATGTAACGAGAGCAGGCCATGTGAACTTGTTTTTGGATCTCCGGTTTGCGGTGGAGGTTTGAGGAGCTCCTTGCTTTCTTCTTCAACAATTTCTGCCTGAGACTGTCTCTGTTCCATCGCCTTTTAAAGATTAGTTAAATTGCAGAATCAATGCTAATGTGACTCTTCAACCACCCTGGGTGCCACAGGGTTTTTTTTTTGCAGCGACAAAGAGCGGCGAAGCCGCGATCGTTGATAGAGTGGCGAAGCCAGGATCGATCGGCTTCGCGCTCACAAATAGTGTCTTTCCTGTTGCCTAGTTCCTGTACGGCTTTTTTCCCAGGCCTTTGCGGTATTACTGACGTCACTACTTGTTTCGGTGACGTATCCTGGACGAATGGCCGGGGAAAGCCTAGAAAACAGGATGCGCATGCATGGAAAATAAATTTTCATTTGAAGTAATTTTTTCATCCTTTTAATTAGCCGAGAGCCCACCACGTGATCTGCAAATAACTGCCTACAAATAATGGTCTGCCTGACGCATTAGCGTCTGACGGTGATTTTACTACAAATAATATTCTGCTCATGCGTAGTTGTATCCACTTTCGAGAAAAATGGCAGCTAGTAATATTATTATTATTGTTTGATGTGTATACTAATGCGATTGTAACTAATATCTAAAACCATAATTTAATTTAGACTTCTTTGGAGTGGATGCTCAAACAACAATAATAACAACAACAACAACAAGACATAAGATTTTACAGTACATTATATCTCATTTCGTTTGAGTATCCCAGCATTGTGAACATAACATAAAATACTGTGTAGTAGTAGTAGCAGTAGTAGTAGTAGCAGTAGCAGTAGCAGTAGCAGTAGCAGTAGCAGTAGCAGTAGCAGTAGCAGTAGCAGTAGCAGTAGCAGTAGCAGTAGCAGTCTTTATTAAGAGGTTAGTCACAACAGATGTGTGGCTTTGCATTAAAACGTTCCGTTTTTACTTTGGGGAGTATGAAGTCATGGCCTCTTTCTCTAAGAGCTCTGTTACGTTTGTGTGGGAGCAAGTTATAAAATACATGGCCAGTGTCACTTGTGATTCTGTTGAAAAGATTACTGTCCCTATTCTTTATAACATCAGCTATCAAATGATCTTATTTGTATAGCCAAAACGATAGGCTCGCCGAAAAAAAGTGTCAATCCGATCTAATATTTGCCTCGATAGGCGAAGCCCCACACTTCTAATCTATACAGAAATAATGACATTAATAAAGAGTCGAAGAGTTTACCAGGCCTTCTCCTCCTTTACCATGTACCCTCTATAGAAACGGTTTAAATGATTTGCCGTACCTGAGACTTGAACTTGGTAGCCTCTGACGTAAAATTGTTATGATGTACTAAGAACATACCCTGAAACCAGTTTTCTGTTACCATTTCCTTAGGACTATGCAGAAGCATCTTTCTTGACAGTATTAAAAGGTCACTGAACTGCCAACAAGATGCCTTGCAAGGATGTAGAGTGCAACTCTCCTGTTGCTGACAAACTAAACGTTACCCGACGGCATGGGGTGACTGACGAGATAGTAGATAGCAAGCACCACGGAGAAACACCCGGTGGAATAAAGCAGTATGCAAGAAAGCGTTGTAGCATGCGCTTTGGACGATCATCGAATTTCAAGAGCCATGAAAGAGTACATTCAGAAGAGAAGCCGTATACCTGCAAACATTGTAATAAGAGCTTTAGCGATTCATCAAATTGCAAGAAACATGAACGAACACATACGGGAGTGAAACCGTATACGTGTAAGTATTGTGAAAAGTGCTTTTGTGATTTATCAAACTACAAAAAACATGAAAGATCACACACAGGAATAAAGCCATATAGCTGCGAGCATTGTGGTAAGCGCTTTAACGACTCATCAGTCTGCAAGACGCATGAACGAAGGCATACAGGAGAGAAGCCATATACATGCCAGCACTGTAGTAAGTGCTTTAGCAGCTCATCAGATTGTAAGAGCCATGAACGAACACATACAGGAGAGAAGCCGTATGAGTGCAAGCATTGCAAAAGGTGCTTTACGGAGTCATCGAGTTGCAAGAAACATGAACGAACGCATACAGGAGAGAAGCCGTATGCATGCAAGCATTGTAATAAGTGCTTTAGCCAATCATCAGGTTGCAGGAAACATGAACGAACACATACAGGAGTGAAGCCGTTTACTTGCAAGCATTGTAAAAAGTGCTTTAGCAGCTCATCAAATTTCAAAGTTCATTTGAGAGTACATACAGGAGAGAAGCCATATGCGTGCAAGCATTGCAATAAGTGCTTTAGCGATATGTCAGCCCGTAAGAGACATGAACGGAGACATACAGGAGAGAAGCCGTACGCATTCAAGAATTACGATAAGTGCTTTAGTATGTCATCAATTTGTAAGATACATGAGCGAACACATACAGGAGTGGAGTCTTACACATTCAAGTATTGTAATAAGTGCTGTAATCAACAGGCAACAACAGCGCTCATTGACGACAAGTCCCGGATGTTGTTGACTGATGAAAACACAAGCCAAGTTGAAAGCCTCACCTGTTGGATTTGTCAGGAGGAATTTAGCTGTGAGGCATGCATCGTTCAACATTATGATGATCATATGAAATAAAAGGAACGCTCAGGTAGATTTAATTCTAAGCTGCAAAGCCCGGATTTCTTTTGTTGCTGTTTGGAGTGTTTAAGGTTCATTTCAACATAATTTGCACGGAAAAAATGGAATATACCTGTGTATTTTTAATTGTTCTCACCATTCGACTGATTAATATACTGCCATAACCAGTGGTATTATTATCATAGAACATATTTCTGCTGCAAGGCTTCTTTTTGCTCTTTGACATCGTATTCGCAACTTTCAATGAGCCTGTACAGACAAAATTTTTGCCGGAGCGCCACTCAGTGATACGCTGCCTTCACCCCACCCCCACCCCCACCTCACGTTTTCTTCAATCAAGAGTCATGCCTCAAGTTTGGAAACATCCTTCCGAAGCAACACTGGTGGGGATAATAGGAGGGGTATATACCATATTTTGAGCTATTATTTCATTTTATTTCAGTGTTCTATAATGTAACATTAAGTAACTTGTTTGTATATTTTATAGGAAAGGCTAACTTAGTAAATAAGATTTAACTTTATTGTGTTCCATGTATGAACTTTATTCAGTTTTCGTTTATTCTCGAAATTAATGAAGGTAGATAAAAGTAAAGAACACACAAAAGTTGGGCCTTTGTATAAATCTTGTATTGAACTAATGTTAGGGCCGATTTACACGGTACAACTTTGTCGCATGCGGCACGCTTACGACAGGCCTGCGACATGGCTTAGGACCAATCACATGTGCACGACATTTTCGCTAACGGCGTGCCAAACTCGCGTACAATTCTACGCCGCTGCAGTCTTTGTTTCTGTTTTTGTAAAAGAATAAAGACGAAAAGAAACGTTAATAATTTGTGGGAAAGGAAATGACTTAGAAAGGAAAACAGAGCAAGGGCTTTACAGGCAGTTGCCGGGTGAAGTGGAAGCTTGAAGACAAAAAATTACCTGAGATAGTTGTTGTGTTTGAATTAAACGTCCTCCTTACTCCACAAATGTTTTCAAGATAATTTACTTACCTTAAAGAAAAAGAAAACTAAGAAAGCTATAAAAATGTTTTAAGATATTGTTTTCTCCATTTTCACGATAGTGGTTACTTATCGGTTACTGTTGTCCAGTATATTTAAGTTCTATCTGGCAATAATTTGGTTGGGTTGCATGATGTGTCAGGAACTTGACATCGCCATGGCAACGGCATTTTGACAGGCATGTTTTCCCAAATTTGTAATTTTGCGTGTTTCTGTTAATAAAAATTAACTTTAATGGACATATTTTTACATTTTTATGGTTTTAAAGCACATTTTTATTGACTTTGAGTACTTTGCAGTAATTTTGGGTGGTTTTCTGGCATTTTGAAAAAAATTTGAAATCCAAGATGGCGGATCCAAGATGGCCGCTGTTTGGACATTATGATGTAATTGTCACATGATGTAACGTAACCATCCCACGTAACATATACCAAAATAAAGATGTTCGGACATACCATACATCCTATAAGTTTCGTTGTGACTGCTTAAATATTCTGGAAGTAACACAGGGGGGGGGGGGGGGGCTTCCGAAGGCCCCCCCGGTCTGAGAAGGTCACAAAAAAGCCCGGTCTGAATAGGGTTAAGGGCCATGCGTTACTGAAAGGTCTTCCTGATTCTTTTTTGTAGGTAAGAGATTAGCCTCCGTGACTTATTAGTCAGTACGAGATCGTCTGCTTTGAATCACGCAACTAAGTTTAGATTTTTTCTTAGAGATCTTATTTCACATTGCGTTATTTGTTACAGCGAAGGTGGTCTGTAACCTGATAAAGCTCCTTGAAGCCATTGTTATATTTCTGGAATTGTGCCTTAATGTTGTCACCGAGAATTCTAAATGCTTAGGGAAAACGTTTTAATTTAATGCAAACATTTACTTTAAAATAGAGTATTTTCAAGAGTACTGAACTAACAGTGATGCGTACTAAATGTAGCGTTACCGATTTTGCTTTCGCTTCTTTTTTCTATAGAGGTATAAGTGGGGTACAGTAAAATCCCGCGAGTAAAGGTGGATTTCCACTGACGCGTAAATATTTACGTACGTAAAACGTGCATAACGAGGAATCGTTATATCAAAGCTTCCGATATAACGATATCGCCGTAAAATAAGCGAAAATATCGTTATATCGGGGTAAACCAAACATATACTTTTTTACGGGATGAAGAGGCTTAGAATACAGTGTCATTTATTATATATTGTCGTATATCATCGTACAAAAGACTTGCAAAGCTGTTGTAAGAAACGTTAGAGATAACCCCTTTACTGTTATTTTATTGTAGTAAATTCAATAGTTTGCTTTAATTGTGACTGTGAACTGAAAATATCGTTTTATCGGGGAAGATTTTACGTTCAGTGCGCTAAATTTCCATCGGTTATATCGGGAATATCGTTATACCGAAGATCGTTATATCGGGGTTCTGTCCCATACATTTTACTGTAACTTTTGCCGGGACATAGAATATTTATCGTTATATCGGGAGTATCGTTATATCGAGGATCGTTATATCGGGGTTCCACTGTATTGTAAGTGGTAGATGAAATGCAAGGATTCCTAGTATACAGTAAAAACCCGCGAGTAACAACCTGCATTTTCCCAAGTTAGCTTAAACGGAGTTTTACATAAAGTAATTCAGGTAAAAATCTAGGCTCTTTAGGTTCGGGTTAATGGGTTCCTATCACTGCTCTTATCTGCTAAAGAAAAGTTGAAATTGTTGCTGACAGAATTTTTATTGGTATTCAGCCTCTTCCTTATATGAAACTGATTTGCATACCATTTTATATATGTTTATGTGATTGTATCAATAATAGTATTTTATTATTTTCAAAATTAGCATTTACATTGCAACTGGAGCAATAACGCTCCAAGGTTTCTCCAAAGAGGTTCCAAAATTATTATTTTATTTCCCAAAAAGCTAGAGTTGCTCTCAACCCACTTAACGCTGTTGGTTTTCACACTTTAAATACCGTGATTTAACTCAATTTCTTCATTTTTATTTCTTTTCTTGTTTCAGTCAACATGTTATTTTTATTGTTTTTCTTTTCAGTTAAGCCTGGTTCTCATATGATCGCCCCGATCGTCTCTGTCGCTTCTGTCGTTTGCAAAGTCTGAGGTGATTGGAGCAAGCAAACTTTTTGAAGCGACAGAAGCGACAGAGACGATCGGGACGATCATATGAGAACCAGGCTTTAACATGACTTGCATTGATAAGATTATTTCGGCGTTTATCATCGTTCAAGTGGCAGTGGTTCAAGCCAAACCGAATGTCCTTTACAAACGAGGAAGTAAGAGACAGAGAATAATACATGGTTGCGCGTGAGATATGAAATTTCTCTTTGAGTGTTCGAATCGATATCTCACGATTGGGCGCAGCGAACAAGTGAGATATCGATTTAAACACAAGAAGAGACATTTCATATTTCCAAGCAACCATGTATTATTTTGTTATTTTATAAACCTACTAATAAAGAGGTTTTTGACGATTTTCCGAAGATTCCCGATCATTTTTCGAAGATTTCCGAAGATTTTCAAAATGCTGTCCGAAGGTCGTACGAATGTTTCCGAACATTTTCCGAAAAGTTTCGAGAAAGATCCGAAGATGTTTCAAATTAATATCGTTAAACTTTGGTTTATTCAGCATTGAAACATGGCAAATTCATCAGCACGTGATTGGTGATATCAAACACACGTAAAAAATTATCGTAATTTTTCACACGTCGAGATACTGTTTTTCTCGGTGGTCAAAATCCTAATAAACAACCGCAGTTTATATAATAAAATTTATCATATTTCGCTGGGCAACAATGTAAACACTGCATATATTGACCTCAGCATGGCTGGAACAGGTTCATTTATAAGTGAAATGATGCTAGTTAAAAAGCGTTGGCGGCTGGCTGTGATTCTCATCTGTAAGCTGTGATGCATCTGTTTTCAGTGCCTTATTACAGCTTCTTTTTTTTTTTTTTTTTTTTGGGACCTAAAGTCTCTGACAAACTTGCAAAACCGCGCTGCGCGTATTCTAACCTTTTCCAGCTATATATGACACAAAATGCCGGACTTCTCTTTGAACGGCTCGGCTGGAAAAGATTGGAATCTCAAAGGCAAATACAAGAAGCAGCAATGGTGTAAAAATCTCTTAACGGTCTTGTACCAACCTATTTGCAATCTATCTTTACTGATAGGAGTAATATAAATCAATAGGAACTGAGAGACACCGTGAGCAAACTCGCTGTTCCTTTGCCCCGCACAAACAGTATCTAAAAAACAGTTTTAGTTATCAAGATGCGGTGCTTTGGAACAGCTTACCACCTGATTTGCAATTGCGGCAAGCACAAACTCTCAATGGTTTTCGAATTGGTTGCCGAAATCATTTTTCTTAGTCTTAAACTAGCTTTTTAACCGGGCGGGGCCTGGGCCCGGTTCATAATCTGCCTGGGGTTTTGTTTTCGTTTTTTTGTCGGTAAATCGTTCCAGAAGGAGGTCACGGTCACGCAAATTTTGATGTTTCTGGCGATCGTTCATTAAATTGATATTCAAGCGTTTGGCTCAGGGCTTGAACATTCACGTTGCGATTTGACATGTCCAAACTATTTTTAAATGAAAATATGAATTATTTTTCGTGTGTTTTGCAAGTGTTTTTGAGTTTATTTTTGGAATCGAAACGAAAATTGCAAACCCAGCAAAAATTTGTCAAGGCACAGGACACACGTCATCACGAAAAGGGGAATTACCGATCGAATCTCGCAGTTAGAATTACGTGCTTCGAATCACGCGACTTCCCAAATGCTTCTGAAAGCTGTTTTTTGGGGGGAAATAGCAGTTAAACTTCAAGAACTTGATTTTAAAGCTTCTTTAATTTTAACCGAAATCAATTTATGCCATTCAAGTGGTTTGAGTGTAGTTTGTTTGAGATTCGGAACAATATAAAAATTTGCAAGCCCAGGCAGGAATTTGTTGATGCAAGTTTATTAAAGAAAGGGATGACGTGAGTAAGAGAATTTTCGCTCACTGCTACAGTTCACGCAAACTCCGTGAATCTTGCAAACCGCGGACTTAAGTCGTCAGACGACGCTAAACGAAGAAATACAACGGGATGGCCTTAGTCTAGTCTTTATTTTGGCGTGAAATGGACTTCTTTTTAATGTCATTCAACTGGTTTGGGTTTATTTTATTCAACATCCGGAACAAAATAAATACTGCATGCGTAAGCAGAAATTTATCCGGCCAGGCATGTGGTTTAAAACAAGAGATGACGTGATAAAGAAAATTCATGTCACGCACACTCCGTGACTGACGCAAACACGGCTTGTGTGTTTCTCAAGTGACTGCTTTTCTAAAGTTTTTTTACAAAGCGGCTCCGTGCCTTTCTAGCCAAAAAGCTGAAAGAAGTGGTCCAACATTAACCGCCCGGTTATAAACTACTTGAAGTTCTTGTTACTTTTTATAACACACGGCATTCGTGTAAAGCAGAGTTATTTTAACATAGATTTGTATTGTTTAGTTATTTGTATTGTATTTATTACCTTCAGTATTTTATTATTGTATATTTCTGATGAATCTACCGTGTTAAAATAAAGTTACTACCTACCTACCTACCTACTACAGGATTGTAATAAGGTTCTTTTTCTGATAAGAGATGTTTAAACTCATCTGCTTTAAACAATTTTTTTCTTTTTAATTTTTTACCCGAAAAAGATTGCGACTTAAACTGCGATACAGGGGGATGTTATGTGGGAAAGTGCAATTCTCCCTCCTGCGAACGGTGGCAGCGACACATTCCTGAGAGGGACCGTTTGTGCTCCAGCGGGTACATATGCTGCCGAGAATCAATATACTGATCACAGTAAGTGGTGATACTCATACCCAATCGCACTTTTTTGGTACGCTTCGGCGGCATAGATCATGCAGGCGACATTGGTCGAGCCATTGCGAGACCAAAAGAGCCTGATATGCCACCAAAAATTACCAAAAAGGTATGATTAGGTATTTACCGTACCCAAAATTCGGAATATAGCGGAACATTGGTACCTCTGAGTCCATTGTTTCAGTCAGAATGTTTCAGTACTCGTGGGCAAACATTGCGCATTTAGCAAGCGTGCTCAAGTTTAGTTTTGGCGGGAATGTTTTTACTCCATGTACGAACGATAAAACACCAGCTAAAATTAAATTACGGGGCTCTGGTTCATTGGTAAAACCTTTTTCCAATTCATCATACGGTAACACTACTTTACTTGGAAGTGACCGTGATATGGTGGCATATCAGGTCAGTGACTTGATATCGTAGGATATCAGGACAGTAGATCGCGCTTCTGATTAGCTATTTGCGAATTTGGGTACGGTAAATAGTTGAAGTAGTCATTGTTTGCTATTTGTAACTCAACAACGTGGATTTAGATTAAGAACAAAAGCAGACGGTAAAGCCTAATCCAAAGACCATGTAACCCTACCGTGAGAGGCACGGCCTTTTGCAACAGCCACAGCAATTTTGTGTTATGCCACACCTCGCCTGACCCATGATTCTGCAAGCCACAGCTAAAATCATATAGCAGATGTTTCTTGTAATAGTAATAGCCAAGAATTCTAGCCCGACAGCTAAGTCACAACCAACACCATAAGCCTAGCGGGACCGTAGAGTATAGCGATATCGATTTAATTTACAGTTAACAAAAGGAAACCTATAGCAGTTAAATGTACGAAAGTGGCACAGTTAAAAATTTTGATATGAACAACTGTTAAATTATGATAAAATGCTAAATGAAATATCCCTATCTCAGTCTAAGGGTTACAAATCGTACTGGGATTAAATAATCATAAATTTAATAGACTTGTGGCTCTCTTTTGTGTTTCAACAGCGATTATGATCCCTGAAAGAACAGTGCAGCCGATTAACAGTACTGCAGTATCGCCGCAACAATAGTACGAGGCATTTTAGTGTATCGGGGTAGTTATCAGTTAGACTTTGTGTATATCAGGAGACAAAGTCCAAAATAAAGTGTTATCCACATATCGACTCAGGCATTTGACAATGAGGCTCAAGTGGCCCTGGCCATTCAGCAAAAAATGAGGCTCGTTTCAAACAATCTGCGCTCCACCATTACCTATACAGTTCAACTCTCTCTTAACTGACACCTCTTTAAGACAGACACAAGTCATTTTACTATAACTAAACTTCCACCTCCCTAAAACGGACAGTTAGAGCCGGTCCCGACGGTGTCCATTTTACTTGCGCACACCAGTTTTCCCACGTTTCTTGCCGGCTTCATGTATTTGCATCGAGTTCTGGTCTGTTCGATATTATTGTCTGTGTCCTTTAAAATTGGCTCCAGTGATTTCTTTGGTTTTTGTTTTACGACACTCAATTGAAAATCGCTGTGTTTAACAGCATTGAACTGATGTTGCATTGTATGTACAGTGTTTAAAATTAGCGATTTGATTTGTTTTGTTGGATTAATACGATAAACTTGACATTACCAACTACAGTAAGAATAATGATTAATGATTAACTGCAATGAGTGGTTTGCATAGTGAGTACATTGTTTGCAGATCAAATGGATATTTCTCCTTGTTTATACATGTACGTTTCTATTTACACGCTCAATTATTCGATTCTCGCGCTATCAATCGCCTTAAATATCTTATCTACAATATGAATCTTAAATCTCAGACCAACACCTGGGGAATAATTCATAGGATCCGAGTCTGGGAAGACGCCAAAACGGCCAACTAAAAATGTTAGGTACGGTTCAGAAAAATAAACTGTATCGAGATACCTTAAAAACAAATACAATTAGTATTTTACCGACCAGAGAGCAGGAGCACAACAAGAATTCTACAGAGATTTTATTCACGCCTACAACAACATCCCAAGGACCTCTAAAACAAAAATTTCCCAGTTCCCTTGAAAATTTGTTTCGGAAACAATTTCTGTTTCTCGGAAGCAACAAAAAAAAAAATAAAACCGTTTTGTCTCTCAAACGCAGCTTCTCGATATGTAATTGTTTGCTTTTTTCGCCGGAAAGGATATATTTTGGAACCCTCTGGATTCGGACCCCCACCCGATCCAAATCCGCTAGAGACTCAGGGAGGGGGGAGGGGGCGATCAGCGATCCGGTAATCCGACGATCCGGTGATGTGTTGTTCCAGTGGTTCCGAGTTCCCGGCCTCCGGAGACTAGGTTCTAGTGTAGGAATTTCTGTCATGGCGGCGTACATGTGTTGTGATATCGAAGACGTTGTCGCCCCGTTGTGACCGTTGTCGCTGATTTATTGAGGTAAGAAAGTCTATAGGTATGATTGTCTTACACCTAGCTAAACTGTGAAATACAGAGAGGCCGACTTGCTTCTAAATGAATAAGGATACTGGGCATTAAAGAACGGCCGGTCAGTTGTCGGTCAGGATATCGATCACTGGGCAGACTGACAAATTTTAGTTTCATCATAAACCAACATAAACTAAGACTAAAAGCACTAACGAACGAGAAAAAGCATGTCATTTAGTGGCTCATCAGTTATGGGAAGAGATAAATATTGAAAGAACGATAAAGATAAATATTAGAGTTCCTCAACCTGTGTTGTTCATTCACCAAAGGCTGATAAAACATGAACTACGGTACTGACAATTTCACAAATACAATGTATTTTCTATTTTTTGTGTGCAATAAGTAATTTATTTTAGTGCAAGAAAAACTAGAATAGCTCATACACTCTTCTTAAGGGTGAATTAATAAACTCATCGATAGAAATTTGATTTTATTTTTTGCTGCAGTATGCCATTTTCCCGGCGTATCACACCGAACGAAATCGAACAAATTTTTTATCGAAATCAATTGAACGAAATCGAATCGAATTGAACGATTAAATTCGATTTTCTTCAGTCATCGAACAAAATCGAACAACAATTTTTTTTTGTAAGTTCAATTTCCGAACCAAATCCAACGAAATCGAATTAAGTTCGGAAATCGAACTTGTAGCTAAAATTTAAAATAACGAAATTGGAACCTAATGAGCGAGTAAAAAGTTAATGATTATTCCTTAAATGGTTTTGAAATAAGTGACTGGACACGGTATCGTATAATCTTTGTATTTTATTTGATCCTAAAAAACAAAACATAATATTCGAGCAATCTAATATGCCAGGGAATACGTAGTAAGCCATTTATAAAATCGTATGATTGATCTAATTATAAATACTCAAATACAACCCCCGGCGTATCGGCGTATCGTATCAAGTGAAAACTGTATTTTAGAATTACATTTTGTGAATAAAACTTTATATGATTAACAATAAACTATTCGTCTCAGACGTCCGTGGACAAGGGGTTTGCTAAAAGCAGGCCCGCGGCCCACGGCCCGCGGCCCACGGCCCGCGGTCCACGCGGCCGGCGGCCCACCCCACGGCCCGCGGCCGGCGGCCCACCCACGGCCCGCGGCCCGCCGCCCACCATAAGCTTAATCAAATGAAGAAAATTCAAAGTCGAATTCAGGAGCCCGTCGAACGTGACCACACTTGAAAAGGAAAATACTTCAGTCTTACCAACATTTCAGCTCATAATATGAACACCATGACGTATGGCTGGTCTTTGTATTTGTTGACAGAATTCTTCTAAAACACGGTTTTACCATGCATTTTTGTGTGACAACAAGGACGTGCGTGCAGAACGTTCGTAGCTTAGTAACCAGGCATTCGATCCGACGTCAATATGAGACTGGGGCGAGAACGAAGAAGCATTTAACAAGATGGAGGCGATGGAGGCGTTATTCGGGCGGCTATCCACGATAAAAAGAGATTTGGGAGTCATCCGTAGAGTCATAATCAGTTTGGCGAATGCCACAAAGTGCAAAAAGAGGGACAATAGTCATGAT
This sequence comes from Oculina patagonica, assembly GCF_052425735.1. Lineage (NCBI taxonomy): Eukaryota > Metazoa > Cnidaria > Anthozoa > Scleractinia > Oculinidae > Oculina > Oculina patagonica. Next base: position 11,761,753 of record NC_135762.1, read on the forward strand.
CCCGTCTACTACGCGCACACGCGAACTTGTGTTCTCGCCGGTAGAAAATGGGCCATGTCGGCACTCAAACAGCTTAGGGGTAATTCACGTTCGATCGAGAAGAAGACTCCTGAAGATTCGACTTTGGATTTTTTTGATTTAAGATATAGGGGGCCGCGGGCCGCGGGCCGTGAGGTGGGCCGCGGGCCGCAAAGTGGACCGCGGGCCGGGGCCGCGGGCCTGCTTTTAGCAGAACCCGTGGACAAGGGCTTTTTTTCGGCCCGCTTTACGGACCGTTGGTTTTAGTCTGCGGTTCAAAAATTCTGGTCGCGTGGTAATGTTTTTGTGGCTCTGCGGTTTGCAAAACACTGATCACGTGATGCTATTTCGTTCAAAACAACCAAAATGGCATCACGTGATTAGTGTTTTGCAAACCGCAGAGCCACAAAAACATTACCACGCGACCAGAATTTTTGAACCGCAGACTAAAACCAACGGTCCGTGAAGCGGGCCGAAAAAAAGCCCTTGTCCACGGACGTCTGAGACGAATAGTAGCATTGCACATGGGGATGAAGGTGCACGCCATATGTGACTTGTTTAACCATAATTTTATTGTTGTTAGTGACAGAATTATTTCTCCATTTTGACATAAAAAGTATGGAAATAAAGGAAACATAACTTTAGATGGCTGGATCGATTGAGGCATTTACCTGGGCATTTATTCCCTGTGATCATCAAATGAAGGAAAACTGAACATTCGCTCGATTCAGATTATATCGTTATACGAGTTAAGTCGCTTGCTTTGGTGTCGTTCGACGACCAAACTAAATCGAACGTCATCGGACTTTATCGAACGTTCGATTTGCATTTATTTTGTTGTGAGTTCGATTTCATTTGATGACCGCACAAAAATCGAATTTAATCGTTTGATTAAGTTCAATTGCATTCGATTGAGTTCGAAAACCGAACAGTCGATTTAATACGCCGGGCATTTTTAAGCAATGATGTCGCTGCTTAATGTCATCGGGCGAGTGGAAAGGATCTCTTTGTCTTTTGGTCTGTTGTACATGATCGGTCAATGAGTTGCAATAGAGCAGTTTTCAATTAAATGTCATAAAACCAAAACCAAAGTAATTACTCTGGCCAATCGCAAAGGACACAGACAATCCAGTGAACCAATCTGAACTTGAAGCAAATACATGTAGCTGGCACAAGGCACGGGAAAACATGCGTGAGCGAGTCATGATTGGTTTTGGTTTTAGATCTGATTGACTGAGAAAGTGGCACGAGATTTTTAAGCCAATCACTAAGCGTAGTAATGCAAAACCAAAGCAAACACAATTTACTTTCGACAATCAAGTAAAATCGCTCTAAACATTATGCGATTAAAAATCAAGTTAGACTCACAAAACATTGTAGTGTAGAACACAAAGCGAAGTACTTCCAGGAAATTAGCAATGGACAGATGATATATGAAGAGTGTTATTATATTTAGTGAGAAGCAATCTTCAGTTGTTTTTGAACAAAAGGCCAGTGTTAATATTTTTTAAACCAGTGTTTGACCTTGTATCTTATTTCATATATTGGATGTGACTTCACAACATAATGCAACTTTTGTTGAAAAAAAAAAAACATGGAAGTTGTCAACTACTTTTATTTACTTTAGTATTTTCTGACAAATTATTACAAATTATTATACTTTAGTATTTTTTGACAAAAAAGGCCCCCTTGTGAAACTTCATCATTTCACAGGCGCCACAAACTCACAATTCAAGAAATCGATCAAATAAATGATTTATGTAAGCGTATGAATGATTTATTAGGCCTATGAGTGATTTATGTAAGCATATCAAGTAGGAAGTGACTGCTTGAAGTGTGCAGTGTTGTGTTACAATTTAGACTATTGGAGATTCGAGCTATTAACAAGACTTTGTATGGAGTTTAAAATAACATGAAATAAAAGTGCTCGACAAAAATAATAAACTTTTACCTTTTTCTCAATAAAATAAAGAAAGTGTACTCAACTTCTTGATTTCTGTTGCCCTTTCTGGCTTTTTCATGGTTTTGAGGGGTTTTGAGGTTTTTGTCATAACAATTTGGAATGAATTTGGGATGCCTGTGATCGCTTCTGCATGCATTGTGTGTCTTTTATTGAAATGAGTAATTTGGTGTTAAAACAGAACTAGAACATTGAGTAGAATATTGTCTTGCTTAATGCAACAGGCAGGTGGGAATTTGGCCAAATTTTCATATTTAATAAACTTTGGCTGCAACAATTCAAGTTTAGAATGTCATATTCACTATTTCCTTATCATTTTGTTTACCAGGCTCCTTTTTCAATTGTCCCATGATACCAAAAGAGAAGCAAAACATTTTCAATTGGTGTATTGAGTGGGGTCAAAAAGGCATGTACTAGAATCTGAAATGGCAAAAGGAAATGAAATAAGTGAAACCATAACTGTTATTGAGAGCTAACCTTGAACAGGCTAAACTTAGTGTTATTAAGGCTAACCGGAGTGTTTTAGTTTTGTTACAGTGGCTTTGCTTCATTTTGTGTGGGGTTTTAGTACAAGCTGCTCAAAAATGCTACCTGGGGAGAAACTGGGAAACCTTGTTATTGACTGAGTTTTTATTTATCATGGAAATGAGGAATGTTTAAGAGATTATGAAATCAACATTTGAATTTTATATGTAGCCTGAGTTTGTCTTGATGCCTTTCTCTAGCTTACTTCTGAGAAAAGATGACCTGTACGTCTCTTCTAAGGAATATAGGACCAGAAAAAGACGTCTGAAATTTAGGCTTTTTGTGCTAAGTTAAAATATTTCTTCAAAAATGTTTCACTGCAGTGAAAAAAAAATCCATTTATGAAATGCATTAAAGGGATTGGCTGTAAAACATTCATGCCCATGCATATCAAAAGTGTTTCAAAAAATGATCATTACGAAAAAAATTATCAAAAAAAAAAAAACAACCATCGTGAACCACACATGGGCAATACATGTATAGAAGTCTAGAAGTGCAGGCAAATCCACTTGAACATTTCCTTTATTCTAGGGTGACTAGCATGGTTTTAAGCCCTTTGAGCTTCTTGTTTCTGATGTTATTGTTGTGTGTATTGAAAGCAACAGCAAGAAATCTACAGGACAGTGCAGGACAGTGTCAGGACAGTGTCATTCATTAGAAAAGAGACAGAATTCTTGTGGCTGGAGTCAGTGAAAACTACTAAACAATTGCTAGTACAGTAAAAACCTACATAAGAACACCTATTTTGGCGGTTCAGGCTGATTTGGTTCATATATAAAGGGTTATACCGGTAATCTGCAAAATCAGCCTGTAAGTGTTCTTAAGTGTTCTTAAAAAAAGTTTCTTAAAATAAGGAACATCCTAGGCTACCAATAGATGAAATCAATATAGGATGCACACAATAATTTTTATAATATTGATAAATCAAGGCAATACTGTACTGTAATTTGGGTGGAACTATTATGTGTGCAATGAAAAGTAGTGTTGATCTTTGATATTTTTCCATATAAGAACAACTTTCATTTTTCAGGCTGAATGTGTTCTTATATATTATATAAATGGTACTTTATTTCCTAAAATCAGGTCGGGGTTCTTAATCCACTTGTTCTTATACGCAGGTTTTTACTGTATGCAAACATGATACAGCAATTTTTTTATTTTATACAACTTTATTGAGGGTTACCCATGTGACAATGAAAATAAATAAATAAATAAACAAATAAAAATAAGGGAAGTAAAAAACTAAATAATTTTCTCACTCTTTAAAAAAACTAAACAACTAATTAATTAATTAATTAATTAATTAATTAACCCAGGGGGGGGGGAGGGTACTCGGGATTTCATGTGACTGGGATGATTGAAGGATTTTTTTGCGTTTGAAATTTTCGATTCCGGGAGTTTTTTGGGTAGGAAAATTTGGCAAGTATTTTTGTGATTTAAGTAGGCATGTTTTTGGGTATTAAAAACACTCTGAAGATTCAGGGTAGTGCCTTGGCTGCATAGTTCTGAGAATAGAGTACAAACAATCGTGTTTTGCTGTTGTCTTGTGCATGTCAATTTTTGGTCTAGGGATTTTTTGGGGGTTATCTGGAAGCCCTAGGGAATTTTGTGGGTCTTGATTTTTGCCCCCATTCCAATCATCCCCATCACTTGAAATTCAGAGTACCCTCCCCCCCCCCCCCCCCTGGGCTAATTAACAACATGTAAAAATAAATAGATCAACAATAATCAATTAACTAGATATTAATAGACCTGATGACTCTTCCATCAGTGATAATTGGGTTTGTAGATTCTTATGAGAAGTTTCAGATTTCATATTTTTTATTTTTTATTGTAAATATTGTAAATAATAATCTTTTATATATTTTAATAACTCTTTGTAAATTTAGTTTATTTGGAAGACGAAGAGCCACTCTGTGGAAGCTCTTCCAATAAAGCCGTTATTATTATTATTATTATTATAATTTGTTATTATTATTATTATTATTATTGTAGATTGTTATATATGTGATACAAATGAATTTTGGTGAACATGCATGCTGCTTAATTGCTATCAGAGGATTGAGGATGCTTCTATGTGATAAATATGCTTCTATTTTCCCTAGTTTTTAGATTTATTTGATTATGACAAATACAGAACTAAGTTCAGTTGGCACTGGTAGCATTCACTGTCTCTGTAGTGAACGGGCCTGAAAACTAAGCTTTGCTAAGATTGAACAGTATATATGTAGATCTATTTGAACTATTGCACAAAATTCCTTTAGGTTCAATCAGAGTCTTTAGATGATCAGTGATGGTGATGGTTTGACAGCTCTTGTATCTAACTGAGGTGCAAACGGCAACACCCAGGGCTACCTTAAAAAATACAATTGAACAAAAAGGTACATTCGTACAATTTTCACATGGAGACATAATAATACAATAGTTATAAAATCAATAATTGGCTTGTATGTGTTCTAAGGTTTATCAGTCAAATCTAGAAGCACCCAAACCGCAAGTCAAGGCATTTCGTTATCCATTCATTCGCCATGATTTTTTATGGAAGAGTCACAGCTCTCATTCCAGCTCTGTTTTGTAAGCATTGTAAACATGTCACGTCTGTGCACAGATTTAAATCAAAGGGCTCCTGAGCCAGCTCATTCATGTGGGTAAATAAACTGAATGTAAACCGGCTAAAGGGAGGCAAGTACAGCGAAAAGACAAGGGTGCCAGAGGGGCGGCGACAAGCAACCGCAAAAAGAAAACCCTCTGGCACCGGGGACCCATCTAGGTTGATTGATGCATGCCCTTTATTGGATTAGTTAGTCCGAGGCCGGCCACACACAAACCCCTAAATCCAACAGTTGGGGAGGGAGACCACCAGGTCCACCATGTCTGCAACTCAGGAAGACGGGAGGACGCCTGCGCAGAAGACGTTAGCAGCAGGTGGGGGCGTAGATGAAGGGGGGGAGGAGCCCTACCTCTCCACACCCTGATGTGCTCCCCTAATTTTTTGCCGGCCCCTAGACCCACCCCCACTGTGAGACACCCAGCGCTCGAACCTTACTACACAGGCAACGCAACGGAGAGAGAAAATGTGCGTAAGGAAGCAAAGGAGAGGCGTGGAACTGACACGAGGGGTTTAGGGGCCCAAAGAAAAAGGAGAAAAAACGGACAAAATTACCCAAAAATCCTGCTCGTTTGTTTTGTCGTTTTAGGGGGGAAGGCGGCCGCACCCATCCGCCCGCAGAGAGGCCGGGACGAGGAGGCGGGAATTACAACGGACAACGCCTTCCCCTTACGGACCGGGACGGAAACACACTCACCAGCCGGAGTCGTGGGGATGTCACTAACAAGGGAAAGATTTATGGTACCTATTCCTCTTTGAAATAGCTGCTTTTATTACTTCCGTCTGCCACGAGGGAGTTTAATAATTGCGTGTGTCAGCGCATGTTTAAACAACCCGTTATGGTCTCCAGGTGACAATATTCACGTTGCACAGAAGTTCCGAAATGTGATTCATGTAATTTTTATTACACTATATAAGGATCACCACATTGCATCTGAGCCGAAGTATTTTGGACATACTAAGGGGGGAGGGGAGAAAATACTTCCGGTCTACAACTCCGTCCACACATTTTTGTACACGCACACGCGTGCAAAACAACTTCCGTCAACATCTGTATCACTCTAATATCCTCATTCATGAATGAGCATAAAAAGAAAACGGAAAAAGGAAACTTTTTCATACCCTCCTCCCAGAAAATAATGGTCCGTCCCTCAGACCACAACTTTGTCAAACACGTTTCAAATTACTGCCAGTGTTGTGCATGACACATGCCGAAAAGATAGTACCAGCCAAAGTACTTGGGTTCCTATTGCTTGCTTGCACAGGATCATAATCATTTACAGGGTACCCACCATATAAGTTATACGTAACCGGCTTATTTCTCCTTTGTCAAATGATACACAACAATAAATGAATCTAGGCTGCTCGTTTGCATTTGAAGTTTGCTCGTGGAGATTTTATGTTACCAAAAAATGCCTCAATAAATTTAGATCAAAAATGCTGATCGATGGGATGTACCAAAACCAACCAACTAAAAATGGTTGGTTGTAAAAGAACATGACTTTACCAATCTCTGCTTTGATGTTTGTCAGTAATGGAGCATTTTTACCCATAAGTGTCTTGAATAATTTTTGACTACAAAAAGAAATATTTCACTAGCAAAGAAAAAATAATAAAAAGTGAATTCTGACACAATGTAAATTTAACAAGCATTTAGGCTTGGCTGGTATTAAAGGAGCACAGGCACGGACAACTCATCTTCAAAAAAACTAGCAAACTTTTTTCAAGTTTGTCGTTTGTAATCCGTCTTAATCTTCGTCAGTCGAAACCATCCTTGGTTATTTTCGCGTTTTATTTACTCCTTTGGTGTTTTCCTACATTACACAACTATTATTTTTAAGGTTTCCTTCAATTTGGAAGTAATCAGAATCAAAGGCTCTTCGAGCAACCTCATGGTAATTTGGTAATTCGATGAAGTGCCGACCTTCGCATTTTTTTCTTCTAAATAAGTGTCCAACAAAGTAATGCAATCTCATTTCTTTTGCGTTCGAATGTTTATTTTTCCACATGAGTTGCGTCATTGATGGTTCCTGCTCTCAGGTGTCGTAGCGCTATTCAGTTTTCACCACAAAAATATTTACCGGTTAGTGTATTACCTTTGAACCCTTTTAGCATTAAGTGAATTTGTTTTGTAAATATCTGTACTTTTCTGTTAGCACGTATAGCGTTATTTTTGAGCAGCGGATAGAATTTGAGAGAAAGATACGCCCGAGCACTTCGTGTTTCTGCTCGACTCAAAAAGATGAAAAACAGATGACGTGACACGAGGTGACGTGACGCGACACAAAAACGTGCTGTGGATGTGGTGTTAACTACAACACGTCACATGGTGGGCATTATAATTTTTTAACCGTAACTACATGTAACTCATAGCTGCTATCAGTAATGTCACAATTTCACTTAATTTGCCTTTCAATGTTTTCTTGCGTGAATGGGCCATTGATAGTTTTTCTTCTTCAAATAAGCGTTCAATAATGTGCCTTTGAATGTTTTATTTTTCCATGGGAATTGTGTCATTGATGGTTCGTGCTCTCAGGCTTCGTAGCGCGAATTCTATTTCATCACAAAAATATTTAAGTGTAACCTTTGATCCTTTTAAGCATTAGGTAAATTTGTTTTGTGAATATGTTAACTTTTCTGTCAGCACGTATATATAGCGTTATTTTGAGCAGCGAATAAAACTTGAGAGAAAGATGCGCGTTTCTGCACGACTCAAAAAGATGAAAAACGGATGACGTGACACGAAGACAATGTCACGCGAAACAAAATCGTGCAGCATGAATGTTGTGTTTACTAAAACGCGTCATATGGTAAGGGTTACTGCATCTAGCTTCTAGCTTCTAGCAGTAATGTCACAATCTCACTTCATTTGCGTTTGAATGTTTTCTTACGTGAATGGGTCATTGATAGTGTATGCTCTACGGCTTCGTAGAGCGAATTATATTCTCTTTTATCACCAGAGGATAAGTGTAATTTATCCTCTTTCGATTTGTTTTGTGAAAGTTCAACCTATGTTTCCTGAGAGTCATACCCTGGGAACGAGGCTGTAGGATAATTTGTTTTTGATTGACAAGTGCTGAATGGCGTTTTAAAGAACCTTTCTGTCAGCACGTTCACGGTTAAATGTATGAATTAATTGCGGTTTAATATCAGAATGGAGTGAACGAGTGACGGAAACACGTCACTTCAAGTTCGCGAATCATCACTACACCTCATTACCATTCGGTAAAAATGACTTAAAATATCGTGACAATGCTCCTTAAGTCTTACAAAATTCAGGGCTCCCGAAGTACAGTGATTTCTTTTAAAAGCATTTTGACTTTTTCAAATACCTCTAGTCTGAGTCAGACATAGGGCAAGTCCACCCCTCACCCTTCCCTCTCCTCCTTAAACACGCCTCTTTCCCTGCACTCTCCGTATTAACAGGCTTCAGAGAGAAGTGTGATAGGACTTGACAGTACCAAACTCTACAGACATATACACCAAGAGCAAACCAGATAACAAATCTCCATTGTCCTCTCCTTAGAAATACACAGAAGAATCTATCTTGACAGCAAAGTACACTGAACTGCTAACGAGATGTCTCGTAAGGATGTGCAGTCCAGCGGGCCTGCTAATGAAGCAACGGAAGAAATAACGCGTGAGTCCAAGCATGGTGACCGGATTATTAGCAACGTATCAGCTTACAAGCAGCATGATCGAACATACAACGAAAAAAAGAAGTACTCATGCAAGCATTGTGACAAGTGCTTCAGCCGTCCATCAACCTGCAAGACACATGAACGAACGCATACAGGGGAGAAACCGTACACATGCAAGCATTGTAATAAGTGCTTTAGCTATTCATCATCCTGCAAGACACATGAACGAAGACATACAGGGGAGAAACCGTACACATGCAAGCATTGTAATAAGTGCTTTAGCTATTCAGCAGCTTGCAAGGACCATGAACGAACACATACAGGAATAAAACCTTACTCATGTAAGCATTGTGACAGGCGTTTCAGCCATTCATCAGCTTGCAAGGTACATGAACGAACACATACAGGAGAGAAACCGTACGCATGCAAGCATTGTGACAAGTGCTTTAGCCGTTTAGACTATTGCAAGGAACATGAACAAACACATACAGGAGTTAAACCGTATACATGCAAGCACTGCAACCAGTGCTTTAGCAAGCGCTCACAATACAGGAGACATGGGCAAACACATACAGGAGTGAAGCCTTTTTCATGCAAGCATACAGGAGTTAAAACATATACATGCAAGCACTGTAACAAGTGCTTTAGCGACCGCTCACAACACAATAGACATGAGCGAACACATACAGGATTGAAGCCGTTTTCATGCAAACATTGTAATAAGTGCTTTGGCGACTTGTCGCACTGCAAGAGACATGAACGAATACATACGGGTGTGAAGCCGTATGCATGCAAGCATTGCAACAAGTGCTTTAGCCGATCATCAGATTGCAAGCAACATGAGCAAATACATACAGGAGTGAAGCCGTATGCATGCAAGCACTGTAATAAGTGCTTCAGTCAATCATCATATTGTAAGAGACATGAACGAGCACATACAGAAGTGAAGCCGTGCGTAAGCATTGTAATTACTGCTTTAGCTGATCATCAGATTGAAAGAGACATAAACGAACACATACAGGAGTGAAGCATCGTACGTGCGAGCATTGTGTCACGAGAGGAAATAGACTCCTATCTATGTATAAGGAAAGGAACTCAGAAAATAGGTCAGAACCAGGAAATAGCTAAAGGCAGTACTTAACACCACCTCTGTCATATTTTCAATAGAAATCATGTTTGTACAATGTCAGTAGTTTTCAATAGAACACATGCTCGTACATTGTTAGTTAAGAAATAGTTTGCAGATCAAAAGAACATCTGCCTCGCTGCAACAATACGCAGTAGACAACACGTGTGTTTTCAATAGGGTAACTTAGATATTCTTAGAGAAACTGCACAGATGTACGCTTTGTTACTTCATGAAGATTAAGATTTAGCCAATCAGATGTCCTGTAACTATCAGCCAACACGTGTGCTAGTGTTAAAAGTCTTTGTAAACCTTTGTGTTAGCGGGCACCTGTGTAAACATTGTATGGTATATAAGTAACGCGAAAACTGTTGTAAATCGATTACCTACGATTGTCCATAACGAGCTGTGAAATGCTGCTCAGTTTACTCTACAATAAAGAAGTTTGCTGTGAACCAGAAGAGTTTCAGTGATTGCTGCCGCTTCCTCGCTTCTTGGGACGTAGAAACTAGACTCTGTACTTCTGGCATACTGTAACGAGTGCTGGCTGCAAAACGGTTAGCTCTACCAAGCTATTCCACGTTCCCGTGCCGTTCAAGCCTTCGTTAGCAAAACCCTGTTTGCTAACCAATTCCGTCTCGCGCCCACGGGAAGTATTCATCCCGTCAAGTTCCATATTTGCCAAGCTCAGTGTTGGCAAAAAGCGCTTTACAGCCCTAAAACTCTTATCGTTGCAACTGTAATAAGTCCTTTAGCGACAGCTCACTTCTTTCCAGTGACAAAAAAAAAAATCAAGCCTTAACTTGTTATATCATGTTTATTGTCTTTACATACATGTTATTGCGTCGCCAAAGAAAGTACGTACTTAAAAGTTATCTTCTGTACTTCATCATCATCATCACTTTGTTTACCCTCGGATTTGAAGAGTAGCTTATACAGATAATATCTCCGAGCATTTCACAGTAAGCACAATACAACGGGCAAAGACCAGACCACAACACCGGGAACTCCATGCCCTACTCTTTACGATAATCGTGTGGGTACTTTTACGTCCCCTGCTGACCATAACACTGAAGATGCAGGAGGCGGGGCCTACGGTTTATCGTCCTTATCCGAGAAGACTAGAATATCTAACCATTTGCAGATGTTATTGCAAAGGCAGCATATTCTCCACAGTGAAAATAATCGGACGGTTTCATTTTAGGGATGAACACTTTTAACTTGATTAGTTATTAGTTATTATCTAATTCAGCAAATTGTATAAATACGAACAAATAAAGGAAACAAAGAGGCTGACCGTACGGTAGAGGGATTGAACTTTATTTATTTAGTTGTGTTTTCCCTGATGAAGTCAGGCCGTGCCTGACGAAATATTGGAAGATAATATACAAATGCAATCCCTCTTCCGTAGGCTCAGCCTTTCTGTTTCTTTTTTGGGACACTTTTTTGGGTCCGAAATTAAAATGGTCACAAATTTGTCGTAAGTAAGGTAATTCACTGGCATTGCTTAACGGGTTTCTGCAGCATAGAACAATTAGAAGTTTTGCTTCTCCGCATGGAAGTAATAAACAAATGAGCAAACTTTATTACTGTGTCAATATAATCTATCCCAGGGACCGCGCAGGAAGAATTTGAGTGGGGGCTAAAACAATTATTCCAGTCGAACCTTGTGGAGAGTGAGTAGAACTTGGGGGGAGGGTCCGTAGGGGTACGGGGGCATGCTCCCTCGAGAAAATTTGGATTTCTAATTTACTTAAATACCGGAAATGTATTTGAAATTCAAAATTTAACATTCAGCGTTGAAACGAGAAAAAAAAAACGCTGCTCCACAAAACGTTCGATAAAACTGCCCACTGACGTCCCTGAGAACTCATGTACCATTCTCACTATGTTCCCGGGTATCTTGAAGTACCGGCAAATGAGATGTTACCAGAAGGAATGAAACCAGAAAAGACAATTTCACTTTATGTTACAAAATCAATTACCTTTAGAATGGGTTTGAAAACAAACCGTATTTCTTATAAACTTAACCCATTTGGTGGGATCGAAACTGACCAACGATGAAGCAGGCCTTTTTCATGAGTCCCCTTAAAAACCAAGCTTTTAATAAAGGGCATGATCCTGTTATAGTAACTGCTCTTACTTCCGTCCTTTACAAGCTAAATCAATAATATGCCTTCCAGAAACGAAATATTTTCAGTAATTTTTCGTTTGTCTTTTCATTCATTATTATTTTTTCCTTGTAACTGTTAAAAGTGAGGGGGGGGGCGCTAAAGCCCCCCCCCCCTACTCCCTCTCTCCGAGCGGTCCCTGTAGCCGAAGATAAAAACCCTCTACTAATAGGGGACACATAAAATAAATAAAATAAGTTCTAAAAGTTTTTTTTATAAAACATTTACAGCAAGGCGCCCAAATGTGTGACCACTTTTAATTTATTCACATTCTTTCGTGCAGATTTAATCCAATCAGAAGTCAACTGCCAGCGATCCACGGCTTTTGATTGGATTAAATCTGCACGAAAGAATGTGAATAAATATGGCCACACATTTGGGCGCCTTGCTGTAAATGCATCAGAATACGGGCGAAATAGATCATTTTAACAAGCACTGCCGCCAGGCAGAAAAGGTAAGTTTATGAGCGGAATGTGTCCAACCCTCAATGGGTGCGAAAACAAATACTGTCCAGTTTCCCCTTCGCTAAACACTTCGATAGAAAACCGTGTTTCTTGGAGGCAAGGAAATGTTTCTGTTGTATAACAGAACTTTGTTTTGTTCTTTTTGCCCACGCTCCGGGCCGGGCCAACTACATATACCATGTGTAGCAAGCATTCGATCCCGAGTTTTTCCTGTATTAAAAACCTGGGTATATCCCGTTTCTCCGCCGAACCCCAGTTTTCCAAAACTAATACTGAACCCGAAAAAAGGATTTCCTTAAATCCAGGAAACTGTTCTTTGTTGAGGTGTTCCGATGTTCCCGCGCTCCGATGTTCCTGGGTTCATTCCAGCGGTACTGTCGTTGCCGGACTTCAGAGACTGGGCACCAGTTTAATAGGTCATTTTATCACTGTCATGGCGGCCCTCGTGTTATTTGTTATTGAAGACGTTAACGTTGTCGCTGTTGTATAAAGGTAGGAGAGTATTAGAATCTATCTAGCTAAGCTAAAGAATACAGGGCTTGAAATAACCACAGGCCAGTCGCTAGACTGTTCACAGCCTCTCTGTTCATGGGCTATTGCATTTAATATCCGTACCCCCCCTGTTGAGGACAGGTCTTTTCAGGTCTTTCATTCTTACCCCCAAAGAAATCCGTTAAAAACGTCTAAAATGCCTTATACCCCAATGAAAGTCTTTGAAAATGTGCTAAACCCTCACGAATTCCATTAGAAACGCATTCTTACTCCTAAGAATTCCATAACTTTTCACCCATTCCCCCTGAAAATTCCCTTATATTTTTGTCTTACCCCTAAGGAAATCCACGGATTTTACCCTTACCCCCAAAGAATTCCACTGTTCCTCAACAGGTCGGTAACAAAAATTTTATGCAATAGCCCGGCCCCCATTCAAAGCAAAAGGACGCGAAAGAAACAGCGAGCGAGGCGAACGATCGAAGAGAAATACGAGAGAATAGAGGGCTGTGAACAGTTTTGTCAATTGCCAGTGACGATAACCAGCTAAACAAATGCTAGCTCTCTATTTAGCTGGTCAAATATAGTTTATAGAAATCACTCTGAAATAAGTTATCCATGGCAATAGTTTACTTACCCCGGGTGCCAGAGGTTTTTCTTGCGCTGTTTCCGGTGTCGGTCATGTCTTTAAGTAAGCTTATTCACCGTGCGCGAGAAAAAAATCATCTGGTACCCAGGGTACAGTTTACTCAGACACCTTTCATTTCTTTCTTGCGAGTGGCTTAGCCCATAAGCATTGATCTGCAGTGTAAAAACAAACATTTTAAAGATGACAAAAACACAACCACTCAAACTGCTTCAGCCATTCCGTATTTACTCGAATAAGCACCTCCCCCGAATAAGCGCCGCCCTCGAATAAGCGCCGCATTTGGGACAAAAGAGTTAATAAGCGCCGCCCCCGAATAAGCGCCGCAGTCCCGATGCAGCGCTTATTCAAGGAAATCCATTTTAAATAAAAACAGCACTACAAAGCAACTCTAAAACAAAACTTGGATATTTCTTTCCATCAAAAGCGATGTTTTGCAGTTCAAAGAGATTGTTTTACCGCTCGCCCATTAGTTTTTCTATCTAACATTCTTACAATATGTAGTTCTGTAAATGTTGTGAAGGCCGTGAACTTTGCCAGAAAAGCTAACGCCACTTTTCTCTTCAGCAAGAGACGAATCCTGACAATTAAAGACGCTATTTCAATTAATGTAAAGGATTAGATTCTTTGTGGCATCAAAATTTTTAATAAGCGCCGCCCTCAAATAAGCGCCGTACGTGAGGCGCAAAAAATTTAATAAGCGCCGCAGTGCTTATTCGAGTAAATACAGTAATGACAGTACAAGCAATCAAAGGAAAAGTTTAAAACAAAAGAATCTAAGTTTGTTTGTGTTTGGACAGGTGTGTTGACACATTGTGATTGTTAGAAAGTAACGAACAATGCTGATTGGCTGCTGTGTTCAAATTTTATTATCTAAAAATGCATTTACACAACAGAGAAGATTGTGTACAGACCCGTCAAAAAATTGGTCCGGACCTAGCCACTTTTGTAGAGAAACAGTCATAGCCCCCTTTTGATTTGACTGTTTGTCTTGAAAATGGGCCTGGTGCTAAATGGTGCTTCAAACAAGCGAGAAATACAATTTTGAACCCAGTACAGACAAACAACTCTACATGGAATAGCAAGAAAAATAATAAACCAAAAAAAGATTTGATCAATAAGTTAACTTTGAATGCAACTGCAAAGTCATTTCCGGCAACAGAAACAATATCACTGAATTTGGTGACAACAAAAAAAATGTTTGAAGCCTGTACAAACAAATAATATGAATAAAATGTAGACCAAACAACTCATTATCCTCTCAAATGGGTTGAAATATGTTTCCCAAACATTTGAAAAAATTATCTTTGTTGCTAGAGTTCAGAGGTGTTCTCATTGATTTAATGTAACGGTATATTTTTTGCTGGGGCTAGAATTGTTTTATCCTCACTCTGGCAAGGGCTTAAATGTTGGATTCAAATTTTTTCTGTTTTAGGTTGCAAAATTGTTTGTCACCTGGCTCAGAGCTCTTTTGTTACTGCATTTAGAATGGTTTTCTGCGCCAGACTTTGAGGTGGGTGCGGAACTATTTTGTTTAACAAAACATCTTTGCCTGCATAGTTACAGTAGAACCCCAGTAACCTGAACTCGGTTAACTCAAACACTTCCATTTCCCTTCAATTTGACCCCACTTTTCAGTTATTTTTACTTGGTTATTTCGAACTCAGAAAAATCGAAAACCCTGCTAACTCGAACTAAATTTCCTTTCCCTTGATCAAGACTTGGGTGAAATCATAGTAAGTAGAGGGTCTCCCTCTACTAAATATGGTCAAATTTACCCCGATGTCATAAGAATGTATGATCATGTTAGAGTTTCTGACGAGATAAGTTCAATTTGCACTCACTGCCCACTGAAGTGCTGAAAAATCAGAAAACTATACTCAAAGCCCCGCTAACTGGAACTGTTTTTCGCTTTCCTTAGAGTTCGAGTTACCGTGGTTCTACTGTATCTTGTCTATACCAAGTTCAAAATTGCTTTTCAGGCAAGAAAGTTTGAACAGAATTTGCGTACAATCAAAATTATCTGTTCCAACGGTTAGTGTTTTTTTTATCAATTTCTGTCACTGGGTTTAAATTTAAAATTCTTGCTGGGTTTAAAACTGTTTTGTCCCCTCTACCCAGGGCTAAAAAGTTTCCGCTGGCTGCAGTTGTGCCTTAATTGGATTCAGAATTACTGGTTCCTACAGGTTTTAAAAATTGTTTTGTTGTCAGGTTGAAAGTTATTTTGTCCCTGAGTTGAAATAATCTTCAGAACCAGACTTTAAGCTGGGTTCAAAGTTATTCTGTTGAAGAAAATAATATATTGCCTTACAAAGTTATTTATTTCATCCTGGATTCAGAATTTTTTATTGATTGTTTGTTTTGCTGTTATGTCAACAAAGCTTGAATAGAATCTAAGACTTACCAGAACCTAAGACTTACAATTAAGTACAGTGGAACCCCGACAAAACGATATGCCAAGGGAGCAGTAAAAGTATATCGTTACATCGAGGAATCGTTATATCGAAACTCCCGATATACGATATGACCATAAAATAACCGACAATATTGTTATATCGAGGTAAACCTAACAATTACTTTTTACTACATATTTAAAGAGGATAAAGAGAATAATTTTGATAACGAGGCTTAGAACACAGTATCATTTTCGTATATCATCGCACCAAGCTGTCTAGAGAAACGTTAGAGATTATTCAATAACTGTAATGTTTTTGCATTAAATTCAATTTATGCAAATAAATTGTGACTGTGTACTGATAATGTTGTTAGATCGGAAGGATTTTACGTTCGGTCCGCTAAGTTATAATCGTTATATCGGGTTAGGGTTGTATCGAAGATCGTTATATCGGGGTTCTGTCCCAACACATTTTACTGTAACTTTTGCCGGGACATACCTGAATATTTATCATTATATCGAGGATCTTTATATCGGAGTTCCACTGTACTTACGTAATATAAAGTACGGTAGTTTGACTTAAACAGGTGTCAAACGTAGCACTATGAGGAGCTAAGCCCCATTTGTAGTTCGATAAAACTGTTTGTGGTACAGGAAAGGATAATTTAAGTCTTACTACCGTATTTATTTTATTAAGCACCCAACCTTGAATAAGCACCCACCTTGAATAAGTGCCCACCCTGTAGGAAGGAAAGTTAATAAGCGCCCAGCCTCGAATAAGCAACCTCCCCCACCTCCCTCATAAAAAAGCTTTGATGTGCTCGAGAGGAGTATTGATTGTTATTGAAATTGGGATTGAAATTGAGTTAGTACTACTAAGAGATTTCTGCAAAGACTTAGTTTTTTAGTAGTTTACAAAAACTTTCAATGAACGCTAGATTTGTTCGACCACATGTTGAATGCCATGCAGCTTCCACGCAATCCACCAGTCCACGCAAGGAGTGGTGGATCAATGAATGGCCTGGTAGTAATCACAGGACATCTCATAGTCAAATGTGCAAGAATCGCGTTCCGATATGTGTGCTGGATAAATCACTATACAGTGGACTGCGTGGTTTTTACATTGGATAGCGATTCTATTAGAAAGAGTTATCCACGGCCACTTTTTGAAAATCGTTTTTACATCAAGCTATTTCAAGAACAATGAGAAAAAACAACAGAAAGTTTCTTTCTTTATGTCTTTATTAGTCGTCGCTGTAGTAGTGAATCATCACTCATTCTCATTCCGGATTACGATTTCCTGTTTCCTGTTTCCGGATTCCATGTTTTAGGGTTGCGCTGATAAAAACCCAATCTCTTCTTTTTTGTTAAATCGCAAGGGGCTGTCAAGTCTCCAGTTCTGCAACAAGTATCAAGTGTAGTTTCACAGCAGTCTCTTACTGTAACAAGGACAGTTTTGAAAAACAACCACTGTGTACCAGGGCGCCTTCCACTTTCCCTGTACTCTCAATGGATACAGGTTTTACAGGTTTTCGAGTGTCTTAGATGAAGGGCTGTACCTGGCACTCCTAGTATTACAGCCCTAGCCTTTGATGTAAAATTGTAAGCGATATACTTAGAACAAGACTTATTAATACCAATTTTCCGTCCCTTAGGGATACGCAGAAGCATATATCTCACAAACCTCCTACGAATAACATGCCTCGTAAAGGTGTCAGCAATAACGCGCCTGTTAACGACGGAGTAAATGTTAATCCACATAAAATGACAAACCCGGAGATGCTACTTTACAAGCACCATGAACAAACACATAGTGGGATGAAGGAGTATACGTGCAGGTATTGTAACAAGTGCTTTAGCCATTCATCGAGTTGCAAGAAACATGAACGAACACATACAATAGTGAAGCCGTACAGATGCAAAAACTGTAACAAGTGCTTTAGCCGTTCATCAAATTGTAACGTACATGAACGAACACATACGGGAGTAAAACCGTGTACATGCAAGCACTGCAATAAGGGCTTTAACAACTCATCAGATTACAAGAGACATGAACGAACGCATACGGGAGAGAAGCCGTATATATGCAAGTTTTGTAATAAGTGCTTTAGCCATTTATCGAGTTGCACGAAACATGAACGAACACATACAGGAGTGAAGGCGTTTACGTGCAAGCACTGTAACAAGTGCTTTAGCCGTTTATCAAATTGCAACGTACATGAACGAACACATACAGGAGTAAAACCGTATACATGCAAGCACTGCAATAAGGGCTTTAACAACTCATCAAATTACAAGAGACATGAACGAACGCATACGGGAGAGAAGCCGTATACATGCAAGCTTTGTAAGAAGTGCTTTAGCAGGTCATCAATTTGCGTGGAACATGAACGAACACATACAGGAGTAAAGCCGTTGACATGCAAGCATTGTAACAAGTGCTTTAGCAACTCAGCAAATTACAAGAGACATGGAAGAACACATACAGGAGTAAAGCTATATTCATGCAAGCACTGTAACAAGTGCTTTGGCCAATCATCAGGGTGCAAGAGGCATGAACTAACACACACGGGAGTAAGGCCGTTTGCATGCAAGCATTGTAATAAGTGCTTTAGCCGTTCATCAAACTGCAAGACACATGAACGAACACATACAGGAGTAAAGCCGTATTCATGTAAGCATTGTAATAAGTGCTTTAGCCAATCAGCACATTGCAAGAAACATGAAAAGCAACATGCGCAAGGAAAGTCTTTTAAACAAAAGCAGTATGGTAAGTGCCTTAAACAAGAAAGACACGTTCAAGAACCAACAGCTACTCATTGTGGCAAAAAGTCCCGTATGTTGTCTTCGTTGACTGAAGACAATTCAAGCCAAGTTGTAAGCCTCACGTGTTGGATTTTTCAGGAGGAATTTAGCAGTAAGGCATGTCTCGTACAACATTACGATGATCATATGAAAAAAGCAATGCTTACGTAAACGTTGTTCTCAACTTTAAAGTTTGTGCTTACTTTTCTTTTGATTGTTCTTAACGTTGATTTTAGGCTCATTACATCGCAGTTTGAACTGATAAATGCTTAGAGTGTCGACTTTTTTGAAATGTGCAAAAGTAAAAAGCTATATTGGTGAGCGACTATTTCTTTTTCCTTTTTGAGTATTTTTACTGTAAGATATCTGCGAATCGTTTTATAACTCCCACAAACGCTGGTATCATAAACGGCTTGTTGCTTTACAGTGTGAAATTATTTATTTTGCACGCTACAATTGTTTTTGGTCATGTCATTTCGTGTACAGATATGTAGGTTTCTCCCTGGAAATATTCGGCGGCAAAGGCTATTAGGGTTTTCCGATTAAACGGAAATGGAACGAGTTTTTCCGCCTGTTGTAGCTAATTAGATGCAAAGTGTCGTTTGTTTTAATTTGTACAATGAAATTTCAGTTGTTATTCATTGTTTACGAGTAGATTAAATTAGCAATCCTTGCAGTAAATACAATGTCTCGTGGTGGAATGCAAACTATACTCTTTTTAAACTGCTTGAAAATCAAGATACAATGTTTACGTATCACAGTTTTCCCAGACAAATATATTGAAAACAGCAGTATATTTGGAGCAACTGACTCACCGCGAAATACACCCGACAAAAATTTAGTCAGCGATTAAAAACACGTTGACGAGTGAGAAAATTATTCTTAACTTACTACTTTCGCTCCCAGTACAAGCGTTTGATCGGACGGTCCGCGTAGCCATTTTCGGTGGCTACGCGGAACAGCTTTAGTTGCGGGGTATTCTGCAGTTTAGCCGTATATTTTCTGAGACAACTGACGAAAAATGTTTTTAGGTGGCAAAGTATCCATGGTGTAAAAAAATAGTTACTGAAAGGAGGCGGCTTTTTTATCGCATACGTAAAAGCCTGTGAAACCTGTGAAACTCACAAGTAACGTAAAACAAAGAACGACCAAGACAACAAAGAACCTCGAAACAATAAAAAGTTCTTACACCAGAGTAAACCCCAAACGTTAACGAACATGAAAGTTTTCGCAGCATAACTTTTTCACAACTTATTTTCCATCCAAACAGTTGCCATTTGTGGAACTTCACACTCCTCTAAGGTTTAGCAACTTGCTTTTTGCCACCAAATAAATAGAAAGATGGGAGTTGAAAATGAGGCGGTATCTTTTTGTTCTATTGTTTTCTTTTCATTTGCACATAAAAATTTCACGGGTAAACATCACATATCACCTTTTTTGTCGCACCTTAGGATCGTACAACAGGCGAACATCACACGTATCTTGTTTTCTATCTTGCCTTTTGTTTCAGAACTAATTCTTCTTTCTTTCGAAACTGTGACCATGTCATGTGGACTGACTACCTTCAGATATGTCATTTGACGAGAGCAATACTTTTTTGAGAGCTGCACTGCATGGTGATATTACACTGCCCCCAAGCAGTGGACAACACGCGCGGAAGAAAAAGTTACCAAAGCGTAAAATGTCAAATCATCTATACACACCTATTGAAGATATGATGATTGCGCAAGCTGTTGAGAAATGTGGCCGCGAGTGGCGTAGCGTGCCCAGGTTAATGATTGGAAATATTTTTGTGCATTTTATTTGAAATAAAAAAGTATTTTTTTAAAAATTCTTACATATTTTATTGGCAATGCACCACATTTTACTATATTGGTAATAGCTCTCTATAATGAAACGTGGATCGCGCAAAATTTAAGATTTCCTGATTTCGAGTTTTCTGTTTACCGTTATTACGGTAATATCGATTTAGTGAGTAAGAAATACACATCATCAAAACTTCAATCCTAGAGCAATAACTAGTGTAACTTTTATGTCAATCCGATGAAGGGAAATTTTCGGTTTGGTCCCGAAAAAACTGTTGAACCCAATCCCAAACTTGACGGCAACATCATTTTCTTCTGGGATAGCTTTTGACATTTTAGACCACCGTAGAATCCTACTTTCCTGAGGGATAGTAAAACAGAGAAAACAAGCTAGCAGATTAATGTACTTTTAATGGGTTAACTAAGTGAATTTAATAAGATTTTCAATAGGCGGAAAAATGTGTTCCATTTAAGTGAATTTTCCGCTAAATCGGAAAACCCTATTTCAACTTCACTATCATCTCAGTTATATCTTGTCTCTAAAATGAATAAGGTCGAATAAGGATGCCCATATTCAGAAGGATTATACCTTCACTGTAGACGTTGTTAGACTGTCGGACATGAAACATCCGTCACTTGCCCACTTCACATTATTTCTGTTTTTGATATTTTGTCTGTTCTATCTTGTATTTAGTGGCTTGTCAGTGACAGGTTTGTGAAAACGAGATTAACATCTGATCTTGGTGGTTACACCGGGGCGCTAGCGCCCTAGTTCCAGCTCGTATTAGTTCATTTAGGCTGAATGAGTACAAGTCACATTCGGCTCCCAGTAGGATTTAAATCAGAGAGAACATTTTAAAGCTCATTTTGCTCTATGTTATGTAAGTATGCTGTAAATAGTTTTTGAAACCTGCAAGTAATGTCATTGTAGTAATAGGCCGGTTTTGATGCAGTAAAGACGTAGTGTATTGGCGTACTCTAAAAGCGTTCAAAATAGCATCAGAATACTCGATCTGTCAGGTCTATTATGAGGATAACTTTTTACCTGTTTTATCCATTTCATTTCTTACTTGTAGTCATACTATTCACGAGTTGTTTAAATTAGTATAAGGCATTTTTTAATTTCTACTCAGTACGTTATCAATGTTTTGTTATTGTTATTATTAATTATTATTTTTTATTAGCTAATAAGTGTGTTATACCTGGAAACTAGCTGGTGAATCTAGCGTGCTGGGCTCACAAAAGCTAAGTGTATATTCACAATAAAACTGCTATCTTATCTATCTAATTGGCTCGTGTGATTTTACCTTGTACATCTCAATTAAAACCAAAATACACCAATCAATCTCCAAAGTATGCATACAGTGCACAACTCTAAATCACAGGATCCATTCACAGGATAAACATCTAGACCACTGGAACGATAAATATGCACTGCATCCAGAATGCATGAAATTTTAAACCAATACGTAAATACGTTCACAGTGCTTGTACTGTACACAAAACCTATGGTGGGAGGTGAAGGATATTGGTGACCTTCGGACTGGACTACGGGAACGAGTGCGACTTACAAATTTGAATCCAGTTACCTTCCCAGAGCCCTCAGTCCTGCCAGCTACAGACCAGTTTGAAAGCATAAGCACTAGGCTTGAAAAGTCGTACTCATTCTCCGATCTATTGAAGCTCTGTTGTTTAGCCTTCAACGCAGACATTTTTCGACTTGTCACGCACTCCACCCAAAGTTTGTCTGGGAGGAGTGCGTGACGAGCCAAAAGTAAGAGTCTGGCTGAATCAGTCCAATGTGAGAGTTATATTGCTAGTTACTGAAATGTTGTTGTTTAAGAAAAACATATCAGGTTGAGTTCTATTTCATACAGTAAAAGAGGTTTGTGACGCGAGAAAGTGTCGTCAATTATTCTAAAACTTTACATTTAGTAGTTTGGTAATAATTTTCTAGGATAACTAAACGTAGTTAAGAAGAGTTAACTTAATTGTGTTTCATATACAGACCGTTGTTCAGTATTAAAGAATTTCGATGGTTTCCGTACATGAAATATAGTTTTGAGCGCCTATATAGGCTTTGTATAAACTCGTATTAAACAGTGATTAAACTTATGTTACGCGACACAATGTTTGAAATAACATCTGAGTAAAAAACCGTCTCGCTTTACGCATTTAATTCTTCCCCAACTCTTGAGATGAAGGAGATCCAAATAATTCCCTTCTGATGTACACTCGTTTTTTATAAGAACGCGTAAAATTTTACTGAGCCTGACGATGTTCTTATTTTATCCCATACATTTTTTTAAATTTTGAGGCAATTATCTGCCTCAACGTTCTTTTAAGATTGGTTATTAAAAAAGATTGTAGCTCTGCAGATGACTGGCATAGTTAGTATCCAACCGGTGATATTTACATTCTTGAAATACGCAATAAGAACATTCTATTGTAACAAAATGTATTATGGTTGTATAGTGAGATCGTCCGGGTAAGAATAGTTCTGAAAAGAACTGTTGTTATTAAACACTTAACGAAAAACAAGCATTGAAACCTTGTGCAAAGAGTCCTCTCCGCGATGATCTTCAAAAAATGAATCCGAGTCTGACCTGTATAAAAAAGCTAGGGATATCCCGTATCTCCACTCAACCCCAGAATTCGGAAGCAAGTACTGAAACCCGAAAAATGAGACGCCTGGAGAGTCCGGAAAAGTCCTTGAAAGAGCTAATTGTTCACTCTTTCAGGAGCACCCAACGAGAAAATTCAGACAACGTGGCAGAAACGTATCAAAATCTCGTTTTCCGAATTTGCGAGCTGTTTTTACCTTTTCGAAAATCATAGCGGGCGTTTTTCCATAAACAAAACAACATTTCATTTTACTTCTCCAAAAACAACGCTGACATTTCATTAAAGAAAATCTGAGGGAGTAACAGGCCTTGCGAACAGAGATCCATCGGGTGCCTCTGACTCTTTGGGTGTTCCGGCTTTCCCGCGCTCCGACGTTCCTCAGTTCTTCGCCACTGTGGTTACCGGACTGCGGAGAATGGTCTCTGGTGTAAAGACAGTAATGGCGGCGTACATGTGATTTTTTGTCGAAGACATTGTCGCTGTTTTAAAAAAGGTAAGGGAGTCTATTTCAATGCCGTTTTTTACATCTGGCTAAGGGACCGGTCATTATTTATCGCCTGGGGGGGGGGGGGGGGGCGGAGTGGAGGTTTTTGGGGTGGATCACTTGAATTAATATAGCATGAACAGAAAGGGGGATCAGTCGTAACTGAGAGCCCAAAAGGGGGGATCATTGAAAATTATGGGAGGAATCAGATGCAGGACAACTCAAATCTGTTTGGATAATGCAAGTTTGAGAGCATACAAAATACACTGTGGAATGTGTACATTTCAATTTATTTCTAGAACGTTTTACACGTTTTAGAACGTTTTTATATTTTTCCTTTAAAAACGTGTTAGCTAATATTCATCTTTGAACATGACAGGTGAATTCTAAATTGTGAGCCCTGATAACTGAAACATTGTGAAATAGCATGTTTGTTTTAAAGGAGCAATTTCATGGAAGTCTACGTAATTTTTTGATTACTTCCAAACGGAAGGAAACCTCAAAATAATAGTTTTCTAACATAGAAAAACAACAAAGGAGTAATAAAATTGCGAAAATAACCGAGGTTGGTTTCGACTGACGAAGATTAGGATGGATTAGGATGGATTACAAACAACAAACTTGCCATTTTTTTCAATATGGGGATTGTGTTGTCCGTGACGTAGCTGCTTTAAACTTGAAGCATTTGTCGCCTCTCCTAGAGATTGGTCCGGCTCTTGTAAACCTATAGTAGCGGACTGAAGTTCCAGGGTACAGGGTTCTCAGGTTTCGGGTACTAAATAGGCGAACTTATCGCCTTCGAATGCAACTCTTTATTATTCCTGAAATGAACTTATTAATGTTTTGGTACACTCCGCATTTCTCACTCTTTAGGAAAACTATTCGCTTTGTTTGACAGCTCCTCTAGATCTATGTTTAGCATGTTTAGCGCCCATCGCATTTGCTGTTCAGTGTTCAAGCTGCTAGTTCCTGAACCCAGATTACTTGCGATGAAACACAGAGTTGTTAATCTGTTGGCTATGCTGTTACTAAAAATCTTCAATTTCATGGAGTGTTGGTTTGGCAGAAGATATTTTTGTCAGGGCTCCATAACTGGTAACTGATATGCAATGAGTGCAAAGACATCAAGAGGGGGGGGGGGGGATCACGAAAGTTATCAATAGTAATGAGGGGGGATCACTTCATGGAATAACGTTTAAAGGAGGGATCACCTAAATTTCACTAGTTTAGTCTAAAATCCTCCGCTCCCCCCCAGGCGATAAATAATGACCGGTCCCTAAGCTGTAGAATACAGGATTACATAAATGTGTCTCACTTTACACGAATACAGGGCTTAGCTTAAAATAACCACCGCCGGTCAGTCGCCAGTCAGCAGTGAGTCAGGACAGTGTTACATGGTCGAACATGTAGTTGCTGTTTTATAAAGGTAAGTGAGTCTGTTAGAATGCTTTCTTTATATCAATCTCAGTTTTAAATACAAGGAGATGGTTTTACGTCTCACTAAAATACAGGGAGACAGTTTTACGCCACACTACAGTGGCGGATCTAGGGGAGGGGCCTTGGGGGCCCCGGGGTAGTCAATCGATTAAGATTGATAACGGAAAATCATTTGATAAATTAATATCTATCGATAAATTGATTTTAAACGTTATATCCTTTATCGTTCAATCGATAGAAATTGATACTCACACGCTGACGAAGTGTTAATTTTATCGATTTTATCGGATTTATTGATCGTTATAGAATCGATAAAAATTATCCGATTTATAGATCGTAAAAGAGTCAATTGATATTTTAATAATAGTGACTGTGTCCGGCAGTGTTTGATTGTGTCTCTTTAAAAGCAGATTTCAAAGGCGAAATTCAAATACAACACACGCTGAGTATTACAAAAAGTGTGTATAAAATATCCATAAATGGTCAGGGAAGTTGTTATAATTGTTTCCACTAGTACATGTAGCTCTTTAAGTGTTTCCGTTTCGAAAAATGGTACGATAATTTAGTTTCAATTAATTCACTACACAATAGCCTTTATTGAAAAATTGATAATTATCTATTACTCACAACGAAATCTTTTACCGATTTTTATTGAATTTTGAAAAAAATAATCGATTTATAAAATTGATTGTTATCGAATGCTAACAGGCCCGTAGGGTGGATTCTGTTGAGGGGGGTTCGTATACTGTTTGGGAGGTATTATTTAGCGCCGAAGGCCCGAGCCTCTAGGGGTCTGGAGGCATGCCACCCCAGGAAATTTTGCAAATTTATGTTTCATTTCCTACATTTTGACATCGTTTCTGAGGTGGGATGCATTTTCCTCAATATTAGCTCTTCGGAAAGTGAAAAATCCTTCTTTTGGAGACGTAAAAATGTTCAGAAATGAGTGTTTGTGCATTTAATTTAGACATCTTGAAAATTTGGTTTCTGACAAATGTGCATGCTTGCTTATCCAGCCAACTAACGCTAGTTCTGATTGCCGCGGGCGCCATGACAAGCATGGAAAGCAAGACGAACATCAATTAACCAATCCGATCGACCAGTCACAGTCTTTTGATTGTCTTGTGTAATTTTTTTTATCTTTTCGACCCTCCAAAAATTCTGACTTCAAACATTTTAGGGGGTTCGTTCGAACCCCTCGAACCCCTCCCCCCCCACCCTACGGGCCTGGCTAACGATTATTGATGTTATCATTCGACTACCCCAGGTGGGGGCCCTGGCCCCCACGTTATTTTCAGGGCAAACTTAGGCCAGAAGGGCCGAGTTGAAATATTTTTGAGAGCAGGCCTCCCCCTTATTCCAGGGTCTGAATGATCAGGGCCCCCCACTTACGTGAAGGTCTGGATATGCCACTGCACTAAATAAGAATAGGACATTTGCTCTTTTCAAACAATTTCTTTCTTTTTTTAAAACCTTTCCACACCACTATGAGATTATGGGTTTCTTATGTCAGAAGTGTAGATAATAGGGGTTTCCAAATTTGTTGCGGGGAAAGGATGCCCTAAAGACCACCCTAGATCTGAAAAATCGGACTTTGTTACTGAATATGGCTGCAGTGTGTGTTTGCCCCCCCCCCCCCCCAAAAAAAAAAATATTGCAAATAGATCCCTGAAATGTAATTTCTCCTGTCAGATATTGTTCATGTGGATCTACTAATCAAATTTATTCAACTAATAATGTTCCTTAAAGTAAATCTAATCATAAAGCCATCACATTTGCACTCGTATAACAGCCACAGGATGGCAGAATGTGATGCCACTTGGACAGAAAAACGGATTTTTTTTAACTTCCCACATTGCCTTTTTGTTCATATCTCTTACAATATGTTGAGATTTGTAAGAGAAAGTTGTCTATTTAAAAAAAATGTGGGGTCATCAACTACATGTATTTAAGAGAGTGAACTGCAAGCAAGTTAATTCAACTTCTTCTTCTCCTTTTTCAAATGCTGCCTAAATGTGGATGAATCAGTAGGCTGATCCTTTGTATTTGAGAGTACAGTAGAACCCCGGTAACTCGAACTCTGAAGGGAAACAAAACACAGTTCGTGTTAGCGGGGTTTCGAGTTATCAGGGTCGATTAAATATTTAATTTGCTAAGTTAATAATTGATAGTTAACTGATTTTGCAGCACTTCAGTATACAGTACAGTGAAAACTAAACTAATCTCGTCAGAAACTGTAACACGATCATAAATGTTTATGATAAGAGTGGAAAAAGGCTGTCAAATACGTGATCTGTGCGTTGCTCTAATCAGCGGGTAACCGTGGCGAGTTGCAAGAACCGGAGTTCGAGTTATCGGGGTAAATTTGACCCAAATTTTGATCAAGGGAAACGAAATTTAGTTCGAGTTAGCGGGGTTCTCGAGTTATCCGAGTTCGAGTTAACCGAGTAAAAATGACTGAAAAGTGAGTTCAAATCCAAGGAAAATGGACGTTAGTTCGAGTTAGCGGGGTTGTTCGAGTTATCCGAGTTCGAGTTACCCGGGTTGTACTGTAATTTGCATACACCCACAGACATTTTAGGTTTCCTAATCCATCTTTGAAACCTTAATACCCTCATCTCATAAGTTTATCGATTCAGCTATTTCAATTGAGGATTTTAAGTTGATCCTTAAGGCTGATCAATATAAACAACATCCAATAAACTTAAAATATTGAATCCATAAAGAGATCTTAGCAACTGTCTTGTCTGCTGATTATCAATAATAACCTAGTTCTACAAAGTGTGCTGAATAGTTTTGGCTTTCAAGGTAAACCCATAGCTAGCAAACAAGAGAGAATTTTGTTATATCATAACAAGCATATAGGATATTACTGGCAACTTCAGTTGCAAAATCCAGGGTTCCCAACGTACAATAAGTAGTTTTGCACTAATTGTTTATGTTCAGCCTTACTGCGCACATTTTTTATGTCGCAACATCACACCATGTCATGCATGAGCCTGCATGCTGAGAAAACTTTCTTACACACAGACGGTGTGTAGCAGTTCCGTTAACTTGGCTTGAAGTTTCCTCTCTTAACAGTCAGTGACCCCCATTTTTTGGAATAGATAGCCTTTTCGGTTAAATCTCTACTGATTTTGACAAAAAATGAGCTAAATTTGAATGTTAGAAGTTTATTATTTTTCATTTTTTCTTCGAGAAAATTTATGCACCTTGGTTCGCTGCTGTTGGTACATTTCGATCCTCATTATTATGCCGACTAACAGAGGATCCAAATGCATCTGTTCAATAGCAGCGAACCAACGTGCATAAATACCGACGTGTAAACGGAGCATTGGACGGAATACAAAAATCAAACTGTTTAAGACCTTGGTACGACCAGTTCTTTTGTATGGGTGTGAGGCATGGAAACTAACAGCTGCTGAGGAGAAGAAACTGGATAGATTTCAGTTCACGTGCCTGAGAAGGATTCTAAGAATTTGGTGGCCGCAATGCATCCGAAATGACACAATTTCCCAAGTAACAGGCATAAAGAAGATCAGTGATGAAATCCGAAGGAGAAGATGGAATTGGATTGGCCACGTGCTCAGAAAGGAGAGGAATGATGACTGCATGGTGGCGATGGAGTGGCAACCTGAAGGGAAGAGAAAAGTGGGACGACCTAAAACCACTTGGAGAAGGACGGTGAAAAAAGAATGCGGACAAAAGGGGTGGTCTAGCTGGTCGGAAGTCAGGGGCGCAGCGCAAGACAGGGCTAGTTGGCGAGAGACAGTTACAGCCTTATGCGCCTCATGGCGCGAAGAGAACTAACTAACTAACTAACTAAACAATTGACCTCATCGCCTGATGAAGACTAGCAGTATTGCAGTCGAGACGTTTAACATCTCAAAGCGATTCTATCGTGAGACAAGCAAAAAAACGCATTCCTATCTTACACCATGATGAACAATATTCACATCTTTAATTACCTGTGAACAGATTGTTCAGAAGATTCAGAGATAATTTCTGAAAAGTTTTGGACTTAAACTTAAGTTTGACCAAAACAATTAAACTAGAATTGAATTGACAGTAGGTCATAAACATTATATATACCATTCAGTGTCTGGGACATTGCACCTGGGTTTCTTAAATGAAATTCACATTTTGCCTTCTGGAATGATAAGCATGAAGAATTATTTTGTTTTGTAGATATGTAACTCAGAATTGCGGTCGTTTCGCCCGATGAACTATTCGCCCGGTGACGATTCGCCCGATTTCTGAGTCGATTCGCCCGGAAAAAAAGTCGATTCGCCCGAACCGAGAGTTGATTCGCCCGGACTGAGAGTCGATTCACCCGGACTAATAAAATCCTGGATAATCCTTATGTTTTGTTGGTTTAACTTATCAAACATTAAGCATTTAACGCATTCCTAATTTTTGGCGATGCCAGTTAACCGTTGAGTTCAATTTGTCACGCGTTTATTGTAAAAGAATGCTGCCCATGGATACATCTATTTATCACTCCGCCGCCAATAGACACTTCGTTTCTTGCAAACAAACTCTTTCCACAGATACATCCGTTTTTTATTTCCCCTTTTTTGGCGTCTGTAGTATACATAAGCTGAATCGTTAGTTTGGATATGTTTGCGTTACGCGTATCCGGTCGTTTCGCTTTCGAGTGGTTTCGCTAACAGTGTCGCTAAACTGTCAGGTGGTCTACATTCATTACATTCATAAGAAAATAGCGTCTTAAGAATGAATTCGTACAAAGATCAAGCAAAGTGTTACATGCTATATGTTTGATTACGTTCAGCCAACAAAACATACTTGATTAACCTGGATTTTATTAGTCCGGGCGAATCGACTCTCAGACCGGGCGAATCGACTCTCGGTCCGGGCAAGTCGACTTTTTTCCGGGCGAATCGACTCAGAAATCGGGAATCGTCGCCGGGCGAATAGTCACGGGCCGACCTGAACTCAAGGAAGTGCAAAACAAAAAAGTTTAAACACTGCTCTACCTACCTGTATTTATAACCCTAACATTACAGATTCATGAAATAATACAAATGATTTTTTGTGCTAATGGGAACAGCGGTGGAGAGACCGTTTCCCAATCGTCGCTGCGATTTCTGCCCGATTACTTCTTTGCCCAGATACTGTCCCTGTCTCCGAGGACATGCCACCTGCTCGTCCAACCTGATGCCAACTAATCATAGGAAGGAGAAGACGTTCGCAAAAAAGCACCACAAGATGCCCGATAGAGGGGGGAACAATACTAGCGTAAAAAGAAAATATACT
Source organism: Oculina patagonica (assembly GCF_052425735.1). NCBI lineage: Eukaryota > Metazoa > Cnidaria > Anthozoa > Scleractinia > Oculinidae > Oculina > Oculina patagonica. The sequence goes on from NC_135762.1 coordinate 11,792,229, forward strand.
AGAACCCGAGCCAAGTTTCCGTTACCTTTTCCTTAGGAATACGCAGAAGCATCCGACAGCAAAGAATACGAACACCACAAGATGCCCGTAGGCGTGGCGCCGTTAGCAACGAGGAAATGTTCCTCGACAAAAGTGAAGGAGAGATGGCAGCTATAGCACCAGCACACACAGTGGAGTGAAGCGGTATGAATGTAAGCATGTAACAAGTGCTTTAGCAGTTCATCAAGTTGCAAGAGAATGACGACACATACAGGGGTGAAGCCGACCGTGAAGCACTGTAAAAGTGCTCAGACGTTCATCGGAAAAAGAAGAGTGAAGCGCATGCAAGATGTAATTGTGCTTAGCGATCATCAGCGAAGAGAGACGAACACATACAGGGTAAGCCGACATGCAAGAGTAGCGCAGCGATCATCAAGTTGCAAAAGACATGAACGATCACATACAGGAGTAGCCTTATCCAGCAAGAGTATTGTGTGGCGATCGTCAAATTGAAGAAAATGAACGAACACACACAGGAGTGAAGCCGACTGCCAGCATTGTTACAAGTGCAGAATCCATGCAAGCCACGACAGGAGAGAGCGGAGCAAGCAGAAAAAGTAGACAGTCAGCAACGAAGAAAGAAGAGACAAGGAGAAAGCCGATGCATGCAAGATGAATAGTGCTCAGCCAGCACAGACTGCAAGAGGATGAAAAGGACAGTGGGAGAAAGTCCAAAACGGAAGAGTATGTAAGTGCCTAAACAAGAAAGACATCCAGGAACAAAAGCAACCCACTGTGGAAAAAGTTCCGTATGTCGTGACGAAATCGAAGTTGAAAGCCTCACCTGTAGGAGATAGAGTCGCGTAAGATACAATCAGAGAAGAATGTTGCGTGAACGTTTTAAAGTAGTTTGTTTTATTGTTTTTGTGTGTAGTCCACTTCGTTTTGCTCCAAATGTAAATATGAAAGTACAGTTTGCTTTCGAAGCGAGCCGTCACAGCTCCTTATCCTCGCCTAATCTGCGATACTTCCACTGCAAGCAGAAAATAGGTTTTTTTCAGGATTTTTCGTCATTTTTTATTACGCGGACAGATATCTCAGTGGGCCCCTACACATAAATTTTCGCCAAGAAATGACAAGATCCTCAAGAGATGCGAGAGAAGATAGGCGAGATCGCCCCATTTTGTATTCGGCGAATTGTTTTTTATTAAAGAATGCCCCACCAATACACCGCCGTCAGACTGAAAGCCACACAAGTTGTAAGAGTAGCGCCAGGAAGGCGCTGACATCACACCGGAATTATGCATGGAGTGAACGCTCCATGATCTTGCTCTCCCCACAAGTCACATTTTTGTTTTATTTATTATTTGTGGCGGGAGTGATTCTAGATCGCCAGTGTTTAACAGGAATTCTGTCCGCGCACAGGACCCCGACACCCTTATGTAAGGGAGAAGCGTCCCCATTGATTTCTTGTTTTCATGCAAAGGACATATGAACTTTGGGGGTCCTTGACTTTAAGTCACCGAACTTTTTTCCGCTTGTTCCGCTCAGAGGTCGAGGAAAATTTGGACGACATTATGTCTACTACAGCTGTTCCGCGGAACAAGGCGAGATATTTGTTTGTGTGCGTGGGTTCGTACACGCCCACCCACTTGACCACTCGAGATACCGTGTTACTGTATCAAGGAAAGCTAGGTTTGCCTCCGCGCCTGTAGTTGGATTTTATCGTGAATTGGATATGAGGTTAATGGAATCAAATGGCTGTGAAAAACTCGGATGCTTTCACTCTTTAGGCACGCATTAGAGTCGTCAACGTAGCGGCGCCGAAATTTCCTTTCGTAAACGGTCGTTGCCATTTGAACGGTCGATGCATCAGAAGGAAAGGTGATGATTTATATTTGACCAAATGAATATTTTGAGAGTATCAGATATTTGTTTAGAAATGTCAAGCGAAAAATTATTTACCAAGATCGTATCTCAACATTGTAAAAATGTCAGCCGGAAGTAAAAAATTGAAAAGAAAAGACTCACGAAACGAATGAATGGATGACCCACAGTAAAGAATTTATGCCTGTTTAGGAATGCATAAAATTTTTTTAAAGAGCTAATATTAAATCGCTACGTTCTCGACATTCGGCGCCGGGCACAAGCTCGAAGAATTCGCCCTGAATCGTCCACTCAAACCAAAATAATTTTATGCTTGATTCTAAACAGGATAGAATATTCTCATAGTTACTTAAGTAAATGAATATTCATCCATTATCGTTTGTATTCTGAGTTTTTTTTTAATTTTTTACTTCCGGGTGAGAATTTTTAAAGTGTGAAAACTTTAGGTCGAAGCGGATGTCAACTAGAAAAAAAATAATTTTGAATCGTTGACATTTCTAAACAAATATCTGATACTCTCAAGAAGTTTGAAAGATCCTTTCATGCGATTTGGTCCAAAGTATAAATGGCATCGACCGTTTCAAATGGCAACGACCGTTTACGAAAGGGAAATTTGCCCGCCGCCACCAGCGCGGTTTTACTGGTGCAGAAGCTAAGGCCTTTTGCTCAATTTCTTCCATGACTAATTCGGCGATCACTGCGCTGACAGGCGATCCCATCGCACAGCCAAATACTTGGTGGTACTGAGTTCCTTCCGATGAGAAATAGCTGTTGTTAAGTACGAAGGAGAGTAGATCGAGAACTTGAGCTTGTGTCAAGCTTGTAAAGGCTTTCCATTCAGTTGTCTCACCAAGTTTGCGTTGAACAATATTTATCGCCAAATCTACTGGGATTGAAGTGAAGAGAGACACAACATCGAAGGACACAATTTGTTCGTCTTCGGCTACTACTTGGCTGCTTATAAAGTTTGTAAATTCTTTAGCGTTCTTGACAGGGAAGCCGCTTTCGCTCTGGAGGGATTTTAAGATGGACGCCAAATACTTGGAAAGCTGGTATGTCGGACTGCCAATACAGCTGTTAATTGGCCTTAACGGAACTTGAGGCGTTGCTTCTTTTGGCAGAGTAAAGTGGTCTTCTTTGGGCTCCAGCTTTACCTTGTGTATCTTGGGAAGTCCGTAAAAGGCTGCTGGTGTAGACTCGGATGGCCTGAGTCTCCAGTACTCTGATTCTGTCAAATTGCCCTGCTTTTTGAGATCTAGAAGCTTCTTCTCAAGGGTTGACTCTGTTTTGGAGGTTGGATTTCGCCTTTTATCCGTGATCGACTGGTATACATCCCTGTCTTGAAGCATTGCACGGATTTGGTTGTCATAACAAGACGGATTATGACAACCAAATCCGTGCAATGCTTCAAGACAGGGATGTATACCTGCCGATCACGGATAAAAGGCGAAATCCAACCTCCAAAACAGAGTCAACCCTTCAGAAGAAGCTTCTGGATCTCAAAAAGCAGGGCAATTTGACAGAAACAGAGTATTGGAGACTCAGGCCATCCGAGTCTACACCAGCAGCCTTTTATTGGCAATCCGACATACCAGCTTTCCAAGTATTTGGCGTCCATCTTAAAATCCCTCCAGAGGGAAAGTGACTTCCCTGTCAAGAACGCTAAAGAATTTAAAAACTTTATAAGCAGCCAAGTAGTAGCCGAAGACGAACAAATTGTGTCCTTCGATGTTGTGTCTCTCTTCACTTCAATCCCAGTAGATTTGGCGATAAATATTGTTCAACGCAAACTTGGTGAGACAACTGAATGGAAAGCCCTTACAAGCTTGACACAAGCTCAAGTTCTTGATCTACTCTCCTTCGTACTTAACAACAGCTTTTTCTCATCGGAAGGAACTCAGTACCACCAAGTATTTGGCTGTGCGATGGGATCGCCTGTCAGCGCAGTGATCGCCGAATTAGTCATGGAAGAAATTGAGGAAAAGGCCTTAGCCTCTGCACCAGTAAAACCGCGCTGGTGGCGCCGCTACGTTGACGACTCTAATGCATGCCTAAAGAGTGAAAGCATCCGAGTTTTTCACAGCCATCTGAATTCCATTAACCCTCATATCCAATTCACGATAGAAATGCCAACTACAGGCGCGGAAGGCCAAACCATAGCTTTCCTTGATACAAGTAACACGGTATCTGCGAGTGGTCAAGTGGAAGTGGGCGTGTACAGGAAACCCACGCACACAAACAAATATCTCGCCTTCGAGTCACATAGTCCCGCGCGAAGCAAACGAGCTGTAGTAAAGACACTAATGGATCGTGCCAAATATCTTCCCTCGACCTCTGAGCGGAAACAGAGCGAAAAACAACAAGTAATCGGTGACCTTAAAGTCAACGGATACCCCCAAAGTTTCATCGATCGTTGCCTTGTTTCGGCTCAAGAAACCATAAAGCCAGAAAACCAAGAAAGTCAAGAGAATCTAAGGGGTTACGCTTCAATCCCTTACATAAAGGGTGTTTCCGAGAGAGGTCGACGTGCGCTTAGCAGAGAAAACATAAGAACCACTTTCAAGCCTGTTAAAACACTGGGCAGTATCTTTAAGAAACCAAAAGACCGTCCCGCCACAAATCAGATCAAGGGAATTGTGTACAAAGTCAAATGCAAAACATGTGATTTTGCCTATGTGGGAGAGAGCAAAAGATCATGGAATTCGCGCGGCGCAGAGCACAAGCCTGGCACAAGATCTAATAACGAAAGCGCAATAAGATTTCACGCGGAAACAACAGACCATGACATTCATCCGGATTATGTAGAAATTTTAGAAAGAAATGTCAACAATAGGTGTAAGGAATGAGGGACAAGGTTGTAAGCATGAGACGACGGGCAATACAGGGATACTTCAAACGACTTTGTGAAGAAAAGTATGCAGACCAAAGGCAATTTTGGAAGACGATTAAACCTTATATTAATTCACGAAAAAGCAAACACAGCGGACGCATTGTACTGAAAGACAATGAGAAAATCATCAGGGACCAAAAAGAGGTGGTGGAAACACTAAATAAATTCTTCACGAGCTTCGATCGTGAAGAACAACAAAGTGGAATGAAACGCACGCCTGATCTCACTCATATACAACAGAATCTATCAACTAAGCCTGCATTGTCCTTAATCAAAACAAATCCCATTGAAGTAAACGAAGTAATGAAGAAAATCAAAACAAACAAAGCAACAGGTTGTGATCGTATTCCACCGCGAGCAATCAAAGAATCTGCTGAGATCCTATGCTACCCCTTTAAGCAAACTATTCAACTTTATCCTAGATTCCTCTAGGATACCTCAGAAATGGAAACTTGCAGAAATTTCTCCTGTTCTCAAGAAAGACTGCTGCTTAACCAAAACAAATTACAGACCCTTAACTATATTGCCATCCCTGTCGAAAGTATTTGAAACTTTAGTCCACTCAAGAATCAGCCCTCATTTCGAAGACATTTTTCATGAATATGTACTAGCATATAGGAAATTCCATGGAACCGACACCGCCCTCCTTAGCCTCACAGAGCAGTGGAAAAAGGAACTGGAAAATCACAACATTATCGGACTTGTATCAATGGACCTATCTAAGGCCTTCGATACTCTGCCACATGACTTGATAGTGGAAAAGTTCAAGGCTTACGGCGCCGATGACAAGACCGCCGAGCTCATCCAGGATTACCTCACAAATCGACGTCAACGAGTTAAACTAGGAGATCAGTTCTCGAACTGGCAAGGAATTTCAGCAGGAATCCCACAAGGAAGCGTTCTAGGTCCTTTGATATTTAACATATTCATGAACGATCTCGTCCATGTCATCAAACACAGCAGTTTGTCTGCCTATGCAGATGACACGCAGATATTTTATGCCGACAGAGAGCCCGCGAAAATCGAAGAGACCATCAACAATGACCTCGCTCGTAAAGACAAATGGTACGAGGTAAATGGTATGAAGAGAAACCCAGCAAAATACCAAGCAATCGTGATGGGAAAGACGCAGATCAAGCCTCGATTCTACTGCGAAAACACTGAAATCCCAATTACCGAAGAGTTTGATATGCTAGGAGTGACAGTAGACGATAAACTGAAATTTGACAAGCATGTAGCAAAAGTATGCAGAAAAGTCTCTCAGCAAGTTGCCGTACTCAAGCGCATGAAGAAGATACTCCCATTTGAAACAAGAAAGAACATCTATTTTGCATTCATTATTCCCCACTTTAACTACTGCTCAGAGACATGGCACTTCTGCAGTAAAAGTGCCACTGCAAAACTGGAAAAAGTTAACGAACGTGCCCTCCGATTCGTCTTTAATGAAAAACAAACGCATTACCATGAATTGCTCAATAAGATAGGATTACCCTCATTGTTAAGTCAAAGACTTGCAAAAATAGTTTGTACGGTTTTTAAAGCAATTAATAACGATCACGCTCCCAAGAGCATTAAAAAGTTATTGGATTTTAGAGACGCCAGATACGATCTGAGAGGAACCGACATCCTGAAACAGCCAAGGGTCAACACCACCACCTACGGCCTCAAATCGTGGCGTTGCCTAGCGCCAAAGCTGTGGAACTTACTTCAAGATTCGTACAGAACCAACAGATCTAGAGGTGGCGAATGGTACCCAGAAAATCCAGGGTCTCGGAAAATTCCGGTCAAATCTCGAAATCTCGGAAGATTTTGTGATGAGTCTCGAATTCTCGTTTTTGGATTTTGTTTGTGTCTCGGAGTCTCGAATTTTTGGCAGCAAGGTCTCGGAGTCTCGGATTTTATATTATTTCAGCCGGAGTCTCGAACAAAACGAATCGTTGTTAATGAGGAAAGTCCGTGTAGCAGAGCCCGCTTGTTAGATTTTACTAACTCTACTCGCTCTTTCGAAGAAAGTACCACAGAAAGATGGTTCCGTCATCATTCAGATGCCGTATTGAAATCGCTTGAATACGATTTATTTATGTGAACGATCGTAGTCTTTCGAGTATAATGGCTTGATCAGCCAGTAGTTGCCAGTATATTCAGTCAAAGATTACGTACACGGAAGGTATGGATTACTAATGGTTCAGAATTGGGAACTCTATTCGTATCGCTACTCTAATAGGCCAATTCCAATATATTAAAATTCTAACTTGGCTCCGAGGCTTGGGGGAATAAAACAAAAGATATCACGTCGAGGTTGATTGATGAATAAATCATTTCTTTTGTTTTATTCCCCCAAGCCTCGGAACCAAGTTAGAAAATTAATATATCGGAATTGGCCTATTGTAGCTAATCATATAAACTTTAAATGAATAGATTTTTGTCTTACCCTGTTAATCCGATGTTTCGTGAGCTCTTTGAACTCTGTAGTACTTTGCGTGGTTAGTCTTGTGCTGTACTGCATTCAAGATTTAGACACCTTGCTCTCCTATGCCTTACTTACACTGGAGTATATATAAGTCACGCTAGCGGTAGACTCTCAAGGAAATTCAGCATAGGGCAGGAGAGAAAGATGCGATGAACTGATATTCCATTCAGGGTGCAAGTAGCTGTATTGAAATAGCATAATTTCTGACCCGTTTCATATAAAACTCTCTATAACAATATATAACAATTTCTTTCATATGAATATCGTGGCTAAAATTCGGAAAATGGCTAGAACATTTTAAGAATGATCCCTAGCCTGAGATTTTGAAAAGAATATTATTTTTATGTTAAAATTGCAAATACAATATAATTATATGTTTTAAATAGACCATATACACGTAAAGCTCTTTGTTTCTCCAAACGACTAAAATTGCAAACGAGAGTAAAAAACCGCCACTAGCCAAATGTCCGATGCTTGTGACAGTTCGATGAACGGACGATGCAATACGACGGTATGCTCGGTATACGACATAAACGGAGATGTAATATGCTAAACTTTAAGAATATTCACAAGAGTATTTTCAGCCTAACAGCGGCGGAAAAAATTGAAATATACAGCCTGGGCCGGAAAACAATATTCAAATAGAAAAAAAAGAACAAGAGTGTATGTCACTTTGCACTTGTAGCTTTTACTGGCGATATCTATGTGGAAGCCTTAGAGATCGCCCTCTGGAGGTTGTTGCACTGTTGTCTTCTCCGGTCGTCATTTCTTTAGAGGATTCCTTCGTGGGAATTCGGTTCAATTCTGTCAAACACTCACGATAAATAACTTCAGTTCATCAATTTCCAAATGAAAGTCATCTTCAACAAAACTGACAGAGTCGACAGCATTCAACTCACACACAACTTGATTCAACTTGATCATGCCAGTAAACTCATAGTGAAATGGCAAACAGTAGCTAACAGTCCTCAGAATCTGGCGAGTAGATGTGGAGTTTTGCTGCATCACTTGGTTGGTGTGGTCTCCAATCCTGCGCCAACGTTCCAAGGAAAAACATTCCTGACGCTCTGTGATCGTGTGAAACCAGAAGGGTGGATCCTTTACCAAGGAATAAAGGCAGACAGGATTCGGAATTCACACTGCCTTCATTTCTGCGAGAGGCGTCGTCATCATCGCCTTTACTACTGCTCCACGAGGCAAGACGAAGGGTTTGCAGTGAGCGTTCGAACGCCTTTATACGCAGAAATTGGAAGGGTCCCAGGATTATCTTTTGTAGACTTAGCTCTTACTGATAGCTGGCGTGTTGCCGTCCCATACTCATGGGACCACTTCCTCATCTCAGAAAAAATCTCTTTGCTTGTTCCGGGATGTTTAATTGGCCGCGGGATTTTTGGCAAATCTCCGAAGCTAACCATGCCCTCTGGGACCTCGTAGTTAGACCTTCGGTTTGTGTTTTGAGAATCAATCCCGTTGGCATTTCTTTTTAAATCAGTGGTGGCGTACTTTTCAACATATCTTCTTTTACTTAAACCAAAGTAGTCAGAGTGTAACGAAAACATTTCCGGTCAGAATTTTTCACGCGATTGAAAAAGATGGAGAGAGTTTGTAAGCTATAAGAGTCTTATAACTAAGCTTTTTACGTGTTTAGAGGACAGATCCCAAAGTAGCTCAAAGTTAAGTTCCGGTAACTTTTCTTTCGGTGCGGCGTGAATTTAATATCATTACGAAATAAACGCCAATGAAAGCTGATAAAACTCTAATAGGTTTATGCATCACATGAATGGGATACAGTTACATGTTAGGTACAATTCCTGGTTCTCTGGATTAGTTTTGGATTGTTTCCAGATTTCCAACGTGGTCGCAAAAACAATGAATTGCGCGCAAATAAGAAACGTTAACCTTCTTACAAATTGCTCAGCTAGAACACGCAAGTGAACAGTTATGCATTATTGATTGTTAAAGCTAGCCAAACCTAAGGTAAATCTATTCAACATACATCTTTTAAGGGCAATGCCAAAACACCTGGAGACCATGCGACCATGTAACCACTACTCGTTATTCTTAAGCTTTATACTATCTCATACTACGCTACTTACGTTTTTGCTTTCGCCGTTGCTTTTTCTTCTTCGTCCATATTTCGCTATGAAGCAGTTCACAAAAAGCTACTAATGGCAAAAGCTGACCAAAACCTTCAAGGAATCAGATCTGGCGACCAAAGAAAAGCTGAAACTAGAGACTGATACTTTCCGTACGGAAACGGGAAGATGTCGTGACGCAAAAGCTCGCATAGTATGACGGAGCGCGTGACCTTGGATAGTTAAATGTCGGGTCGTGATAGGTCGTAACAAGGTTGCAAAGTTAATCCATAACTAAATAGTAGCAGTTGGCGTCTAACTATAGCTAACTGTGAGTACACATCGCCAAATTAAAGCTTATACTTTACGTCTCACTAACCTCGGGCTAAATTTTTTACTGTACAGAGTCTGGGGCTCGGTTTTTTACTGCACAGAAGCTCACAGAGTCTCGGGCTCGGATTTTCTAAAATTAGTTAAGACAAGGGTCTCGGCGTCTCGGCGAGTCTCGGATTTTACCATTCGCCACCCCTTCAAGGTAAAATAAATCATAACATTATTAACGTAAAGTTGTGTTCTGTTTGTAATGCGAGTCTTGTGGCTTTGCTACGAGGGGAATATTATCGTAATATTACCCTAGGGGATTATCAACTTTAATGATCCCCTAGGGGAATATTAGATATCAGCCCCGCTCTCCCCTGTTACAATTAAAGCCGCCCCCAGCTTTTCAGACAGTTGCTAATTAGCGGGGTTTATTCAATATAATCAGCCTGGAAAAACAAAGGAAAACGAGCCATGTGAAAAATAAGCAATGAGCTCCAGGTTTTAAGGGCGTGAAAAGTAATATCTTTAGAATTTTCTATATTTGTATAGCTTACGTAAGTCAAACTGAGTTGTCGAAACGCTATTGGCTACAACTCATTTATGACAATTGTCCTTTTTGAAATAATTTTGAGTTCTGCCTGTAAGCGAGTGAGTCAAGATCTCCATTAAACACCATGTTCCTTGATGATGTTTTGGTCCACTTGATATAAAAGATCCCGGAAGGTGGCAGGGCACTTCCCGCTCAGTCATAGAGCTAAATCCCCGAAAAAGCCCCTGCTACACGTCTCTCTTCGCGCATTTAATTCTTCCCCAACTCTTGAGATGAATTAGATCCAAATAATTCCCTACTGTCGTACAAGTAGCTCAACAGCCTACAGGTGACTGGCATAGTTAGTATCCAACCGGTGTTATTTTACATTCGTGAAATACGCAATAAGAAACTTCCGGCTATTGTAACGAAGTGTATTTTGGTTGTATAGTGTGAAAATAGTTCTGAAAAGAACTGTTGTTGGTGACTGACGTTTCAACAACCTGAGCGGACGTCATCTTCAGAGTCAAGTGTCAGAGTAAAAATGTCGAAACGTGAGTCACCAACAACAGTTCTTCCTGCGATCAGGCAGGTTAGGTTACGCACGACAGAGTTACCTTTTGTCTCGTCACGCAATCTTAACCCCACATTGAGAAGTAAATTTTCGTTTGGATATTACCAAAAGCCGCTTCTCCTCGCGTTATTGTTTACCTTACGGCTACACATGCCATTTCTAACGACTGCATTTCCAGTAAAACAGTTGCTGTTTATTTTTCTAATGGCGATGCATTAACTTCTGAACAGAAGAAACGTTTAGCGTTTACTGCTTCCACCGGAAGAAATTTCACAACAGGCTACAAAAAATGTAATTTGTGATGATCTTAAATTAGCATAAATTACTATTTTGCCGGCACGGATCAGAGGGCTGGGTGCGGGTTTGAGGTGCGCAGTGTATAGTGGGATTTGAGTTTAAATAGGTGGCCGTTAGAAAGGTGAGACATTCTACGGTCAGCCTTCGTCACGTTTTGGTCAATGTTTGGTTTTCCACCGGACAAAACTAGAGTCAGAGAAATTATTACTCGGAACTCAATCGTGATCTTCTTGGTCAGATAAAGAATCTTGTCGCGACTATAATTTTAGTTCTACCAATATTTTTTCTTGGTTCTACGAGATCGAGCGATGAGGTGCCGCTGAGCAGATGCGGGATGTTGAAAGAAGCGCGTTGCTTCTCCTTACGTTCAATAAGAAGAGTAATGAAAATCAGTTTAGAGCTAACAAATCGGTCCTAGACGCAATTGAAGACGATATCGTCGGTCTTTGTCGTAAAGACTTTGACAAATCCAAGAAAGCGTTCTATCGGGGAATGTCTTTTTAGTCGCCGTTCTGCTTTGGAATGCAAACATCACGACGTGGCGGATGTCGGACGAAGACGATGAGAAGAAAAATTATAGAGCTGAAGCAAAACCAGGTCTCTGTAGAGACTCCTTTCTTGTGCTGGTCCTGCCGACTTACGGTCAGAGTGGCTAAGCAACAACGCCCAGGATCAAGGTGTAGTTTGTTCCATTTTACTTTTGGTTTGATTTCCTTTTGATTTAACACTTTATTCATGTTTTCTTTAAAGGCAGATTGCGTAGATCACTTCAGTTTTGGAAAGTAATTCCCACGCCTTGTTTCATTATAGGCACTATTAGTCGGGCTTCATGTTGCCACTACTTATAATTCCACGGCTTTTTTGTTACAACAAACAATTAATCACTAATTTATTGGTGCTGAAAATTTATCTGTCTTTGTTCAGATCACTATAACGGGCTTATTAGTTTTGAGTGTATCACTATATTTTCTACACCTTCTATCTGTTCCTATTTTATTCCTTGTTATTGCGTTTATTGATCTCGGTTAATTTTTGCGCATACATTATATTGTTGCTACGGGCAAAGGTTTCCCGTTAGTCTCCTATGCATTATGCGTCCTACAGTATTAGTACTTTGCTTTATGGCTTTTTAGCCTTCTGCTTGAAGGGCATGTGCCCTTGAGGGGTCTATGATATGAGATTGTTTATGTTTAAGATTTGAATACAGTGCCCTTGACGGGTCTATGATACGAGATTATTTATGTTGAAGATCTGAATACAGTGCCCTTGAGATTGCATAGAAGAGCCAATATTGTTGGAATTCAAATAAACCATTATTATTATTATTATTATTTTATTATTATTATTATTATTATTATTATTGTTTATGTTGAAGATTTGATTACAGTGCCCTTGAGGGGTCTATGATATGAGATTGTCTACGTTGAAGATTTGAATACAGTGCCCTTGAGTTTGCATAGAAGAGCCAATATTGTTGGAATGCAAATAAACCATCATTATTATTATTATTACCAAAAATAAGTCGTATTTGTAATGTATGCTCAAATTTAAGTCAGAATGTATCTTTAGCCATTGTAAATATTTTAGAAATAGACAAATAAAATTATTACTATTATTATTATTATTATTATTGTTGTTGTTGTTTTTTGTTGAAGATGTGATTACACTGTCCTTGGGGGGTCTATGATATGAGATTATTTATGTTGAAGATTTGAATACAGTGCCCTTGAGGGGTCTATGATATGAGATTGTTTATCTTGAAGATTTGAATACAGTGCCCTTGAGGGGTCTATGATATGAGATTGTTTATGTTGAAGTTTTGAATACAGTGCCCTTGAGGGGTCTATGTTTAATGATTGATAATGTTGAAGATTTATTATCACTCCCCTTTAGGGGTCTGATATGAGACTGTCAATGTCAAGTATTTATATATTTTCATAGTGCCCTTTAGTGGTGTATAGAGTACATGTATGTTTCTTGTCGTTTTGTTTCTTTCTGGAGTAAGCGTTCATAAATATTGAATTGCGTTTCTCTGGAAGTTGCTTGTCTGTATGTATTAGCTTGCTTAGTCTCTCTTTTGTTCAAGTACCATTGTTTGTTTTCACATATTCCTTTATTATCACTTTGTTTCGTTTTTTCTTTAGACATTTCTGGCACGAGGTTATAGTCTTCACCTACATGTGATACAGGAGAGGTGTCTTTATTATTATTAAAAATAAAAAGAAAAAGAAAGAAAATGAAATTTCCAGCTCTTGTTTTTGAGTGCTTCAGAGATTTCTCTTAGTTACACAGGAGTTTTTAACAGATGGAGATCTTTTGCCTCAACTGTGTTGGGTACCAGTCCCATCCCTGTAAAGCCCATCAATTGTGCCTCGTTCATGCAGTTAGATGCTGTATTCGAGCACATCAGTGTTTTCTATCAGTTGCGCATTCCATGGTTTCAAGCCGCTGCACGATCTGGCAAGCTTGAGTGTCCCAATTATCCTTCACTGTTATAGCAGTTAAAGAAAGTACGGTCCACCAGCTAATCACTGAAAGGAATGCCCAGAATCAAGGTGTAGTTTGTTCTGTTTTGCGTTTGCTTTCAGTTTTGATCCTAGTTATCCATTGGTTTTTTCATACTAGTCGCATTTAGCGCTTTTCATTTTATTTTACATTAATTCAATTGTTTTTGTATTTTATTTCCTAGATCATGAGTCTGAAGCTTTGCCATTGCCATTTATTGATCCCTCTTTTCGTTTACTTGTTCTGTTGGTGTATTGTGATATTAAATCTGGTGTGAAGTGAAAAGATTGTGTTTAATTATCACTTCAGTATTTTGGAAAGTTTTTGGTGCACCTTGTTTCATATTAGGCACAATAAGTAGGGGTTCAAGTTGCCACTACTTTTAATTCTGGGGTTTTTGTTACAAGAAACATTGTTAGATTTACCGGTAGTGATGATGGAATCTGTTTTTGCTAAGATCGCTTTTAGGAGCAATGTTAGTTTTAGTGACTTGCTCGGATCTGTCTTTGCCGAGATCGCTATTACGAGTTTTTTAGTTTGCAATGTTTCGTTTTATTTTCAACACCTCCAACGATATTTAACCCTTTATCTATTCCTATTAAAAATATGAGGAAAAGCGTTTGTATTATTGATCTTGATCTTTGTACCTTTACGCAATAATTTTAGTATTCTTATAAGCCAACGTTTCGCGTTGGTTTCCAATGCATTTCGCGTCCCACAATGTTAGTACATTGCTATTTGGCTTTCAAGCCTTCTCCTTGAAGATGACGTGGCCCTTGACATGTGCCGTTTACGGATCTATAATATCAGTTTGTAATTTTCGATTATTTGTTTAACAGTGCCTTTGATGGGTCTATGATATAAGATTCTTAATGTTGAAGATTTGCATACAGTGCCCTTGAGCGGTCTGTCATACAAGTTTGCTTATTTTGAAGATTTGTAAACACTGCCCTTGAAGGGGCTGATGTGAGACTGTTGATGTTGAACAATTGTATATCAGATAGTACCTTTGAGTGGTATATAGAGTATGTTTGTTGTAGTTTTGTTTCTTTCTAGATAAAGCGTTCACAAATATTTTATTGTGTTTCTTTGGAAGTTGCTTGTCTGTTAGCTTGCTTAGTTTCTGTTTTGTTAAGGCAGGTTGGGGTTATTTTTAATTTCGTATATATTCCCCCCTCTTCTTTGTTGTCACATATTGTTTTATTTTCACTTGGTTTTTTCGTTTTTTCTGCAGACAGTTTTGACACGAGGTTCTGGGCTTCATCTATCTGTAATACGGGAGAGGTATCTTTAATAATGGAGAAAATGAAATTTACAGCTCTTGTTTCCAGATCTTCCGGGACTTAGTTACGCAAGAGTTTTCAACAGATGGAGATCCTTTTATGACTTTTATACAACTGTGTTGGCTACCAATCTCATCCCTGTGAAGCACATCAATTGTACATTGATCTGCAGTATCTGCTGGATTCAAGCAAAATAATCAGTTTCCTCTATCAATTGCGCTTTCCATGGTTTCAAGTGGCTGCACGATCTTTGAACTACCCACTCAGATGATGGTCTCTTTCAAGGAATTTCCGCTAACATGGCTCTTTGGCCTCAACCTCTGTTGTGAACAATTAGTTACATTCTGTTGACACTCTCTAGCAAGTAGATGAGAAGTTCAAAATTATAATCACTTTGCTCTAGCCCTTTCTTATTATCTCTATATGTTGGCTTGGCTGGCCAACGCACCCAATTTAATCAATGGTTTGTGTGTCCGGATGTGTAGTGGAGGCAAAATATGTAATTTGTGATGATCTTAAATTAGCATAAATTACTATTTTGCCGGCACGGATCAGAGGGCTGGGTGCGGGTTTGAGGTGCGCAGTGTATAATGGGATTTGAGTTTAAATAGGTGGCCGTTAGAAAGGTGAGACATTCTACGGTCAGCCTTCGTCACGTTTTGGTCAATGTTTGGTTATATTTGTTTTTCCTATGTCATCAGTGGATGCAGGATTACGCTTCGTTTTGTTTAAATTTTTAGTTCTGCTATTATAATTGTATCACTGTAAGATCATATATTTCGAATGACGCTTCGTCTTGTTTAAATATTTAGGTTTGCTATCAGAATTGTATCACTGTAAGATCGTATATTTGGAAAAGTATTTGTTTACAGTAGTTAGATTATAATACCCTAAACCCCCAAGGGTTGCGCCACTGCCTTGGTCGGGGCCACACGTTCCCCGTTTTCTCCACTTGCTGGTTTTTAGGGGTTTTCGTGTCCGGCTTTGGTGCACTTAAGTATTTGTCATTTATTCATACCTTGTATTATATGTTGAGATGGAATAAACGGGACGATGGCTTGGCTGGCCAACGCACCCAATTTAATCAATGGTTTGTGTGTCCGGATGTGTAGTGGAGGCAAAATCACTTGTAAAAATCACTTAACACATTTAATGATGTTGCAATTAGCGAAGCGCACTAATGACGTCACAGAATTTAACCCCCGGTGTGAGTCAGACAAAATTCGGACAAACAAACCGCTCTCTGTAAGAGCAATGTATGGTTGGCGGGCACTTCGGAGGCATATTTAGCGATTGTTTCACAAAACCATGGCCAGATGGGCTCGGAATTCGAGAGAAAGCCTTATCTGTGCAACGTAGAAAGCTCAAACCGTGGTTTGAAACAAAAGGTTTGTCAAACAGAGCGATTATTCAATAAATGTGTAAAATGTTTTACTCTCAGTTATTGAATGGATTATAGAGGCCCGATTTGCTGCCGGGATTTGCTGAAAGAAAACATTTATTTTTATGAGAAATGCAAAACGTTTACACTGTTCTTAGTGGCACATTTTGCAACACAACAGAGCTAACCTCAGATTTATGCCACCACAAAATTACACAAAGAAACGCTCGTCCGATCGGTCTCCTTGCCTGACCCGAATACTTAAAGAGGTCAATTTCGTTACACAATTGTCGCGGCAACTACTATTTAATATAGACTGATCGAGCTCGGCAGCTGTAGCTGCAGTCTGTAATAGTAATGGGGATAAATAACAGCTTTATTAAAATCAAACCCGCCGTCAATTCCATTAGAAAGGCCTTTGAATAGCATAATATTTTCGCCCTCTATCTATCATGTGTCGAAACAGATCGGATGGCCGGCGATCAGTGCCGTCAAATTCGGGAAGAATTCTGAATTTCTTGCAATTGCGTATTGAATAACGGTCACGCGTCAAAACACTTTCAACTAGAACATGGGGTGCGACAGGGGTGCCCACTTTCAGGCACATTGTTCGTTATCGCCATGGAAATACTGGCGCAACGTATCAGACGATCGAACCAAATAAAAGGAATTAAGATACAAGAACATAGAGAAGCAAGCTTTCGCAATATGCAGATGACACAACTGCACTTCTTTCTGATGCCCAGTCAGTGGCCAATTTATTTGATTTACTATTGCTTTTTGAAAGTTGCTCTGGTCTAAAAATTAACCAAACAAAATCTGAAATGCTATGGCTCGGCTCTATGCGCTACAGAAAAGATACAATTCATAATCTTCGAATAGACAGTGAACCAGTTTATGCGCTTGGAGTACATTTTTCGTACGATCTTGAAGTTTCTGAAAGGAAAAACTTTTATGAAAAATTGGTATCGTTAAAGAAAACTTTAAATATGTGGTCTCGCAGAGACCTATCCATATATGGCAAGATAAACATAGTTAAAACGTTGGCACTCTCAAAACTCGTGTTTATCTGCAGCGTTATGGAAACCCCAAGAGATTTTGCCAAAGAAGTCGACAAAATCACATTCGACTTTATTTGGAACCACAAACCAGCCAAAATAAAAAAGACCACTCTAATCAGACAAAAAAATACTGGTGGCCTGGGCATGAGGGACTTTTCTATTTTCGACAAAGCGTTAAAGCTTAACTGGGTCAAACGACTATGTTCGAACTCTGATGCACCATGGCAATATATACCGAAATTACTCCTAGCTGGTGTTGGCGGCACAGAACTGTTTAAATGCAATTATGATTATAAACTCCTTGACCTCGATAAGCATTTACCTGAATTCTACAAACGAATTATTTATTACTGGCAGGATATTGCAGCAGTCACGCCCATTAATAAAACTGAGGTACTTTCACAGATGATCTGGAACAACAGATTTATAACTGTGAATGGGAAAGTCATACGGTACCCCCTTTGGTTTCGAGCAGGAATAAAGCAAATATCTGATCTTTGGGACTCCGGTGAAAATCGCTTTCTTTCTTTTTATTCCTTTTCGCAATAAATACAAAGTCAAATGTAACTTTTTGCAATATTATAGCCTTCTTTCCTCTATTCCCAAAAGTTGGAAAACGCTGCTCGGAGAGAATTCTGAGGCCCCAGCTGCCTCAAATGCCTCAAAGTGTTCGCTGTCTTGCAAAATAATATATGACATGCTGTTAGACCTTGAAAACCTACCCCCACCTACGTCTGAGAAAAAACTCTTAGCATGCGGGGTCGAGAAGAAGGACCTAAATAAACTATACCTATTACCATTCAGAGCCACGAAGGAAATAAAATTAGCTATGTTCCAATACAAAATTATTCATCAAATCTTACCAACGAACAACCTGTTACACAAAATGAAAAAAGTTGCCTCCCCTTTCTGCCCTTTTTGTCCTTCTGAGTGTCGAACCATATGGCATATGTTTGTTCACTGCCCGCAGGCAACCTCTTTTTGGAATAAATTCCAAGAGTGGTATTCGTTTTTAAGTAACACGAAATTGAGTCTTTCGGAGTTAGACGTCATGTTCGGAATTATGACACTCACTGTTTAGCTCTCAACCATCTCATCATGTTAGGCAAGTATTTTATATATGTTAAGGCATTAGATACTATTAAGTTCCAGTTTCAAGATTTCTCTCTGTCTCTCTTGTGCGGGAAAAGATGAAGCTAGAGAAATATATCGCAGCCACATCTGATAAAGTGAAAGATTTTGAGAATAAATGGCATTTTTTTTTAAATTTAATTATTTTATTTTTTTAGCATTTTGTTTTCCCCTCTTTAATTACTTGATTAATTCAGTTGATATAGGCTACGTTTTGGCTATGTTACTTAAGAGAATTATTTGTAAATTTACATCTCTAAGTGGACAGTTTTGTAAAACAGTTATTAAGTAAGTAAGTAGTAGAGCAAGAATGTAAATAGATCAGCTATATATGATATTTATTGTTGTTTAGCAGAAGCAGTTGTAATGTAGCATGTGCCGTTAGTGTTTGTAAGTAATTTAAGTTTCTTTTGTAAGAATGTCGTGTTGCAATTAAAAAAAAAAAAAAACTATAGAGTGACACTTAACAAGTCACGCGCTTTGATCAACCTCGTTCCCAGGGCTTTTCCCTTGGCGATTTGGCAATCGCCAAGGGAAAAGCCCTGGGAACGAGGTTGGCGCTTTGATCGCCCACAGCGGAAAGTATTCCCTTGAGAAATTAAAACAGTCCCTTGAGAGTTAACAAGAATGCGATTCCTTCCGGTTCCAGATTAGCCCACATAACTGCTATTCTCCTACTTTTTGCTTGTAAACAAGCAAAAAAAGTCGAAAAAACGAGCAATTAAACCTTGTGCACAGTCAAAAGTCTTGGAATGCCGTGGTATGCTTGTGTTAACTAACACAGTTAAATCTTTTCGGATTTACTAGCTGAATATTAAAGTGGCAGAAATTTTTTTTATGGAAAAAAGGTCCCGTGTTTTTCCATAAACAAAACTTAAGTTTACCTCTCCGAAAACAACAATTATTGTATTTCCCATGTTACAAACGTTCGAGCTGACTTTTTTTTAAAGAAAATCTGAGAGAATAACAGGCCTTCCGAACAGATATCCACCGAAATGATCCGGTGGGTGCCTCTGACTCTTTGGGTCCGGCTTTCCCGTGCTCCGAAGTTCCTCTGTTCCTGGCCAGCGTTACTGTGGTTACCGGACTGCGGAGAATGGGCTCTAGTGTAAACACAGAAATGGCGGCGTACATGTGATTTATTGTCGAATACATTTTCGCTGTTTTATAAAGGTAAGAGAGTCTACTGCAATGCTGTTTTCTCATCTGGCTAAGCTGTAGAATGCAGGATTTCATATACGCGTCTCACTTTATACGAATACAGGGCTTAGCTTGAAATAATCACAGTTCAGTCGCCGGTCAGCAGTGAGTCAGGACAGTGTTACATGGTGGAACACGTTGTCGCTGTTTTACAAAGGTAAGAGAGTCTGTTAGAATGCTTTCTGTATTTGTACCTCAGCTTTAAAATACAAGGAGATGGATTTAAGTCTCACTAAAATACAGGAAGACAGAACAGGATGTTTGCAATCTAACTTTAACTTTGTTTTAAATCATTTGACACCACTGTGAGATTATGCGTTTCTTATGTCAGAACTGTAAGAAAATGGAGGTAAACGAATTCGTTGCGGAGATAGGATGCCCCCCAAAACACCCTAAATCCGAAAATCGTACGTTGTTACTGAGTATGGCTGCAGTGTCTGTTTGTCAAAAAATATTGCAAATAAATCCCTGAAATGTAATTTCCTCAGTCAGATATTGTTCATGTTTATTGATTCTACTAATCAAATTTATTCAACTGATAACCTTCCTTAAAGTAAGTTTTTATAAATCTGCGAGTCAGCGAGCCATACGAGCCACGGTGTGAGCCACTCAAGGCTGCTTTTTTACGTCTGTTACGCCGCACTGGCCAAGATATCCAAATTTTTAAAGTTTATATGCTATAAGCATAAATATATCACTGTATGATAGTGTTGTTTTACCCAACAATTAATAAAAGCTAACCGCAAGCAAACAGGTGTGGAATTAACCGCAAGTAAAATGAAGTGGAGCAAACCACAAGCAAACCTGACAATCCAGCCCATAATTCCAACTTGAAAATTTAATTTGACATCCAAGAACAATCAAAGAAAAAGGTTTGCACAGCGAGGTGAGCTGGTATTTTTATAATTTTATTGGGTCACATGCCTCACATGGCTCACTGGCTCGCAGATTATGCAGACCCCTCAAAGTAAATCTAATCATTAAGCGGTCACATTTGCACTCGCCTAACATCCGCAGGATGGCAGAATTTGATGGCACATGGACGGATTAAAACTATTATTATAACTTCCCACATTGACTTTTTGTTCATATTTTAACAATAATTATTAATTGTTGAGATTTGTAAGAGAAAGTTGTCCATCAACAAAATGTGGGGTCACCGACCATAAAAGAGTGATCTGCAAGCAAGTTAGTGCAACAGCTACTTCTCCTTTATCAAATGCTGCATAAGTCTGGATGATTCTAGGCTTCTCCTTTTGATTTGAGAGTTATATGGATATTCTCATAGACATTTTAGGTGTCTGAAACACTTTCAAAACCTTAGTGCAGTCATCTCAAAGGTAAATCAGCTATTTCAATTGGGTTTAAGTTGATCCTAAAACAACATCCAAAAAACTTAAAATCGTTCATCCCAAAACTGATCTTAGCAACTTCTTGTCTGCTGATTATTAACAATAACCCACTTTTACAAAGTGTCCTTTATAATTTTGGCTTTCAAGGAAAACCCATAGCTAGCAAACAAGAGAGAATTTTGATAGTACATGTGTATAATCATATCAAGCATTTAGGATTTTACTGGCAACTATGGTGACAAAATCCATGGTTCCCAATGTATGATAAGTTAAAGGATGGCAGAGCCAAGTGGGATAAGGGGGGCTTAATAAAAACTTAATAAAAGGAGATTCTCTTAAGGACATTTGCACTAATTCTTTATATGCATACTTGCGCACATAATTTATGCCACAACGTCACACCATGTCATGCATGAGCGTGTGCCCTGAGAAAACTTTTCTCTTTTAAACAGTGGGTGACCACCATTTTTTCGATTGACAAAAATGAGCCAAATTTGAATGTTAGAAGTTAATTGTTCCTGTGCAAGATGGAGTCACTCATGTTTGGCTGAATGTTGCTGTTTCGAATATTTGCAAATCCAATTGTTAACCCTATTCAGACCGGGCTTTTTTTGGTCTTTTCTGACCGGGGGGGGGGTGGATTCCGCCCCCCCTCTGTACTTCCAGAATATGTAAGCAATCACAATGATACTTACAGGATATATAGTATGTTCCAAAATCTATCTTTTGGTATGCACGTGAGATGATGACGTCACATCACGTGACAATTACGTCATCATGTCAAAACAGCCGCCATCTTGATCCGCCATCTTGGATTTGGAAATTTTTCCAAAAGTTGAACGCCCAAATATGAATACTTAAAACCAATAAATGTGCACCCGTAAGGTTGCTTAATTTTTTTCATTATAAAACACGAAAATTACAATTTGGGAAAACATGCCTGTCAAAATGCCGTTGCCATGGTGACGTCAAGTTCCTGACACAACAACCTACCCTATCAAATTATTCCCAGATAGATTATAGATAAAGTCGCAAAGTTTGGCAGCGTTTGGTTGAATATTGAAAAAGTTATAAGCGTTCAAAGCCAGCGCGGGCACTTCCGCCCCCCCCCCCCCGGTCTGGATAGGGTTAAAGACAAGGTTTACTCTATAGATGTACTCTTTACTCTACTCTATAAGTGAAATATACTTGTATCTGTTCAATAGCCCCACTCAAACAAACTCAGACAAAGGAAGTTAGCCTGCATCAATTAATTTGTTACATTTGTTACACGAATTTAAAACGAATTTAAGAACATTAAATCTTACGGGACTTTGACCAAGTAGTTTGTCAATTTTTAGTATTGCTATTTTACTGTTTTTAATAATATTTTTTATCTTAGTTAGAGAATATTGTAATTTGTAGTTATTCTTAATTATAGCTTTATTTATTCTTATACACTTCCAAGAAGTTTTTATTTTTCTATTTTGTATTTTTATTTCGTGGCGCACCTGCAAACTAGCTCTTTAGCTAAGCGAATGCGGACCACATTAAATAAAGATTGAGGTTGATTGAGGTTGAGATAACAGAAGCTGCAGAGGCAACAAGTGACAATGTCAAGTCACAAAATGAGCTCCTTCTATTGTTTTACATTTTGACATAGTACAGAATGTAAACAAGCAGTGGTGAAAGAAGAAAAGTGCAATGCAGGAAGATGTGCAAGTACCTGCCGCCCCCCCCCACCACTCAAATCACAGTCACCCCCCACCCCCCAGTGGAAAATGTCGCCGACAGAAGTTTTCATACCTGTATGGGCAAACAAGTCAGTTGGGATGATAACTTGCACTGTTTAGTCCAACAGAATCCAGTAATTTTGTTGAGTGTACTATAACTAAAGCAACACATTACTTTCTCAAAGATCTCTTACGTTCAAAAATCAAATGCAAATAACCTGGTGTCAAAGGTCTAGGATTAGCCATAGTTACTGTTTAATGCCTACTGGTTTCGCAGTTTTTTTTTTCGCTACTTACCAGTCCTTTAAAATCAAGGGTACATAAAAAATGTTGTATATTTTTGTAAACAGTAAAAATACTGCTCACCAGATTCGGAAATAATTCTTAATTAATTATAATTGTGAGGCGGTGGCCTTGTTAGCGCGCCGCCCCGGGACGGCCCGGGTGGGCCGGGCCGGGGCGCGTTTTGGGCAAGCCTTTCCCGCCTCTCTCCCCCCTCGCCGGGGGCCCCCGCCCCCGGGGGGGGGCAACCCAACTTTAGTTAAAACAAAGGTTGAAACAATTACACTGAAATTAGAATGACAGTTGGTCATAAACATTATTCTAGATAACATGTAGTGTCTGGGAGTTTGAACCTAAGATTGTGAAATAAAAATCACATTTTTCCCTTTAGAATGCTGAACATAAAAAGTTGCAGGAATGGCAAAACATTCATAAACAAATATTTCTCCGTTCACTCATCTTTATAACAGTACCATCTCCTAACATATCAGACATGTTAGATTAAACCTGACGCCAGGATCTGTTATCATTTTAGGAATACGCTGAAGCATCTCTCTTGACAGCAAAGATGCCTCATGTAGATGTGGAGTGCATTGCGCCTGTAAGCGAAAAGGAAATGTTGGTCGAGGACGACATGTAAAGACAGTAGAAAAGCACGTGAGAACAAGTATTGTGCCAGTTCATTTGTGACTTATCGGATTGCAAACAACTTGAGCAAACACACAGTGGAATGAAACAGCATACATGCAAGCATTGTAATAAGTGCTTTAGCCGTCCATCACATTGCAAGAGACATGAACGAACACATACAGGAGAGAAGCCGTACAGATGCAAATACTGTAACAAGTGCTTTAGTCAACTAATACACTGCAAGCAACATGAACGTACACACATAGGACTGAAGCCGTATACATGCAAGCATTGTAAGCAGTGCTTTAGCAATGTGTCAAATTGGAAACAACATGAACGAACACACACGGGCGTGAAGCCGCACACGTGTAAGCACTGTAAAAAGTGCTTCATAAGTTCATCAGATTACAAGAAACATGAACGAACACATACTGGAGTGAAGCCATATCCATGCAAGCATTGTAATAGGTGCTTCAACCGTTTATGGAGTTGCAAGATACATGAACGAACACACACAGGAGTGAAGCCGTATACATGCAAGCATTGTGAAAAGTGTTTTAGCGCGTTATCAAATTTCAAGGCACACGAACGAACACATACAGGAGTAAAACCTTATACGTGCAAGCATTGTAATAAAAGTTTTAACACTTCGTCGAATTGCAAGGTGCATGAACGAACTCATACAGGAGTGAAGTCATATAAACATACAAGCATTGCAGTTAGTGCTTTGGCCAATCGTCAATCGTCACAATTGAAAACCCATGAAAAGCGATACGCGCGAGAAAAGTCTTTACAACCGCAGCAGGAACCAGCGGGAACTCACTGTGGTAATTCGTCGCGTATGATGTCTTCCGCGT